>NC_045970.1:12169745-12787245 GCF_010909765.2 Amblyraja radiata
AACATCTCCAAGTTTGCGGATGACATGAAGCTGGGGGGCAGTGTTAGCTGTGAGGAGGATGCTAGGAGGCTGTAAGGTGACTTGGATAGGCTGGGTGAGTGGGCAAATGCATGGCAGATGCAGTATAATGTGGATAAATGTGAGGTTATCCACTTGGGTGGCAAAAACAGGAAAGTAGACTATTATCTAAATGGTGGCCGATTAGGAAAAGGGGAGATGCAACGAGACCTGGGTGTCATGGTAAACCAGTCATTGAAAGTAGGCATGCAGGTGCAGCAGGCAGTGAAGAAAGCGAATGGTATGTTAGCATTCATAGCAAAAGGAATTGAGTATAGGAGCAGGGAGATTCTACTGCAGTTGTACAGGGTCTTGGTGAGACCACATCTGGAGTATTGCGTACAGTTTTGGTCTCCTAATCTGAGGAAAGACATTCTTGCCATAGAGGGAGTACAGAGAAGGTTCACAAGACTGATTCCTGAGATGTCAGGACTTTCATATGAAGAAAGACTGGATAGACTTGGCTTGTACTCGCTAGAATTTAGAAGATTGAGGGGGGATCTTATAGAAACGTACAAAATTCTTAAGGGGTTGGACAGGCTAGATGCAGGAAGATTGTTCCCGATGTAGGGGAAGTCCAGGACAAGGGATCACAGTTTAAGGATAAAGGGGAAATCCTTTAGGACTGAGATGAGAAAAACATTTTTCACACAGAGAGTGGTAAATCTCTGGAACTCTCTGCCACAGAAGGTAGTTGAGACCAGTTCATTGGCTATATTTAAGATGGAGTTAGATGTGGCCCTTGTGGCTAAAGGGATCAGGGGGTATGGAGAGAAGGCAGGTACAGGATACTGAGTTGGATGATCAGCCATGATCATATTGAATGACGGTGCAGGCTCGTAGGGCTGAATGGCCTACTCCTGCACCTATTTTCTATGTTTCTATGTAAACACAAATTGGATGAACAGCATCTCATATTTCGCTTGGGCAGCTTACAGACCAGTGGTATGAATATTCATTTCTCTCACTTCAGGTAGCCCTGGCATTCTCTCTCTTTCTAACCCTCCCCAACCCAAGTCGCACTAGTTCTCATTTCCACCCTATGGCCTATTTCCTTTATCATCATTACTTTTTGCATATCCTTTACTCATTGTTCTTTATCTCTCCACATCACCGTCGATATCTCTCGTTTCCCTTATCACTAACCAGTCTGAAGAAGGGTCCCGACCCGAAACGTCACCTATTCCTTCTCTCCAGAGATGCTGCCTGTCCTGCTGAGTTACTCCAGCTATTTGTGTCTATCTTTAGTTTATAGTCACGTGCACCGAAGCACTGTGAAATGCCTTTGTTATGCGCTAACGTGTCAGCGGAAAGACAAAACATGTTCACCAAACAGCACCGAGCCACCACCAATCACCATTCCTCCAGCATACAGCCCTGGCATTGATTGTACTTTCGTAGCTCCAGCTGATATCAACCTTCTGAACCTTCTGAATTTGTAGGCGGCAGGGCAGTACTTTGCATATCGCCAACTTGGATGTGTTGTGCATACTAACGTGCTGCTAGTGCCCCCTTAAAACTGTGTAGTGAAGATGATTTGACTACATTGTTGTCTAGTTTAGAATAGAATAGAATGCCTTGTATTGTCATTCAAACAGCTTGGTTTGAACAAAATTGCATTTTCTACAGTCTTAACATTACAAAAAACCCGGAGACCCACACTTAACACAATTTACACAAACATCCATCACAGTGGATCTCCAACACCTCCTCACTGTGATGGAAGGCAAAATCTTATCTCTTACCTTTGTTCTTCTCCCACGGTCCAGCAGTCCAACTGCAACATCGAGGCGACTGGGGCTCTCGATGTTAAAGCCCCCGGCTGGCGATGGTAAGTCCCGCAGCTGTTAAGCCGCGCTGGGCGATGTTAGGCCCCCACTCCTAGTCTTTTAAACCCTGCGATTCCAGCGGGAGAAGTTGCCGTTGCAGGGACCCGCGAGTTCCCGATGTTTCTGTCCACCGAAGTCGGGTCGCAACCGCACGCCACCACAGCTCTTCCCGTTCCGAAATCTGCCAGCTCCGCGATGACGAGTCCGCAGGCTCCACGAATGGAGCCCTCAGGTTATTTCTGGCCGGAGGCCGCCGCCGGCTCCACGATGTTAGGCCCAATGACATCGGAGACCCGACAGAGAAAAAGTCGGGTCCCCCGTACAGGGAAGAGATTAAACGGTTTCCCCCACCCCCCATCTATACACAGCTAAAAAATAATTAAAACTAGAATCAAAACATACATTTAACAAGATAAAAATAAATAATAATAGACAGACGGACTGCAGTCGAGCCGCTGCCATTAGGCACCGCCACACCATCCACACACTTAAGGTTTATTGCATTCCCTTAAGGTTCTTACAAAGAATGAGTTCTTATAAATATTTGTCCTGGCGAATGGGGTTTCTATTTGCATATCAAAGGTCCAGGTGGTTAGTGGCAATGGGTGATGTACGGCATGGCTTGATGCCCTCTCGGAATGGTTTACCTATGGAAAGCACGTTGTAAAAATATAACCATATTGTGATCTTCAAACTATTACCCGGGGGGGATGGTATTTTGAAAAAAACCTCACAGGTTTAATTAAATGTATTTAAAATTACATCGTAGGAAGCAGCAGGAAACAGCTCATGATTTAGGTTGCAAGATTAACTTCCTTGGAAGATTATGATTTAGAACCATTCCCGGACCACATGCAAAGATTAATCTCATTCTGACTAATCTCATGCATGCTATCTATATTTCACTTTGGTCTATTCTTGGATCCACAGCTCAACTGTATTAAGACTTGCTACGGAAATATAAATTAGAGTTATTCTGGGTCAGCAATTTTCACATCACAATCTGCGAATCATTAAAAGGCATAATCATCATGAAGTCAACCAACCTGGAAACATTTATTTCAATTATGCACATTTTAGCAAGTTAATTGATACATAAAATTCTTGGTGCATGATTATGTTGCAATTGCCTGTTCTGATGACAGGAAATACTTTGGTTCTCTCTCCACATGCGCTGTTTATCCAGCAGGTTTTTTCCTGCAATCTCTACAATCTTTTCATCTGCTGTCCTATTTTTTCTAAAGAGGCTGAATATATGAGAAGAAAATAACTAACTGTGAATTGTGATCACATATACTCCAAAGAATTGGGAGGCAATGATTGTTTTGTTTAATTTAGTTTTTTGTTTAGTTTAGAGATACAGCGGCCCACCCTGTCCGCACCGACCAGCGATCCCCGCACCTTAAAGGGCCTGTCCCAATTGGGTGTCATTTGCGCGTCACGCAGGTGGCGAGCGAGGATTTTGAGAATCCCCAAATCCTGGGGTGCCGCCCGCTACCGAGCATCACTTCCTACACCGCCACGTCTCAACACGTGCCATGCGCGCGTTATGCACGTGTCACGACGCGTAAATGGTGTCACGTAAATGACGCGCAAATAACGCCCAAGTGGGATAGGCCCTTAACACTATCCTACACACGCAAGGGAAAATTTACATTTATACCAAGCCAATTAACCTACCACGTCTGTTGCGTATGAGAGGAAACCAAAGATCTCGGAGAAAACCCACGCAGTAATGGGGAGAATGTACAAACTCCATACAGACAGCATCCGTAGTCAGGATCGAACCTGTGTCTCTGGTGCTGTTAGCGAGCGGGAACCCAGGAACCAGAGCCTGAGTGTTTCAGAAAGAGCCTGAAAATCAGCACCCAATGAGCCAGAAGGGCATCCATCGAATATTTGGATAGTCAGATAGTAGATGTTTGAAGTTGGATTGGATATCCTGTCCGCAAAATGTGCATGCAATGATATCCAGACAAATAGTATTGCTGCGTCTATGAGGATTATCAACAAAGTGATAGAGAATGTTATCAACATAGGATCAGGGAATTTTCACTTAGCAATAACCTGTTCAGCAGTAATGATTTGGTTGCTCTCAGGATCACTCATCCTCAGACCTTCCTACATACAGACTTGCATTATTCAATCTGTGTGGATTAAAGCTGAACTGCAGACATGAAGAATTGATATCTAGATGTCATCATGCTTCATACTGTTAAGCTGAAGTCATTGGGAAACGGATGGAAAATGACATTGACTCATGTTATGCACAGCACTAAAGAAGATGGAAGTGGATGTAGCACACTAATCATCCTGCCTTAAAGGGCCTGTCCCACTTACGCAAATTTTTTGGCAACTGCCGGCACCCATCATAGGTCGCCGAAAATTCTCAACATGCTGAAAATTCGGCAACGACCAGAAAAACACTACGACTCTTTGGGTGACTCAAAGACGACTGATAACCATACAGGCGACACCCTGGCGACATGTCGCGGGGTGAAGCCTGTATGGTCGTGAGTAGTCACCGATAGAGTTGTACCTTGTTCTGGTCGCCGCTGGATTTTCAACATGTTGAAAATTTTCGGCAACCTGTAACATCCTATGACGGGTGCCGGCAATCGCCAGAAAAGTCGTGTAAGTGGGACAGGCCCTTAAGACTGCCAGATATATTGACAGGACCAAGAATTTTGTGCAAATGAAAAACCGAGGGAAATAGGTGCAGTAAATAAAAAGTTGTTGAAACTCAAAATTAATAAAGCTCAATGAATAATATTCCACCTTTCTGAAAGAGTTGCTGCTGAGATAGCGGATGGATTGGTTTCCCACTTCAAAGATGTGGGTGGTAAATATTCATAGAAGGAGAGAGAGAGAGAGGTCATGCTTTTTTCTCAGCTCAGCAGTTGAGAAGGTTTGAAGCAGCCTTTCAAGGATTATATCGAAGGAGAAGGAACAGAGGGGCTTCATAGTTAGATTTATCGTTGGACTGCTGAAAGTTTCCTTTGCTTTAGGATTCCTCCACCAGTGTGAAATTCTTGAGTTTTCTCTACATTGCCGAGGGTGTGGATATCGTTGGCAGACTGCCAAGAGTGCCTGGAGATCGAGGGTAGGAAAGATTTCGGTGTCTTTGTCGTTTTAGCACCGATTCTCTGCCCTAAAGTCATTTTGCACAGTGCGGCTGCCTGGCTTAATGTGAAGAAGGTACTTTTCCTTCCGGCAAGACTGTAAACGAGCTTCCCAAAAGCTGCTCTCGACTGTGGACGAACTTGGGGACTTTCTCTGCTTCAGCTGGAGGTTTCTGCTTTCTGCTGCTTGTCTGCAACTGTGACTGTCTCTGGGACTTAACTTGGAGCTGAGCTGCTGTGGTTATTGGAGCTGGCTTGTGCCACTGTCAGGATGGCGATGACTGGGGCACGGCCGAAGGACCGGAGCTACGCAGCGGTGGTATCAGCTGCGGCTACGAGGCCATTTGAGCATGAGCCTCATGTTGACTTGGATTGGGAAGGATTCGGTATCTCGGTCCAATCTGGGACCCTGTGGACCAGGGGAGCAATTACGAAGGCCATGAATGACCTTCTTGAGAGGGGGGCTATTGTCTCTTCCGAGCTCGAAAGAGGAAAGGTTGAGATGATACTAAAGACCCGGGAGGATGTGGCCCTAGCATTGGAGCGGGGGATCTCAGTGGGGGGCCCACATATAGGTGGATCCGTGGGTGTCCAGGGTGAGACCAATTCTCCTGCGGAGTTGCCCCACATGTATTCCGGATGCAACACTTCTTCCATACCTGTCTAAGTTTGGGGAGGTGTGGTCTAAGTGCTTTTGGCTTATGCACCCAGGGGGATCTTCAGTTTCAAGAGGAGGGTGTTCATGAAGGTGGGTGAGGGGGCAGGCGCTGAGGGGAGCTTCGAGGTTGAGTGTAAGGGTCTCCCTAGAACCGTGCGTTGGAGTTAGGGAAAGGCACGGTGTCATGCGTGTGGTGAGTTTGGCCATCTCCGTAAAGAGTGTCATATTCGCGGGGGCGCGGCTAGAAGTTCTAGCGCAGCGACCCAGGAATGCACTGCTCGCCCATCCGGGGTGGCTCGTCATGTCCCGGTGGTGCGGGGTGGTACTACTGACCCGGCTAGGGCTGCCAGCTCCGCCTCGGTGATCCGGGGCGGCAGTGATAGCCCATCTGGGTCTGCAAGTTCCTCCTTGGGGACCCGGGGCAGCGATGGCCCCCGCCCCCTATGTCCTGAACCTGTGGTGGCGGCTGATGGCGAGGCTCAGGGGGAGGGTGAAGGGGGGGGGAATTGGGAGATGCCGAAGAAGAAGGGGAGGAAGAAGAAAAAGCCCACCCAAGCGAGTCAAACGCAAGCGGGTGTGCACTAGCCTAGATCTGAGCCCACCCAAGGGGCGCCTGTCAGCTCCAGTGAGGTCCAGTTTGCACCTGCCGTGGCCCAGCAAGGAGCTGAGGAGGTTCAGTCAGGGGCAAGGAAGGTAAAACATGAGGGTGGTAAAGTGGCTGGGGGTAGTGTGGAGGCGGAAGACCCTTCCTTTATTGAGGTCACTGTACCGCCGCATGCTAGTGGGACAAAAAGGAGGCATGGGCCTGGCGAGGAAGACCAAGGGAATGGGTGCAGAGCTAGGGTGTTGCCTATTTCGAGACCTTCCACCACTGATGTGGTTGGTGGTCACGAACTAGTGCCTTCCGGGTTGGAGTTTGGGCCTCTATTTCAGGGATCTTCAGCGGGTATTAGAAGACCAGGTGCTAGGGTTAACTCCTCTGGAGCTGTGTCCTCCGGGCGGGTGGATGTCCCTTCGTCTCAGGGGCCCTCCGAGGGAGTTATCTCATCGGTTGTCGAGGTTAGCTCCCCTAGGTGTGTGTCCTCTGGGTCGGAGGAGGTCCCCTCGTTTCAGAGGCCTACTGAGGGTGCTGGCACGCCAGATGATGGGGTAAGCTCCCCTGGTAGCATGCCCCCTGAGACGGGGGATGAGCAGAGTCAGCCCGAGCGGGGAGGCTCGGGGGCATTATTGTTCCAGTCTGTGCTCCACATCAGAGCCAGTGGAGGTGCTGTGGGGTGTGCTGCCTCACCGGCTGAGTTAGCAGAGGAGAATACAAATGCAAGTGGAGATCCTCTGGGTGTTGCAAGTGGAGAGGGTTCTCTGGGTGCTGTGGAGGTCGGGGCTGTTTCGGGTGGCGATCTTCTTTCGGATTCTGAGGGTGCCAGTGCACCACGGGCCCTGGGGGTGCCTCTTGTTTTTTCTTCCCCAGGCCCAGACGTGGAGGGTGATGGGAGAGTGCAGGAGCCCAGCCGTTCAGTGGGCTGCTTGTTGCAGTCAGGGGACCCTTCCCCAGCATTGATCCTGGGGGTGGTGTCATGCCGGAGGAGGAGGAGAGTGACAAGGCCAGTTTGTGTAGTGGGATTAGTGAACTTTCAGAGAGTTCTGGTCTATCGATTTCTGACAACGACTTCTGACAACGTGCTGATGAGTTTATTGTTTCAGGTGCGAGTGGGTTGGCCGAGTGCCCAGGCTCCAAGGCCGTGTCTCATGCAAGTGTTATCCTTGAAGTGCGAGAGTTCCTAAGAACAAGCCTTACCGCCAGAACAAAAGTGGAGGCTGCAAAAAGACGGTGGGCTGATCGGCCAGGTTTGATTAAGACTCTCGAGGCTATCCTTGGCAACAAGGATAGTGATCTTCCTGACTCTGAGAAGTGCCAGTTTGGGGACTTTTTGTTCCTCAGAGAGTTTTTGAGTCTAGTGCGAGGATCTCAATCTAGTGTGTTTGCACATTCAGAGTAGCCACATTAAACTTAAACAGAAGTAGAGCGAGTTTTCGTAGATTTCAGCTTTTATCAGTCCTTAGAGAGTGGAAATTTGCAATGTGTTTTCTGCAGGAGACGCATACCGTTGTTAGTGACTAACCCACCTGGCGACTGGAGTGGGAAGGGGGGGGTCTACATGAGCCATCTCAGCTCAAATTCGAGTGGGATGGCCTTTCTGTTTGCCCAGAATTTTCTGCCAAATGTTCTAAAAGTGCAAGAAGTTGCGCCAGGATGTTTGCTCCATCTGGGCGTGAGCCTGGATGGCATGCCATTGCATTTCATTAATGTGTATGCCCCTAGCTCCGGCACGCTGGTCAGGCCCGCTTGGAGTTCTTTCCTTTCAGGGGAGGGAGCTGGTCATAAACCAGCTGGTGGCCTCCATGTTATGGTACCGGCTGGCTACTCTTGTCCCGCTTTCCATATTTGTAACTGCTTTACAGAAGAAGCTGGTGGACTTCTTTTGGGGAAATACAAAGCACTGGGTTTCCGCAGCGGTTCTGAGTCTCCCGTTAGAGGAGGGCGGCCAGTCCTTGGTATGCATGCGTACCCAGGTGGCGGCTCTCCGTCTCAGGACTCTGCGGAGGTATATGTATGTAGAAACCCCCCCCCCAGATGGCACGCTCTGGCCACGTATTTTTTCCGTCTGGGTCTTTGCCTAAGGGGGGTCTCGTGGTTCCCGGTGGCGGGCATCAGTCGAACCGCACTAAGGGGCTTGCCTGTTTTCTACTGGGATGTGCTAAGAGTGAGGAATTTGGCTGTTTTTAGCCAGCGTGTTGCTCCACGAGGGGAGGGGGGTGTTGTGGCTGCGGGAGTGGCCGGTCCTCACTCTGTCATGGCGGGTGTCGAGGAGAGGCGCGCGCCTAGAGTGGTTCTGACTGAGCATTCACCCGCTGCTCATCGGGCCTAGGCTCCGGGATATTTCTCGGGCACCGGCTCCACACAACCTGAGCCGCCTTTCTGAGATGACCAGCATGCCATTTCATGATGCGAAGAGACGCGCACTGTACAGAATGTTCCTGCACATTCTGCACCTCCTTGCCTTCGTTTCCCGGCCCTACACACCATGGTGGACGGTGTTACCACCCGAAGGTGGGGGAGATCCCCAGTGGGGGTCCCTCAGTAAGGGAGTTGTCCCCCTTTACATTGGGGACCTGGGGTGGAGAGTGTTGCACAGAGCGGTGGCAAGTAATAATCTTTTGAGTCGGTTCACGTGCTCGTCCGCTGCCTGTATTTTCTGCGGCGAGGAAGGGACCGTGTTCCACGCTTATATGGAGTGTGAAATGCCCCTGTACCAATATCTGAAGGGGGTGTTCCTCAAGTTCTGGTTGCATTTTGGACACAAGGCAGGGAGTGGGAAGAGCCGATGGGACTTCGGCCGATGGGGGTGGGACTTCCCTGTCGGTTTGCTCCTGGGCCTGGCCAAGATGGCCATTCGTGTGTCCAGGCAGAGGGCAGTCGATGGTCATGCTAGGGTCGGCTGCCTGCCCCTCTTTCGGGACTACGTCCATGCACGTGTGTCCCTGGAGAGGGAACATGCGGTGTCCACGGGGATGCTGGAGGCCTTCCGTGGGCGCTGGTCACCGCGTATGGTTGAGAGTATCATAAACAATGAATGCACTGTTGTACTAGAATGATTATTTGTTATAGTGTAATTTCTGATTATGTTTTGATGTGTTGTATCATATGACTGTCGAATAAAGTTTTTGAAAAGGAAAAAAAAAGAAAAGAGAGAGGTTGTGACTCTCTCAGCTCAGGCGGCTGAGAGGTTTTGAAGCAGCCTTTCAAGGTTTTTGTTGATGGACAGGCAGTGAGATTTCAAAGTTTGACTTAACATTGGACTGCTGAAACTTTCCTTTGTTTAAAGATTTCTCCATTTAGTGAGGAATTCCTGAGTTCTCCTGGACCGCCTTGGGAGAGGCTGTGGCTGGCGGATTGCCAAGAGTGCCTGGAGATCGAGGGTAGGAAAGACTTTGGTGTCTTTGACGTTTCTAGCACCGATTCTCTGCCCCCATATCGTTTTGCACAGAGCAGCTGCCTGGGCTTAATGAGAAGAAGGTACTTTTCTCTTCCGGCAGTTTCCGGAAACTTGGAAGGGCTTTAATGAGCCTCCCAAAAGCTACTCACGGCTGTGGAGTTGAGCGTGGGGACTTTCCTTACTTGACTGGAGAGAACTGTTTCTGTTGCTTTTTCAGACTGTGACTGACTCTGAGATTGCTTTTGAGCTGAGTTGCTGGTGTCCCTGGTGCTGATTTGTGCCACTGTCATGATAGTGGGGCTCGGTCTCGGGCTCGGAGTTACGCAGCTGCAGTTTCGGCTGCGGCTTTGGGGCCATCGAGGATGAGCCTCATGTTGACTTGGGTGGCAGAAAATACGTGATCTCGGTCCAAACCGGGTTCGTGTGGAGCAGGGATGCAATGGTGAAGGGCATGCATGACCTTTTCAAGAAGGATGTTATTGAACTTTAATCCAGCGCGCACACGGGCTGGGTCCGCATACCAGCATTTTAATAACCGGCTGCTGGAGGATCGATGTTTCCGGGAGTCATTCAGTTGGTTTTTGGTGAAGTGGAGAGAGAGGCAGAGGAGCTTCTCTTCCCTTAGGCAGTGGTGGGATGTGGGGAAAGCTCACATCCATCTTTTTTGTAAGGAATGCACGTGGGGGTCGACCGGACGGCGGGACTCACGGTCGAGAGGCTTGAGACGGAGCTACTGGACGCAGAGTCTTGCCTGGGTCGGGTTGGTGATGACTCCTGCGAATGGGGAGAGTATCAGGAGAAGAAGGAAGCTTTGAGGAACCTGCTGCTTGAGCGGTCTCGAGGAGCTTTCGTGAGGTCGTGGGTCCAGATGCTGAACAATCTGGACCAAGCTTCGCCTTTCTTTTCCTCTCTGGAGAAATGGCGGGGAGCCCGCAAGCAGCTCATAGAGCTACTCGCAGATGATGGCTCCTCTGTCACAGATCCGGAGAGGATTAGTGCTTTAGTCCGGTCCTTTAATGGGTCCCTGTTTTCCGCAGGTGGATTCAGCGGGGAGGATCAGCGGGTCCTGTGGGAGGGTCTACCGACTGTAGATAGGGAGGTGGCCGATCTTCTTGATGACCCCTTATCATTGGAGGAGTTGACCCGTGCCTTGCATCAGCTCAGGAGGGGCAAGTCCCCTGGGCTGGATGGGTTGACGGTAGAGTTTGTTAGAGCCTTCTGGGATATCCTGGGGGGTGATTACATGAAGGTCCAGGGGGAGAGCCTGGCGCCCGGTGCAACTGGCCCTCTCGTGGCGTAGGGCAGTCGTTGTCTTGCTGCCCAAGAAGGGCGAACTCCGCCTGTTGAAGAACTGGCGCCCGGTCTCGCTACTCTGTACAGAAAATCGCCTGGACTCCGTGCTGTCCCAACTGATCCACCCTAACCAGTCCTATACAGTCCCTGGCTGGTCCATTCAGGATACCATCCACCTGGTTAGGGACCCGATTCATCTATCTCAGGGTGCTGGTCAGTCAGCTGCTTTTCTGTCTCTTGATCAGGAGAAGGCTTTGACAGGGTAGAGCATGAATACCTCTTCGGGACGTTGAAAGCGTTCAGATGTGGACCGCATTTTGTAGCCTGGGTCCCGCTTTTGTACGCTGCAGTGGAGTGTCTTGTGAAGGTTGGTGGCTCCCATTCATTTTGGGAGGGGGGTCCTTCAGGGGTGCCCCATCTCTGGTCAGTTGTACTCGGTCTGTGTGGAGCCGTTCCTGTGTCTTCTTCGGAGGAGGTTGACAGGCCTGGCCCTACCTGGCCCGGGTGTGGAGGTGGTTCTTTCGGCTTATGCCGATGATGTACTCCTTACGTTCACTGACCCTGGTGACCTGCGGAGGATGCGTGACTGCCAGAAGATTTTCTCGGCTGCATCATCTGCCAGGGTTAACTGGAGCAAGTGTTCTGGACTTTTAGTGGGTCAGCGGCAGGTAGACTCGCTGCCGGAGGAGATGACATTGTATGCGTGGAACACCACGCACCTCCTCTATCTGGGGGTGTACCTGTGTTCCACTGAGAATGCTTGGCCGGTGAACCGACTGGAGCTGGAGATGAAAGTCGTCGCCCGGCTGGGGCGCTGGTCAGGCCTGCTTGGAGTTCTTTCTTTTCAGGGGAGGGTGCTGGTCATAAACCAGCTGGTGGCCTCCATGCTACTCTTGTCCAGCATTACTCCAGCATTTTGTATTTATCTTCAGTTTAGACCAGCATCTGCAGTTCCTTCCTGCTCCAAATAAGTGTTGTTTTCTGCAAAACAATTGTTAAAATGAATAATTTACTGAAAATTCTGAGCCAAGCATTCTAATATGAGGGAACAATACCAGGTGAATAATTCACAAACTAAGGTCAGTGTATACCAAAGAACAGACTAAAGCATGATTTATTTGTAGTTAGTAGGCCCCCATCGGTCATGACATTAATATCATATTTTTTTAAGCTAAAGTATTAAAAGTGGTGTGGTGGTAGAGTTACTGCCTTACAGCTCCAGAGACCCGGGTTTGATCCTGACTACATGTGCTTGTCTGAACGGAATTTCTACGTTCTCCCCATGAACTGCGGGAGACGATTAAGCCAGCAACAAAAGAAAGAGAGCAAACTCAGGTACATAAGAAAGATAGACTTTTACAAAGTGAAACCATGACTCTGTGAAGAACTGATTAATAACAAACCTGAAAGTTAGTACAGGCAGGTGCACAGTGCTAGATTTGGAAATGGAAATGGATACTTTATGAAAATCCTGGGGTAATCTTGACTTTGGGCAAGAATGTAAAATGTAATGAAAATTAGAAGAGACCTGCCAGTGCCCGATCTGAATCAACAATATCAAGCAATACTCAAATATATTGAAAAAACTGAAAGACATCTCACAAACCATTAACCGAATAGGAACAGGTCGGCACGGTGGCACAGCGGTAGAGTTGCTGCCTTACAGCGCCAGAGACCCGGGTTTGATCCTGACTACGGGTGATATCTGTACGGAGTTTGTACGTTCTCCCCGTGACCTGCGTAGGTTTTCTCCGGGATCTCCGGTTTCCTCCCACACTCCAAAGATGTACAGGTTAGTGGGTTAATCGGCCTAGTAAAGTTGTACATTGTCCCTAGTGTGTGTAGGATTGTGTGTGTGTGTGTGCGGGGATCGCTGGTCGGCGCTGACCTGATGGGCCAAAGGGCCTGTTCCCGTGCTGTGTCTCTAAAACTAAAACTCCTTCAGCCCACAATGTTTGTGGCCAGCATGATGCCAAGTTAACCTGATCTCATCTGCTAGTACATGATCCATATCCCTGTATTCTCTCCACTTTCAGGTGCCGATCGTGAAGCCCTTTAAACACCGCTATTGTATCTGTCTCCACCACCACCACTGGCAATGTGTTCCAGGCTCCCACCACTCTCCGTGTGAAAAACTTGCCTCACACATCCACATTAATCTTTCCTCCTCTCAATTTATAACTATGCCCTCTAGTAGCAATGCTCCAAAATTTTGAAATTAAAAAAATCAAGTCTGCAATTTATCCCATCAGATAAAGCATAAACAGAAGTTTAATTTGACACCTAATTCACTTTCATATCTTTAGTATTAAAAATGTTATGGCCATTTTCATACTCGGAAATTAGCATCTTGTTCCCTATTGCTTTTCCATTGACTTAACTCAAAAGCTGTGATCAAGGACAGTCAAAAGCCCATAACTTTCTTACAAATTAAGAGAACTGAATGAAATTTTCAGCTATTATAGATTGAAACATTCTGAAACAAATATAAAACAATCTTACTTGGATGACCTGAAATTAAACCATATAATTAGTTAGTTACCTAATAGTAGCTAATTACAAAATGCAATTACTAGATCTAAACAACTATCCATTTCTAAAGAAAAGGTTAACATTTTTAAATAGCCTAAGTGTCCAAATAACATTCACACAAGAATTCACAATATAACATGATTTTTAAATCTCATTGTCATGAATTTATAGGTCAAATGGAAGGAATTTAGTGTTTGATTCCCGTAAATTAATGGCCATTTAAATCATCTTGCGAGTGGGATTTTGTGGAACCCGATCGATTGGAACATTGCATTTGCGGTGAATTTAAACCCCATATTGGCAGGAAAAACACTGCCGGTTGGTAAGGGGCCTAAATCACCTTTTCGCAATGTAAAATTTGGATTAAAGTAATCCTACGAAGCACGTTTATATGTAAAATAAATGGCTTACTTTGCTTTGTCCCATACGTGAGATCCGTCCCATTGTCGGCATTCATGGCGTTATTAGTCGATTATTATTTTACTCCTGCTATTAAATTATCTTTAAAAAACTTGATAAAACGCAAGTCGGATCGATTATTCTTCAGCAGCTAAACAGCCTGACAAAGATCGACTTCGACAGGCAGGAGAAAAACGGCATTTTAACCCCGCCCCTCGCCCCCCCCCCCCCCCTCAGTGGGAGTCAGCGAGCACGCCGGCTCTTGACTATTTTCTGCATTTCATCGTAAAATGTTCCTGTTATTAAAAAATAGTAATGTCTATCCTGTCATGAGTAATGTGTGAGCCTGCAGCCCTTCACCTCCACCCCCCTCAGTCCGACACCGAGATCCTGCTGAAGATGTTTAAGAAGGAACTGCAGATGCTGGAAAATCGAAGGTACACAAAAATGCTGGAGAAACTCAGCGGGTGCAGCAGCATTTATGGAGCGAAGAAGGGTTTCGGGCCGAAACGTTGCCTATTTCCTTCGCTCCATAGATGCTGCTGCACCCGCTGAGTTTCTCCAGCATTTTTGTGTACCTCCTGCTGAAGATGGGCAGCTGCCGGCAGGATGAAGTGGCAGCGGGTACCGTAGGGGCAGAAGCTGATGGTGTGCAAGGTACGTCTTGTTCTTGGGGTGGCGAATGAGGGGGCACAGCTCGGGCTGTGGGCGAACTGCCACTTGTCGCCGTAGCGGCCCATCGGGGTGCGGGTTCCTCTGGAGTTGGAGCGGGGCTGGGCTGGAGTTGCTGCTGGCTGTGGGTCTCTGGGTTCTCCGTGCTTGCAGTGGGCCTGGTGGGCCTGGGGGTCGGTGTCCCTTTGGTCCTGACATCTCCGGCCACCCCCCTGGACAGGTGCTGAGACTTGGAACTGTACCGCCCTTGCCCCCTCCCTCTGCAACTGCAAAAAAACCCACTCTCCTGCTCACCTAACCCACCCCCCCCACCTTTCCCTCCCAACTCCAGTCCCATCCCATCCCCCTGGGAAACTGAAGGGAGCGACTGCCCCGGGGCGACTGGCACTGACCTGCTGGCATCGCCGACGTGAAGACAGCGCAAATCCCCTGCGCCGGTGCAATGGGCGGGGAGCTGGAGAGGGGAGGGAAGGGGTCACACACATGGCCGGGAAGCAGAGGGGTGTAGGTGGGGGTGGTGACAGATAGGGCCAACAATGATTGGAGAAAGACAGAAACACCGACGTGCAAAGGAGACCTACAACAGTGCATGATCTCTCTCGCGTTATGGCAGGTGATTGTCGCCTGCCCGCTGTTCCTGACACTATAGCCTTGGGATCGTTGCCCTTCGTGTTGGTGTGGAGGGGGAGGGGGGTATTGTGCTGTTTGTTTGCCCCCTACTATCCCAGGGACAGGGAGACACAGCGACTTTTGAGACTGGTGGGCAATCACTTCCAAAGTGTCTGCTCACACCGTCAGTACACCTCTCCTACACTTGTCTCCCGCACTAAGATCATCCCGCAGAGAATGATCCCAGCCTAACCCAAGAGCCATGTCACCCCAGACAGATTAATGACGCCCCCTCCCCCCCCCAACCTCTCTGACCTCAACTCACGCCTGGGCACCAAAGCAGCTCAGGAGGCGAACCCTGAACGTCTCACAACAATCTGATGTGCACATCCGTCCACATTCAAAGATTTCATCTCCCGTCTCCCCGCAGTGTGTAGACATGGCAGTAAATTCATTTAAAACATATTAAACCTGTGTGTTTCAAACAAATCATTAGTATAACTGCTCTGGCACTGGATGGTGCGCATTTTCCCTTTGTAGGCCGCGCTGAATTCTATCTTTAAAACAAAGCCACAGGATGGAGATGTCTTCTTTAACACTGTTGCTTATTAAAACATAACACTGTTGCTTACTAAAACAAACCTTGGCTCAAGAGTAACTCGGGAGACGAACTTGGAACATCGCAGAACATCGCAGAAATGACAAGTAAACGGCAAACTTGTCATACCCGTGGGAACTCGGTTAAACTCTTGATCATACACTTGCAATCACGTACACAACCACGAGTCTTTCACTCGGGGTACCTCTTGTGTCAACTCGCAACGTGAGACTCAGCTTTAAGGGGGAAACCGCTTCCCAATCGCTTCTTGGCGAGGATGCGACTATTTCTCCGAGTCGCGTCCTCGCCCCCCCACCTCGCAGCCTACCAGCTGGATCAGAGTGACCTTTCCTACCGGAGACCGGGGACCGGACCAGAGCTTCGGCAGCGGCGGCGCGGCGCTGGATTCACCGTGGAGCGGGCGATGCCTTCCTGGATCGCCGTTTGAAGCTCCAGAGCGTTGGGCCCGCTGTTCCAACATCGTGGAGTTGTGGTTCGCGGAGCTCCCAACGCAGGCGCCGCTGACCGACATCACGTAGTCCTTGGGGCCCTTTGCCGAGGACCGCCAGCGTTGAATCTCCGCCGTCGCGGCCTGGGGACGTCGGGAGCTGCGGATTCCGGTTGGAAGCGGCTGATTTGGAGGTACAAGGCGCTGAGGTTGGCCTCCCGTTCCGACGTCGGAGTTCAACATCTCGGCGAGCGGGCCTGAGTGGCGGGCAGCCCCGTAGCCGTGGCTGCGGAGGGCTCCGGAGGCCCCGACCACGGGTGAAAATCAGAGGAAGATGACTGACTTTGGTGCCTTCCCTCACAGTGGGAAACGTTTGACTCTGCTGTGTGGGGATGTTTTATATTGAACTCTATCGTGCGTTGTGTTCTTTATTTTATTGTATTGCTGTATGGTGATCACATTTCACTGTGCCAACTGGCACATGTGACAAATAAATGTATCTTGTATCTTGTTTCAGCATCGGGGGACTTCATCCTAAAATGAATAATAAAGCAGCATTGATAGGTTTTATGATTAATTTGCTCAACACAACTATCAATTTTACAAGCTGCAGCCTTCCTAATGAATTAACCTAAACATTGAAATGTGGGTCTGGTTTCAAAGATCCATACCGTTATTAAAGCTTTGGAATTATAAACGCCGGCAGACACTGATGCTCATAGTAAAGACACAATCTTATTACGCTAGCGGGAGTGGGAGAGTCACTGTAAGTATATTCACGTACTTACCAGCTCCTCGCAGCCACGCTCAATTATATTGTGCACAGGCAGTTTATTTATACATGAGTAGTCAGGGGTCCAGCTAATCACACAACTAATCACACAGCCACCTGCACTGGTTCTTATCGTGCCTAGGTTCTTATCATGTCTAGAACAGGCTTGTTTTCATCTGCAGTTCTACTTGGTATCAGGTCTCTTCCCTTTTTAGTCACAACACCCTTTGCAGTTCTGCATAAACCACCTGTTATTCATTAGCTAGCAATTCTAAGTAAGTAATGCAGGCTCACCACGTGCAACATGCAATCTGTCATGTACACATTAACACTTAAACCCCCATCCTCCTCCACACCTTCAGATCAAATGATCAATTCTGTTCTTCATGAAAGTTGTGCTGTTTGTGGCAATATCATTAACTAATATCATTTAACTCATTAAATGGTTCTAATTGTCAGGTTTCTTTCCCCATGTGTTGGCAAATGGGTTGGCCAGGATAATTACAGAAAGGTAGAAACCTTTCGAGCCCAACCTTCTGGAATCAGCTTCATTTTTATTTCACAATAACTTTGCAACTGATTTCTCATTCTCTTATTAAAGAGAATGAGAAATCCGTGAGGGAAGGCTGAGCAATTAAAAACGATAGTTGTCGAAAGACAAGGTTAGCACCCACTTTGGGAAGAAAGCAATGCCAGTTTTAAAATGGTTGTTAATATATTAAGTGCTTAATTCATTTTCAGATGATTGTGTATGCCTTTAAAGAGACAAATGTAAGTAATACAAAATATAGACTGTGGGCTTGAAAAAGAGAAGCTCTTGGTGGCTGGTGAAGGGAAATTTATACGGTTCCACTCCAGAGGCGTCATAACTTAAATGGAAAATCTTCATCAGAAAATACCAATCAGGATCAAATCTGCACAATAAAACAATGAAAGTAAATACATAAATGATGATATATGCTAAGGAAATACCAAACTAAAAAGCTTCATATTACCATGAGAAAAATAAGTTCTAGTAACTGCACAATTTTGCTGCACAAGTATGTACCTGACCCCACCTTCTGGATTTGATAGCCACAACATGATACTGTGGCCTGCAGATGAAGAGAGATGAAGAAACAAGGCCAGTTACTTTGTGGCATAGAGATACAATGAAATTCATATTTTAAAGTCGGAATGTTTTCCTTCGTGATACACCATATATTGGGGCAGATTGTGCTGAAAATTATCAGCACTTAACATTGCAAACTATTGTCAATATTCAACTTCAGCCGAGAAAGAGATGCAAACTATTGTCAATATTCAAATCCTTTGGCAACTTCAGCCGAGAAAGAGATGATCTGTGGATTGTGAATAGCCACAAGTTGCTGAACAGTTTGTACAAGTCCACCGTTCTAAAAACGGTAATCTCATTTTTAAGCTATCGGTTGTAAAGCTGTTGTATGTACATATAAATTGTCAATTAAGTTCACTGCAGTTACGACTATTAATTAAAATGCAAGCCCATTTTTATCACCATATTAAATGTTAATGACTGCCAAGCAACCAATCTAGTGTGAAAGGGAACCACTAAAAACATGGTTTCATTACTTCAGATTATGAATTATTTCACGAGATTTGAAAATGTTACACTATAAATGATCAGTTATTTCCATTTTTATTTTTATCTGTTCACTTAATTAATTCTCACTGTTTCAATTGAATTAAATGTGTCCAATTCATTCTCCTTTACAATCCTCTATATGGTTATGTAGCCATACTGTTCTATTGAATATTAATAATGATGAGCTTTAAAAAATGAAAGCCACCTGGATAGGTGTATTAAACTGTGCTCACAGAAGGCCAACAAATGTTTTCTTCAAGGGTTTGCTCCTGGGAAGTTCAAGACCTGAGACATTGGTCTGAACAGTTTGTTTAGGGGATTCTTTCGTATTTCTATGTGGGGGAGGGGGTTAGGGAAAGGGGGAACTGTTTCCCAGTCACTTCCTGGCGAGGATGCGACTATTTCTCTGAGTCGTGTCCTCGCCCCCCTCATCGCGGCCTACCAACTGGATCAGAGCGGCCTTTCCTACCGGAGAACGGGGACCAGACCAGAGCTTCGGCAGCGGCGGCGCGGCGCTGAATTCACCGCGGAGCGGGCGATGCCTACCTGGATCGCTGTTTGAAGCTCCGGAGCGTTGGGCCTGCAGTGTCAACATCGCGGAGCTGTGGTTCGCGGAGCTCCCACGTGGGCCTGATTTCAACATCACGGAGTCCCGAGGGACGCCAACGTGATTCTCCGCCCAGCGCGGCCTGGCGACCGGGAGCCGCGGACTCCGGTGGGAAGCGGCCGATTCGGAGGTCCAAGCCGCTAAAGTTGTCCCCCAGTCCCAACGTCGGAATTCCAACATCACGGCGAGCGGGCCTGAGTGGCTGGCCGCCCATAGCGGCAACTGCGGAGGGCTCCGGAGGCCCCGACCACGGGTGAACATCAGAGGAAGTTGACTGACCTTGGTGCCTTCCCTCACAGTGGGAAACTTTTGATTCTGCTGTGTGGCGATGTTTTATGTTGAACTCTATCGTGCGTTGTGTTCTTTATTTTATTGTATTGCTGTGTGGTGATCACATTTCACTGTGCCAACTGGCACATGTGACAAATAAATGTATCTTGTATCTTGTTTCAGCATCGGGGGAGTTCATCCTAAAATGAATAATAAAGCAGCATTGATAGGTTTTATGATTAATTTGCTCAACACAACTATCAATTTTACAAGCTGCAGCCTTCCTAATGAATTAACCTAAACATTGAAATGTGGGTCTGGTTTCAAAGATCCATACCGTTACTAAAGCTTTGGAATTATAAACGCCGGCAGACACTGATGCTCATAGTAAAGACTCAATCTTATTATGCTAGTGGGAATGGGAGAGTTACTGTAAGTATCTTCACGTACTTGCCAGCTCCTCGCAGTCCCACTAAATTATATTGTGCACAGGCAGTGTATTTATACATTAGTCACGGGTCCAGCTAATCACACAGCTAATCACACAGCCACCTGCACTGGTTCTTACCGTGTCTAGGTTCTTATCGTGTCTAGAACAGGCTTGTTTTCATCTGCAGTTCTACTTGGTATCAGGCCTCTTCCCTTTTTAGCCACAACACCCTTTGCAGTTCTGCATAAACCACCTGTTATTCATTAGCTAGCAATTCTAAGTAAGTAATGCAGGCTCACCACGTGCAACATGCAATCTGTCATGTACACATTAACACTTAAACCCCCATCCTCCTCCACACCTTCGGATCAAATGATCAATTCTGTTCTTCATGAAAGTTGTGCCGTTTGTGGCAATATCATTAACTAATATCATTTAACTAATTAAATGGTTCTAATTGTCAGGTTTCTTTCCCCATGTGTTGGCAAATGGGTTGGCCAGGATAATTACTCAGACAGGTAGAAACCTTTCCAGCCCGACCTTCTGGAATCAGCTTCATTTTTGTTTCACAATAAGTTTGCGAGTTTCCTGCCAGGTTACTAAAGAGAATGAGAAATCAGTGAGGGAAGGCTGAGCAATTAAAAACGATAGTTGTCGAAAGACAAGGTTAGCACCCACTTCGGGAATAAAGCAATACCAGTTTTAAAGTGAAGCTCTTGGTGGATGGTGAAGGGAAATCTCTACAGTTCCACTCCAGAGGTGTCATAACTTAAATGGAAAATCTTCATCAGAAAATACCAATCAGGATCAAATCTGCATGCAGCACAATAAAACAATGAAAGTAAATACATAAATTATGATATATGCTAAGGAAATTCCAAATTAAAAAGCTTCATATCACCATGAGAAAAATAAGTTCTAGTAACTGCACACTTTCACTGCACAAGTATGTACCTGACCCCACCTTCTGGATTTGATAGCCACAACATGATAATGTGGCTTGCAGATGAAGAGAGATGAAGAAACAAGGCCAGTTACTTTGTGGCATAGAGATACAATGAAATTCATATTTTAAAGTCGGAATGTTTTCCTTCGTGATACACCATATATTGGGGCAGATTGTGCTGAAAATTACCAGCACCTAACATTGCAAACTATTGTCAATATTCAAATCCTTTGGCAACTTCAGCCGACAAAGAGATGATCTGTGGATTGTGAATAGCCACAAGTTGCTGAACAGTTTGTACAAGTCCACCGTTCTAAAAACGGTAATCTCATTTTTAAGCTATCGGTTGTAAAGCTGTTGTATGTACATATAAATTGTCATTTAAGTTCACTGCAGTTACGACTATTAATTAAAATGCAAGCCCATTTTTATCACCATATTAAATGTTAATGACTGCCAAGCAACCAATCTAGTGTGAAAGGGAACCACTAAAAACATGGTTTCATTACTTCAGATTATGAATTATTTCACGAGATTTGAAAATGTTACACTATAAATGATCAGTTATTTCCAATTTAATTTTTATCTGTTCACTTAATTAATTCTCACTGTTTCAATTGAATTAAATGTGTCCAATTCATTCTCCTTTACAATCCTCTATATGGTTATGGAGCCATACTGTTCTATTGAATATTAATAATGATGAGCTTTAAACCAGTGACATTAACTTGTCTAGAAAATGAAAGCCACCTGGATAGGTGTATTAAACTGTGCTCACAGAAGGCCAACTAATGTTTTCTTCAAGGGTTTACTCCTGGGAAGTTCAAGACCCGAGACATTGGACTAGATGAGTTTGAGTTTAAGTTTCCTTTATTGTCATTCAAACAATAGTTTGAACAAAATTGCGTACCTTGCAGTCAGGGAAAAAAAGCAACAGAACACACAATGAACACAGTTTAACACAAACATCCATCACAGTGAATCTCCAGGCACCTCCTCACTCTGATGGAAGGAAACAAGTCTTATCTCTTCCTTGCTTGTTCTCCCTCTGCATTGAGGCGATCCAGGCTCTTGATGTTCGGGCCCCCGCCGGGTGATGGTAAGTCCCGCGGCCAATTCCAATCTCCACGAACGGGGTGATTCAAACTCCGCACCCTGGGCAGACAAAGCTGCCACCCTCCAGTCCAGCGGATGAAGCTGTTGTTGAGGGAGTTCCCGAGAATCGGTCACCAACCTGGAACCTTGGCTTTAGGTGCCGTGCCTTTGCAAAGTGTGTGATGGAAGAATTGGGTTGTTTATGCTCAAGAGTAGTGGTAGGCTGTCGGCTGTCAATAATCAGTTGGAGGAGAAGCCAAACCAGACTAGGTTAGTGGAGGAATTAGAGCAAAGATCACAGAATAAAACAGGGTGGTACAGGCTCTGGGCTAAATCCCTGACAGCCATGGTCATCAAAACGCCCCATCTAATCTATTACAATTTACCCGGGTTTTGCCCATTTCTCTCTAAACTTCCCTATCCATGTACCTGTCCAAATATCTTTCAATTGTTGTTTTTTTACCTGGCTTTACTTCCTTTGGCAGCTTGATCCATATACCCACATCACTGTGTAAAGAAGTGCCTCTCAAGCCTATTGTCTTTCCCCTCTCATCTTATACCAATGCCTTGATTTACCTATCCTGAGAAAATGGCTGTGCATTCACCCTATCTATTTTATAAACCACTATAAGTAATCCCTCAGCATTCTGCTCACCAAGGAATAAAGTCCTGGCCCGACCTCTCCTTAAACTCAGTCTTTGAGTCCTTGCAACATCCTTGTAAATCTTTTCTGCACACTTTCCAGCTTTAGTTTAATTTAGAGACGCAGCGGGGAAAGAGGCCCTTTGGCCCATCGAGTCCATGCTGACCACAAGCACTTTCCTACACACTAGGAACAATTTACAACTGAAGGCAATTAAGCTACAAACCTGCATGTCTTTGGAATGTGGGATAAAACCAGAGCACCCGGAGAAAACCCACATGGTCACAGGGAGAACATACAGACTCTGTTCAGACAGCATCCATAGTTAGGGTCAAACCCGGGTCTCTGACCCTGTAAGGCAGCAACTCTACTGCTGCGCAACCGTTAATAGCATCTTTCCTATAGCAGGCTGAGAAAAACTGAATGCAATTCTTCAACTGTGGCCTCATCACTGTCGTGTGCAAGTGCAATATCCTAACTGCTGTACCCATTTCCTGACTGATGAAGGTCAACATGCCAAAAGCCTTCTTCACCATCCTATCGACCTTGGGTCAGCTGCTGAGGATTGTTGATTCAGAATGCTTATTCCCCACGGGCATGAATATGAAATTGAACAACACAATTATTACTACAGCTTTATATACGGGTGCATAAGGAGCATTAACAACAAATATACAATAAATCATCAAGGTAGTCTAGATAGAACAGATCATGACAGTGCAGAACAACCATAAGACTATCAAACAACCTTAGGTACACAAAAAAGCTGGAGAAACTCAGCGGGTGCAGCAGCATCTATGCAGCGAAGGAAAAAGGCAACGTTTCGGGCTGAAACCCTTCTTCAGACTGATCGGGGGTGGGGGGGGCGGGGAGAAGAAAGGAAAAAGGAGGAGGAGCCCGAAGGCTGGGGGATGGGAGGAGACAGCAGGAGGGCTGAGGAGGGGCGGAGACAGCAAGGACTAACAAAATTGGGAGAATTCAATGTTCATGCCCCCAGGATGCAGACTACCCAAGCGGAATATGAGATGCTGTTCCTCCAATTTCCGGTGTTGCTCGCTCTGGCCATGGAGGAGACCCAGGACAGAGAGGTCGGATACGGAGTGGGAGGGGGAGTTGAAGTGCTGAGCCACCGGGAGGTCAGGTAGGTTCTTGCGGACCGAGCGGAGGTGTTCGGCGAAACGATCACCCAACCTCCGCTTGGTCTCACCGATATTGATCTGCTGACATCTAGACAACCTTATCAAACAACCTTAATAGGTCAGATCAAAGGATCTTGATTAGTACGGGTGTCAGGGGTTATGGGGAGAAGGCAGGAAAATGGGGTTAGGATTGAGAGATAGTTCAACCATGATGGAATGGCGGAGTAGACTCGATGGGCCGAATGGCCTAATTCTGCTCCTATCACTCATAACTTTATGATCAGTGTTTAAGGAACATTTGACTATTGAGCTGATCTTTAAATTAGGAAAACTTACAAGTCACTTACTAATTTGTGAAGGTCCATCATTAGTTTAGTCAAAATGGTATCTCACCTTTAACTACCCCATTTGTATAGCAGTTAGCCACAGTGACTACTTACTTACTTACTTACTTACTTACTTACTTACTTACTTACTTACTTACTTACTTACTGCCTATTATGCCTCCTGGCATGTAGGGCAGCAACGAAGGTCCTCCACTCCTGTATGTTCTGGGCGCTTCTGGACACTACCCCAGGTCAGGTCCATTGTTTTAATTTCCTTCTCTACAGTTTGACACCAGGTGGTTTTGGGTCTCCCTGTTTTCCTTTTCCCTTCCGGTGTCCACTGCAGGGCTATTCTTGGGATGCCGTCTGGTTCTCTTTCACCATTGACATTCATCCTAGCATCTGTCGATAGCCCTGGAAGTCCATCACGCCCAGTAGTGTTGATTCCTTGCTCTTTCCGTATCATATTTGTTTTACGAGACAGGATTGTTAGCCCTGTGCTCAACCTCCAGCCTGGAGGACCAGTGGATTGCTCTTCATCTCGCCTCTACCCTCGATGGCTGATAATTAATAGTTCAAGCCCAGTTTTAATAACAACATTAATGTTACTACAACTGCACTGGTGAAAAGAATAAAGAACTAAAATCTTGGTCTCATTCTTATAGCATTTGAATTGTTTTTGGAGTAAAAATTGTGCATTTTAAATTAACAGGGAATGTTTTCATAGCATTTCCTCCCAATCCATACTTTTCCTATCAATGTCATATTTGTCATAGAATTCTCCCAATATAATTCACTCTCCTCCGTTCTTCCACTCTTTATCTATCTATCTCATTTGTTGAAGAGCAAAACTGTTCTAGTAAATGAGTTATCAAGCAGCAGTATTTATTTCAAGAGGGCTTGTATACAAAAACAGGGATGTAATGTTGAGGCTCTGTAAGGCGCTGGTAAGGCCGCATTTGAAATATTGTGAGCAATTTTGGGCACCATATCTGAGGAAGGATGTGCTGGCTCTGGAGAGGGTCCAGAGGAGGTTTACAAGAATGATCCTAGGAATGAGTAGGTTAACCTGTGATGAGCGTTTCCGGCACTGGGCCTGTACTCGCTGGAGTTTAGAAGAATGAGAGGGGACCTCATTAAAACATACAGAATAGTGAAAGGCTGGATAGATTGGATATGGAGAGGATGTTTTCATTAGTGGAAGAGTCTAGAACTGGATGTCATAGCCTCAGAATTAAAGGATATTCTTTTAGGAAGGAGATGAGGAGACATTTCTTTAGTCGCAGGTGGTGAATCTGTGGAATTGATTGCCACAGAAGGCGGTGGAGGTAAAGTCAGTGGATATTTTAAAGGCAGAGATACATAGATTCTTGATTAGTGCAGAGGTTACGGGGAGAAGGCAGGATAATGGGGTTAGGAGGGAGAGATAGATCAGCTATGTTTGAATAGCGTAGTAGACTTGATGGGCCAAATGGCCTCATTCTACTCCTATTCCTTATGACGTTAAGGCCTAAGTATTGGAATAAATCAGTCAAGAGAAAGCTAACAATAGTGAGGTTGGCATTCCCCTGATTCAACTTCATTGGATTTGAGTATAGGAGCAGGGAGGTTCTACTGCAGTTGTACAGGGTATTGGTGAGACCACACCTGGAGTATTGTGTACAGTTTTGGTCTCCAAATCTGAGGAAATACATTATTGCCATAGAGGGAGTACAGAGAAGGTTCACCAGACTGATTCCTGGGATGTCAGGACTTTCATATGAAGAAAGACTGGATAGACTTGGCTTGTGCACGATAGAATTTAGAAGATTGAGGGGGGATCTTATAGAAACTTACAACATTCTTAAGGGGTTGGACAGGCTAGATGCAGGAAGATTTTTCCCGATGTTGCGGAAGCCAGGACAAGGGGTCACAGTTTAAGGATAAAGGGGAAATCCTTTAGGACCGAGATGAGAAAAACATTTTTCACACAGAGAGTGGTAAATCTCTGGATCTCTCTGCCACAGAAGGTAGTTGAGGCCAGTTCATTGGCTATATAAAGTGTACACCAACATCAAGGACGTTTACAGAGCTCTCCCCTGCCCATCCCTGGGACAATCTGATCACCTCTCACTGTTTCTACTGCCTGCAATCAAACCCCTCATCCGCAAGACCAAACCTGCAATAAAGACGGTCAAAATATGGCCCGAGGACGCCACCCTACAACTCCAGGACTGCTTTGATCGCACCGACTGGGACCTGTTTGCACAACAGGCTACCAGTAGTACAGAGGTAGACTTGGAGGAGTACACATCCACTGTGCTCTCCTACATCAACTGCTGTGTGGAGACTGTCACAGTGGACAAGCAAATAAAGATGTTCCCAAACCGGAAACCCTGGATGAACAAGGAGGTTCAGAATCTGCTAAGGGCACGCAACAACGCCTTTAAATCCAGGGACACTTCTGCCTACAGTGCTGCCAGGTCAAACCTGAACAAAGGTATAAAAAAGGCCAAAGACATCCACAGGCAAAGGGTAGAAGACCACTTCAATACCGCGGACACCAGAAGCATGTGGCAAGGTGTCAGGGACATCACTGACTACAAGAGCAGCCCCGCCTGCCCCCACGGTGATATCACACTGGCCAACAAACTAAACACCTTGTTTGCCCGCTTCGAAACTGGCAACACCGCCAGGAGTGGAATAACCCCGGCCATGGCGGAGGGACAGGCCTTAACACTGAGCACTCAGGAGGTACAGTGCGCCCTGCGTAGGATCAATCCGCGCAAGGCTGCAGGCCCGGATGGAGTCCAGGGAAGGGTACTAAAGGACTGTGCTGTACAGCTGGCGGAGGTATTCACGAGAATCTTTAATCTGTCTCTAACTCTGGCAACGGTCCCCAAGTGCCTGAAAACAGCCACCATAGTGCCGGTGCCGAAAAAGTCTAAAGTCACCAAACTGAACGACTACCGCCCAGTTGCACTAACTCCAATACCAATGAAGTGCTTCGAAAGGCTGGTCCTCTCCCACATCAAATCCAGCATCCCTGCCTCACTGGACTCACATCAATTTGCATACAGGGCAAATAGATCGACAGAGGATGCCATCTCTCTGGCTCTTCACACTGTCCTGACTCACCTGGATAGACAGGCACGTATGTGAGGATGCTCTTCATTGACTATAGCTCTGCATTCAACACGGTCATCCCCACCAAGCTCACCACCAAACTCCACCAGCTGGGCCTCAGCTCGCCGATATGCGATTGGATCCTAAACTTTCTGACGGAGCGACCGCAGGCAGTGAGACTGGGCCCGCACCTGTCCTCCACCATCACCCTGAGCACCGGCACACCACAGGGTTGTGTACTAAGCCCCATGCTCTACTCCCTCTTCACTCACGACTGTGTTCCTGCATTCGACACCAACACCATCGTGAAGTTTGCAGACGACACAACAGTGATTGGGCTGATCACCAACGGTGATGAAACAAAATACAGAGCGGAGGTGCAGAACCTGGCGGACTGGTGCGCACGTAACAACTTGTCACTAAACACCTCCAAGACCAAGGAGCTGATTATTGACTTCAGGAGGTCCCATAATGGAGAATACGCCCTAATCTCCATTTACAGGGAAAGTGTGGAGAGAGTGTCCAGCTTCAAGTTTCTGGGCACTCACATTTCAGAGGACCTCACATGGTCCACAAACACCGCCGCGCTGGTCAAGAAGGCACAGCAACGACTGTTCTTCCTGAGGACATTTAAAAAGACTGGTCTGCCCCAACAGCTGCTGACAACCTTCTACCGCTGCACCACAGAGAGCATATTAACGTACGGCATCTCTGTGTGGTATCTCAGCTGCATGAAGGCGGAGTGGAGAGCTCTTCAGCGCGTCGTCCACAGAGCGCAGAGGATTATTGGGACACAGCTACCAGCCTTGGAGGGCATCTACCACACATGGTGCCTCAGGAAGGCCGTCAGCATCCATAAAGACTCCTCACACCCTTGTAATGGACTGTTCGAACTACTTCCCTCCGGCAGACGTTACAAGGCCTTCTACGCCCGAACCTCCAGACTCAGAAACAGCTTCATTCCCAGAGCTATAGCGGCTCTCAACCGGCCCTGCTGAGTGCCCCCCATCCCCCCTGGACTGTCTCCCTCAGATTGTCACGTCGCACAGTTTATTTTTATTTTTTTTACATCGGTTGGAAGCTGCATACCAAATCTCATTGCACTGATGTGCAATGACAATAAAATATATTATTAGATAGATAGATAGATAGATAGCCTTTATTTTCATTCAGACCGAAGTCTGAACGAAATTTCAGCTGTCATACATATAATACAATAAAAACAACAATAAACACATATTAACATCCACCACAGTGAGTCCACCCCACATCTCCTCACTGTGATGGAGGCAAAAGTCTTAGGTCTGCAGTCTCTTCCCTCCTCTTCTCCCTCTGCACTGAGGCGATACCCCCCGGGCGATGTTACAAATCAGTCCCGCGGCTCAAACACCGCGGCCCGGGGTGGTTGAAGCTGCCGCCCACCAGTCCTGCAGACGCAGCCGCTGGCCCGTGGCCGAACCCCGGACTCAGGCCACCACCGCCAGAACACCGTCCCAGCCACCCTCACGTGAGTACCGTGCCGTCTTCAGCCTCGGGCTGGGCCGCCCCGACATGGGCACCGAACCTCCCCCGGGCCGGGCAGCCCCGACTTGGGCGTCGCTTCTCCCTCTGGCCGGGCCGCCCGACATGGGCGTCGCTTCTTCCCCGGGCAGGGCCGCCCCGACAACCTCTCACGGGAGCACTGTTCCAGCCCTGAGCCGGACCGCCCTCACGGGAGCGAGCTCAGGGCGAGTCCTGACGGGCTCTGCCTCCGGAGCCTCGAGGTCGCCAGCTCCATTTAGGCCTCAGCGCAGGCGGAGGCAGAGAAGAGAAGGGGAATACGACAAAAAGTCACATCCCCCCGCAGGGAGAGACTGCAAAACCCGTTTCAACCCCCCCCCCTCCCCCCAAAACACAAACTAAGATCCAAAAACTAGACTAACCAAACGAAATAAACACACAAAAAACACAAACAAAACGGGACTGCCGATGAGCCGCTGCTGCCAGTGCATTTATACTTATATTTAAGAGGGAGTTAGATGTGGCCCTTGTGGCTAAAGGGATCAGGGGGTATGGAGAGAAGGCAGGTACAGGATACTGAATTGGATGATCAGCCATGATCATATTGAATGGCGGTGCAGGCTCGAAGGGCCGAATGGCCTACTCCTGCACCTATTTTCTATGTTTCTATATTTCATGGACTGGGACTAGTCATGTAGTACCTCGAGATAATGTCCATTCATTGGCAAGTCAGACAAAAAGTGGACATGGGAAGGGAATATGCCGATTGTTGTGTCAGTCCATGGTTTTCCCATTACATTTTGTTTCATTGCAATTGAATCTCATTGATCACAAACAAGGCACTACGTCATACAATTATTTGTGGTGGCTCTCTCCATATTTATTGTCGTAACTGTTGATATTTCCAATGTTCAATTTTTTATAGACTTCCAGCAGCCACAATATTTTGCTATGATCTTTTGTTATTGCCCTGTTTATGTGTGCAAAAATGTGAAAACTAAAAAACTTACGACCTAACTTAGAATTGTCTTCCACAAAACAACAGAAGGAAAATTCAATCTAAGAAATACACAGTATGTCACGGAATGCACTAAACTGCATTGCACGGTATAAAGTATATCTCACAGAATGCACTTGTAAGTAAACTGCTACCAATATCAAGGTTTATATGCTGCCAATGATTATATAGCCAGCAATCAGGGTATCTACAAATTTAAAAGTTTTGTAATTAGTTCAAAATAAATTGGATAATTCTACTGTATTTTCAGATCTAGATAATCACTTGCATTTGTCAGTGAAACGTTTTTTGCTTTCTAGCTGAGGATTTATAAACAGCGAAAAGTGTTTTCCCCTTGATTGTGAAGAAGCATGAGATGATCATATTAGACACAAGTAATTACAAGAACTGGATTTAGCTTAAAATTTAGATTGCTCAATAATCAGGTCGTCAGTAACTACAGGCTTTGGTGAGGGCAAAATAGATTGTACACATTTGGGAATTCATCAAATAAATAAACTTTATGAAGCGAATAAAAGACATAAGGTGAATGTCGTCATGTTGTTGTATTCTACAGATTATTTTTGAAACTTCTAAGTATTTTGTGTGTTGGAATTCTTAGTATCTTAACTGCGGGATCTGCCACCTGGTGGCCTGATTTTCAACTACAGCTGTCAGTTTTCAATATTTCCACGTTTGTCCATAGGACATCATAACAGAAAACAACATACAAAATTATGACTAGATAGTGATGACAAATAAAGTTCTGGATATACATGCTGGTGGAAAACTTTTGTTTTTACTATTTAAAAAATTGAAAATATTGAAAGGTGCATTAGCAATGTTCAGCAGCTTGGGAAGAAATAAACTTTGCTACAGTTTTATTATTTTGTGAAAGCAATACCTTTAATTTATAACAATAATAATAGTTTTTCCATGGGTGATATGACTACATCAAAATGAATATTTTATTTGCCTCCCGGTGTTAAGCGTAAATTATCTCCTCAACAAAATCACAGAGATTTACTCAATGAAATGCATGTTACTAGTTATTATTTTAAAAATGTTTTTATCTTCTATCATTGAGAAATAAAAACATTTTAACCAACTCAAAAATGCTAAAATCTAAATTTGTAATATTTGAAATGTATTAATTAGCCATATGTTCTGAAATTAGATTCATTTATTAAGGCCTGTGTAAGTAATCCTTGAAATCTTGAAAACGTACTGGATATTAAATTAATTTAGCTTTACGATGAATGTACTGTTTCAAATGTTATTTTCAAACTTTTTTTTGATTTTGAAAAAATCCATCAAATGGCCTAATTAACAAAAAGGAAGAGAGACCACCACAAAGCTGTAATGGCAAGTAAGCAACATGTTGTAAAGTGATGCTCACAATGCTAAAATTGCAGTTGTCTTGTGCCATCAGGGCAGTGGAACATGAGATATTTCTTAATTACGGCAAAACGAAAATCTAGTTGTTTTTTCTCAGATTGCATAACCGGCTTCCATGTAGATAGACACAAAAAGCCAGAGTAACTCATAAGGTCAGACAGCGTCTCTGCAGAAAAGGAATAGGTGACGTTTCGGGTCGAAAACCCTTCTTCGGACTGACTTAAACCAGCATCTGCAGTTCCTTCCTGCACAATGGTTTCCATGTGTTGTGTAGCTGTTTCATATTTAGCAATGTTATTCTAAACTACAAATCACAGTTAAATTTCACAATAGAACAAAAAAAATTACACAACACTTTTGTCCATTTGGGATAATAATTAAAAAACATAACATTTTTGCAACAAAATCCAATTGATCTATTTCCGCTGGTTGTAAATAGCTTATTTGATCTGAACAACTATGCAAGACCTTGGGATACAATGACAAATCGGAGTTGCATAATGGGCAGAATGTGCTGAGCTATTTAGGATGAGCAACGTTATTGTGTAGCTGAATAGCGCATGTGCCAAGAACATACACTCATTAAACTATAAATTAGCATGCTGATGCCATGCATAAGAGACCACTGTTTATAATTATTTAATTTATTCTTTTTATGTCCTTACCAGCTCCATTAAATTCCAGAGTTCATTTATTTATCTTCATCAGTATGAACAGATTCATTTGCATTCCCATTGGGGGGAGGGGGAGGGGGGGGGGGGCACTGTGGCACATTGGTCATAGAAACATAGAAAATAGGTGCAGGAGGAGGCCATTCGGCCCTTCGAGCCAGCACCGCCATTCATTGTGATCATGGCTGATCGTCCCCAATCAATAATTTTGCTTTCTCCCCATATCCCTTGATTCCACTAGACCCTAGAGCTCTATCTAACTCTCTCTTAAATCCATCCAGTGATTTGGCCTCCACTGCCCTCTGTGACAGGGAATTCGACAAGTTCACAACTCTCTGGGTGAAAACTTTTTTCTCACCTCAGTCTTAAATGACCCCCCCTTTATTCTAAGACTGTGGCCCCTGGTTCTGGACTCGCCCAACATTGGGAATTTTTTTCCTGCATCTAGCTTGTCCAGTCCTTTTATAATTTCATATGTTTCTATAAGATACCCCCTCATCCTTCTAAATACGCAAATACAAGCCTAGTCTTTTCAATCTTTCCTCATCTGACAGTCCCGCCATCCCAGGGATCAATCTTGTGAACCTACGCTGCACTGCCTCAATCACAAGGATGTCCTTCCTCAACTTAGGAGACCAAAACTGTACACAATACTCCAGATGTAGTCTTACCAGAGCCCTATACAACTGCAGAAGAACCTCTCTACTCCTATACTGAAATCCTCTTGTTATGAAGGCCAACATTCCATTAGCTTTCTTCACTGCCCGCTGTAACTGCACGCCAACTTTCAATGACCGGTGCACAAGTACACCTAGGTCTCGCTGTGCCTAACCCCATTGAGATAATAATCTGCCCCCTTGTTTTTGCCACCAAAGTGAATAACCTCACATTTATCTATATTATACTGCATCTGCCACGCATCTGCCCACTCACTCAACCTGTCCAGGTCACTCTGCAACCTCCTACCATCCTCTTCACAGTTCACACTGCCACCCAGCTTTATGTCATTCGCAAACTTGCTAGTGTTGCTCCTAATATCCTCTTCCAAATCATTAATATATATGGTAAACAGTTGCGGCCCCAACACCGAGCCTTGCGGCACTCCACTCACCACAGCCTGCCATTCTGAAAAGGATCCGTTCACTCCTACTCTTTGCTTCCTGTCTACCAACCAATTTTCTATCCATGTCAACACCCTACCCCCAATACCATGTGCTCTAATTTTAGTCACCAGTCTCCCGTGCGGGACCTTATAAAAGGCTTTCTGAAAGTCTAGATCCACTACATCCACTGGCACCCCTTCATCCATTTTACTTGTCACATCCTCAAAAAATTCCAGAAGATTAGTCAAGCATGATTTTCCTTTCATAAATCCATGCTGACTTGGACTAATCCTTTTACTGCTATCCAAATGCCCCATTATTAACTCTTTATTAATTGACTCCAGCATCTTTCCCACCACCGGTCAGGCTTACTGGTCTGTAATTCCCCGTTTTCTCTCTCGCTCCTTTCTTGAAATGTGGGATAACATTAGCTCTCCTCCAGTCCACAGGAACTGATCCTGAATCTATTGAACACTGGAAAATGATCACCAATGCATCCACTATTTCTAGAGCCACCTCCCTGAGGACCCTGGGATGCAGACCATCAGCCCCAGGGGATTTATCATCCTTCAGTCCCATTAGCCGACCCAATACTATTTCTCGCCTAATGAAAATTTCTTTCAGTTCCTCTACTCCCTTAGATACTCTGTCCTCCAGTACACCTGGGAGATTGCTTGTGTCGTCCTTAGTGAGGACAGATCCAAAGTTCCTATTCAACTCTTCTGCCATTTCCTTGTTACCCATAATAATTTCACCCGTGTCTGCCATCAAGGGACCCACACTTGACTTTGCTATTCTTTTTCCCTTAATATATCTAAAGAAGCTTTTACTGTCCTTCTTTACATTCCTGGCCAGCTTCCCCTCGTACTTCATCTTTTCAGCCTGTATTGCCCGTTTTGTTTCCTTCTGTTGTCCTATGAAAGTTTCCCAATCCTCTGGCTTTCGGCTACTCTTTGCTGTGTTATACATCTTTTCTTTTAGTTTTATTCCATCCCTAACTTCTCTTGTCAGCCACAGTTGCCTCCTACTCTCCTTAGAATTTTTCTTCCTTTATGGAATGAAATGATCCTGCGTCTTCCGGATGATGCCCAGAAATGCCTGCCATTGCTGTTCCACCATCAATCCTGCTAGGATCCCTTTCCAGTCTACCTTGGCCAGCTCCTCTCTCATGCCTTCATAGTCCCCTTTGTTCAACTGCATCACTGACACTTCCGATTTAACCTTCTCCTTCTCAAATTGCAGATTAAAACTAATCATATTATGATCACTACCACCAAGCGGTTCCTTTACCTCAAGTTCTTTTTATCAAATCTGGTTCATTGGACAACACTAAATCCAGAATTGCCTTTTCTCTGGTCGGCTCCATTACAAGCTGCTGCAAGAATCCATCTCGGAGGCATTCTACAAACTCTCTTTCTTGGGGTCCTGAACCAACCTGATTTTCCCAGTCTACCAGCATATTGAAATCCCCCATCACCACAGTGGCATTACCTTTGTTACATGCCAGTTTTAACTCCTGCTGCAACTTACACCCTACATCCGGGCTACTATTTGGGGGTCTGTAGATAACACCAATTAGTGTCTTCTTGCCTTTGTAATTCCTCAACTCAATCCACAGTGACTCTACCTCATCAGTCCCTATGTCTCCCCTCGCAAGGGACTAAATTTCATCGCTAACCAGAAGAGCTACCCCCCCTCCTGCCCACCTGCCTGTCCTTTCTATAGGATGTATAACCCTGAATATTAAGTTCCCAGGCCCGATCCTCCTGCAGCCACGTCTCGGTAATCCCGACAATGTCATATCTACCAACCTCTAACTGAGCCTCAAACTCATCTACTTTACTTCTTATACTTCGCGCATTCATATACAGTACTTTTAATTCCTTACGCATCTCACCTTTCACATCGATCCCTATTACACTTGGCCATATTCTCCTATCCCTTTGTGAGCTTTCCTTCCCATTAATTCTGGTGTCATTAACTATCCCTTTACTCCCATTCCCTTTAATTCCATCCTTGACAATCCCATTTGACCCCCCCCCCCCCCCCACCCCCTTATTTAGTTTAAAACCACCTGTGTCGCAGTGGCAAACCTGCCTGCCAGAATGCTGGTCCCCCACCTGTTAAGGTGCAATCCGTCCCTTTTGTACAGTTCCCCCTTACTACAAAACAGATCCCAGTGATCTAAGAATCTAAATCCCTGCCCCCCTGCATCAGTTCCTCAGCCACACATTCAGGTCCTGTATCTCTCTGTTCCTGCTCTTGCCAGCACGAGGAACTGGAAGCAAACCAGAGATAACCGCACTGGAGGTCCTGCTTTTCAGCACTTTTCCGAGCTCTCTAAAGTCACGCTTCAGAATATTCATCCACTTCTTTCCAACATCGTTTGTGCCAACATGCACTACAACTTCCGGCTGTTCACCTTCGCCCTTGAGGATTTTCTGCACTCTGTCCGTGACATCCTGGATTCTGGCACACCATCCTCGAATCCTGTCTGTTGCCGCAGAAACCCCTGTCCGTACCACGGCGTTCCCTGACGTCGGCCTCTTTGGTTTTGGCTCAACAGCCCTTTTTGCTTCGCAAGCCAGTCCGCCGCTCAGTGCGTTAATGTCTTCTGCCCCGACAGCTTCTAAGTGGGTGAACCTGTTCACAAGAGATACAACACCCGGGGACCTTTGCATTCCATGTTTACTTCCCTTTCTCACCATCACCCACCTTCTCTCTTCCAGTACCTTAGGTGTACCAATCTTACTGTAGGACTCGTCGAGGAACGACTCAGCTTCTCGGACGAACCCGAGGTCGTTACAGCGCTCGAGACCCATTTGATCCTGACTATGGGTGCTATCAACACAGAGTTTGTGCTTTCTCCCCATTACCTGTGTGGGTTTTCTCTGGGGTCTTCGGTTTCCTTCCACACACCTAAGATGTACAGGTTTGTAGGTTAATTGGCTTGGCGTAAATGTGAAGAAAAAAATTGTCCGAGCATCATTAACTTGATGGAAAATAATGGTCCTCAGAATTGATGCTTCATCTACCCATGAGAATTATGAAAGGTGATATCCTGGTGTCACACAACAGTGCAGTTGCTGGAACCCTGAGTAAAACCCAACTGCTGAAGGAAATCAGTGGTCAAATCGCATCTGTGAAGAGACATGGGCAGCAAACGTTGTAGGTTGTGATCATTAAGCGACTACATTATGAGAGATGCTACCATGTGAACATTGCCTCCTCAGTTTATCATTCATGAGTACACATGGGGAGTTTGCACTTTCTCCAGGTGACTGCAAGAGTTTCCTTCAAATACTCCGGTTTCCTTCCACATCGCAAAGACATGCGGGCTTGTTGGTTAATTGACCTCTGTAAATTTCCACCTCATGTTTAGGGAGTGGATGAGAAAGTTGTATAATGTAGAACTAGTGAGACTGGGTGATCGATGGTTGGTGTGTGGACTTGAATGGCTGAAGGTCCTGGTTCTATGCTGTATCTCTGAGCTCTGATCTGAACATGAGCAAGTAGGTCTCCATGCTGAGATGGGGTACCAAGGTTGAGAGGATTAACAGATGCCTATTTAACAATAGTGAATGTGAAAAATTCGAAAAATTCTACCTCGCCATTCAGAAGGAAGGAAGTCTCTTAGCCGAGGACAACATCCAAAGATGTACTACATCGAACAGCAAGCTGCAAAGGAAGTGATTAGCAAGCTCGAGAAGCTGAATGGATAGGAGAAGATTGAGGCCACGGTTTCTTAATATGAATGAATGCCTAATCTTGTTTCTTAGCATTCCTTTGAAGCACTATTGGACTTTGCTTTGTTTTGAATTATGTTGCTTTTTTTAAATGATTGAACTTACAGTATGTTCTTGTTTGATAATCATATTATCTATTGAATACTGTGTTTACAAACCTGTTATGCTGTTGCTGCAAGTAAGACTTTAATTGCTCCGTTTTAAGGCATATGACAGTAAAACACTCTTAACTCTTGAAAGGCAGATAGTAGGTAAGGTAGTTCTCTCCTTTTGACATTTATCCTGGGCTTCTGTGAGTTCCCATTACATAACTTTGCAGTTCTCAATCCCATCTCAAGTTCCCACTAAACAACATTATGTGGGGTTGTTGCATTTCTCAAGAAGGCTTTGAGAGCATCATCTATCTTTGTCTTTGTTACTTCATCATTTATTTATTTCCATGACAGCAGGGTGCAGGGTGTCAGTATCGGGCATTTGATGTTGGACATGCAAATGATGAGGCCTGCCCATTGAAGGAATTGAGTATAAAATCTACCCTCATTTATGGACCTCTTTATTGTGGACTTTGGTTATAGCAGACAGACCAGCCCCCACAATAATCAGACATCACTGTCTCTTTAAGAACACAGGCTGTTAGTTACACTGTGGGAACCCATATAAATTGACATGCTATTGCTTTGAATAAGCTATTGAACAATATAACAATTTTGTGTGGCACTGTGGTGCAGCGGTAGTTGCTGCCTTACAGCGCCAGAGACCCGGGTTCAATCCTGACTACGGGTGCTGTCTCTATGGAGTTTGTACGTTCTCCCCGTGACCGCGTTGGTTTTCTTTGGGTGCACTGGTTTCCTTCCTCACTCCAAAGACGTGCAGGTTTGTAGGTTAATTGACTTCTGTAAGTTGTCCCCAGTTGAGTAAGATAGTGCTAATGTATGGTGATAGTTGGTCAGGGTGATAGTTGGTCAGCGCCCCCCCCCCCCCCTCCCCCAAGGCCCGTTATAATGAAGGTAATCTGTACTAATTACATTCGCAGCAGTGGGGAAGTCAACTTGGGAGAGACTAAGCGGAGGTTGGGCGATCGTTTCGCCGAACACCTCCACTCAGTCCGCAATAACCAACCTGACCTCCCGGTGGCTCAGCACTTCAACTCCCCCTCCCATTCCCAATCCGACCTCTCTGTCTTGGGTCTCCTCCATTGCCAGAGTGAGCAACAGCGGAAATTGGAGGAACAGCACCTCATATTCCGCCTGGGGACCTTGCGTCCGGATGGCATTAACATTGAATTCTCCCAATTTTGCTAGCCCTTGCTGTCTCCTCCCCTTCCTTAACCCTCTAGCTGTCTCCTCCCACCCTCCCATCCGCCCGCCCTCGGGCTCCTCCCCCTCCCCATTTTCCTTCCTTCTCCCCTCCACCCCCCATCAGTCTGAAGAAGGGTTTCGGCCCGAAACGTCACCTATTTCCTTCGCTCCATAGATGCTGCTGCACCCGCTGAGTTTCTCCAGCAATTTTGTGTATCTGGGAGAGAACATTGATGTTGGTTCTCTCATCCTTCCAGTGAATTAGGAGGATTTGAAGTGCCTGCTGGAGGTAGTTCAGGTCCCAGAAGCGTGTATGAAGGCAGGATTTATTCTGTCTAGTAGACCTTGATGCAGGTCTGCGATCTTGATCTTCAAACACTCTTTCACCTGAGAAGAGTACCAACAATTGAATGAGGTGGGTTGAGAAGATACTTGTATTGACCATGAACACTGCACATATTAGTTCATCTAAATATCCTGTTTTTGTACTGTATACACATTGTGCATGTCTCATTCCCCTTTGACTACGTCCTTGGAATTATCACTTTTATGGGACGAGAAAGAACTTTAGCTTGCCAAACATACGTGCGTACAGTCCTGTACCTTTCAGACCCAATACTAACGGTGTAGAAACTAATATGAAGAAAAAAGCTGATAAATTAATGCAATCTTCTTATCACAGTTGAACATGGAAGATTTGTTCCTTTCATCATATTTCAAGGTGCACAAACTTTCCCCCAGTTCAAAGCTCTGTCTTTCACTGATACTGCTACAAAGCCCCTTCAATAGAAGTTTTCCTGCAACCTATTTGAAGCTTGCCAATTTTCCAAATGAATTGTACACTAAGCTAGGTGTACTGACTAACAAATACTTGATTCATCACATACATTCATTTATTAAACTTTGCCATAACTTTCTTCTTTTATTGTGAGGTAATTTGATATTGAATTCATTTCTGTTTTCAGATCTACAAGGCTATGAATCAGAGTCCTGACTGGGAACAGTTTTCGTGGCAAGTGCTAATTTCTGCAGAAAACATAATGCTAATGGAAATAGGTCTTATAAATTGCCAAAATCATATAATAATCATGAACATAAGAGACCAGATTTCCTGCCTTATTGCATGCAGAAACAAATTCTGAAGAAAACTGAAACATTAGCAACATTCCATGCAACACATGCACATATTACATTTGTAATCCATGAATCGGGCCAGTTCCCAATATGCTACCCATATTAATATTCTGGAGGTGCCATCTTTTAGATGAGGCATTATAATCTGGCTCCCTGCCCTTTTACAAACTCTGTTTGGTGGCATGGCTTAATGATAGCAAGATTCTAAAAGTTTAGGATTAAAGCAATCCTCCAGTGATGTATGCACACAATTAGTATTATATTTCAGAGCAGTCCTGAGAGAATTTTTCAATTCTGGAGATGCCATCTTTTAGATGAGGCATTAAACATTGGCTATGCTAGCCTGTACAAGGGGAATGAAAGATCTGTTGACACAATTGAGCCACAATCAGCAGATTTCCCCTAATGTCCTGGACAATGTTCATCCCCCTGCCAAACTATTTGTTTTTCAGGAGCTGTGCATGTTTGCCATTAAACAATGACTATGCTTCAAAAATAACTAATGAACTATGTTACTGCTTTGAAATAATCTGAACATTTCAAAGGCACAATAAAAATATGTACATTTATTTATTTTTAGACTAAAATTAATTATGACATCCTGTAGTGATCGATATGTTAAATATGCTAATCATTTGATATCACATTATTTTGTTGATAGGACAAACCAAATACAGGTTATTCACCATACTATTTCACTTACGCGAGTTCTAAAGGATATAATTCAGTAAAATTAATTTAAAACGTCCTTCAATTGTGCAAACGTGAAAATAAATCAAATTGCTGAAATTATATTGACATCTGTGGTATATGAATTATATGTATGCATTAATTTTCAGTAACTATTCCAATCCAAATCTTTAACATAAGGAAGATTATATCTTTGTTACTAGAGTTATCACAAGTGCTTACAGTGCATTCAGAAAGTACCCCGGCACTTTTTCCACATTTTGTTACGTTACAGCCTTATTCTAAATTGGATTAAATTATTTTTTTTATCATCAATCTACACACAATACCCCATAATAAAAAAGTGAAAACAGGTGTTTAGAAATTTTTGCAAATTAATTAAAAATAAATAACTGAAATTTCACATTTACACAAGTATTCAGACCCTTTACTCAGTTCTTTGCTGAGACACCTTTGGCAGTGATTACAGCCTCAAGTCTTCTTTGGGATGACTCTACAAGCTTGGCACACCTGTATTTGGGTAATTTCGCCCATTCTTCTCTGCTAATCCTCTCAAGCTCTGTCAGGTTAGATGGGGAGCGTCGATGCACAGTTATTTTCTGGTTTCTCCAGAGATGTTCGATCAGGTTCAAGTCCGGGCTCTGGCTGGGCCACACATGGACATTCACAACCTTGTCACCAAGCCACTCATGCATTGCCTTGGCTGTGTGCTTGGGTTCATTGTCCTGTTGGAAGGTGAACCTCCGTCCCAGCCTGAGGTCCAGAACGCTCTGGAGCAGGTTTTCATCAAAGATCTCTCTGTACATTACTCCATTCATCTTTCCCTTGATCTTGACTAGTTTTCCAGTTCCTGTCGCTGAAAAACATCCCCACAGCATGATGCTGCCACCACCATGCTTCACCGTAGGTATGGTATTAGCCAGGCGATGAATGGTGCCTGGCTCCCTCCAGACATGATGCTCGGCATTCAGGCCAAAGAGTTCAATCTTGGTTTCATCAGACCAGAGAATCTTCTTTAGGTGCCTTTTGACAAACTCCAAGCGGGCTGTCATGTGCCTTTTACTAAGCAGTGGCTTCTGTCTGGCTACTCTACCATAAAGGCCTGATTGGTGGAGAGCTGCAGATATAGTTGTCCTTCTGGAAGGATCTCCCATCTCCACAGAGGAACTATGGAGCTCTGTCAGAGTGACCATTGGGTTTCTTGGTCACCTCCCTGACCATGGCCCTTCTCCCCCGATTGCTCAGTTTGGCCGGGCGGCCAGCTCTATGAAGAGTCCTGGTGGTTCCAAAGTTCTTCCATTTAAGAATGACAGAGTCCACTATGCTCTTCTGGACCTGCAATGCTGCAGAAATTGTTTTATACCCTTCCCCAGATCTGTGTCTCGACACAATCCTGTTTCGGAGGTCTACGGACAATTTATTTATCTTCATGGCTTGGTTTTTGCTCTGACATGCACTGTCAACTGTGGGACCTTATATAGACAGGTGTGTGTCTATTTTAATTTAGCACTGGTGGACTGCAATCAAGTTGTAGAAACATCTCAAGGATAATCAATGGAAACAGGATTAAACTAAGCTCAATTTTGAATGTCATAGCAAAGGGTCTGAATACTTATGTAAATGTGATATTTCAGTTTTCCTTTTAATTACATTGCAAAAGTTTCTAAACACCTGTTTTCATTTCTTGTTTCTGGGGTATTGTGTGTAGGTTGATGATTTAAAAAAAAAGAATTTAATCCACTAAAAATAAGGCTGAAAAGTAACAAAATGTGGAAAAAGTGAATGGGAAAACATTGAAATTGTGTAATAACACTGCAATTCTGTCCATTAACCTTTGTGGAACTCTTTGTCATCTTCCAAAATTGGTGGGCAGTTTGCATTCAGTCTTGATAAGATCCTGATCAGGGTAGAAACCATCCTGTGAACCGTTGTTTAAATTGTCTTAGTTTAGTTTAGTTTAATTTAGAGATACAGCATGAAAATAGGCCCACCGAGTCTACACCGACAAGTAATCCCCGCACATTAACACTCCCCTGCACACATTAGGGACAATTTACACTTATACCAAGCCAATTAACTTTCAAACCTGCGTGTCTCTGGAGTGTGGGAGGAAACCGATCTCAGAGAAAACCCACACGGTCACGGGGAGAACGTACAAACTCCATACAGACATTATCCGTCGTAGGGATCGAACCCGGAACTTTGGTGCTGCAAGCTCTGTAAGGCAGCAACTCTACCGCTGCACCACCATGCAACCCTATTGCCCTTTGATAATATTCTCAACGTGAAATCAATCAGACTGCCCAATCACGGTGAGTTCTTTGTTTGCCTAAATTTCTATTTTAAAATAAACATTCAAATGGAAAGGAATGGATTAAAGAGTGCAATCCTAAGAGAATGCATAATGAGCTGAACATGGTGCTGGTTTGTTGGCGAACTGCTGTATGTGGGAATGGAAACTCTCTGCAAACAATAAGAGATGCAAGAGTCAAGAGTGTTTTATTGTCATATGTCCCGGACGGGACAATTAAATTCTTACTTGCTGCAGCACAACAGAATATGTGAATATGTAAACATGTCTAACATGGCTGTGGGGAAGTAGCTGTTCCTGAACCTGGACGTTACAGATTTCAGGCTCCTGTACCTTCTTGCTGATGGCAGTGGTGAGATGAGTGTGTGGCCAGGATGGTGTGGGTCCTTGATGATTTTGGCTGCCTTTTTGAGGCAGCGACTACGATATATCCCTTCGACGGTGGTCAAAGCCGGTGATGGACTGGGCAGTGGTCACATCTTTTTGTAGTCTTTTTCACTCCTGGACGTTCAAGTTGCCGAACCAGGCCATGATGCAACCAGTCAGAATGCTCTCTTCCGTGCACCTGCAGAAGTTTAGGAGAATCCTCTTCAACATGCCGAATCTCTGTAATCTTCTCAGGAAGTCCGGTGTGCGGCGCGACTCACGTTGCAGCAGCCTCTGCAGTCCGTCTGTCTTTTTTTAAATTTTTTGTCTCGTTTAAATGTAGTTATAGTGGGTTTTTTTTAACTGAATATGTATGTGGGGGGCGGGGGGTGGGGGAAACTTTTTAATCTTTTCCCTGTACGGAGAACCCGACCTTTTCTTGTCGGGTCTCCGTTGTCGTTGGGGCCTAGCGCCGTGGGCGGCCTCCAACCGGAACGACCTGGGGCTCCAGTCACGGAGCCTGCGGACTTACCCACCATCGCAGAGCTGGCCGAGTTCGGAGCGGGAGGAGCTGTGGTGGCGAGCTGCTGCGGCCAACCCCGGAGATTCGGAGGCTCCAACCGCAGGTCTGGTGGACAGTGACACCGGGAGCCCGCGGGTCTCTGGTGGGAGATCGCTTTTCGGGGCTTCCGCAATGGCGACTTTTCCCACCCGAGTTGCGGGGTCGAAAAGTACCTGGAGCAGGGCCTTACATCGCCCGGCGCGGCTTTAACAGCCGTGGGACTTGCTAGCGCACGCCGGGGGCTCCAACACCAAGACACGGAGCACGGCCTTGCATTGCCCGGCGCGGCTTTAATGGCCGTGGGACACTTACCATCGCCCGCCGGGGACTTTGACTGACATTGGGAGGAGTGCAGGGGAGAGATAAGACTTTGCCTTCCATCACAGTGAGGAGGAGATTCACTGTGATGGATGTTTGTGTAAATTGTGTTGTGTCTTGGTTCTTTTTCTTGTGTGTATGACTGCAGAAACCAAATTTTGTTTGAACCTCAAGAGGTTCAAATGATAACAAATAAATTGTATTGTATTGTATTGTATTATATTGTATTGTATTGTATTGTATTGTATTGTAGAAAGTAGAGTCGATGATGTGCCTTCTTTATAATTGCACCGGTGTGCTGGGTCCAGGAAAGATCTTCTGATATATGCACGCCCAGGAATTTGAAGTTATTGACCCTTTCCACCATCATCCCATTGATACAGGATTGTGGTTCCTCATCCTTCCCCTACTAAAGTCCACAATCAGTTCCTTGGTCTTACTGATGTTGAGAGCCAGGTTGTTGTGCTGGCACCATTTGGTCAGTCGGTCGATCTCACTTCTATACTCTGACTCGTAAGCATACTGATTGGTTTTGAAGAAGGGTCTCAACACGAAACATCACCCATTCCTTCTCTCCAGAGATGCTGCCTGTCCCGCTGAGTTACTCCAGCATTTTGTGTATATCTTCGGTGTAAACCAGCATCTGCAGTTCCTTCCTACTCTGATTGATTCTTTCATAGAAACATAGAAACATAGAAATTAGGTGCAGGAGTAGGCCATTCGGCCCTTCGAGCCTGCACCGCCATTCAATATGATCATGGCTGATCATCCAACTCAGTATCCCGTACCTGCCTTCTCTCCATACCCTCTGATCCCCTTAGCCACAAGGGCCACATCTAACTCCCTCTTAAATATAGCCAATGAACTGGCCTCGACTACCCTCTGTGGCAGGGAGTTCCAGAGATTCACCACTCTCTGTGTGAAAAAAGTTCTTCTCATCTCGGTTTTAAAGGATTTCCCCCTTATCCTTAAGCTGTGACCCCTTGTCCTGCACTTCCCCAACATCGGGAGCAATCTTCCTGCATCTAGCCTGTCCAACCCCTTAAGAATTTTGTAAGTTTCTATAAGATCCCCTCTCAATCTCCTAAATTCTAGAGAGTATAAACCAAGTCTATCCAGTCTTTCTTCATAAGACAGTCCTGACATCCCAGGAATCAGTCTGGTGAACCTTCTCTGCACTCCCTCTATGGCAATAATGTCGTTTAAAACAGTTTAAAATTATATTATTAAAACTAAGGTTCTCCTTGCAGTCACAGATGCTGGGATCATGGCAACACACACACACTGCTGGGCGAAGTCAACTGGTTGAGTGGTATCTGTGGAAAAAGGAATTGTCAATGTGTCATGTTGAAATACTGCATGAGGATAGAGAGTGGAGGAGGGTGATAGAAAGCAAAAAGAAGAAAGTAAAAGGGTAAGTGTTGAGCCAGGCTAGTGACTGGGAGTTTAGATTAGTTTAGAGAAACAGTGTAAACAAGCATGGAAACAGGCCCTTCGGCCCACCGAGTCCACATTGATCAGCAATCCCCGTCCACTTACACTATCCTCCACACTATGGACATCTTTGCAGTGTGGGAGCAAACTGAAGATCTCGGAAAAAACCCACGCAGGTCACGAGGAGAAAGTACAAACTCCGTACAGACAGCACCAGTAGGCAGGATCGAACCCGGGTCTCAGGGGCTGAAAGGCACCAACTCTACCAATGCGCCACCATGCCCAAGGGAGGGGTGAAGGATGATGGGCAGATCAGCCAGTTAGGGGAGGGGGAGGGATGGATTTGGAAGACAGAGAAAGGGGGATGATAGGGGGACGTCAGACAAATAAAGGCAGTCGGGCATAGGTGGGGGAGAGATGGGTGGAGGTAGCTTAGTAGTTGATAATCATGAACAAAGGATACCAGTGTTGGAATCTGATAAGTAAGGAAGGTGATAACAGAACTATTAGGGGAGAGGTGAAGGGCAGATGGAACCCAAGGGAGATCCATTGGGTAAAATAAGTGGGTGGTAGATGAATGGAACCAGGAGGGGTCAATGACGTAAATGGGTAATGGGAGTTGAAAGGTATGAGTAATAGTTCAAAAATGTGTTCACAAGAGGTGGATCAGAAGGTGAAAAAGTGGGAGGATCACCGGAGGGAAAGATCATCTGAAATTGGAAAATATCCGCACCATTGGGTTATAGGAATACCTAACAAGGTGGAATATGAGGTTACAATGGGCCTTACTCTGGTACTGGGGAAGGCCAATAACAGACAGGTTGGTGTGGCCATGGGAAGTGGAGTAGAAATGGCATGTAACAGAGAGCTCGGAATGGTCACAGGCAGTATAGTGCAGGTGCTCTGCAAACCAGTCACCCGTCTGTGTGCTTGGTCTCGTTGATGTAGAGGAAGCCACGACAAAAGTACCCAATGCGGTAGATGAGGTGGGATGACTGCATGTGGATCTTTCCCCCACCATTTAGATCCCTGGATGGTGATACACCTCCTGCTTCATCAGAATCTCCTACAATACCACAGGAAAGTTAAGGAGGAGTGGGTGGGAAAGGATGGGATGGGTGGACCAGAAAGCCAAAGAGAGAGTGGTCTCTACGAAAGGCAGAGAGGGACGGGGAGAAGAAGATGTGGCTAGTGGGAGGGATTGTGTTGCAGCTGGCAGAAATGACAAAGGATGAAGTGCTAGATGTGGAGGCTAGTGGGATGGTAGATGAGGACCAGGGTAAGTCTATTTCTGTTCTGTTTGGATGGAGGGGGGATAAGAGCAGGTCCAAGAGATAGAAAAAAATATGGGAATGGGCTCCATTAACCACACTGGAAGGGAAGCCATGTTTCCTGGAAAAGGAGGACATTTTAAATGGCATGGAATAGAAAGTCTTATCCTGTGTGTAGATCAATGAGGACAGAGAAACCGCCTCAAAGAATCTCATCCCGGTGTAATATTTCCTTTCAATATTTAATTTTCCAAATTTTAATTTGATAAGAAAGACATGGCATCCTTAGTAGAGATAGGGTGATAAGAGTTGCGGTCTAGGTAGCTCCAGGAATTCAATCTCAGTGGATGGTTTGTCTCGTGAGATGGAGACAGAGAGATCTGGAAAAAGGAGAGAAATGTCAGAAATATAGTAGTCCAAGTGGATTGAGAGAGGGGTGAAAGTCAGTAGCAAAAGTGATACAATTGATAATTCTGTACGAGTGCAGGAAGCAGAACAAACTCAAATGTACTGGGAAATGAGTTGAGGAATAGTACCAGAGAACCTTTCCATGTAGCCAACCAAAAGACAGGCATATGTGAATGCCTTGGCGGCTGTGGGGCCTCAATGGCAACGGGGGTTTCAGCAGCAACAGGAGCCTCAGCGGCTAGGGCAGCCTCGGCGGCAGTGGGACCTTGTGATCGACCCTCGATTAGCGGTCGATGAGCATGAGGGGGGAGGGGAAGACAATGGGGACTCGTCGTAGGGGGACCGCCGTGACGAGCAATGGGGACCCAGCATGGGGGAGGGGCGGGGGAAGAACTAGTTGTAGAATCCTCTGCCTAGGGGATAAGTCTGCATCCGTTTGTTTGTTTGTTCGTTCCGGTGAAGGCGCTGTGCACACGGCAGCCAGCCAACAGTCGCTTGTCTTTTCCTTTTTTCTTCATTTTTAATTTAATTTAAATTAAGCTTTTGTGTACCTTGATATGTGTTATAACTGTTGGCAGACCAATTTCCCTCTGGGGATGAATAACGTTCTTTCGTATCATATTGGATCATATGCCTATGTCTACACTGTTGATTTGTATGTGAGAGGGAGTGAGAGTGTTGATGGAGGGCATCTTTTCTGCAGAAAGAACTGGAGAATTTTCAGACCTTACTGATGGGGAATGGGGATCTATAGAGACCGGATATCTACAGTGAAGATGCTGCTGTGGGGACAAGGAATCAGAAGTTGGTGGAGGGCATGTGAGGTGTCCCAGATGTAGGTGGGAAATGACTGGTCTAGAGGAGATACGTTCAGTGGAGAAGCACATAAAACCAACCTCCCTTCTATTAACTCCATTTTCACCTCACGCTGCCTCGGCAAGGGCAGCTGCATAATCAAGGGCAAGTCGCACCCTGATCACTCCCTCTTCTGCCCTCTCCCATCAAGCAAAAGGTATAGAAGTGTGAAACATCTCCAAATTCAGGGACAGTTTCTTCCCAGCTGTTATCCGGTAATTGAATCATCCTACCACAACCAAAGAGCAGTGCTGAACTACTATCAGCCTCTTTGGTGACCCACGGACTATCCTTGATCGGACTATGCTGGCTATATCTTGCACCAAATGTTATTTCCTTATCATGTATTTATAAACTGTAAAGATTCCCTTAACATGTATCTATACACCGTGGCTTGATTGTAATCATGTATTGCCTTTCTGCTGACTGGATAGCATGCAACAAAAGCTTTTCACTGTACCTGTGACAACAAACTAAACTGAACTGAAACTGAAGAGTAGGCAGAAACAATGGGCAGTCCAGTTTGTGAAATTTAGACCATCTTGGGTCATCCCTGCAAACTGCTGATGATGATAGGTTCACCAGACAACTACTGAAATGGTAGCTGTAATACATCACTCCTCGACAAACTGTTCTTGCTGCAACTAGATCAATGCTACAAAACAAGATTCAACTTTCTTTAAACTTTCCTATACAATAGACACAAGGGAAGAGCAACTCCCAAGATGATGTTCATGAATTTCCATTGCTTCATTTACACATAACATAACATTTAGATCCCTGGATGGTGATGAAGCAGGAGGTGTAAGAATCTCCTACAATAACACAGGAAAGTTAAGGAGGAGTGGGTGGGAAATGATGGGATGGGTGGACCAGAAAGTCAAAGAGAGATTGGTCTCTACGGAAGGCAGAGAGGGACAGGAAAAAGAAGATGTGGCTAGTGGGAGGGAGATACGTTCAGTGGAGAAGCACATAAAACCAACCTCCTTTCTATTAACTCTATTTTCAGCTCACGCTGCCTCGGCAAAACTGTTCTTGCTGCAACTAGATCAATGCTACAAAACAAGATTCAACTTTCTTTAAACTTTCCTGTACGATAGGCACAAGGGGAGAGCAACCCCCAAGATGATGTCTTCATGAATTTCCATTGCTTCATTTGCACAGAACATAACATTTATACATAATTTTGCTCTAACTAATGGAATATTTTATGGATATACTATCAAGTGCATTTACTATGTGCTCAGTTGAATATTTAAACAAAATCTGAATCTTTTGAAATACATCATAGCATTAAAATTGATATTTCTGTATAATATTTTTAAAACCTTGGCTTCAAGAAAACTTCAAATAGTTAGATCATGCACAGAATACAAATCAATATTTTCTGCCACAGATTCTTTCATCTACAGAGAAATAACAAATTTCAAGGTATATGTCTCATCTTTATCCAAGGTTATTACTGTTTTGTAGATAATATTTTACTTTTCCTCATATGACTCAGTACTTTATAATTCCAGCATAGACATATAAAATAAGTATTATTATCAATCAATCGTAAAATAATGACCAATTGATACAGTTTAAAAAAAGTAAAATTATAGAGATTGTTGTTGTATACATGCAAATGCCACAGCAAACTTAGCCAAGGATATCAGGATGTGTGGTAACTTGTGCAAGGGGTCAATAAAGGGCCTGTCCCACTTGGGCGTCATTTGCGTGTCACGTCATGCGTGCGTCGTGCATTGTGACGCGTAGATTTTGTCTCATAAATGATGCGCAAATGACGCCTAAGTGGGACAGGCACTTAAGGATCAATCTATTCTTCAATTTGTAGAAATTGTATCCAGCTGCCTGATCCACTATTAAGTTGCATCCAGCTTCTTGGCGTTGTATGGTAGATACTATCTAAATTCTCCAAAGAACGTTCAAGTCAGGCTGAATTGATAGAAAATTTGGAATTTTTACTTCCTCAGAGTGTCAGGCCTAAAATAAAATACGTAGGAAGGAACTGTAGATGCTGGTTTAAACCAAAGATTAACACAAGAAGCTTGAGTACCTCAGCAGGACAGGCTGCATCTTTGGAGAGAAGGATTGGGTGACATTTCGAGTCTGAGGCAGGGTCTCGACCCGAACCGTCACCCATTCCCTCTCTCCAGAGATGCTGCCTGTCCCGTTGAGTTACTCCGGCTTTTTGTGTTATAAACAAAATACTGCAGATGCAGGAAACCCATGGAAATAAGCTGTAAGAAAAGATATCTGGTTAGTGAGTGGATGATTGCAGTTAGATAGAAAGATCCATGACAAAAGATCCTCGTCAAAATAATCCAGGAATTGTGAACAGCCCAGCAGGTCAGATTGATACTAGTCATTATGGGTGCCTTGCAAAATGAAAAGGAATAAACTGAACTTCCAGTCTTCACATAATCATAATCATAACCATAATCATACTTTATTAGCCATTTATGTTTTGCAACATATGAGGAATTTGGTTTGCCATACAGTCATATCAATAAAAAGCAAAGGAACACACAGAATACGTTTTAACATAAATATCCACCACAGTGACTCCTCCACATTCCTCACTGTGATGGAAGGCGAAAAAAAGTTTAATTTCTCCCTTCTTTGTTCTCCTGCGGTCGGGGGCCTCTAACCTTCCGTTGACGGGATGATCTTACTCCCGTACCCAACTGCGTGCCTCCTCATCGGTGCGATCAAGCTTCTGTATCGGGGGGGAATCTCAGCTCCCCCGTGCCGGGCGATCTACCCCGGGTCGGGGCTAGTCAAACGTCATGCGGCTTTTGGAGCTTCCCGGCATCGATCTCGTACCCGAGACTGCGAGCTCCTTGATGTTGGAGCGTTGATCCCAGGCAAGGAATCGGCACCAATGGTGTCCACGCCCCATGATGGGGCTCAAAGTCAGTCCCGAGCAAGGCCGTCAGCAACATAATGTTAGGCCACAGAGCGACCGGAGATACGATCTGGAAAACAATCACATCACCGGCAAGGTAAGAGATTGAAAGCAAGTTTCCCCCGACCCCCTCCCCCACCCCCCACATAACACAAACCAGAGAACATGAACACAAACTTTTTAAACACACAAAAAATAACAAAGAAAGACGAAAAGGACATACGGACTTTAAGCAAGGCTGTCATTGAAGCGCCAACTGGTGGAATTACAAGATTAGTAATGCCCAAAATCTTGGATTAAGTCTTCTTTTCGGTCAATTAGAAATAAAGATTAATCCTGGGAAGAATAGAACCAAGAGCACAGATACAACAGCAATATTTACGTGGTATTTAGACAGACACAAACAAGCAGGGAATAGGGGGATACGAATCATGTGCCAGCAGATGGGATTAGTTAAATTGGCAACATGGTCAGTGTAGATATGGTTGGCTGAAGGCCCTGTTTCAATGTGGTACCATATTATGTTTTAAGTTAACTGAATGCCTTCTTATCAAAGGTGTAGAGATAATGGACAGGACAGTGATCAAAGGACTGATTGGCAAGCAGGATTTAATACAGGACAATATATAGTCAACATAATAGTGAGTAATGTGAAAATTATGATAAACTGAACTCAAGAAACAAGCAACATAAGCAATGGAGAGGATAAAGAAATTGATATAGGAGGATGCAGGTGACAGCGGTACAATGATAGCAGAAGTAATCTTGGTATTGGATGGCACAAGATGCTTAAAGTTCAGAAAGAGATTTAAATGATTGATCCAGCTTACTTGTGATGGTATAACCTAAACGAATCTCCAGAAAAGAAATGGAAAGAATGCAGAGTTTTGTCATGTTACAAATTAAATAATTTAGTCTGACATAGTAAAAATAGCCACAAGATGCTGGTTTAACTCAGCTGGTCAGGCAACATTTCTGGTGAAAAGGAATAGGTGATGTTTCACATGTCGAGACCCTTCTTCAGACTCCGAGCAGATTTTGTAGTAGAGCACACAAAATCCGTAGGAAAAATCTGCAGATGCTGGTTTACACAATCGTCAGCATTTGCAGTTCCTTCCTTCACATGGTAAAAGTAGGAATGAGAGAAAGTTATTCCGATCCTCAATCTTTCCATTTTCAATTCATGCATCTTGCCCCCAATTACCTGGCATGCTTCTATATTTCTTTGTAGTCTGGTCACAGTAATCTGTCAAATTATATATCTTTATTTATTTATTTATTTATTTATTTTTTATTAGAAGTACAGCAAATTACAGTGATACACAACACATATATCTTATTACATTTTGTTGTACCACTTCGTTTTTCGAGCTTTAAAAAAGGTGGAAATAAAAGAAGTAAGGAAAGTGAGCAAGAATTGTGAAGGTGCAGGAAAGTGTTGGGAGAAGAAAGCTCCTTAGGGAAGAAGTTACAGAAGGAAGTAAAGAAAGGAAATAAGACCCTAGAAAGAAAAGAAAAAGAAAAGGAAAAACAATCGCTCTATTGTAACACAAAACTCCGCAAAAAAGGATATACCAACCGTAATTTTTTTTTAATTTATTTTGTACCCCCCGTTACCAGATCCTGGTACCATTTATATTTTAAATTACTATTGCACCTTATGCTTGTAATAGTTCCATAAATGCAGACCACGTCTTTTGGAAGTGGTCTGCTTTGCCTGCTAGGAGTCTCATCTCTTCCAAGTGTAGTGTTTCGAACATGTTTGAAATCCACATTTTTATTGTTGGTATTGGAGCATTTTTCCAAAATTTGAGTATAAGCTTTTTTCCCATTATTAGCCCGTAATTAAGTAAGTTCTTTTGAAACACGTTTAATTCGGGGTTACCCGATATTCCAAAAATGATCCATTCTGCTTTTGGTACAAGTTTTATTTTAATTAATTTTGTGAAGATTTCAAATATTTCGTTCCAGAAATTTTGGATTTTTATACAAAAAACAAAAGAGTGTGCTATGGTAGCTTCTTGTGACTGACATTTATCACAAATGGGTGAGACATTGGGGAAAAGTTTATTTATTTTAGTTTTTGAATAATATAGTCTATGTAATGTTTTATATTGAATTAGAGTATGTCGTACGTTGATCGAGCATTTGTGCACATATAGTAAGTGTTAATCCCAGCTCTCTTTTGAAATTTTTATAGCTAGTTCTTGTTCCCAGTCTCTTCTAATACCATCGGTTGTAGGTATTTCTATATTTAAAATAATGTTGTATAAGTATGATATTAGATTTGCTGATTCAGCCTTTGTCTTCATGGCTTCATCCAATAAATCTGGGGGCATGTTATGATAGTCTTTTGTGTATTTTTTCAGATAGTCACGGATTTGAAGATATTTAAAATATTGATTATTTTTCAAATTATATTTCAGTTGTAATTGTTGAAATGATAATAATTTTCCTAATTCATACAAGTCTCCGAGCGTTTTGATTCCCATTCTTTCCCATTGTGTAAATGATTTATCTATAATTATCGGGATGACAGATGGCACAATGGGCTAAGTGTTCGGCTGGCAACCGGAAGGTAGCCGGTTCGAATCCCGCTTGGAGTGCATACTGTCGTTGTGTCCTTGGGCAAGACACTTCACCCACCTTTGCCTGTGTGTGAATGTGTGTGAATGTGTGTGAGTGATTGGTGGTGGTCGGAGGGGCCGTAGGCGCAGATTGGCAGCCACGCTTCCGTCAGTCTGCCCCAGGGCAGCTGTGGCTACAGAAGTAGCTTACCACCACCGAGTGTGACTGAGGAGTGAATGAATAATGCGATGTAAAGCGCCTTGAGTATTAGAAAGGCGCTATATAAATCCCATCCATTATTATTATTATTATTATTATAATTGAAGGTTTAAACGACGGGTTATTGACTATTGGCATTAAAAGAGATAGATTTCTTAATTTTTGATTCTGGTTTATTTGTTTCCAAGTTCTAATTGTGCTATGTATCATTGGATTTTTATTATAATTTTTGTTATTCAGATTCATTGGTGAGAGGAGAATCGCTCCTGTATTACACGGAGAGCAGTCCTCTCTCTCCATTACAATCCAATCCACCTGCTGGGCAGAGTTGTCCAGCAGGTGAATCATATTTTTAATATTTACTGCCCAATTATAGTACATAAAGTTAGGGAGTGCTAGACCACCCATCTCTTTTGGTTTACTAAGGTGTGCTCTTTGTATTCTGTGGGATTTATAATCCCATATAAAATTTGTAATGTCTGAGTCTAGATTTTTGAAAAACTTTTTTGGAAGATATATTGGAATTGATTGAAATAAATATAGGATTTGTGGTAAAAAGATCATTTTTATAGCATTTATTCGATCTATTAAAGATATCGGGAGCGTTTTCCAGAATTTGATTAGATTATTTAGTTTCTTAAGTAAGGGGCTATAATTGGCATTAAACATAGCGTGATAGTTTCTAGTGCTTTCAATTCCTAAATATTTAAATTTTTCTGTGGCTATTTTGAAGGGGAATTTCAAGAGATGTGTTGAGTCTTTCGGTTTTATCGACATAATTTCACTTTTGTTCCAGTTTATTCTGTATCCTGAGAAAGATCCAAAGTCCTCAATTAGATTTAATATGTTTGGTATACTGATTTGGGGTTTTGTGATATATGTATATTTATGTATATACATCGTCTGCGTATAAGGATATTTTGTTATTTGAATATTTTGTATTATAACCGTAAATATCCGGGTGTATTCTAATTTTTTCAGCTAAAGGTTAAATTACCAGAGCAAATAACAGCGGTGATAATGAACATCCTTGTCTATTGCCCCTTGTTAATTGGAATTTCGTAGATAGTATATTATTAGTTAATATTCTAGCCGTGGGTTTGTTATATAATAATTTTATCCATGCGATGAAGCTCTCTCCCATTTTAAATTTTTGCAATACTTTAATCATATAATCCCATTCTACTTGATCAAATGCCTTTTCTGCATCCAATGAAATGATAGATAACTCTTGTTCTTGAGGTTTGTGAGAGTGCATTATGTTAAGCAGACGTCTCAGGTTATTAAATGAATGTCTCTTAGGTATAAATCCCGTTTGATCCTCATTTATTAATTTACTAACATATTGACAGTCTTCTAGCTAGTGTTTTCGCTAATATTTTTTGATCCGTATTTAACAAAGCAATAGCTCTATATGAGCCTGGTTCCTCTATATCTTTATCTTTTTTAAGTATTAATGTGATCATTGATTCTGCTAGTGTTTCAGGTAAGATTTGTTCTTTAAAAGCGTATGTATACATTTTCTGTAGACGTGGTGTAACTATGTCGTAAAAACATTTATAAAATTTGTTACTGAATCCGTCTGGTCCTCCATTCTTAAGTGTGTTTATTGTGTCTTCTATTTCCTTAGATGTAATTTGTGCTCCCAGTTCCTCTTGTTCCTTCAGTTCTAGTTTTGGAAGGTTACAATTGTCCAAAAATTCTGAAACTTTATTATTGTCTATTAGCGTTTTCGATGTGTATAAATTCTAGTAAAATTGAGCAAATCTTTTATTGATATCATTAGGTAGTGTTAATAATTCCCCTCTATCTGATTTAATCTTTAAAATTGCATGATCTTTTTCCCGTTTTTTCAGTTGGCGTGCCAAAAGTTTATGGGGTTTATCCCCAAATTCTAAATGTTCTTGTTTTGTAATTTGGAATAATCTTATAACCTTCTCTGATAATAATTTATTTAGCTTAAATTTCAGTATTAAAATTTTATTATGTTTATCCATAGTTGGATCTTTAGCATTATCTATATCTAGTTGTCTGATTTGTTCTTCTAATTGTCTTTGTTCATTCTTATTCTTTTTGTTTTGAAAAGCTTGATACGAGATAATGACTCCTCTAATAAATGCTTTGAAGGATTCCCATAATAAAGTGGGCGATATATCTGGTGTATCGTTTGTCTCAAAAAATAGGTCCATCTGTTTTTTTAGATATATACTCCCTTGTGGGTCTTTCAGAATTTGCGAGTTAAACCTCCAGAATGATTTGTTCACAGACATTCCTTCTAATTTTAAAACGAAAGTTAGCGGGGAGTGATCTGAAATCGTATTGGTGTGATATTTAGGGTTCATAGTATAAGGGATTAGTTTTGTATCCACTAGGAAGTAGTCTATACGTGAGTATGTTTTGTGTACCATTGAATAAAAAGAGTATTCCCTTCCAGTCGGATTCGCGATCCTCCAGACGTCTGCTATATTTGTATTTTTTATATATGCATTTAAGTGTTCACTAGTTTTAGATTTCATATTACCTCATTGTTTTTGCATCGATTTATCTAAGTACGGATCTAAAACACAGTTGAAGTCTCCTCCAATTATAACATTTTGGTAGTTAAATTCTGCGATTGTATTCAGGATTTTATTTAAAAATTGAGGATTATCAAAATTGGGCGCATATATATTTACCAAAGTGATTTGCGTAGCATGGATCTCTCCTGTAACTATAAGATATCTCCCTTCCTTATCTGATATAATGTTCTTTGATTTGAATGGTATTCCTTTGCGAATAATAATTGCGGTGCCTCTGGATTTCGAAGTATGTGAGGAGTGAAATGTTTGGCCTATCCAATTCGCCCTCAATCTCATCTGATCTTGATGTTTAAGGTGCGTTTCTTGTAGAAAAGTAATGTCCGTGATATATGATTTCAACTGAGCTAGTATTTTGCCCCTTTTAATTGGTTCATTAATATCCCTTATATTCAGCTACACAGTGTGATTCCTCCCATTTTTATTTTGTTTATCATCTTGCATTTTCTCTGATTTTAATACCCTTATTTATTACGGTGCATCCATACCTCAGGACTCTGGATATTTGGGGGGCGTTTATATAACTAACTTCCTTGGTAGATCCCTTTTGCGATTGTCCTTGAAAAAAAAACACATAGTAGTGACATATTGTGATTTTAAAAAAATTGAACAAGTAAAATTACAGTGTCTGAAGTATTCGACACTGTAGTGCGTGTCCCACGCGTCTGTGGGATTCGACATCTATTCGACTTCCGAAGTTGATGTTGTACAATTACCTCCGCTGCTTTTATTACTCTAAACCTAGGAGGGCGGTACCATTTCAAAATCAATTATATTTCACCCAATTACACTATCTATATATATATATATATATATATATATATATATATATATATATATATATTTCATTCAGACTTATCAGATCTGTGTGCAGCTACTGTGAAATTTATTTATCTAACACTTTCATCTACTAATTATTTATAATTAGTTATACCTTTGATAATAGTTAGCTGTTAGCTGTAAGGGTTAACCAGAAACAGGCTCCTGGAATTATGCCAGGAGCCTGAGTCTCCTCCCTTCCCCACACGAACTACGTAACACTTAAACTTTCAGTATTAACTACTTTAATTCTAAAATTTGTTATCTCTATATATGAGCTAGTCAGTCTTTTTAGCACATTATTACATTTTGCCCATTATATAGTTCAGGTTAGTTTCCATTTATATTTGTATATTAGTATTGTTAATTATTGTTAATTCTCTATATTTTGTAAAGCTGTTTTAAGATCTTAAACTGCCATTTGTCCTTGTGGTGTTTTCCCACATTCGGCTCTGCTGTTCGTCTCTGCGTTGCTTATCAGTCTTTCCTTCATTTTGAACAAAGAATGTCCTTGAGTTGAATTCCCAAGCGTCCAAAGGAGACAAGGTGTCTAGACCAGCGCACGTGGAAATGCTCTTCCATTTTAAACTTTTAGAGAATGGTGTTTCTTCCCTTATCTTCAGGTGTTCTCTGTGAAGTAATAAAAGGAAATAATTTGTCCATATCGTCCCGCTGCCTTGATTAATCTTCTGTTTCTGCCACAATCTCTTGGGCATATTTATAAGATGCGTCCGAATTAGTGAAAGTTTTCTCTTTTCCCTTGAAAGTAATGTGCATCCTGGCCGGATAAAAAATGCCACATCTAACATCTTTAACTCCATGGAGAATCTGTCTTGTCTGTGAGAACTTTCTTCTCTTTTGCACGATATCATAGGGATAATCCCGGAGGAGTTTGATAGTGTCGTTTCCAAAGGTCATCTTCACTCCATATTTGATTTTTTTCATCAGCTCTTCAAGTGCTGAAATGTCCCGAAGTTTGACTATGATCTGTCGTGGGTGGGCTGGATCTGCTTGTGATCTTGGCTTAAATCTGGGTATTAGATGTGCCGCTTCAATTTCCGGTTCCACAGGTAAATTGAGTACCTGTTTGATTAAGTTGGCAGTGAACTCACGGGCATTGTTTCCCTCTGCCCCTTCTGTTACTCCCAGTATTCGTAAATGTTGGCGTCGTGAGCGAGCTTCGAGATCAAGACATTTATCTGAGACTTTCACCAGTTGACTCTTGAGGCTGTCTAGTTCTAGCTTCATTCCCTGCATATCTTCAGCCATTTGATCAACAACTGTTTCCATGTCTTTTATTTCAGTTACATGTGAAGAAACAATTACATGCACAGCCTCAAACTTCTTCTTAGATTCATCTTCCCCTTTATTAATTCTCCCCATTAGCTCTTCATGCACATCCTCAATTCGTTTTTGTATAATGCCAATGCAGTCAATAACTTTTTGATTACCAGCATTGATGTTCGACATATTTTCCATCAATTTAACATTAATATTTTCCATCATTTTTGAGTTTCCAGCCTCAATATCCTTTCTCAGTTCACTTACCGAGTTCTTTATCTCCTCCATTTCATTTTTCTCCTTAGTAGCCATCTCAGTCTTGGCTCTTGTAGCCATTCCAGAATCCACTTCAGAGGTCTGTTCTTCAGTTTTCTGGGTTTTCAGCAGTTGTTTTGAGATTGTTCTCTGAGGGCTCTGAGCTGAAGACGGTTTTTTCATTTAAAATCCTTTATCCTCAGTTTAAATCATAGTGCTTACTGATGACGTCATCAGCACGACGTCCCGGGGCTCCGGTGAGTTTTTTTAATTGGTCCCGACTTCACAAGAAAAAACCGTCTTCAGCTCAGAGCCCTCAAAGAACAATCTCAAAACAACTGCTGAAAACCCAGCAGCGGAGGTAAAAGTTGCGACTGCTAGTCCAGCATGGCGCCACCGGAAGTCCCTGTCAAATTATATTTTGAAGGTAGACAAAAATGCTGGAGAAACTCAGCGGGTGAGGCAGCATCCATGGAGCGAAGGAAATAGGCAACGTTTCGGGTCGAAACCCTTTTGAAATGTTTAGTGGCGTTCAGCATTTCTAACTACATCTGGCATTTAGCAACACCTCTGAATAGACCAGTTCTAATTTTCACATTATATTCTGTTATTCTAAAATTCTCCATCAGAAGAAATTGTATCCCAGTGGATTGGAAAATGGCCAATGTAACACCTATATTTAAAAAAGGAAGTAAACAGAAGGCGGGTAACTATAGACCGGTTAGCCTAACATCGGTGGTGGGTAAAATGTTAGAGACAATTATTAAAGAAACACTAACGGGGCACTTGGATAAACATGACTTCATCGGACAGAACCAGCATGGTTTTGTGAAGGGGAAGTCCTGTTTGACGAATCTGCTCGAATTCTTTGAGGAAGTAACAACCCGGGTGGATAAAGGGGAACCGGTGGATGTGGTATACTTGGACTTCCAAAAGGCTTTTGACAAGGTGCCACATAAGAGACTATTGCTAAAAATAAAAAATTATGGGATTGGGGGTAATATATTAGCATGGGTAGAGGATTGGCTAACAAATAGGAAGCAGAGAGTGGGGATAAATGGTTCATACTCGGGATGGCAACCGGTAACTAGCGGGGTTCCGCAAGGGTCGGTGCTGGGACCCCAGTTGTTCACAATTTATATAAATGATTTGGAGGAGGGAACCAAGTGTAATATATCAAAATTTGCGGACGATACAAAAATGGGAGGAAAAGTAGGGGATGAGGAGGATAGGAAGAGTCTGCAAAAGGATATAGATAAGCTAGGTGAGTGGGCAACAACTTGGCAGATGAAATTTAATACTAATAAATGTGAAGTCATTCACTTTGGGAAAAAAAATGATAGGGCAAGTTATTTTCTAAATGAGGAGGAGCTGCGTTGTAATGCAACGCAAAGGGATCTAGGGGTATTAGTACATGAATCACTAAAAGTTAGTATGCAGGTGCAGCAAGCAATCAGGAAGGCCAATGGAGTTTTGGCCTTTATTGCTAGGGGGATTGAGTATAAAAACACGGAGGTCTTGCTGCAGCTGTACACAGTATTAGTGAGACCACATTTGGAATACTGTGTACAGTTCTGGGGTCCATACTTAAGAAAGGATGTACTAGCCCTGGAGGCAGTGCAGCGAAGGTTTACAAGATTAATTCCTGCAATGAGGGGATTGACATATGAGGAAAGGTTAAGTAGGCTGGAACTCTACTCTTTGGAGTTTAGAAGAATGAGAGGCGATCTCATTGAAACATAAGATCGTGAGGGGCCTTGATCGGGTGGATGCGCCGAGGATGTTCCCAATGATCGGGGAAACTAGAACTAGGGGACATAGTTGCAGAATAAGGGGGGGCTCTTTTAAAACTGAGATGAGGAAGAACTTCTTCACCCAGAGGGTGGTTAATTTATGGAATTCACTGCCCCAGGGAGCAGTGGAAGCAGAAACGTTAAATATATTTAAGTCTAAAATAGATGGTTTTTTAGCTGCCAAGGGGATAAGGGGCTACGGGCAGAGGGCAGGGATATGGACCTAGGTATGGTTAGTATAGTAAGACCTGAGTGATCTCCTGGACAAGTGTCGATCGCCTGGATTGGGGTCGGAGAGGAATTTCCCGGATTTTTTTCCCGAATTGGACCTGGGTTTTTATCCGTTTTTTTGCCTCCCCCAGGAGATCACGAGGTTCTTGGGGTGGAGAGGGGTGATAGCGGTATAAAGGGGAGGGTAGTGTCTTGTGTTCTGTGTCTTGTGTCTACTGTTTGTGGGTAAGTGTGTCTGTTTAGTGTTCAGCCATGAGCGAATGGCGGTGCGGGCTCGACGGACCTGGTGGTCTACTCTCGCACCTACTTTCTATGTTTCTATGTTTCTATGTTTCTATCCCCTTATCTATCCATCCTAATTGGGCTTGGAAGAATGTGTGCCTTTTGATTGTTAATTAGACAATGTTTCTCAAGACTAACATTTAGTAATCTGAACATAGTAATAAAGAACAACCAAGATTAAGAGATAAAGCATTGGTTCAGTCTCCTTGACCAGTGAAAAGGCATATACTGTGCTCCATAGAAACTGCCTAACAAAACAACATATATCTGCACAAGAGGTTCTCCACAAGTAGAAATTCAAAATAAATGCCCAAATTGTATGGCATATTATTGAAGGAAAATCAGTAGTTACTCACTGGGAAAAGAAAATGAGTATGAGAGACCAGAAAATTGCTGAGAGCTGTAGCTCAGGCAGGGACATTTACTCGCAGTGATTTTCCGATGATTTGTGGTGGGGTGTTCAATTCATTGATTGCAAAATTCATTTAATGGACCCAAGAGTCAACTAAAGCTTAAATGCTTGAATAACGTTCATGGTACAAACTGTGGGCTACTGTATAATGATTATCTTTCACAATTGCTACAATATTCATACTTAGCATACGTGGTGAGTAAAGAATTTCTATCCTATTTACTTCAAATTGATCAAAGCACCATTCGATATTGAGCGATCAAACTAAGGTCAGGAAAATTATGACAGGGATTCCCAGAGATTCATAAAGGCGGCATCTGTGAATGCACATGATGGCTCTATTCTCATCTGACAGAAACAATGCACGCAGCAAAGGCTACATGGTCATTCATATTCCAGGGTAGGCTCAAAACAGGCGATCACGGTGGTGCAGTGGTAGAGTTGCTGCCTTACAGCGAATGCAGCTCCAGAGACCCGGGTTCGATCCTGACTAGGGGTGCTGTCTGTATGGAGTTTGTACGCTCTCCCCGTGATCTGCGTGGGTTTTCCCTGAGATCTTCGGTTTCCTCCCACACTCCAAAGATGTACAGGTTTGTAGTTTAAGTGGCTTGGTAAATGTTAAAAAATGTTTTAAAAGATTGTCCCTAGTGGGTGAGGATAGTGTTAATGTGTGGGGATTGCTGGTCGAAGGGTCAAAGGGCCGGTTTCTGCACTGTATCTCTAATCTAAAACACTAATCTTGCATTCGCCCACCAAACACAATGCTCTTTTGATTGCACTGCAGAAGACATAACATGCTTGAAAAATAATAGAAATACAATTCAGAAGGTTGAGGGGGCCTGCATTGAAACTTACAGAATAATGAAAAATATCGATAGAGTGGATGTGGAAAGGATATTTCCACTGGTGGGAGAGTCTAGGACCAGAAGTCATAGCCTCAGAATTAAAGGACGCTCTTGGAATTATTGTTGATCTCTGCCTCATAATTGGATTATGAGGCAGAGATCAACAATGTTTGAATGGTGGCGTAGATTCGATGGGCTGAATGGCCTAATTCTGCTGCTATAACTTGGGAACTTGTGAAGAACAGCAGGATCAAATGAGTGACCAAAGTAAATTAAAATTTCTAAATTAATGTATCCTGCAGGATGTGGCAAGTCAGGGAAACTTCCGGTGTCTCTAAGGACTATTCCCATGGGAGGCAAGTCCAGAGCTGCTCCTTACGGACCACGTTAGGGAACTGGAGCAGTAGCTGGTGATCTTAAGATCATCTGGGCGACTGAAGATGTTATAGTGAGTTACAGAGGTGGTCATGCCCAGGGTACGGGCAGAATGTAGATGGGTAACATCAGGAAAGGAGTTGGCACAAAGTGCGAGAGTTCCCTGTGGCTATTCCCCTTGACAACAGGAATGCCCCTTTGAATGCTTTTGGAGGAGTTAACTTTTCAGGGAAGGGCAACAGCCAATTCCATGACTCTGTGACATTGAGCCTGGCTCTGAGGCACGCAGGGAAGGGAGAAGTCAGGCAGAGTAATAGTGATAGGAGATTAATTAGTTGGAAGGGATTTGATAGGGTGAATGCGCAGACTATACTACGTAGGATAAGGGGAATCAAGAACCGGAAGACATAGGTTTAAAGTGAAAGGGGAAGGATTTAATAGGAATCTGATGCTATGAGTTGCCATGTGGAATGAGTTATCAGTGGAGGTAGTTGAGCCAGGTAGAATAACAACATTTAAAAGACACTTGAGAGGTACATGGATAGGAAAGGTTCAGTGGGAATGTGTTGGAAGGAACTACAGATGTTAGTGTACACTGAAGATAGACACAAACCCCTGGATTAACTCAGCATGTGAGGCAGCTTCTTTGGAGAAAAGGAATAGGTAACATTTTGGTTTGAAATGCAAATTGGAGGAACAGCACCTCATATTTCACTTGGGCAGCTTTCAACCCAGCAGTTTGATAGATTTCTCTAACTGCAAGTAACCCATGCATCCCCTCTCTCTCCGTCCCTTCCCCACCCTAGTCATCGTACTAGTTTCATTGAATTCGCTTTCCCCACAGCCGACAATGGATCATTGTGGGCTCCATCTTGCCTTAATCATTGTTGCTTTTTGCATATCTTTCATTCATTTGCTCTATGTACCTTCTATACCTCTCATTTCTCTCTCCCTTGACACTCAGTCTGAAGAAGGGTCTTGACCCAAAATGTCACCTATTCCTTTTCTCCAGAGATGCTGCCTGACTTGCTGAATTACTCCAGCTTTTTGTGTCTATTAAGGTTTCGAGGTTTATGGACAAAATGTGGGAACATAGGACTAGCTTAGATGGGGCATCCAGGTCAGCATGGATAAGTTGGGCTGAAGGGCCTGTTTCTGTGTTTTATGACTGTGACTCTATGACTCAAAAAGAAATGAGATGAAAAAATGGGATTCAAACCTGACAAGCCTTAGAACCTGGCTTAGAGCTTAGAAGTAGCATCAGAGATAGTGATCTTCCAAATGTCACAAACTGTGGAATAATCAAGAGCACGCAAAAATAGCAATGGTAGTGCCACTACCATAGAAAGGGGCAAGAAACAAATACCTAGAAATTGGTTGAAGCCTTGAAGGGCAGTTCATAACAGAATAAAACATATTATGTTCAATTGGTAGCTGCTGAAAGATTCAGAAAAGAGCCGCGGTGGGCCAAACAATACACCTACCTTCTTGCTCTCTATTCCTCTACACTAAGCAAAGGAATGAAGCAGGTCTTGTGCTGGGAGTTGGATCTTGGCCAAGTCAGGGCTGTTCACAAAGGGGTGATTGAGATCTGAACCCATGTGATGGGTAAAGTTTCTATTATTTTCCAAGTCTTGATGAAAGGTCATTGATCAACTCTCTGATCTCTGCTGTTTCCTGATTTTTCAGTTTTGTTTGTGATGGGTAAGAAGTGTTGGGCCAAGAGTCAGCTGTGTGATGATTAAGGGGTAGTCTTGTTAGCTGGAGAGAGATAGAATTGAGTTGGGTAAGGATCTTTCAGGAAAGACAGAGGTCAGGTATAGAAGTGTGAAAACGTACACCACGAGAATCAGGGACAGTTTCTTCCCAGTTGTTATCAGGCAACTGAATAATCCTACCGCAACCAGAGAGCAGTCCTGAACTACTATCTACCTCATTGGTGACCCTCGGACTCTTAGATCGGACTTTACTGGCTTTACTTTGCAATAAACGTTATTGCTTTATCATGTATTTGTGAACTGTAGATGGCTCAATTGTAATCATGTATTGTCTTTCCACTGACTGGTTAGCATGCAACAAAATCTTTTCACTGTACCTCGGTACACGTGACAATAAACTGAGCTGAGCTGATTGGAACTGATGGATGCAGATAGTATGACTGGTGATCTGGGAATGTCAGTTATTGAAGGTGTGTCTAGGTGATTATGGGGAGGCTGCAGGTCTTTTAGGTCTATTAATAATCTGTTGTCCTGGTTTGTTGGGTGGCATTGTGAACAACGGTCACAGAGTGATTGATGACTGGGGATCGGAGACAGGTGTTCAGGTGAGTGCACTGTGCACTAGTGAGAAGTGCACTGGACAAGCATAGGAGGAGGCTAGGGGGTGGCAAGGAAAAGGTGTGAGCTATTAGTCAGTGGACTCAAAGGGTAGGCAGGTACACTCCTAAATTAAAGGGTGGCATGGTGGCGCAGTGGTAGAGTTGCTGCCATACAATGCCAGAGACCCGGGTTCGATCCTGACTATGGGTGCTGTCTGTACAGAGTTTGTACGTATTACCTGTGACCAGGTGGATTTTCTCCGGATGCTCCGGTTTCCTCCTACATTCGAAAGATGTGTAGGTTTGTGGGTTAATTGGCTTGATAAAATTGTAAATAAGGTCATATGGCCATAAGGTCATAAGTGATAGGAGCAGAATTAGGCCATTCAGCACATCAAGTCTACTCCACCATTCAATCATGGCTGATCTATCTCTCCCTCCTAACCCAATTCTCCTGCTTTCTCCCCATAACCTCTGACACCTATATTAATCAAGAATCTCCATCTGCCTTAAAAATATCCACTGTTTTGGCCTCCACAGTCTTCTGTGGCAAAGAATTCCACAGATTCACTACCCTCTGACTAAAGATATTACTCATCTCTTTCTGAAAATAACGTCCTTCTGAGGCTATGATCTCTAGTCCTAGACTCTCCCACTAGTGGAAACATCCTCTCCACATCCACTCTATTCAAGTATTTTACTATTCTGTATGTTTCAATGAGGTCCCCCTTCATTCTTTTAAACCCCAGTGCATACAGGCCTAGTGCCGACAAATTCTCATTATAGGTTAACCTACTAATTCCTGAGATCATTCTTGTAAACCTCCTCTGGACCCCCAGATATAGTGCCCAAAATTGCTCACAATATTCCAAATGCAGCCTGACCAACGCCTTGTAGAGCCTCAGCATTACATCCTTGTTTATGTATACAAGCCGTCGAGCATTGAGTTTGCTTTCTTCACCACCGATTCGACTTGCAGATTGGCTTTTTGGGAATCCTGCACCAGCACCCAAGTCCCTTTGCACCTCCGATTTCTGGTTTCTCTCCCCATTTAGAAAACAGTCTAGGATTTGAAATTGTCCCTGGAGTGTGTATTGTAGTGCTACTGTGTGGGGATTGCTAGTCTCTCAAAACTAAGCTGAACTAAAATCCATCTGTATTGGTTTCCCACCACTAGTATGGGACTTACTTAGCAGACTCTTCCTTATGTCAACTTCAAATAGGTTAGATCCGTGTTTGAAAACCACCTTCTGTGTGGGTTGCCCACAGACAGTGCAGATAACGTGGGCAAGTTCTGAAGTGGCTCTAGGCATGTGTTACATGTGATTGTCTGCCACTGCTTATGTCCAAGATCCTTTGTGCATGTTAGACCAATGGAGGACCAGGAATGAAATCTGTGGACTAGGCTCAAGTCGCTTGAATACCTAGTTTTCTTTGGAATTTGAAACACATAAAACATGTGGTCTGATATTTGTGGAGCTACAGACCTGGTGCCGTGAGCTTAGTTCTGGAGAATTGCTGGAATCCTTTTTAACGATGTGGCACAGTAGAGATAAACATCAAAATATTACTAACACATTTGACATCATTTTATGAAGGGGAAAATTATATTTGGATGAGGCAACTAACAGGATAGGTCTCTTATCTCATAGGCAGTGGCTCTTGGTTTGAGGAAGATTTGCTTTCTCTCCAGGCTACAGGTGGCTGAGGTGGCTGATGAGATCAGTGTGGGACCAGCAGTTCCTACCACCAGGAGGATCTGTACAATGTTTGGGTGAGGATGTAAGGCAGGTGGCGATGTGATCCTTCAGTTCTTTCCACCAGTTGTCACACTCCTGTCCTTATCCTATATCCTTTGATTCCTTTAATATCAAACATATCAAAAATGCACTGTGATTGTGGATCTTCAGCCCTCTTGGACAGAGAATTCCAAAGATTCACAAACTCAGGGACAGTTCCTAACTTTGAGCCTGTGACCTTTGACAATAAACATCGCAGTCAGGAAACTATCTTTATTTCTGTCGTAACAAGGTCTATCAACATTTTGGATGTTTCAGTAACATCACCTCCAAATCTTCTGATTTTAGTCGGAGTCCGCACCGACCAGCGATCCACACACACTAAAGCTCAGGGGCAGAAATCCCGTGGGGGGGGGAACAGGTGGGACACATCCCCCCTGGTTTGAGAGGAGGGGGGACATGTCCCCCCCCCCCCCCCCATTTTTTGTAATCCGGATTTTAAATCACGGAGAAATCTCCGCTTTCCGCGAAACAGTGGGTGTGGGACTGCTGATCGAGGGCACTGATTGGACAAGATGGACGTCAGTCAGCAGGCAATGGGGGCGGCACAGACCTGCGCCTCATCCACAGCCAGGATAAATCTCGGCTCTCCGGCACTGTCCCGTCCCCACCCGAGTGCCCCCCACCCCGCCCGGAGGTGGCCAGAGACGTCGGGAGTCAGATGGGCGCGGTGCCCCCAGGCCCACAGCCAGCGCAGAGAAGCAGCGCTAAATCCAGCTCAACTCTGCCTGTCCCGCCAGGTTAACCTACAGCCCTGCCTGGACTTACGGGAAATATGGCCCAGGTTTACAGCCAACACAGTGAAGCAGCGTTGGTGTCCCGTCAGTCCAGGCAGGGCTGTAGGTTAACCCAGCGAGCCAGACAGAGTTGAGTTGTATTTAGCACTGGATTGAGCCTCCGAAGCCTCGCGTGTGTGTGTGAGTGTGCGCATGCGCGCGCGCCCACCAAGAAATTGTGTCCCCCCTGTCCCCTCCATGTTTTGATCGCGATTTCTGTGCCTGCTAACACTATCCGACATGCATTAGAGACAATTTACAATTTTACCAAAACCAATTAACTTACAAACCTGTACGTCTTTGGAGTGTGGGAGGAAATCGAAGGTCTCGGAGAAAACCCACGCAGGTCATGGGGAGAACGTACAAACTCCCTACAGACAAGCACCCTTAGTCAGGATCGAACCTGGGTCTCTGACGTTGTAAGGCAGCAACTCTACCGCTGCGCCACCATGCCACCCACAGATAATCAGAGAATATGGGCCTATTCTGCCTCATCTCACCTCATATAACAGATCTGCCATTGCAGGAACCACTCTGATCAATCTTCTCTTCACTTGCTCCTTCGCAAGTATTTCCTTCCTTAACAAGGCAAATCAATCTGTATACAATGTGTAGGAATAAACTGCAGATGTTGGTTTACACTGAAGATAGACACAAAATGCTGGAGTAACTCAGAGGGACAGGCAGCATCTCTGGAGAGGAGGAATAGATGATGTTTTGGGTGGAGACCCTTCTTCACACTGAGAGTCAGGGAAGAAGGAAATTAGATATGGAAGGGGACAAAGAGCATTTAAGGTGTGAAAAGGACAAATCAAAGCAGACGATGCTCAATGAAATGTACAATCGTTCATTGTTGGATGAGGGGAAGGTGACAACGAGGCATATAAACAGCTAAATTAATCATGAGGACAGGGAAACTAGTCAGAGAATAGGGTGGGGGAGGGAGAGAGGGAAAGGGAAAGCAAGGGTTTCTTAAAGTTGGAGAAATCTGTATCTCTAAACTAAATCAATATTCATACCGTTGGGTTGTAAACTGCCCAAGTGAAATATGAGGTGCTGTTCCTCCAATTTTAGTTGGACCACACTGACAGTGGGGGAGGCCCAGGACACAATGGTCTTTATGGGAATAGGAGGGGAAGTTAAAATGTTTAGCATCTGGGAGATTGGGTAGGCCCAGGCAGACTGAGCAAATTAGCAATGTTACAACATTTTGAGATTTTAAAAAATCGTCTTTAATTTATCCCATCAGATAAAGCATAAAAAGAAGTTTAATTTGACACCTAATTCACTTTCATATCTTCAGTATTAAAAAACGTTATGGCCATTTTCATACTCGGAAATTAGCATCTTGTTCCCTATTGCTTGTTCATTGACTTAACACAAAAGCTGTGACCGAGAACATTTAAAGGCCGATAACTTTCTTAAAATTTAAGAGAACTGAAAGAAATTTTCATTTATTATAGATTGAAGCATTCTGAAACAAATATGAAACAATCTTACTTAGATGACTTGAAATTAAAGCATATAATTAGTTAGTTACCTAATTGTAGCTAATTACAAGATCTAAACATCTATCAATTTCTTAAGAATAGATTAACATTTTTAAATAGCCTAAGTGTCCAAATAACATTCACACAATAAATCAGAATATAACATAATTTTTAAATCTCATTGTCATGGGTTTATAGGCCAAATGGAAGGAATTTAATGTTTGGGATTTTCTGGAACGGGACCATTTGGAACGTTCAGGATGCGGTGAATTTATACTGCCGGTTCTTCGGGGGGAAAAATCACCATTTCGCAATGTAAAATGTGAATTAAATACATCTTAAGAAACACTTTTTTAACATAAAAATAAACTACTTTCTTTTACCTGCCCCCTACATAAAATCCGGCCTCGTTGTCGGCATTGACGGCTTCAGAAGCTGATTTTAAAATTACTCCAGCGATTAACTTGTCGGGTGAATTTTTTTTTAAAACACACAGAACGGCCGTAGGAACGATTCTTTAGCAACATCTTGCACTCCAACAAAATATAATTTAGGACCAGGTTGGGAAAAAACCCCGTTTTAACCTCGCCCCCCCCCCCACCCCCTCCTCAAACGCGCCAAAATCGCGCACACGGCCAGTGGCAGAAATGCAGCGCTGCTGAAGGTAAGTATTGTAACATACCTAAGCAAATGTTCAATGGACTGCGTCTATCAGTGGAGCAAAAGGTTCTATGAACTTCAACACTTTTCAATCTCACACCAAGAAGATTGTCATTTTCTTTACAAAATTGGATGACCTCTTACTTTTCCATGTTATATTCCACCTGCTATGTTCTTACCCTGCCTTCCCTGAAAACTCTGCATCATCCTCACACCTCTCACTGCCCCCCCAGCTACCCTTCAATGGCAAACTAACACTTGATCACACATCCAAACCATTTATATAGGTCGTGAAGTGCTGCTGCTCACCACTGATTCTTGACAAATCCCAATAGTCACAGTGACACAAACCAAAGAATAATCTAGAATGTAAAAGCAAGGAATTGCGGATGCTGGTTTACTGAGGAAATTGCTGGAGTAACTTGGCATGTCAGGTGGCATCCCTGGAGAACATGGATAGGTGATGTTTTGGGTCGGGACCTATCTTTAGGCTGATTGCAGGGGTGGGAGGAAAGAAAGCGACAAGTGAAGAACCAAAAATAATAATTTTGTCCTCCTCTCTGCTTTCAGTCTATGAGTAAATCCTCAATGCACCCCAGCGCTAATTTTGTTTCAGTTTAGTTCATTATTATTGTCACAGATATAGTGAAAAAAATAGTTTTGTAATAACATTTCTGGTGTGGAATCTCAGCGGAAAAAGTCCAAGTACATCACATCACCTTTAACTATTTTGGCAGTTACAACTTCAGAAACTGTAGCAGATTTGATGCCTGTGACTTTCCTTACACAAATCCATGCTGGTTCTGTTCATCAATTAATATTTTCCATATACCCTCGGAGGAAGTGGCAGCTGGTGTGAGTGGAGGGAGCCCTACTGTGACAGTGTGTCATGTTGGTGGCAGTGGCCTGAAGAATGCAGGGGCTACAACGTGAGCTTTAACAACACCCATGTCAACCGGGTCGTGTGGTAGCTGGTGAAGAAGGGCTCAATAGTGAAGACCAGCGGCATCAGTGCCAAGTTTTAAGGTGAAACGCCACAAAATGCTGGATTAACTCAGCAGACCGAATCAGACGGAAGAAAGGTCCCGACCCAAAACGTCCCCAATCCATGTTCTCCACAGATGCTGCCTGAACCGTTGGGTTACTCCAGCACTATGTGTCATCTATCTATCTTCTATCTATATTACTAAAACTCTGTTCTTGACCGGTTTTGGCGATCTGTGCTGCGATTTCCGAGAGAACACCGCCACCTACAGCCGTCATTTTTGGCCACCTCGCTCAGAGCCCCCCTCCGCCGCATGTGTGCCGAGGATTTTTCCCGTCGATTAAAAATGGCAGAGATATTAATGTTTTTACAAAATTCCCCATTCTCTCTGCTGCCCCCGCTGGTGGCAGGGGGGAGGGACTATAAAACCAGGAAATGGTGTGCCTCATTCAGTCTCTTCAAGATGGAGGAAGGCAGAGGGTCACATTTCTCTGAGCTGTGAATAACACTGAACACATGTCTACTCAAATGTAAGTGCCCTTAGTGGTTCTAAAATGCTTGCAGAATGTGTCTATTGGTTCTAAAGCTTGCAAAAAAATGTCTATTGCTTCTAAAGCTTGCAAAAAGTGTCTCTATTGGTTCTAAAGCTTGCAAAAAAATGTCTATTGGTTCTAAAGCTTGCAAAACGTGTCTATTGGTTCTAAAGCTTGCAAAAAATGTCTATTGGTTCTAAAGCTTGCAAAAAGTGTCTCTATTGATTCTAAGCTTGCAAAAATATGTCTATTGGTTCTAAAGCTTGCAAAAAAATGTCTACTGGTTCTAAAGCTTGCAAAAAAATGTCTACTGGTTCTAAAGCTTGCGAAACAATACCTACTGGTTCTAAAGCTTGCGAAAAAATGTCTATTGGTTCTAAAGCTTGCAAAAAAATGTCTATTGGTTCTAAAGCTTGCAAAAAAATGTCTATTGGTACTAAAATGGTTCATACTAGCGCTCCAGAAAGCCCCCCCTCCCTCCTCTTTCTACTTACTGCAAATGGTGGCATGAAGTTAAAAGGCACTACTTACTGCAAATGGTGGCTTGGTTGCTTTGGCTTGAAGTTGAAAGGCACTACTTACTGCAAATGGTGGCTTGGGTGTGGTTTGGGTGTGGCTTGAAGTTGAAAGACACCACTTACTGCAAATGGTGGCATGAAGTTGAAAGGCACTACTTACTGCAAATGGTGGATTGGTTGCTTTGGCTTGAAGTTGAAAGGCACTACTTACTGCAAATGGTGGATTTGTTGCTTTGGCTTGAAGTTGAAAGGCACTACTTACTGCAAATGGTGGCTTGGTTGCTTTGGCTTTAAGTTGAAAGGCACTACTTACTGCAAATGATGGCTTGGGAGCTTTGGCTTGAAGTTGAAAGGCACTATTGCTGTGAATGGTGGCTTGGTTGCTTTTGCTTGAAGTTGAAAGGCACTACTTACTGCAACTGGTGGCATGGGTGTGGCTTGGGTGTGGCTTGAAGTTGAAAGGCACTATTACTGCAAATGGTGGCTTGGGAGCTTTGACATGAAGTTGAAAGGCACTACTTCCTGCAAATGATGGCTTGGGTGTGACTTGAAGTTGAAAGGCACTACTTACTGCAAATGGGGGGCGTGGGTGCATTGGCTTGAAGTTGAAAGGCATTACTTACTGCAAATGGTGGCATGAAGTTGAAAGGCACTATTTACTGCAAATGGTGGCTTGGGTGCTTTGGCTTGCAGTTGAAAGGCAGTACTTACTGCAAATGGTGGCTTGGGTGTGGCTTGAAGTTGAAATACACCACTTACTGCAAATGGTGGCTTGGGAGCTTTGGCATGAAGTTGAAAGGCACTACTTCCTGCAGATGATGGCTTGGGTGTGGCTTGAAGTTGAAAGGCACTATTACTGCAAATGGTGGCTTGGGTGTGGTTTGAAGTTGAAAGGCACTACTTCCTGCAAATGATGGCTTGGGTGTGGCTTGAAGTTGAAAGTCACCACTTACTGCAAATGGTGGCATGAAGTTGAAAGGCACTACTTACTGCAAATGATGGCTTGGGAGCTTTGACTTGAAGTTGAAAGGCACTACTTCCTGCAAATGGAGGCTTGGTTGCTTTGGCTTGAAGTTGAAAGGCACTATTACTGCGAATTGTGGCTTGGTTGCTTTGGCTTGAAGTTGAAAGGCACTAATTACTGCAAATGGTGGCTTGGGTGTGGCTTGAAGTTAAAAGGCACTACTTACTGCAAATGGTGGCATGGGTGTGGCTTGGGTGTGGCTTGAAGTTGAAAGGCATTACTTACTGCAGATGGTGGCTTGGGTGCAATGGCTTGAAGTTAAAATGCATTACTTACTGCACATGGGGGCGTGTGTGCATTGGCTTGAAGTTGAAAGGCACTACTTACTGCAAATGGTAGCTTGGGTGCTTTGACATTAAGTTGAAAGGCACTGCAAATGGTGGCATGAAGTTGAAAGGCACTACTTACTGCAAATGGTGGCTTGGGAGCTTTGACTTGAAGTTGAAAGGCACCGCTTACTGCTAATGGTGGCTTGGGTGTGGTTTGTGTATGGTTTGAGTTGAAAGCCACTACTTACTGCAAATGGTGGCTTGGATGCAATGGCTTGAAGTTAAAAGCCACTACCTACTGCAAATGGTGGCTTGGGTGCATTGGCTTGAAGTTGAAATGCATTACTTACTGCAAATGGTGGCTTGGGTGCATTGGCTTGAAGTTGAAAGGCACTACTTACTGCAAATGGTGGCTTGGGTGCAATGGCTTGAAGTTAAAAGGCACTACTTACTGCAAATGGTGGCATGAAGTTGAAATGCACTACTTACTGCAAATGGTGGCTTGGGTGCTTTGGCTTGAAGTTAAAAGGCACCACTGTAAATGCACTTACTTCCTGTTTGCACTGTATATTGATTTTATATAAAACGCTACCACTTATATAAAACGCTACCAGATGGCTGTGATTTTTGGCCATCTTACTCAGTCCCCCTCCGCTGAGCAGGTGCAGATAATTCTTCCCATCAATGAAAAATAAAAGTGTTATTGGTGGAGAGGTGGAATATTGCGTCGGATGACCAGCCCTCCTGTGTGATGCTGGGACCCAACGGGTCCCACTTAGTCTAGTTTTATATATAAACTAGCATCTTTTCACACAAAGGGTGGTGGGTGGTTTGTGTATGGAACAAGCTGCCAGAGGAGGTAGCTGTGGCTGGGACTATCCCGATGTTTAAGAAACAGTTAGACAGGTACCTGGATAGGACAGGTTTGAGGGACATGGACCAAATGCGGGCATGGGGACCAGTGTAAATTGGACATGTTGTCCAGTGTGGGCAAGTTGGGCCGAAGGGCCTGTTTCCACTCTGTATCACTCTATGACTATGACTCCACCTGCAGTTCTTTATTTCTATCTAGTTTTAAGCTGATTCTAACTAGTGTAAAATCTGACATGTAAGGGTTACATTCTGTAAGTCGGGGAGTGTCTGTATTAGACAGGAACTTCTAACAATGGTAGGTTGTTTGCAGGCAAAGGAATACACGGAAAGTGGGATGCTTTAAAAATATGATGACAAGAGTTCAGGGCATGCATGTTCCTGTTAAAGTGAAGGGCAAGGCAGGTGGATGTAAGGGAGGTTGGAGGATGAAAGACATTGGGGCTTTGTTCAGGGGAAAAGATGGGGCTGGTATAGATAGCTGGGATCAAGTGTATCCCTGGAGGAGGTTCAGGAACTGAAGAGATAATATTGAGGAAATCCAAAGATATTTTCTGTACATTAGGGGAAAGAGGGTCTTCTTTCGTGTGGCCTGCACAGCCTAAAGTTGTAGGACAACTTGTTCTATTTGATCTTCTGTTTGTGCACATCGAGTTGATTGCATTAGTCGAAACAGGGCAGACCACGTGAAGGTTGCAATCTTCCACCCCGGGGAAAGAGGGTGACGAGAGAGAATAGGGCCCCTCAGAAACCAAGTGGTTATCTCTGTGTGGAGATACAGGAGATGGGCAAGGTCTTCAATGAGTATTTCTCCTCTGTGTTTTACTGTGTAGAAAAAATATGAACTTGGGACAGTTAATGGAGATGTCTTGAGGACAGACTGTAATATTGTCAAGAAGGTGGTGACAGTCCCAAGGCATAAGAAGGTAGATAAATCTCCTGGTCCTGATCAGATATATCTGAGGACACTGTGGGAGGCTAGAAATTGCAGGGCCTCTTTGGCCTGAGATATATATGTATTATCATTAGACACAGGTGAGGTGACGGAAGACGAGAGGATGGCATAATTTAGAAGAACATTTTTTACAAGATTTAATTTGAGGAAGGGTAAATAAAGAAATGAATGTGCTTCACTGTTTATCTTTGTTCTTAGTTTAGTTTAATGTTTCAGCGAGGAAACTAGGCCTTCGGCCTGTTAATCCTGGTCAAATTGGGGAGGACAGGACCCTAAAATTGAGTAAAGGCTTCAATTACTAGGCCATTTGATCAATGCTTTCTGTAGAAATGGGGAAAGCTGCAGAATGGTGCCAGTTTGTCTAGAGCCTAGATCAGAGCTGCAGGAAGAGAATGGGAACATCTGCAGATCCTGGCAATTAGGTGCAAAATTCATAGAATGGATTGGATAAATGCAAACCAGACATACACTTTGTAAATAATTGTAAATAATGTTGCAAAGCTTTACTTTACTGAATGTTGATTGGATGAGGTATTGAGCCTCGTCTGGTTTTCTTGCACATCAAGGCAAATGTTGCAATGTTCGTTTCTTCTGAGAAACACTGTTTGACTACAATGTCTGTCATGTATGGGGTTAATCGATATCTGTAATCGGATTGTAAAGAGACCACCCCCATGTGGTTCGGCCCCTTGAGGTCTGGGGACCTATAAAAGTCAGCTGCCACGAGGTCCTAAGTCGATCTTCTGGGCGAGCGCTTGGGACTGCTTGACCTTCTGGAGTGTCTCTGTTTGAGCCAGGCCTAGAGGGCTTGATCGGGCAGATACGAGGATCGAACCTGCGGTGGCTAGGTACAGTACTGGGAACTGTAATTGTGTTTTGTCAAAATAAAGATTAGATGCTCAAGTGCTTGACTCAGTGATTTTTGACTGAAACTAGACTGGGGGGAAGCTTAGAACAAGCAATTTATGGGCCCACCGAGTCCATGCCGAACAACGATCACCCATACACTAGTTCTATCCTACTTACAAGGGACAACTTACAGAAGCCAATTATCCTACAAACCTGCACGTCTTTGGAATGTGGGAGGCAACTGGAGCACTCAGAGAAAACCCACACGGTCATGGGGAGAAGGTACAGACTCAATACAGACAGCACCCATAATTGGGATTGAACCCTGGTCTCTGGCGCTGTATGGCAGCAACTCTAGCACAGTGCCACTATGCCAATGTGTAAATTGTTATGTTTAATAACAATTTACTGAGGGGGTCCAGTCCTTACTTAGCACCCAGACACTGGAAAACACGTGTGCAGAGACATCTTTAATCTCTCCCTACTCCATTCTGAGGTACCCACCCAATTCAAGAAGACCACTATCATCCCAGTGCCAAAGAACAGCAAGACCTCATGCCTTAATGACTACTGTCCAGTGGCAGTAACATCCACCATTATGAAGTACGCCTCTATTTCCTTAGGACGTACGGCATGTCCCCACGAACCCCAAGAAAGCATGTTATTGCAATGCATCACAGCATGGTTTGGAAACAGCTCCATCCTTGACAGCAATAAATTGCAGAGTTGTGGACGTAACCCAGACCATCGCGCAAACTAACCTCTCTTCCATTGATAGACACAAAGTACAGGAGCAACTCAGCAGTTTAGGCAGCATTTCTAGAAAAAAGGAACAGGTAATGGTTCAGGTCAGAGTTATTCTCCAGACTGAAATTAGGGGGGAGGGGGGGGGGGGGGTACCTGGAGGTAGTTCTTTCCATTCACTTCTTCTACACTTCACGCTGCATCGGCAACGACGTGTCTCCCATCCCATCATCAAGTTTGAAAACGCAAACCTTCAGATTCAGAGACAGTTTCGTCCCAGCTGTTATCAGGCAACTTAACAATCCGAGCATCAACTTGAGATCAGTCTTGACCTACCATCCACCTCACTGAAGATCTTCAAACTATCTTTAATCAGATTTTATTGGACTTTATCTTGCATTAAATGTTATACCCATCATCCTGTATCTGTACACTGTGGCGGCTTGTTTATAATCATGTATACTGGAGTCTTTTCTCTGAGTAGCTAGCAGGCGACAAAAAGCTTTTCACTGTACCTCGATATACGTGACAATAATCAACTAAAGAAAACTAATAAACTGTCACAGTTGCTGCTGTACCCCAAATACTTATTTAGAACAGATATTGGTCAGGATTATGATCTTGTGATTTAGCAGTACAATCAATTATGTAGGAGGAAAGTATAGGAGTAGCTGTATGTAAAGTGGAAACCAGACAAGCTCCATTGCTTTTATCAATGTGAGATTCCTCTTTCATCTATATAGCTATCAAAGTATTTTAAAGTATACGTTTGCAGTAAGCGACCTAATTCAGTCGGTACATTCATGGAAGTTAATAGCTGCCACATCTATAAACAAAAGCCCCACATCTCACAAAATAAACAAAAATAGTTACATTAAACTATCACATTAGGGTGGCCCAGTGGTGTAGCTGGTAGAGTCACTGTCTCACGGCGCCAGAGACCCAGGTTCAATCCTCACCTCGGGTGCTGTCTGTGTGGAGTTTGCATGTTCTCCCTGTGGCCATGTTGGTTTCCTCCAAGTGCTCTGGTTTCCTCATCCCAAAGACATGCAGGTTTGTACTGTAGGTTAATTGGCCTCTGTAAATTGCCCCTAGTGTGTAGGAAAATGAGATAACATAGAACTAGTGTGAACAGGTGAATGATGGTTGGCCTGGACTCGGTGGGCCCAGGGCCTGTTTTCATGCTGTATCTCCAAAACTAAATCTAAACACAATACAAGTAGATCTTTAAAATGAACTCAAAGAATTGTACTAAACAGATAGAACCAAATAGCCAAGGACTCCTGAATAATGCTGAGAGATAACAATCGATAAATCCTAAACATTGCTTTAATCAGAGTTTGTTCAGTACACTTGCACAAGACATTGGGACAGTTAAGACTAAGCAAGTAAAGGTTCGTTTTCTCCTGTGCCAGACGACGTAGCTCGCTGTTGGCTTCCGTCGCCCTCCAACATGTTGACAGAATTGGTCGCTCGACGTGTCACAAAGTGCATCGTGTCGTCGTTTCTGGTGATCGCCACGAGGAGGCTTATGTCATGATCCCCAGCAAGTAACGGTAAAACTATATTAGAGGATCCAGTTGCTATGAAAGGAAATGCGGACTACAACTGGATCATACACATGAAACTAATGCAAGATCTCTAGAATGGTTCATTGGCCTCATTCTAGATATCTGAGATAACTTGGAAAGACAATGCCAGATTCAAATCATGAAACTACTTCATTCCAATTAAATGCACAGACACAGTCAAAGGAAATAACATTTATTTCAATTATTTATTCTTCCCCCAAATCAAAGGAAATTGAACAACGTGTCCCTTAATTATTGCTGACTTAATTATTTATTGGCATAGTCTTACTTTCTGTACAACCTCTATCTGCAAAAACCCTGTGTTCGTTGCCCTCATAGTCAAAAACTGTCCTTTACTCAACGCTGTCTGGTCCCAGATAAAGGTTTTACTTCCATTAATTCAATTAAACCAGTAATGCATTGATTCTGACATTTAACCTAATTGCTTGCATGACTTACAACTTAACTGACTATCCCCTCTTAATAACATATATTCACTCAGACCATGTCTTTTTTTTAAATGCTGCAAGTTTACTTTCTATTTATAAATGCAAAAAAACTATAACCTCATCATCGTCCTCATTTCCTCAGCCGCCCCAGGGAAGAATGATGAAAAATTCCAAATATTTGTATGAATGCTTTAGTCACACACTGTGCAAACTCTAAAAAAAATCTACACTGTTTCTCCATTTTTTCAATCACAACAACCATTGCCTTTATGATAACTTTCCAGAAGAGGGCACTAGCATTCAGGACAATAAACTCAAATTCTTGTATTTCTTCCCACTATCACGTACCTTAATTTTGTTTTGAAAGATTGGAACATATTGCAAACCGGTAAATGCACAATTTCAATGCTTCAGCAATGCAAATTGATCATTTTAAAAACGTTTTGTGTCACACCAATTTCAAACAGGTTAAAGTGAATGTCTTCACTTCACTGAACAGCTGAAATTGTTGAAAATGAACAACATAAAACAGATAGCATCACATCCGCTAGCTGTTCTATGCATTGTGCAATATTCAGATCCATCACTTTTAATAGAATGGAAAATCAGAAGTCAGACAGAACAAGAACAATTTCATATCGTTCTTCCAGCAGCTCATTTCTGGCGAAGCACAATTCCATATCGTTTGGGTCCCCAAACAAATCCAATTTATTTCCCAATTTTGCTGATGGTGAGCTCTTCAGAGAAGATTGTTAACTTGCAATAATAACACTGAAATTAAAATAAAGTCATTATCAGGGCAACATAATAACCATTTGGCAAAAAGGAATCCAGCGCAATAGTTTCCAGAATACATTGCAATTCTTTCTTCTCCAAAGCAACCTGGTTCAATGTTCCTGAGATTGAGTTCTAGATTTAGATCTTATGATGATGGGTCCTTTGCTGAGCAAAAAAGTTATCTGATTCATTAACTCAAGTAGTCCTGACTGTTTATTTAATTGTCTATCTGATCACTTGCCCTCTTGAGCAGTTGAGTCAACCAAATTTCTGGGGTCAGGCAAATCTCTAAAATATGATTTGGCATTTCTCCTGGGTTGACTGATGGTTTTGTTTAATATAGTTTAGATATAGCGTGGAAAAAAGCCCATCGGGCCCACCAAGTCCGCACCGACGCGCATTAACACTACCCTACACAAAGGAATATTTTTTACATTTATACCAAGCCAATTAACCTATAAACCTGCACGTCTTTGGAGTGTGGGAGGGAGCCAAAGCTCTCGGAGAAAATCCACGCAGATCACAGGGAGAACGTACAAATTCCATAAAGGCAAGCACACGTAGCCAGGATCGAGCCCGGGTCTCTGGCGCTGTAAGCGCTGTAAGACAGCAACTCTACCACTACGCCACCATGCCACCTTATGGTTGGCAATTCAAAATGGAGTCTTCTTTGAGGAAGTTAGTCAGAATGAATAGAGTTTTTGGTGTTTGGGCCAATGACATTGATTCTTGCACTGACATGGCATTATTCACCTCCAAGTGAAAAATTATGATTTCTTCCTCTGTCCCGTTTCATTTTTGCTACCATTCCTGCAGATTTGAATATTTGTGTTATCCAAATACCAACAAAACACCACCAAATCTGCGGAAATTTGTACCAAAAGCAGAAAGCGATGGAGTACTCAGCAGGTCAGAGAACTACAGTGGAAAAGGGTAGGTTAATGTGAGTCTGATTTAAACTGTATTTGCCTTTCCTTGGTCTATTTGCTCAGCTGATCAATATCCTGCTGTAATTCTTGATCATCATCATGACTGTCTATGATCCCACCTATTTCTGTGTCATCTGCAAACTTGCTAACCATGTATTGTTCATTCTCATTCTCGTTGATATAGATGATATACAGCCCCAGGCCCGACACCGATCCTGAGGCACACCATTAGTCACAAGTCCTCAGTCTGAGAAACAACGTGAAAAAGTCCATAAGATGACAACAAAATAGGTTGTACCGTAGACAATGAAGATGGTTATCAAGAATTACAACGGTATCTTAATCAGCTGAGCAACCTTCCACTATGACACTCAGTTTGCTGACATTAAGCCAATTTTGTATTCAGTTAGTTAGCTCTCCCTGGATCCCATGTCATCTGACCTTCGAGAGCAGACTATAATGCAGAACCTCATCAAAACTTTTCTGAAGTCCATGTAGATGACATTTATGGCCTGCCCTCATCAACCTTCCAAATGCGTTCCAAATATGTTATCCTTCAGAATCCTCTCCAGTAAGTTTTCTACCAGTTTTCCAGAAGAACAGAGGAAACGAATCTCCTTGAAAAAGTGTGAGGTCCGTTCTGATGCAAGAGAATCCTTATTTCATGATTTAAAGTGGACAAGGAGCATCTAGCAGAGCCTAGAGAACTTCAATGCTACAACCACAAACAAGCAAAGTCCATGAGCAAACAAGAGAAGGAAACAGGAGAAGGAAGGTGCTGCCTTACAGCCCTTGCAGCGCCAAAGACCTAGGTTCGCTTCCGGCTGCGGTTGCTGTCTGATCCCAGATAAAGACTTCCACCGTAACCACATGGGTTTTCTCCCAGATCTTCGGTTTCCTCCCACACTCCAAAGAGGTACAGGTTTGTAGGTTAATTGGCTTGGTAGAAGTGCAAATTGTCCCTAGTGTGTGTAGGGTAGTTTAATGTGCGGGGATCATTAATCGGTGCGGACTCGGTGGACCAAAAGACCTGTTTCCATGCTGTATCTCTAAACTAAACTAAATTAAACCCATCACATTTACCACCATCTATTCCACCTATGACAGAATCCTTGGATCCCACACATGACTCGTCAGTCGCCTCAGAATTCACAGCAATGGAGTTGAAGCCTCGACCTCAAAGAACACATGAGAAGAGTTCACCTCTAGTGATGTATTCTGAAATATCCTAGGAAGAGAAAGGAAGGTCAGGCAGCAGCTGTGGAATGAGAAACAGAGTTAGTGTTTTAGATCCAAACCCCTTTGTCAAAACGGACAATAGATCGGATAAACGCACAGTCATTTGCCTAGAGTAGGGGAACCAGAAGACATGGGTTTATGATGAGGAGGGAAAGATTTAATGGGAACTCAAGGGCTAACTTTTTCACACAAGAAGTGGTGGGTGTTTTGGACAAGCTGCCAATGGAGGTAGTTGAGGCAGGTGCTGTCACAACGTTTAAGAATCATTTAGACGTACATGCGTAGGGTATGATTACAGAGATATAGGCCAAAAACAGGCAGGTGGGACTAGTGTAGATGGGGCATGTTGGTCGGCGTTGGCAAGTTGGGCTGAATGGCCTGTTTCCACACTGTATGACTATGACTATGAATCTGTGAATCTATGATTCTACCTGCTGAGTGCTTGCAGCATTTTATGATTTTATCTCAGATTTCCAGCACCTGCAATTTGTTTGATTTTTATGTAACTATAATATTTTCAAGTAGTAACAGTGCTGGCATACAGCCTCATTAGGAGTCAGCCATGAAGAGGGGGGATTCAAACTGAGTGAACATGAGGGCAATACAGTGGCACAGCTGGTAGAGCTCTTGCCTCATAGTGCCAGAGACCCCGGTTCAATCTTGGCCTCAAGCACAACAGTTCATATTGCCAAAGATAACTTGATCAGATCAGAAATGGTAGGTGTATTGGTAATTTGCTTACAGAAAGTGATAAGCCAACTTCAAGGCAATGTACTTTGCAAAGTAGAATTATCTGCACTATTTTGAAAGTTATATTCGTGTCTGTGTGAGGTCCTCCAATTTCCTACCACATCCCAAAGATGTGCTGGTTTGCAGGTTAATTGGCTTCTGTAAATTGCCCCTAGCAACTAGGGAGTTGATGAGCAAGTGGGGTAGCAGAGAACTAATGAGAATGGTTAATCAATGGTTAATGATTGCGCAGTGGACCAAATGGTCTGTCTCCATGCTGTATCGTCGAGCTCAAACCCGAAAAGGGACCTGGTACATTCTTGCAGAGTTTAGTTTCAAATCAAAGCATAACTAAAATTACTGTAAATGTGCATCTAAAGCCCCTGTCCCACTTTCCCGAGTTGCTCATGAATTCTCCCGAGTTTTCCCCTTGATTCAAACTCGGAGATGCCAGCCGTAGGTACTCAGGGCTATTTTACTTCGGAGTCACGTGAGTGACTACGTGAAGAACCCCGCTTACGACGCATGCGTGTCATATCGCTACACGCATTCAAACTCATCATCGCTGGAGGAAGGACGTTCCTCCAAATCGGCAGGGGTTGAACCTGCAACAGGAACGTAAGGGAACTTCGTTTTCTTTACTTACCCTTTTTTATCTAGAAGGCTGATGAAGCTGGCTGGGGAGAGTCTGCAGATTTGCAGGCAGCCAGCAGCGGCCGGGGCCCGTTAATTGCTTTTAAACAGGAACGGAGCCGACTTTAGCGCTAGGACAACGGTCGCTGGAGCAGTTTTCCCGACAACCCGGAAACAGCCCCACAAGTCGTTTAGTGGATTTAATAATTCATGGGTCCGAGGGGCTGGAAGGTGCAGAACTGGCGCGTTAACAGGGGTTCCGCAGGTCTAAAAATAGTGGCGAGCGGTCAGTGCCTGAGAGCACTGAGTACACGTTGGACCCGCTGGAGCACCGCAGAGGCAGGGGGGGGGGGGGGGAAACAGACAGCAGCAACAGGCTGAACTCCCGTAATGGGAATAGCTATGCCAGACTTACCCCCCGACTTTTGCTCCCGGGATTTCGCGCCCGACTTTTGCTCCCGACTTTCCCTCCCGATTTCTACTCCGAACTTCACTCCCGCGCCGGCCCCGGCTGGTCGGGAGAGGTAGGCATAATCAGAGTCGTTGACTTCGAGGAGTCCGACTCTGAATAGCCGTGAGCGACCAGTGCCCGTGCGCACTGGGGGTCGGTTGGAGGGGTTTTAGGAGCAGCCACGAGCGGACAGAGCAGCAGGGAGCGAGAGGCACAGCAACAAATGTCAACACCACCATCTCCCAATAAGGGAGCGAGTGCAAATCACACCAAAACGGGTGGAAGAAAGAAAGAATCAGCACCACCATCTCCGAAAAGGGAGTGAGTGCAAATCACACCAAAACGGGTGGAAGAAAGAAAGAATCAGCACCACCATCTCCCGAAAGGGAGCGAGTGCAAATCACACCAAAATGGCTGGAGGAGCTCCTCCATGGTGGCAGTCCCAGAAATATGGAGGCTAGTCACAGTGGGCAAGAGGTAAGTCCCACAGCGGTACCCCGTGTGGGGCCGCAAGATATCTCTTACTCCTCGGAGGAGAGTGGGCAGGACCAAATTTGGTCAGACCCTGACCAAGGCACAGATTTACATAACCCTGAAGGAGGGGAGAAAGTGGACTCTGCATTTCACCCTGTGTAGGAAATGGACAGAGCAACGCGTAGAAAGGCTGTAAAGAAGCTGCAGGACGTCAGTGGCGAAGGGGCCGGGGACCTGCAGCAGCAGCCGCCGGCACAGGCAACTTGTATGGAGACATCAGCTGTGCCGGATTTAAACCCCGCGCCGGGAAAATCAAATCCTAGACCGGGCGGGAAGGCAAAGCGCAAAGTACATCACTGCGAAAGTGATGTGGAGAAACAGCCTCCGGATAATACTTACCAATACCGAAGTAAGGATGAGCAGCTGCAGGATATAGCGCAGCCAGCAGCGGCCACTTTCGCGGAGCTGGGAAACCGGTACGAGTGGCTGCAGCATGTTCGGCCGTCAGCGACAGGTGCCGGGGAGTACCGGGACTGCGAGCAACGGCACAATTATATGGGGCGGCCGGGAGCAACCAGTGCCCGTAGGCATGGGGACCGGCTGCGGCAAAAACCGCGTGCGACTAGTGCCCGAGAGCACGAAGGTCAGCAGGAGCGGTTGGATAAAAGTACATGTCTACACATCACCTGCAAGCCAATACCTTTGCTGAGGTGTTGGCAAGACATTTACCTCCGGGAAATTGTGGGGCTCTGAATGTGGCCAGTGTTAACTGAAGTATTTGGAGACACGTTGGTCAGGATGCTGGCTTCAAATCTGACCAGTTAGCCTTACTCACAGGTGTGCTTTTGTTTCCCTGAAACAGACATTATTGGAACAGACATTACTGTGTAATCCTGAGATGGGAATGTTATCCATCAGGAATTGTATTGGACTGCTGGATCCTTTAGTCTTAGCAGTAACCAAAAACATAACAGGACAAGGTATTGAACTGAAAGAAAGTTCTAAAGTCCTATCAGCGGGATATTAACGGCCGCACTATTAGAAATAAACATGACACTAGTTCACCAGGATGCACTGGCCTTATATGCAAACCTGGAACCTCCCAAACCACTGATATAGAATGTGGAGGTATTAATTACTTGCTCCTTAGTTCAGCATGTACTGAACTGAACGTCATTCAGACAAGGAAGCAACAAATTGAAGCATTATTAAACTACGTACACACATTATAGATGTTATGGAGACATCCAATAAGAATCACAGAAATTCGTGTACTAAATATCCTTATCATAATCAGAGGTGGTTGCCACTTCATCTTAGGTTAATGGAACTTCGTACTTATATTCTTTCAGATGGGAACTTTGTGTCATCTTCTGTATTGATCCTAGGGTACTATTTGGCAAGCATCGTATCAAGATATGCTGGCTAGATTACCAATTAGAGGTACCCACAGATGTGTTAAACTACAGGTCATCTGCGGTTCACTGCTAACACAGTTCACATGGCACTGACTTTGCTGGTAATATGGACAGCCTTAATGGAGACTGGCAGGGAACTAACTATCCATCAGATTGCTAGTAGAATTGGCATAGGGACTGTGTGCCAGCCATATAATATCAGACATTATCTAATTCTGAACGCAGTCACGCGTCATTCAAACAATTTATGGGTCATTCTGACAGGCTAATGAAGTAACCGACTGACGCCACTATGGCGCTAATTGTGGGTACATTTGTTAGGCATGGTCATAACCTAACATAACAGTGACCAGTTTTATGGACACCGGGAGTAGTATGTCAACTATGGGTAGAAACTTACCGACACCACGTGACTATCTGGCCAACTCTATTTGTAAATTGAATTGAATTCTTATTTTATTCAGACATTTAGGTCTGAACGAAATGATATTGCCTGCAGCCATATAAGAATAAACAACATATTATAAACAACGGTGGTAGAAGGCAGAACCATTCATCACCATCCATCATAGACCTAACTTACTGGTTCTTTCTAGCAACATGGAGAGTTACCCATGTTTCTATCTATATTAACCTATTTATTGTACAATTGAAAGCACCTCTTGTACACCTAGGACTGACGGACCATAGGCGGAATCTTTTCAGCGGGTCGCAGACAGTCCACTCATTCAACGGTATTCTCTAGAAATAGGAAGTACGTTCATAACCATTATCACCCACAGATCTATAAACAGCCATCTGTTCTGGAATTCCTGGCAAGCCTCCATTACGATGAGAGGCTTAGTCATAGTACCATAATTGCGCCAGGAGTGCTCTGTCTACATACCTGTCGAAGGTACAGAGCGACATTCTGTGGGGACACACACACTGGTAACAAAACTCATTAAGGGCATGTTAAAATTAATCCCCAAGAACTAGGTACATTCATATATGGGATGTGAGTTTTGTACTGACCAAGTTAAGAAACTGGTCTCCAGCTACAGCTCTGTCATTACAGAAACTGACTATGTAAACAGTCATGCTGATGGCCTTGGTCACGGCGCAAAGAGTCCAGTCACTACAGAAACTAAGGCTGGACAACATGATGATTTCATCAGGGAATTAAACCTGTCACATCAATCAAAGGGTCAAACCGAACAGACAGGGGTCAGCAGGCCTAAAAACAAAGTACAGAGCCTATACGACAGATGGTCGTTGCTGTATTATAACTCATTTACTATCATACATGAAGTAAGCTAGATCATCAGAGGGAAGAAATGTCACGTTTATCAGCTACTAATAGCCACTCAAAACAGTGACAGTCCAGATCATCTCTAAATGGCTAAGCTAGTCCTGACAAAGGCTGGAGTGGACTCTAAGGAGAAATTAAATCTTACTCCATCAGGGCTGCAGCTACATTGGCAGCTATGAAGCTGGACGTACCAATGGACAAAACCCTCAAGACAGTAGAATGGTCAACGGAGGAAACTATCCAACGACTTTATAACAAACCAGTTATTGAACCTGGAAGAATTGCAGAAACAATTTTAAGTTCTGCATATAATTCACCGCATAAATAGGGGCAATAATTGGAATTAATATTTTACAGTTGGGTTTCAATATCGTATTATGTTTAATGATGTTAACATCATTCTCCCCACAACCAAGGCAGTTGTGAAGCATGGACTCGTTCCACGGCATGAGGTCACAGAGCTTTGAAGTCTTCACGTAGTCACTCACGTGACTCCGAAGTAAAATAGTAAGATTAAACGAGAACTTACCAGTTTGAAGTTTGATCTGTATTTTATGAGGAGGAACGTTGAGGGAATACGTGCCCTCCGCTCCCACCCTCGATTAGTCATATCTTAAACTGGTATCTCTTTGATAATCTTACTGTATTAGGTCATTATAGTGTTTCTGTGACCTCACACCGCTGCTTTGAAGGATGACACACATGCGTCGTAAGCGGGGTTCTTCACGTATTCCCTCAACGTTCCTCCTCATAAAATACAGATCAAACTTCAAACTGGTAAGTTCTCGTTTAATCTTACTATTTTCTTTACTCGTGGACATTTTTCAACATGCTGAAAAAACGTCCCAACTTACCTGATGCCCCGAGTACCCACGGCTGGCATAACGAGCCGCTACAATATATCTACGGACTCCTACGGCGTCCTACGGACTCGCTACAGACATTCTCCGAGTTTGAATCAAGGGGAAAACTCGGGAGAATTTGTGAGTAACTCGGGAAAGTGGGACAGGGGCTTTACTGCAACTGTAGCCTTTTTGTGCACTTCTAAACGCATGACAAATATCCATTCCAGATTTTTTTTTTAAATTTATAATGGAAAAGTTTTTGCTATGACAGAAATTGGTACCTTCTTATTATCTTAGGTTAGGTGTCTCCATAGGGTCAGAGCTAGAGCTGTCAGGACACAAGAACTCAACCAGCACCTGATACAACCTGGTAGCTAGATATTTTCAATCTGCCAAGCACAACCCTGATGCTAATTTTCCTGACAGGTTTGATCCATAAATATAGTCATGAACATTGGCATCACTCTATAGGTTGTGATCCCAAGGCCATCAACATACATAGCACCAATTATTTATTAAAGCAGGAACTCAATACACAGCAGGATTGGTTAGTTTGATTGGGTTTAACAACACCATGATGTGAATGGTGCAATCCTGACTGTAATGGCAAATTTCCGACTCTTCCACTGTCTTCTTTTCCATTACCATTACTACGCAGGAGTGATCTTACGCACACCAAATAGAACAGATGTTGCAGTCGTTATTCCCGAAGTCAAATTCATACAAACATTGCACCTGGATAACAAGATCTCCACAAGAAAATAAATAATCTAAAATCCCTTAAGATATTCATATTGCTATGTTAAAGGATGTCCATGCAGGCACCTAGGATCTAAGTTTTCCTTTTTTATTTGGCGTAGATAGGATACACAACATACAAAGGGTTGCTGGTCAGCCCCTTTTTCCCAAGGGTGACAGTGTAAAACATTAGAGGGCACAGCTTTAAGGTAAGAGGTCCAAAAATTAAAAAGCAGGGTAAGTCTATTACACAGAGAATGAATGCTGACTAAAAAGGTACTGCCAAGGGTGGTGATGGAGGCAGATGGAGGCAGAATAGTAGCATTTCAAAAGCTTTTTGAGAGATAAGTCGATATGCAGGTAATAGAGGGATATGGATCACGTGCATGCAGAGGAGATAAGTTTAACTTGGCATGTAGGAAGGAACTGCAGATGTTGGTTTAAACCGAAGATATACACAAACTGCTGGAGAAACACAGCGGGAGAGGCCACATCTCTCGAGAGAAGGGATGGGTGATGGTTCGGGTGGGGACTGGTCTGTAGAAGAGTCTCGACCCGAGACGTCACCCATTCCTTCTCTCCAGAGATGCGGCCTGTCCCGCCGAGTTACTCCAGCTTGTTGTGTCTATCTGCAGTTGGCATCGTGTTTGGCACAGACATTATGGATTAAGGGCCTGTTCATTAGTTGTACTGTTCTATGTTTCTTGGTCTTCTTCACCACAATGCCACGCTTTACCTCCAACAATTTTTACATTGATTAAATGGTGAACGGAAACAAACACATTGATTGGTAAGATAATTGTTTATAATTTCCATTCACTGCCACAGGGCTCCCAAGAGCACATTTGCAGCCACTGAAACACAATGTTGTATTGGTGTCAGGGGTTATGGGGAGAAGGCAGGAGATCGGGGTTAGGAGGGAAAGATAGATCAGCCATGATTGAATGGCGGAGTAGACTTGATGGGCCGAATGGCCTCATTCTGCTCCTATAACTTATGATAACTGAAGTGTAAATAATGTTTAACAAAGAATGTCAGGGAAATATGGAGTACATGCTGTCAAACATCAGCATTTGTTCCTTTATTCAAAATGTAAAGGGCCTGTCCCACTTTCACAACCTAATTCACGACCTTTTTTACTCGTGGACATTTTTCATCATGCTAGAAAAAAGGCCCGACCTACTTGATGCCACGAGTACCTACGACTAGCATCACGGTCTGCTATGACCTACCTACGACCTTCTACGACCTCGTGACGACCATGCTGCGAGTATGAGTCAAGGGTAAACTCGGCAGAGGTCGTGAATTAGGTTGTGAAAGTGGGACAGGCCCTTAAGTCAGATTACAAAGCAATAGATGGATAGAGAATGGGCAACAAGTCCATGCTAACCAGTGGGAACCCATCCGTATTAATCCTTCTGTGCCTGAGAAATTCAAGTGCAATTCTAGACAAAACTTTAATACTGTAAGTGGCTCTGCTTCCACCACTCCCGGGTATTGTGATCCACCTACTCACCATTCTATTGGTGAGAAAGGTTCTCCTCGGGTCTTCCGTAAATCCCTCACCCCTTACCCCGAATCTATGAGTTGCCTGATGTATCAGACTGAGGAAGAGGTGGGGAAATGACAGGTCACTTGAATTGGGAAAAATGCAAAGGGAAGAAGTAGTCAGCAGAAGGAATGAGACTTACAATGTAAAGGTCAATGAGCAACCAGACGGCATCAATGTCAGGCATCTTAAAGCAAATGAACATTAGATGGTGAGAGATATAACTCAGATGCCTGCCACCGGCAGAAGATTTTGGATGACTCTGCAATTGTGGGCTGCATCAGTGAGGGGAGGGAAGCTGAATGCAGTGGTGTGGTCAAAGACTTTGTTTGGTGGTGTGGGCTGAATAACCTGCAGCTCAACACCGACAAGACTAAGGAGTTAGTGGTGGACTTTAGGAGGAGAGGATCACCCCTGTCCCCTGTCTCCATCAATGGTGTGGATGTGCAGTTTACCAGGGAGTATAAATACCTTGGAGTGTACCTGGACAGTAAACTGGACTGATCCAGGAACGCTGAGGCACTGTACAAGAAGGGACAGAGCTGGCTGTACATTTTGAGAAGGTTCCACTCCTTCAACGTCTGCAGTAAGGTAGCCAGTGGCATCTTCTTTGCTGCCTTGTGCTGGGGCGAAGGCCGTGGACCCCAACAGGATTAACAAACTCATCAGGAAGGCTGGCTCTGTCCAGGGGGCAGAGTTGGATTCATGGGAGGTGGGCTTGGACGGGAGGATGCTCCTCAAACTGCGGAGCATCCTGGACAATACAGCTCACCCCCTCCATGACACACTGGTCAACCTGAGGAGCACCTTCAGCAACAGACTGGTTCCACCAAGATGCAGGACAGAACATCCCCCTTCTGTCGTGGGGTAGACTGTTTCCCCTCCCCTCCCTACCCCCACCCACCCCCTCCCCCCTACCCAATCTTGACACATCCATAATCCTTTCTACTCATCACTTTAATTTCATGTTTCATGTATTTTGTGTTTCATGACTGCTGGCAGATCAATTTCCCTCCTGGAATAAATAAAGTTTTATCATATCATATCATATCGTATCGTAGAGGCAGTTCCGGAAAGAGCTGAGAACAACTGTAATATAACTCAAAGGTTCAAAGATTCAAAAGGTCATTTTATTGTCACATGTACCAATTAAGGTACAGTGAAATTCGATTTACCATCCAGCCATACTAAAAAAAAGCAACAAGACACACAACTACATAAAAGTTAACATAAATATCCACCACAGCGGATTCCCCACATTCCTCACTGTGATGGAAGACAATAAAGTCTAATCTTCTTTCCTCTTTATTCTCCTGCGGTCGGGGCCCCCACATCGGGGCGATCGAAGCTCCCTGCGATCAGGGCGGTCGAAGCTCCTGCGGCCTGGAGCTCCCGAAACCGGTCCCTAACTAGGGACCCCGAGCTCCACCATGTTAAAGTCCGCAGGCTCCTGAGGTTGGAGATCCCAAAGTCGACCCCCAGCAAGAGGCCGCCAGCTCCTCGATGTTAGGCTGCAGTGCAGACGGAGATACAATAAGGGGAAAAATTGCATCTCAGTCGAGGTAAGAGATTTTAAGTTCCCCCCAACCACCCCAACCCCCCCACGCACACACATAAAAAAAGGCTAAAGAACACTAAAACATACATTTAACACATACTAAAAAAACAACAAAGAAGGAAAGGACAAAACAGACTGTTGGTTTAGTCAAATAGAAATTGTTACAAATATTCAGCAGGTCACGTATCATCTCCAGGGAATTTTGCTTTATTTGCTTGCATTAGACACTTCAACATATGTAAACGAGACATCTATGATCTATTCCACATTTTCCATGATTCTCATCCCCTTTGGTGTCTCGTTTTCACACCCTACCCTTCTATATCTCTATATCTCCCCCTCCCCTGAGTCTCAGTCAGAAGAAGGGTCTCGACCTAAAATGCCACCCGTGCCTTCTCTCCAGAGATGCCGCCCGCCCCACTGAGTTACTCCAGCATTTTGTGTCTTATTTCTTTTAGTGTTGTTTGTGGGTGCTTGTTGTTACATTACTACAATGACAAACCTTAAATATTTATTATCTAAAAATGATATCTGTATCTGTTGATTTTATATAAAAGTATTTTCTTTTACCAAAATGTAAGGTTCAAAATCTGTGCTAATTTGCAGTGACAGATCGTTCAGTGGCCATGGCCCCACTACAATGGTAATTCATTGGCCTTGATTTAGCAGTCAGCTCTGCCACATGTTATTGAACTTGGAGGAAGCCAACTGCAGCGTAAGTGGTAGCTTTAGCATTCATTTCCCTATTCCAATGGGAACTTTGCCCTGATGCCATCTGTAGATCTGCAGTATTTGGCAGTGGTGACATCATTAAGTAAGATGAGTAGCTAATCAAGTTGAAAAATTTGCTCAGAGAGCAAACCAGGAAGTAAAAAAAGCAAAGTATTGTAATTTACCTTCTAGTTATTTTATAGATTCCAACTACTAAAACACCCTGGTATGCTTTTGAGCCATTGAAGAAAAATGGTCACATTCACCTTTTTATCTCAGGCTTTATATTTTGTTTCCACTCCAATTCTGTGGTTGTATTTCTTTGAGGCTAGTCAAGAATGTAAATTATATGAAGATCAGGTCACACCCATGGGATTAAACTATGTTAAACCATCATGAAAAATTGCAAAATTATAAAGTTAAAATTAATATACTTTCTTTAACGATATTATAACAGAGTGAAGAAAATATGACTACATAATTATAAAATTAATTTACAGGGCCAGCCAGATTTTACAGTAGTAATTATAACTTAGTGTGCTACTAAAACTTTACTTTCACCTCATTCAACCAAGATTAATGTTTCTAATAATTTTTATTGTAGAAATAATGTGGGAAAATCCAAAGTTCATATGAAGTCACTGATTCTGTACGAACTGTAAAAGATTTGACTACAACGTTATAGAGAATGTGTAGGAAGGAACTGCAGATGCCGGTTCACACTGACGGACACAAAATGCCGGAAAAACTCATCTCTCTGTCTGAAGAATGGTCTCGACCCTATACGTTGCACATTCCTTCTATCCAGAGATGCTGCCTGTCCCGCTGAGTTACTCCAGCATTTGGTATCTATCTTCAACATTATAAAGAATATCAGAATATGACTTACAGATCTCTGCACTCATGCATGCACAGGTGAGCTTTTCACACAAGTCAGCGCAAGCATTTCACCATCATTTTAACTGCAAATATAATATGCAGCTATTGTAGTTTAGAAACTAACTGTGCAATGGCATAACACATGCTTCAAGTAAGCGTTCACATTATCTATTTTGAGGTTTCCCATTAACCTATAATGACATAATATTTCACCATGTGTACGGAATTGAAATATTGTAAACAAGACATTAGGTTTGACATAAAAAAAGATGACCCTTCAAATGTATCTTCTTTATCTTTCGTAGTTCTCATCCTTGCTAAAAATCACTCCATGATTTATCCATCCCTCTACCCCCCTGTATCTCCATAAACCCCAAAGACATTCCGATGCCTTGAATATTCTGAGTTCCGTTGCCCTTCGAAAGGTGACTTCATTTTGGTGCTAAACACCCAAATTTGTGAATATCTGCTTGAAAATCTAATTTCCCCTTTCAGATATTCTCATCTGATTAACCTTTTATTCATCTGCCTCAGTATCTGTGGATGTAGTTTGTGTCAGATTTTGCTTCCGAATGCTCCAGGAAAGCACCACATGTTGTTTTGTTATTTTCCAAACTTTATGTAAGTAGAAATTATTATTATTTATATCTTTACATTTTACAAAATCCAGTTCAAAAATAAAGTGGGATGTAATTAGACTTGTAAACCAGCATTAATAATTTGGGGAATATATAAAATACTACAAATCAGGAAGTTTATGGTGCTGGTTTCAGATTTATAGGGCTGATGCTGACAGTAACTTACGCTTACTGTATGATCTACAGGAAGGCCTCTCTGGAAAGACATTTCGGAGGGGTTTACAATGTGACACAGCTACTTTCATGAGCATTAATAAGCATTATATTCATATTTGCTGCGTGCAGTCTCCATGCTTTATTAAAATACTCACTGTAAATCTTCATCTAGGCAGCTCGCAATTTCTGAAATGCATTTGATTAGTTTAATCTTTTATCTTTTCCCTTGGCATGCTTTTCATTTAATTCATTTATTTTGTAATCATTCTTCGCCCTCTTTCTCATACTAATTCTGTTTTACAAATTTGAGTCAACCTGCTGCAATTATTTGGCATAAAAGCAATGTGCTCCTGAAAAGTTCCGTTCAGTGGTCCCTTGAATATGAGGTGAGAACTATGTTATGATCATTGATACAAGGATTAAATGCACCTTTAGTTTAATATACTAACAGATCTGTAACTGCATACTTCTGGTGACTTGGAGGAAGTACTATTTTAAAACGGCACAGATTTTGTAATCTAATAAACATTAAAACCTCAGGTCCGTAGATTCAGGGTGAATACTCCTTTTGCTGAGTAATTTTTAGGAAATGTGATCTGTTGGTTTAAGTCTTAAGTGTTCAGTCTAAGCAATTATGGTGCTAAGGCTGAGAAGCTAATCTTTAATCTGACAGAATTCAAATGACCAAAATATATAATGCAGAAAAACAATAACCGAAAACAAATCTTTATTATGTATTTATTGCATTGCACACCTTGTTTCCAGTTCGGGCAACTGAAAGTAGTAGAAGACCCAGAGTGGTAAAACGATATTGAAGCAGGATTTAGAGTAACTTCATTATTCACCATTATTGCTGCCATAATTAGAGATAGCTGAATGGACAGGAGGGGTGTGACAGGTGGTAAAATTGCTGGTGGATCCCAAACAACTATCTGAATTTGAGTAAATTAAAAACCTCCTATTGTGCCTGTGTAAAATATGCACTGTCCCCATTCTGGATAGCTGCTCACTGTTGGCACATGAGGATAATTGTGTCAGAGACCATTGGCATTCATTGACTGGATTTAATTTTCCTTCATGTCAACTTTCCTTTCTCATTGTGCAGGAAGGAACTGCAGATGCTGGTTTAAACCATAGATAGACACAAAATGCTGGAGTAACTCAGGGGGACAGGCAGCTTCTCTGGATAGAAGGAATTGGTGATGTTGCGGGTTGAGACCCTTCCTCAGACCCTTTCTCATTGATACATTTCATAATCCTATCCATGACATTTCATGTGTACATTATCTACCTCTTTCACTTTGATATGTTCTTAAGTGCCAGATGCATGATTTTGTAAATGAATTTCAAAAGTAAAAAGGAACTATGCAAACTTGACTCCAAACTGCCAGGTTCAAAGTATGATATTATGACCCTCCCTTGTAGTTCTTGTTTTAATGCTGGCCGTATTACCCCATGCAGCACATTGAAAAGATCCACAGTTTGAGTTGATATGTTCATGTACGGCACATAGACCAATTGCTATAATCCTGGGTTCAAATCAATATTGGTTGTATTTTAGTAGGTACTGGATGGCAGCTGTTTGCAAGTTTACATTGCCCAGTCAGAAAATGGAACAAAATAATAAATCTTTTGGATATAATTTTGACATGCAGACTTGCAGCAAATGTAATGATTAAATGCAACATTTTTGCAGGAAAAGATATGTAAGTTTTAGTAGCTCCCCATATTCATTGACACATTGCGTAAATGAAGTCATTATAAGGTTATTAGTTTAAATTAGTTTTTAATATAAACACAATTTTATTTTGATGCAGTAATGTATATTAGATAGTGAATTAAATAAAAATATTTTTTGTATATACTTATGAACCTCAAATGCATTAAGCAATATTTCAATTGACATACTGCTTCTTACAACATTTTATAAACCTTTCCATCTCAGTTTGAATGGTAGATGAAAATAAAGTAAATAAGATATATTTCAAATCTTTACTAAATATGGTAATCCAAAATTCTTACTACTACACCGCGTGTTTCAATGGCTGGGAATAATTAAGACGTTCTCATTGTGCAGAGTATTAAAATGGCACCTGTAGATATCCGACAACATTGCACATTTAAAAAAAAATTTAAGCCAATAGATTTTGATCCCCTTAAATATTTCACCATCGATGTTGCTATTATTATCAAAACGCATACACGTTTCAATAACGGGAATAAACTGCACTTGCTTTTGTAAAAAGCATGTAATTCTATAATCACTGCTTATGATGAAAATGTCTGCATCTGTAATTCTAAAAAGAACAAAAAAATCCTTTAATTCTGATAGTTTTCCTACAAAATAAAAAATCATATCGAGTTTTACACCTAGTTTCGGAGGCAGGGAATTATTGTGGAGCCATTGGAATCACAAGAGTCCTCGTGAACCAACAGGCTGCGTAATTATTCACGTTGATCCTAAATAGCGTTGGTCGAAATCTTTAAAAGATAAGTCAATGTTAAATATTTGGCTCATATTCATCTCTTCATTTCTTTCAATCTATGTGCCCCCAATAGCAGGGAGTTCAGTATTTTCTGGCGTTGCTGTCGGGCCATTGTGTAAGTACCGTGCAGTGAATCCTATACAACGGCCCAAATGATCCGGCAGATGCGAAAACCTTCAGTTCAGCTTCCACGAGGAAGTATTTTCGGCAGGTATCTGCTTTCTTTTGAAATTGCGATTTGAAATTATTTAAAATATTTTTTTGTTCATAAAATAAATGACATTATCAATTTATTTCCAAATAAGATACAGGTGTATTTAACCGTCGGCCAGAAGGGTCTCGACCCGAAACGTCACCTTTTCTCCAGAGATTCTGTCTGACTTACTCCAGCTTTTTTAATCTATCTTCGGTTTAAGTTCCTTCCTACTGATATATTCGTCGTCTGAAGTTAAAGTGTGTTCTTGGAAACAACATTGAAAGGCAATCGTCTAAACGCCAGATACACGAAACTCCCCAAACTGCTACTCCTCGATTTACAATTTGGTCAGAACTGATGGGACAAGCTCCACTGAAATGTTTCACGTGTGCAATCAGTCCAGTGTGGTAGTGGCGGTCTATGAAATTGTGGGTTGCATTGACCCAGATCGAAGTACTCCCAAATTGTATCAACTGGTATCAATGTAACATTGCATTCTTTACCCTCAGAGAAGCGGAAAGGGATTAGCGCTAATTATCTGCTTGTTCTGCCTTTGTTTTGAGTCTTAAGTAAACTCTCAACACATCGTGTCACTACAAATGTACAGCTAATTGCTACACCTTAATTCACAGAAACAGTTGATCTCCGCGCAAAATCTCATGCACCACAGGCAGCCAGTTTCATATATGTTTTGTTATTCTACCTTGCTTTTAGAATATATTCAATAATTATTAAGGAACTCAGATACCCTTGTACCCAGATCGCTTCAGTGGCCAACTGTCAACTTAAACGTGAATATAAACTAATTAATTAATCTAATTGCAAATGATAGTTCTTCTGAATGTCACTAAATCCAAAATAAACATAATCTCGTCAAAATTAGTTTAAAACATAATAATAATTTAACCATTACAACCTCCTTTCACGATGTTTTGCGGATTTCCTTGTCTTTCATTGAAGTGCTTTAATGTTCTTATAATTAACCTGAGCCGTCAATTTGCACCGTTGTTTGGAGGTTTAAACGAGATATACTGTGCTAATTTTTCCGGGTCGGTATTTTGTTCTCAAAATATTCTGGTTAAGAATGGGAATGACGATATGTCCACCTTACATAAAATACAACCTGGCCATTAGTGAAAGTCTGCGCCGCTATCTCAATCTCAGCCCATTTAGAGAACCTTGTCCCTCTCTTTACCTATGAGGGTGGCATCGATCTACGGACCTGCCGTGCGCTGGCTCCTCCATAATATATGTAACTTGATCTTAAAAGAGACAGCAACCATTTACTTCCGTGTCGAAATCATTAAAACGAGGTATGTTTAATCTCACCCAACACGTCAACAAGAATCGAAGAGGTTTCACTGCTTTGAATCCTGGCTATGTTCGTTTTAATTGGGAAGTGGGTGTTGTCGAGGGCAGCCGGTGTAATAAACACACATTAATTGGTTTTCTCCAACCATCAATTCCCCATGAAAATAATTAAATCCAAAATAACAATAAATGTTTCAAATTCCATGAGAACGGCGAGTTAATTTCTCACCGTTAACTCATAAACTCACAAACCGTTTTCATTAATAAGGTTACTAAAGGTGTACATGTTAATGTCATAACAATATTTGTCTAGTGTCTCTATTATTGGTGTTCTTGTTTTTCTTAAAACGGTCGTTGTGAAGTTCCTCGTCCAGTTCAAAAGATTCGATGATCAAAATAATATACGATAACTTCATCGACTGCAGAATAATGCCATATTCCCCTTTGGTCGTGTTGAAACGGAAGACGAGATGATCCCAAAACGGGTCATTTAGAAATTGCAACAATTTGGAGACGATTAAAGTTTACTGTCGCTTGTCACGCTGGAAGCGAATGCAAGAGTATGAAACCGGTTGAAAAAGATGAGGGTTGCATAATATTTAAAAACATCTTCCAAGTAAAACCCAGGGGTCTGTCTGCTCACTCTGAGATGCAAAACTATTGTGAGACCAAATCTGCCAAGAAGTCGGAGGATTAATAACACCATTTGAAAAGGAGCCAAACTGCTAAAATCGTCGATTTGTCATTTTAATATGTTACAATGATTTAATGGGAAGATGGAAACAAAACAGAAATAAAAGTAGACGTAAGTCATTGTGGAGTGTAAAGCACTGAACAGCCAACGGCTCCTCTCAATAAAATATTGAAATAGGAGGCACTGACGTGAACATATGGAGATAAAGTTGGTAATTAGAGCAACCCTGTTGCTCTGCATTAGTCAAGTCTCTTAGATTAAGCAAATTCATTAAGTCCTAATTTTAATACCTTGCACATTGGGAATCGATAAGCGCCGGGTAAACGCTCCCTCGAAATGAAAATGTCCCTATTAATCAAGTGCACGTTACCCGACGCTAATCTGTGCCCTTCTTTTCGATTTTATATGAAGTCACTTTGGTTTCAATACTTTATGCTCGATGAGGACGCTGGGTGCAGTGAAGTCGCCTGCTCGATGGCACTTAACTCACAAGCGCTGGTTAAACATTACGGCCCTTATGGTTCTCATTTACCCCCTTGTGAACATTGTCAGCAGTTTATAGTTTAGTATTAAAAGAATGCTTAGTTGTCGAAGGTCGCGTTTACTAACTAAAATGACGTGACAAATGTTACATTTCTGATAAAGCTTTGACTTGGTACATTGAGCTGAGATTTGATTATTTTTTTTCACCTGCTAAACCCTCTCTGCTCGCTAGAGGTCTCACCGCGCATTCTCAAGGCGTTCACTTGTCTTAAAAGACATTGTCCAGGATTGGAAAACTTTTCAATTTCTTGAACTACAATCTTTGGAATAAAGCTAAGCTAAGCCATTTCACATTCGTATAAAGCGTTGAACCAATGTGGGTATTCGCGCCTATTTTAACACTCGCACGAACTTGCAAGCCACAACTAATACAGTTTCGGTACAGTTACAAATGGTTGATTTCTCAAAAGTTGGTTGTTAAATTGAAGAGCCTATTGACTTAAGTATAGCTTTCAAGTGGGAATATGAATTATCGGGACCTCTGATTATTAAAACTTTAAATTGCATGGAACGTGATAGATGATAATAATAAAATGTGTGTGACATCTCGTCTCAGATAGAAAGAGTTGATACTCTCTTCGAATATGATCAATCGAAGCCCATTATACAAAATTAATGATCGGAGAAAAAGGCGGATCAATTTCAAAAACAATAGTACTGTTTGGAGCTTTCCGTAAACGTTCAATATTATCCAGATATCTTTAAAGATATTGCATATTTATTTGCACGAGTGGTTAATATTGAACACATATTGACTTCGCATTATTCCAAACATGTTTTCGCTTTCTTAGCTCCATTCTGTACACTATTTATCCATTTGTTCAGAGGGTGATTTGTAAATTCTGAACTCCCGTTGAAACCCGTAAAAAACGAAAACAATTCCCAGTAAATCGGACGCGACAACGTTGGTAGAAATTAAACCTTATTTTACAATGCTTGTAAATTAATATTTTTTAAACCTGTACTGATTATGGATTTCCGAATAATAAATATGGCTGTGAATTGAATGAAAGGCGAGTGAGCGGAATGACAGGCATTTTAACGGAGCATCAGAGAATTGCATTGTATTTCACTCACATTGTAAGCTGTCATGTACAATGAGTCTTCCCCCCCCCCGATAACGAGTGAAACATCTGTTCCAAATTAGTTCGTTTAATATCAGACCCACCGAAATAAAGGAGGCTTTATGATTTCCGTTTCAGCTACAAGTAGACAAGGCGAATCCTTGGCTGTTGTGGGTAATTGATAATGGCAAACAATGCCGCAGCATATTTGTACACCACAAACACTCAAATAACACAAGTTGAAGCCGATTACGTTAAACTGGGGGAAAAAAACACTTCCGCCATCTCTTCTTGAGATATTAACTTTTTCCCGCACATTAAATAGTATGTTTTGTTATAGAAAATTAAATGCATGTGCTTAACTATTAATTTTAAACTCGCAAAAATAAAACATTTTGGATAATTCTTAGAATCCCTTAAATATTACTTGAGAATTCAAATTTGAAATGTTAAATCCCGCCGCTGCAAGATAGGGAAACAGTTCAATGCGGTGATTACACCTGTTTCAATGGGTCTTTCCTTCTTGTGGTTGATCATTTCCTTTAAGGACTACAGACGAGTAAGATATGTTAAATGACACGGCAATTAAAGATAACGCGGGTGGCAGGCTCCACTTTCTGCAATTAAATGGGTTCGATTTTAGTAGATACTTGTCAAAATCGAATAGAACAGCAACTCCAGGCCGGTTCTTTTAAAAAACAAAGTTACGCCGACTTTTAGAAAATGAAAGGGGTAAAATGTTGTTCCTGAGAGAGAGGGAGAGTCAAGAATGTTTTATTGTCATGTGTCCCAGCCAGAACAATGACATTATAACTTACAGTAGCACAACAGAATATGTAAACATAGTACACTGTAAACTATAATTAACGAGAAAAAAGGTTCAGTGTGTATCTATACACTTATATACATACATACATATACACATACATACATATACACACATACATATACATATATACATGTACACACATATAAGGTAGACACAAAATGCTGAGGTAACTCAGCGGGTCAGGCAGCATCTCTGGACAGAAGGAATTGTGTCTATCTTCGGTGTAAACCAGCATCTGCAGTTCTTTCCAATACACACATACACAGAGGATGCGTGTGTGTGTGTGTGCGCATATGTATATATATATATATACATACACACGCACACACACACACACACATATATATATATACACAAAGAGAGGGAGAGGAGATGGAGAGAGATATCATTTTTGTTCCTTTAAGCAAATGTGAAATAAACCTCAAACTGAAACCAAAGTGATTTGGATTCGTGTTTGGGTCTTGGACTGGAAGCGGTTGCTCCCAATCCCAAAGTGACGCACCTCCAGCGAGCCAGGAAGGAGTAGGGATCGCGGGCGTCCACCCAATCGCATGGAAACAGTGAGCGCCGTTGACCAATGGGGACGGCAGAGTGGCAGGTGCCGCCGTGGTTTATCAGCGCATCTCCGGCGCCCTAGCGATCGAATCGAGTCAATTTCACCCTAAACCCGGGAAAGCGTGCAAGGCAAGAGAAGAGAGAGCTTTGAGCAGCCAGACTTCTTGGACATTTCTCTGGATACACTCCGCTGGAACGAAAAAAAATAATAATAACACTTGCCATTAGGGGCACACTTATCGCCAATCCAGATTGTAACAGAATAATCAAGAGCAAACACGATCCGAGAGATCTCGCAGCATTTACCGGTGGGTTCTGTCAAATCTATGTTCTGATCAAATGTTAGCCGTCGGGCAGATGGATAATCGCCAGAGTGCATTCGTCCTGAACAGTACGCCGCTAGCTGCGCTTCATAATATGACTGAAATGAAGACGTCTATATTTCCCTACTCTTTGCAGAATCCCTCGAGCTTCAAAGCCCCGACTCTGGCGAGTTTGAGCGCACAGATTCCACTGGGAACACCGCACGGAATTAGCGACATTCTAGGCCGCCCAGCCGGCTGTCTGCTCGCCGGACTTCCTCGACTGAGCGGGCTTGCCACCACGGCGGGGATGTATTTTAACCCCGCAGCAGCTGCCGTCTCCAGGTACCCCAAGCCCCTTGCTGAATTGCCGGGAAGACCCCCCATCTTCTGGCCGGGGATGATCCAGGGGTCCCCGTGGAGAGACCCCAGGCTGGCCTGTCCAAGTACGTACCGCCAACTGCACATTTGTTCTTTTTTAAAATTTAATAAAATAAATAATAACATAATTACACACAGGAGTTTGACTCCGTGTGATTCCTCTCGCGAAAACACGGTCTGATTTTTTTTTTGTCGCTTTTGCAGAAATGTTTTCAGCGAAACATTTCAAAACTTTGCCCGAAATAAAGCTGCCATGTCGTAAACACTTAAACCGGTAATAAACATTGATTCAACTGATGAGACTTGGCTCGTTAATCAATACGGCCTGACGGTCACTTCTCTAACGCGAGGGCAAATAATACTAAGAAGCAAATTGCTCAAATTTGTTTTTTTTAAATAGAACAAAACCGAGCGATAATCAGCTGTCTGCTCCCGCTTCTGTTTCCACGGATGTGTGTTATTAACTTTAAAGACAAGGCCAGCTAGTTGAAGTGAACTCGCGTGTTCTCTCTGCCTTCTTGTGCATGTGCTATACTGTATTTCGTTGTTTTAAGTTTGTTTTTGTTTTTCTTTTGTCCCCGCAGATCAAGGTAGTTTAATTCTGGACAAGGACGGAAAAAAGAAGCATTCTAGGCCAACATTTTCAGGTCAACAGATTTTTGCCTTGGAAAAAACGTTTGAACAGACGAAATATTTAGCTGGCCCAGAAAGAGCCCGATTAGCTTATTCTCTAGGAATGACGGAGAGTCAAGTCAAGGTAAAATATTTGCCATCTTCACCACTGTAAATAAATTCAAGGGACATGTGCGCCACACCAGTTATAAAACAAGCAGGCCGCAGTTTTCTTTATTAAATGTTTGTTGTAAAAGTCTTACTGGACGTTCAAATGTTCCTTATGACCACATTGGAGTTGTAAATGTACGTGGCCGGAGTTGAACAAAAATAATCCAGATACTTTTACTAGGCCGGTTGTAAACAAAAATACTTCTTTGACATTCGGGCGAATGGAAACTGCTGCAAAGACTGTAATAAAATGGCTTTGCTTAGGCAGACATGAGAAATGTATGTTGTAGAAAACTATTGAGAATATGGGCCATAAGCTAAAACTTTTAATTGGCGGCAAACCCCTCTCGGAGTTGCAGGAACGCATTCAGCCGTTGTCGAAACCGATTGTTCTTCATTCTGAGCGTCAGAAATATTAACCTGAAATCTGATGCCGGCGTTGTTCTGCAGGACTCCCCACGAAGAACAGTAGTTTCAGTGTAAACCGTGATGTTGCTGAAGTGTGGACTGATACATCAAACAGTTCACATTTCATCGTTAGACGCCATTGCCTCGTTTAACTTAGTTTCTAGACTTTGAGAGTTATTAGGCAAATGGGAAACCCTCAGCTCCTCCCACCACCCAATCCTAATTTTTAAGAAAATAGTTTAATTATCTTGAGGCTTAATTGTCAATGTTTTGCGGGTTTAAAAAAAAATAAAGAATAACTTCTCATAATGGTAGAACGCGAACAATGGCAGCCACGGGCACAACATTTATTTTGGTTCCGTTTTTGTTTTTGCAACAGGTGTGGTTCCAGAACAGACGTACCAAGTGGAGGAAGAAACATGCTGCGGAGATGGCCACAGCCAAAAAGAAGCACGATTCAGAGACTGAAAAACTGAAGGAAACGTCGGAAAACGAGGAGGACGAGGACGAGTACAATAGACCCCTGGATCCCAATTCAGACGACGAGAAAATCACACGGTTACTGAAAAAGCACAAAACCGCCAGCTCTCTGACCATCATGGACCCACACAGCAACAGCCCAGAGATTTTGTGACAAACTTTAAAGCAAAAATAAGAGAGAAATTATTATTTGAAGAGCTTCAAAGGCTGAATTAACCAGGGTATAAAAACACGTTTAAAATAAATCGATGTTCCACAAGAAATAAGTGATCTGTGTTGTACAGCATAATGTATGTGAGATGTATATATTTTTTACAGAATAAGTTATGGAATTATCTTGCAGCTTGATTATATCAGTAACGGACTGAACCTGACGCAGACGACAAAACGTTTGGAAGGAGAAGTTTGGATTTTTTCTTCCCCTTCATTCTCCTTTGTCCCCGTCCCTTTTTCTTAAGATTTTCAGTGTTAAGGAATAACTATCAGAACTCATGGTTTTGTATGAATTACAGGTTAAAACTGTAGCTGTACATATTATGATGCACGCTTATGTTGTAAAAAAATTAAATGTAAAGTTTTTTGTGTATTTACATTCAAAGGCTAATATTTTGATTTCGCCAGTGATGGCGAATTCCTTCGGAGGCGTTGCTGCGTTTAAAGCCATTAAATCCTAAAACAACCTCTGAATATTCTGTTGAAGACGAATTGAAGGAAATATTATTGCGTCCACGAGAGTTGGAAAAAAACTTTGTATTACCAATAAATTATTTAACAATATGAAATCTAGTCGTCAGAATCCGGCTGGTTTTGTCTACTGAATGTGCCGGATCCCTTCTGCAAAAAGGCCAAATTATATTTGGTTAGAAACACTTATTATCGGCTATCTGTGAATTACAGTCGTATACCTTCGCGGATTAACCTAACCAAAGCCGTTAAATTTCGGGTCCAGGGTAAAATGATAACGGCAATACTATTGAAGTTTGGAAGCACGTGTAAATTCATAGTCACAAATCCATTATTTCTTCGCAATACACTTAAACGAAATGACCCCCTTTGAAATCAATTTCAAACACAAGTTTAATTTTATGGAACTCCCGCTGAGCACACAAGGATGAACAAGGCTATTGCTATGTTTATAACTGGACTCGGAGGAAAGGGATCAACAGGTCTAAGCATCGGAAATATTTAGGATGGAGTAATTTGAAATACGGCGATGGAATCCACTATGCCTGGATATAACGTGCTCGCTAAAACACCTACATTTTCAGTTAACCCCGTAAGATTAGTAAAAAAACAATGTTCTCGATGCTGGCACGTTGCAATTTAATTACTAGTTACGCTCAACTCTAGTTTATAACATTGTTGTACTTCTAAGAATAGAGTCACGATATTGATTGCTTTTGCGCCTTTTATGTTTGAATGGACATCTTATATATATATTACTATTGCATGCTGTTTATGTACGTCCGATTAGTTATTTCGCAGCAGATAAACTCCAAGACCATTCCATAATTAAGCTGATCGAAAATAAGCACTTGTGAGTTTATTTTTTGCTTTAAAAAAAATCTTGATTTATGGAAGGAACGTAAAGCGTGTGGTGTATGGGTGCGGGCTCTAGCTTCTGATCGTTCTACTCAAAGTCTGCTAGAGGGTAAGAGTAACAATCGGCCCGACGCACCCCAAAACCACGCAGTGTTTGCAACACTAGTTGCCTGCTTAATTTCGAGACTCGCCGTTAGTTATGGCGGAAGATCCGAAATTCGGATCTTTCACGAAGTTTGACAAATCAAAGCTGAGGCAGCCAATTCCATTCACGGCCACCGACGGTCAAACCCGTGTCTCAGGTCCTTTTGGAATAGATTTGCTCAAAACAATTTATTTTAAAAAAATCATCGATATATTCAAATATATTGAAACAACTAAAATCAACTTTTCTAATATGTATTAAAATCAATGACTGTTAGGCACAAATGTTGCCTTTCGTTTAACTATTTCGAAAGTATTCCCTTGAATAATTTGTCGTGGATCTGAGCGAAGTTTGGTGGGCGGTGATTTTTTTCTAATGGAGACCAGCAATTAGTTCTAAAAGTGGCTTTGTACACAGGGATAAGATTCCTCTTAAGCTCCATCTGTCTATATATATATATATGTGTGTGTGTGTGTGTGTGTGTGTGTGTGTGTGTGTATGTGTATGAACAAATGGTAACATCGCCTGCTACTGTGAGCTTGGATATTTTAATAGCTCGTTTATTAAACCTACAGCGAAAGCACTTGGATTCTCGAAGGGGTGGGTCACATCGGAAAATAGGCCAGTTTCCCCAGTGAGGTGGCCAGGTGACATGGTAAAAGTGAGGTCTGATGGATTGGTCATATTTATCCTTATGTTGCGCATTATAGAGATGGGGAAACAGGAATGAGAGGGAAAAAACGCTTAAAAACAAATGGAATTCGGAAGGTGTGTTTTTGCGTTTCGCCGCAGTTCAGTAATGACAAAAACGTTCCCTAAAACGGGAGAATTGTGAAATAGGAACAGTTTTTTTTAACCTTTGTTGCAATTGTTAAGGTCGTGATATTATGCAAAGTTTAAACTTGAGAACAGGAAATTTGCCTTTCGCCGAGATTAGAAACAAGATGAAAATTATACAAATTGCTTAAAATACAAAATAATTGGCGCGAACGTCTGTAGAATGTAAGAAGGACGTGAATATTTGAAGGGAAACGAATCAATAACACAAGGGATCAGAGATTTTTGAAGACTATCGTCCACCTTTAACCCAGCTATTGGACCTTACTTTCAATGCTATAAGATGCTGCATCATTTAAAAATGTTTTGCCTGACATTTACATTATCTTATATATTCAGTTGCTCCAAAAATCCTGCCTTTTCCTCAATTGAGACGCAATCAATTCTCGATGAAACTGCGACTTTTGAGTGATTTTGTATCAAAATTCAAGCCGAATTTAAGTTTCCATTTATTAAAAAAATACTTCGAAATTGGATGTTATATTAAAAAAATAAATAATTGGATAGCCAATAACGGATGCATTCAACACCGAATGTCATGACATCAAGTTTTTCGAGTTAAGACTATTTTGCTCTGTACCAAGTTAAACATGTTAGCAACTCCCCGGATAAGGATCATATCAGATGACACAGACTCATTTGGCACGGTCCGCCTATAATAAACAAGCATAACTTCAAGCGCACTAATACAACGATCGCCTCATTAATAATGTGATATCAACTAAATCTATATCTGACATTGCCCCTTTGATGATGGAATGCGTAACTTGTCTGAGCGTTTCTTTTCTCTAAATTCCTGTGTATGCTATGCGCGTCACTTGTTACTGAAACATCAAACTAGCCGTTGAAGTTCAAGACAATTCTCCTGTGAAATATTGCTGGAGGATGACAATCCATTTATAATCGTAAACTCGGTCATATTCTCCAAAACAACTAGTTATTTGTTGTCCCATTCTTTGCCTGATACTGGGTCGTTCTCTCTGTCTGTCTCTCGGAGTTTGCACATCACTGTGTGTGTGTGTGTGTGTGTGTGTGAGAGAGAGAGAGAGAGAGAGAGAGAGCGAGGGAAAGATGGAGTCTCCCAGTCTCTCTCTCTCTCCCCCCTCCCCTCCCCTCCCCTCCCCATCCATGGACTGAGTGAGAGACGCCTACTAGATTTGACATCCCCTTCTTGCCGTCCACTCTCGGCCTTTGGGAGGGGAAAGAGCGCCGAGCAACAACAACCAAAAAGAGAAAACACATTTTGGAAACGTCTCGATTCATTTGAAAGAAGAGTCGAAACAGAAAAGACGAGTTGTGCCGAGGAATTGTTTGAGAAACAAAGAAATTTATTTCTATAGCCCATAAACGTCACATAAATTGAATCTTTGATTTAATAAAATAGTTTACAGTTGGGTGGCTATCGATACATGGGCACCTTGGTACAGCTTGGCTGCACACTGTTTTTTGTTTACACTTTGTCCACAAACGAGAATAATCTCATGGTCACGGGCGCATTAATTTTGCCGGCAGACACAAAATCATTTCCAATCGTAGTGATTTATACGAAAACACGCATCAATCCACTGCCATCAAGTAGCTTGTGAACTTTGTAGTGTACTAAATTAAATCGATAGAAGGAACGGCTCGCTATTGGCTGTGTTTCCCATCTCTGGACCTAATCATCTTTTAATGCTGTAAAGAAAGCAGCGTGTAAAATTTGCAATATTAGCGCTGGAGATTAAATATTGGCGGTAGATTACGAATTTTGCAAATTTAGGTTTCAAGGGGCTTATATACAATCCATTGAAGCACATGTAGCAAGCTATTAGCAGAAGGAAATATTCCCATCTAAACGCTGTCCATAGATAGTCCACCGTATGCAGTAACAAAAATAGACAAATAGTTTACAAAAAGTCTCATGATTTCCATCCTACGAAATTTCACGAAAACTTGGCATTATTTTGGAATAAATTAGAACAGTAGAACTTAACACAGACAGGCTGTTATTTTTGTGTGGTTATAGGAAATCAGATTACTTTATCAACAATGGCATAGTCTTATCTAAAGTATAATTTGGTCGAGAATTTATGGATTGATATTGGCTAATGGATATGGACATGTTGGATTTGTTATCAATAATTAATAGTTGGTGTATCAGATGACAAGCAGCCTATCTTTACAAAAGGACATGCAATGTTGGAAGGATGTTATAAGTTGGTTTTCTTTTTTAAGTGGATGTAAACCTGAAGAGCAGCTAAACTGTGATTCAAAACAAGATAATATGGCAATATATAGAATAAGGGATCATCAAAACAAAAAAAAACCTAACTAGCCTAACACAGACATGAAATGGTGAGAGAAATCTCGATAAAACCATTACTGAAAGGAATTCCACTACCTATACAATTGAATGTACAAAAACCTCTCTAGTACAATATAGATATACAATTTTCGCATTGCACTTCATACATTTTATACATAAGGAAACCGCTTCTTTTGTTAAAAGACGGACAATGTTTTCTGCTAAACATTATAAATGTGAGATATTTAAAAGGTGTAGTAAATTCTACTTTAGCGTTTGGCAACAAATCTGTGACACATTTTAAAATTGTCCCACATTTAATTCAAGTGTCACAGGAATGTACGAAATGGTGAGGTATGTGTGGTCGTCTTGAACAGACTGCAGGTGTCAAAGCAGAATGGATGATGAACAGTCTGAGGTGAAGGCCCAAAAAATACAATATCAACATTGGTTGAATTACAAAGATGTCTGTGAGTGTTCCGATTTCCCTGCTTGTCCACTTTCATTTGTTTGCTGCAGGCAGACTAGAGGGTAGTTTCTCGAAAGATTTTCTCATTTCTTTGATACTTTTTACCTGCAAAAGAACAAAAATAATTCAGCACAATAATATATGCAGACATGAATGGCCAAAATTTAATAGCAACAGCATGGTAATTTAAGGCCCAAAAGGAAATTTGATGAATAGTGAAAATAAAATAAAACATTAATATTTACCACCACATCACTGCACCACACAACAGTTGGGCATATTTCTATTAGGTTTACCTGCCCCTGCAGCTATTCGAAAGAACAGGAAGACAGGCTGGAAGAGAAAAAAAAAACCATGCCATTGGGTCAATAAGACATTTAGAATTACAAGCACAAAATGCTGCAGTAACTCAGCGGGACAGGCAGCATCTCTGGAGAGAAGGAATGGGTGACGTTTCAGGTCGAGACCCTTCTTCAGACTGAGGCCGAGTTACTCCAGCATTTTGTGTCTATCCTTGGTTTAAACCAGCATCTGCAGTTCCTTCCTACACATTTAAAATTACAGCATCCTCGATTATCAAGGAATTTGTGAGTTGAGGTGAGTCGAGTCAAGAGTGTTTTATTGTCATATGTCCCGGACAGAACAATGACATTCTTACTTTCAGCAGCACAACAGAATATGTAAAGATAATACACTGTAAACAATATAATAAACAAGAAAAAAGTTAAGTGTATGAATATATCTACACATCCTCACATATACATATATATATACGCACACACACACACACACACACATACATATATATACACAGATATACACGCACACACACACACATATATACAGACACGCGCGCACACAAAAAACAAACAATGATCGTGCAATAATACCAATAATAGGCTACTAATTGTGTCTATAATATAGTGTAATATAATATATAATATATTGGCTAAATGAGACTTAATTAATACTGAAGATAGACACAAAAAGCTGGAGTAACTCAACGGGACAGGCAGCATCTCTGGAGAGAAGAAATTAATACTTTGCTATTGTTAGATCAGACTGCTGATTTCAAATTGATAATTTTAGTAGCGAGTTTAGATTATCATATTATTGGGGGTTATCAATCATAGTTTATTAATACCGTATTGTCCTCAGCGGTTGGCATTTAGCTTTTTTCCTTCGTGGCCTTGTTATTTCTTGGCTAGAATCCAGCATTTGTTATGTAATAAGGTTTAAAGTTCCTGATGCTGATGTAGACGATTCTTCCATTTATTTCAGCACACATTTGGAGACCACAACATTCTCAGTAAGTTCTTCCAACAGGAATGCCAGACTGCAGGGCATTCTTGGATTGAGTAGTTGATCAGCAGGAGGCTCGGATAATATGCAGATATATCTCAGGCCATCTAAAATTAAGAAACTGCAGGCAGGTACCTAAATATTAAGGAGCAGCATCCAAATTCCCAAGAATATCAGCAAACAAATATTCCTTTTCCAGTCAGTGTGTGAGCTCCATTATGAAGTTTTATCAATCAGTATTGTTTCTTTCCAAACAGTATTGACTGGCATTTAATAAGAGTCAATCCCTTCATCCTCTTGCCAATTCTGATGACTATTCAAATGCCCAACTTTTCTGCAGGAGGTTCTTTGTTGCTTTTACTGGCATCAGTGGAATATTTAGTTTAGAGATAGAGCGCGGAAACAGGCCCTTCGACCCATCGTGTCCCCGAACTGACCAGCGATCCCCGCACATTACGGCTCCCCCACACACACTAGGGACAATTTACACCAAGCCAATGAACCTACAAACCTGTATGTCTTTGGAGCGTGGGAGAAAACCGAAGATCTTGGAGAAAACCCACGCAGGTCACGGGGAGAACGTACAAACTCCGTACAGACAGACCTCCCGTAGTCAGGATCGAACCCGGGACTCTGGCACTGTAAGGCAGCAGCTCTACCGCTGCGCCACTGTGCCGCCCTGCATGATTTCACCCTGTTAGGGAGAGATGGAAACTATCCTGTATTCCCATGATCGACTTGCCCTTCACGTCATGGTAATTTCAAAGACATCTCAGCGACACCATTTTTATTTATTTTTTTGCTAAACATTGGCAGTAGATGCAGGGGGTCAGGTACCACACTGGCATCCAGCTGTGGATTTGGTTGTTAGGGTACAGGTAGTGATCAGCTACTGGCTGGGGGCAACCCAGGGCAAAGCCCATTCTAAGGCACTTTATGTGCTGGAACACACCAGGCACCCACCCTTTGCCAGCACTTGAGATTGTTAAAGGTTACATATTGTTTAAAATATGTTGCAATGATTTTCAAAGAGAACAATAGGACATGACACAGGAAAGCTTTATTGCATATAGATTTCTCCAGGTTTACTCCAGCATGGCTTTTATAATGATCCAAAATTAAAATGAACTAACATGCACATAAATCTTTTTGAAGCCGAGCTTTATTGAAGTCCTACTTCCTAGCTGTCTGATGTACACGTACTGCTAACCTCCTCTTCCCTCTTATGCTTCCCTGATACGGCAGTATTGTGCAGAACGTAGAGAGGACAATCTGCTTGAAAGCCAAGAAAGAATGAGGCAAGATAGGAGAAGTGAGAAGTAAGAAAGAGAGGAGAGTGAATAAACAGACACAGCAGAGTGAGGAAATGAAAGAAAGAAGAACAGAGGAAAGTGTTTGTGTGGAGATATCTGAAACAGGAACAAAAGACAGAAAAACAACATGCTAGTCTGGAGAAGATTATCTGATACCAGTGAGAGAGGTAAGAGTAAGATGTGGAGATCTAGAAGTGGAGAAAGAAATAGGTAAATATAAGAGAAAATTGAAAACAATAGTAGCAATGTTACAAAATTTTGAGATTTTAAAAATCAAGTCTGCAATTTATCCCATCAGATAAAGCATAAAAATAAGTTTAATTTGACACCTAATTCACTTTCATATCTCAAGTATTTAAAAAGTTATGGCCATTTTCATACTGGGAAATGAGCATCTTGTTCCCTATTGATTTTCTATGGACATAACAAAAAAGCTGTGATCGTGAACAGTCAAAAGCCCATAACTTTCTTAAAAATTAAGAGAACTGAATGAAATTTTCAGTTATCATAGATTGAAGCATTCTGAAACAAATATAAAATAATCTTACTTGGATGACCTGAAATTAAAGCATATAATTAGTTAGTTACCTAATTGTAGCTAATTTCAGACTTCAATTACTAGATCTAAACATCTATCCAATTCTTAATAAATGATTAACATTTTTAAATAGCCTAAATGTCCAAATAATATTCACAAATAATTCACAATAAAACATGATTTTTAAATCTCATTTACATTAATTTATAGACCAAATGGAAGGAATTTAGTGTTCAATTGCTGTAAATAAATGCCCATTTAAATCAGCTTTCTAGTGGGATCCTGTGAACGCGCTGGTTTAGAACGTTCACATTGCGGTAGATTTGTGCCCCAAATGCCCAGAAAAATACTGCGGGATATAATGGGCCCAAAATGAGCTACTCGCAATATTAAACTTTGTATAAAGGGATCTTTAGAAGCCCTTTTTAATGTAAAAATATACAGCATACCTTCAAATATTTGCTTTATGAGACCCTGCGGTTGCTGGTGGTCGCGGGTTTAGAGACTGATTTTTAAACTACTATAACTATTTTACGAGGTCTTTAAAACTAATAATAGCTTTTGCGACGGGGTCTTTCAGCGATTTTTCGTTAATAATTAACTAGGCTGAACATCTTCGATTTGAACAGCCTAGAGAAAATCGCGTTTTAAACCCGCCCCCTCTAAACGGCGCCAAAATCGCGCACACCCGCAGCGACAGATTTTCAGCGACGCTTCAGGTTGGCTTTGCAACATACCTAACAATAGGTGCGCAATAAAGGAAAAAAGTGACCAAAGGCAGTCTTTTGAAAATTAACCATCCTTCAGTGGTGGTGTGAGAAGTGATCAGTTTGTCTTACATGCAGCCCAGCCTAAAGAAGTCTGAGGATCACTGAATCAGAAAATCTTGTGATCATTATCACAACCAGGACTGATTTGAGCAAATCGTTTTTAAAGAGGCACATGTGGCAGACAGTATTCAGGCATACCAATCGCTACATTTTAGTTCTGATGAAACATTAACTGATTTCTCTTTCCACAAATGCTGCTTGATTTGTTGAGCTCGTCCAACATTTCCTGTTTTTTGTTTCAGATTCCAGCACATGCAGTTCTATTTGTTTTCCACTAATTTCTGGTGGTGGCCTCAATGCTTGGTTTTAAGTTACTCACAAATTGGACTGGTGACTTGCCTTCCAAGTTATACTGCCTAATTTAACGAATAACCATAGCCATCTTATAAAATCTTACAAAAAACACTGAAGCCACTTCTGCAATGAATTATAAGATAAATTGTCATGTTTGTTGTATTTACCACTATAATAAGCACACATTAGGTTAGAATGGCCTTGTCTCTTTTACTTCAAATTGAGAGGTAATGTAATCTTGAAATGCATAATAGCACACCTCTTCAATAATGATATGCCCATCTTCTCCACTTTTGGCAGATCTCATTTACTATGTTTTAAGCCCATTTGTTTTTTGTATAAATTGTCTAATTTAGACACAAATTGCTGGAGTAACTCAGCAGGACAGGCAGCATCTCTGGATAGGAATGGGTAACGTTTCGGATCGAGAAAAAGGTCTATCTTTGGTGTAAACCAGCGTCTGCAGTACCTTCCAACACAATTATCTAATTTAATTAATTAACAATTATCTAATTGCAGATTAAACTTTTTCTCTTGCAAGTAAATTATTTCAGTTGCTCAATGTCCCGTTTGTATTGCTGGAAGGGCAATTTGCACCATTCAGTATCCAGGACCCTGGCACGATTTGGAAGTGGCATTTTGATGTCGATAGCAAATCTGCCCTATATGCAGGGCCGGCCTTAGGAGGTGCGGGGCCCAATTGGGAATAATTTTGGTGAGCCCCAGGTTCCCAGCCAAGGTCTGTAGAATCATAGAAATACAAATAAAGTCTATTATATACTTTATATCTCTATGGTAGAATGGAAAGTAATCAAAATGTGCGCTTAAAAAGTGCCGGTGAGTTAATGGACCAAACAGATCTAAGCTACATTTTAATATAAAATTGCATACATGTAAGCCTACAAGTAACAAACAAAATGTGTAGATCACCTCTGAAAAGTACATAGTTATAATACCACTTGTTTTAGTGACTATGAAATGCAAATAAATAATTTTAACTAGATCCTGGAAAACCAATAACTATTGGTGAAAAACCAGCCCAGGCATAACATTTTGGGCTTCAGCCCCATCCTACCCTTTGGGCTTCTACCCCATCATAACTTAGTTGGTTGTGTGTGTGTTCGTTGTCTGTGCATGATGTGTGTGTGTGTTGGTTGTCTGTGCGTTATGTGTGTGTATGTGTGGGAGGGAAGGAGAGAAGGGAGGGAGGGAGAGAAGAGAGAAAGGAGAGAAGGGAGTGAGGGAAGTAGAGAAAGAAGGGAGGGAGGGAAGGAGAGAATGGAAAAGAGAGAGAGGAGGGAGAGAAACAAGGGAGGGAGGGAGGGAAGGAGAGAGGGAAAAGAGAGAGAGGAAGGAGGAAGGACAGGTGTGTGCTGAGGCCGAGGTTTGTAAACGTTGCCCCAACCCCTGGCCCGGCCCACCCTATATTGTTCACCGCATCTTCCCAGGGAGAGAGAGGGGTGGAACCGGGGCTGTGTGCGTGAAGCACGGCGACTGGAGGGGCAGGAGCGCTGCCACCTCCCCCTTCTCCATACCCCCTCCCACTCCCTCCCCGTCTATCCCTTTCCTCCCCCTCCACCTCTCTACTTCATCTCCTCCCCTCTCTCCCCCCTCCACCCGGGGTAGATCTACTTGAGCCGAGAGTTGATTACTCTAGCGCGGGGCCTCCCTTAGGCGCGGGGCCCCCCTTAGGCGCGGGCCCCAATTGGGAGCAATCGTTCCAATTGGCTTAAGGCCGGCCCTGACTATATGAGGCATTTATGTTCTAAGAGACCTCTACAATCACTGGAAACTTAATTTGAAACTGGGTAGGACCAGATACATGGAGTTAGCAGAAGTTCTGCTGTGGTCCTAGGAAATCAGAGGAATACATCAACCTTTATCACATTTTCACTTCGGAAATTTGTTCTTAAGGAGAATTGATCGTTGTACCCATACTTAGTATTTGTGCAATGACATTAAAGTTGAATTGATAACTCAAATTTGTTCTTAAGGAGAATTGATCGAGTTATTTCACAAAGTGGAGCAAGCCTGCTCCTTGTATCAACAACAGCCTACCACTAAGCAAACACATTTGTTCTAATTATGGCCTAGCACAGTAAATGGTCCTTTCTTTTCATCACTTATTGTGTAATTCATTTACATAAATTATTATACCATTAAATGCATATTTTGTAATAAATAACTTTTTCATTTAACTGTCTAAAACTATCTCATAGTTAAAACCTGCTCACAACTTACATGCTAATTGTTTTTCTCTCTGGTGTAAATGCATTTGTTTAAACAGCCGTGATTTTTATTTTCCACTACTACATTCCTGAGGACCACATAGACCCCAAGGACAAAGAAAGCGGACATATGCAAGTTAGCAACCCAAGGCAGACTGTAAGCACCTAACATTAAACCATTCGACACTTAGCAAATAATCTTGCTTCGGGTGGCATCTTCTTTAAACTTGAGAAGGTTTACATCTTTCCTAACTCATTGGAAAGCTCTGATGAAATGGTAAATTTAGATATCGTACGAAGATAAATCTTGCATATTTTCAAGGTTTGTAGCTCTAAATCTGATGAGCAAAAAGGTATTTTAAATCATTTTCATTGCTGAGAGGAGCAATGTTTAGTTTAGAGATACAGCATGGAAGCAGGCCCCTCGGCCCATGGAGTCCACACTGAACATCGACCACCCGTTCACACTAGATCAATGTTATCGCACTTTCGCAAACACTCCCCACACATTAAAGGGCAATTTGTAAATACAGAGGTCAATTAACCTACAAACTCACACATCTTTGGGATGTGGGAGGAACCTGGAGCACCTGGAGGAAACCCACATTGTCACAGAGAGTTCATGCAAACCCCACACAGAGAGCACCCGAGGTCAGGATCGAACCTAAGTCACTGGCACTGTGAAGCAGCAACTCTACCAGCTACACCATTCTGCCACCCACATGTTATGTTTTTATATTCCATAACCTTAAGTGACAATTTAATCCTTAAATCAAAGACGACACTTATAAACTGAAATTATATTGAATTGGCTATCTGCAGGTACAGTTAAATATATAATTTCATTATTACTGCTACAGAACAGCTCGTTCTCATGTCCACTCATAAAAATTATTGTCGTTACATAATTTTAATGTTCTTTTGCTGGAGAATAGGGCATATTAGTGTTCTACAACTACAGATAATCACAAGCAATTTGTCGAAAGATGCCGTATTGATGCCGTAAATCTGAGATGAATGAGGAATGCTGTGAATACCCAGATCAAGCAGTATCTATGGAGAGAGAAACAGTTAACGTTTCAGATTAATTTAATGAGCCTTTATCGGAATCAGAATGCTCGTTGACCCGAATATTAATCTTTGCCAACTCTATGCAATGTTCCCATGCAATAGGCTTTGTACATGCAAAGTCCCTCAATAAGCTTCGTACCGGGATGGGCCGATGCAAGATCAATATGAGCAAATGGGGCTATGCTGATGCGGCAGACACAGAATGCGAATGTGGAACATCTGTACAATCCATGCCACACCTGCTAAGATGCCCACTTGTTGGTGAACAATGCTGCCTGGAAGATCTAGCGGTGGCAAACGAGAAGGCTGTCCACTGTGCAAGAGCCTGGATGAACATTTGAAGCAGAGATGATGGACACAAAAGAAGATGCACATCAAGCCCTGGGTTGTAGCTTGAACCATCGCCATCCACTTCCGTCGCAACCGAGTGCTGGTAGTACAAAGTGTGCAAGGATGCAGCGGAATATATAATATCAAATGCGAGTCCAGATTTGTGGAAACTGCTGGTAGGCGAGTGATGAGTGTGTTTTGCACAGTGCGGTACCCAAGACCACCAGTATGGTTGGTAGGATATGGTGCTTGGCGATCCATTCTGTAATCTTGATGCTCGACCAACATGCCTGTCTACTCCCACTGCCTTCGGTACAATTTGATGGGTATTTCCTGGATTCCTGTGGATACAGGTGATCTCAGCTGCACCAAGCCCTCCAGTGCAAAATCAAAACAATCGTGGGACTGCTTAGAGAACAGTGTTGTGCCATTCTTAGACTTTCCTGGGTTAACACACTTGTTTCTGCCACAATACCTATCGCTTTTAAGAGATGCAGGTTGCTTGAGTCCATGAATTTCCGCTTCCTTGTTCTTTCTCCAGAACCCTGCATCTTATTTTCCTTCATGTGTCTATCCAGTTGTCTTGCAGTCTATTATATTCTCTTTAATGCTTATTCATATCTCAAGTTTTTTGTCATTTGCAAATTTTGAAATGTTACTTTGTGCACCCATATAGTTAGAATAAACACAATGAGTGGTCCTACTATCACTGACTTCTGAGAAACATTAGTCCACTATAATTTGGCCTGGGTAATTACCTTTCAGCACAACCTGTTCTGTGTACTTAAAATCAAGCCAATCTCTAATCCATGCCTTTTCTCAATCCCCTACTCCATGCGCCTCAGTCTTCCTAACTCTTTTTTTTTCTACGGACTCTGTCCAATGTTTTCTGAACATTTTGGCAAATGACATTGATGGTTTACAATTCATCAGTCTTCCCTATTTATCCTATTATAATATTTTATCAGGTTAGTCAAACATGATTAACCTTGAACAAATTCATACTGAGACTCGGACATAAACCCACATTTTCCCAAGCACATACAGTATCTGAAAACATCCCCACCACCAAGGTTAAATCCATCATCCCTAAAGCCCTTTTGGAATATGAGCATCACATTCACCATTTCACAGCCCCCTCTGACCCCTTTTCTGGTTTCTGGAGTGATTGGAAGGTTATGAAAACTTTTCTGAATGTTCCACTTATTTCCCTCAGCATCCCAGGATATATTCCATCTGGATCAAGTAAAGCGGAATGGTACCATTCGGCGCCACCGTTTCGGCGCCGCCGTTTAAGCACCGCTGTTTCTCCTTTTTGGGGTGTTAGGGTTAGGGTTTCGGGGTGTTAGGGTTAGGGTTTCGGGGTGTTAGGGTTTCGGGGTGTTAGGGTTAGGGTTAGGGTTCTGATGAGTACAGATATTATAAACGGAGGCGCCGAAACAACGGCGCCGAAAAGTACCCGACCCCAAATAAAGGGTCTGTCCCACTTGGGCATCAATTGCACGTCACGCTGGTGTTGCGCAAAGATTTTGTGAATGCCAAAATCCTGAGGCGCCGCGTGCGACCGCGTCACTGCCTACGCCACCACGACTCACCACCCGTAATGCACTCCATGCGCGCATCACGTGCACGTCACAACGAGCGCGTCGTGCGTCGTGATGCGTACAAGATGTTGCGTAAATAACGTGCAAATGACGCCCAAGTGGGACAGATCCTTAACTTATTTAAATTTGGCTAGCCTTTCTCTCCTTATCAATTGTTAACTTATCCTCTATCTCTCCTATCTCTGCACCATCTTAATTAGTAACGCCCCCTGCAAAATACTCCAAGCATAATCCATTCTGCCTTTTCAGTCTCTATTCAGCCTTCCTCCTTTTACAACCTGTTTGGCTAGTCACAAGAGGATGGATGATGACACTAAAGCAGATTTTTGTATTCTGTGCAGGACTTCTCTTTAGGGTTTCTGCTTTCAGTTACAGATTTTCATGGCACCATGTGTACAATTTGACTGATGAACGGATTTTGCGCTGGAATTGGGCGCAGACTCCATACCCGAGGTACATGTTGCCGAAAATAGACAATAGAAAATGATGGAGTAACTCAGTGGGACAGGCAGCATTTCTGGATAGAAAGGATAGGTGATGTTTTGGGTCGAGACCTTTCTTCAGATTGAGAGTCAGGGGAGAGGGAAACGAGAGATATGGAAGGCCAAGGTGTGAAAACTAGAGATCAGAAACTAGGAACGAAACAAATTTAGTTTATATAAAACTAAGGATTGCCTAACCACCCTTATTTATCTCTTTGGGATGTAGATTGTCAAACAACCTGACCCTCTGCTGCCAGTAGAGGCCCAGAAGGGGAGAGTCTCAGATGGCATGCCATTGAGGCACACCCCAGACCTTCTTGGCAAAGTATTTTAAAATTATTTTTTAACTGTTCTTATAATCAGATATATTTTAAAATATTCAAGCGGATTTACGTATTTTACAAGATTGAAAGGAATTTGTAAATTAGAACATAGAACACAGTTCAGTAGAGCACAGAAACGGTCCCTTCGGCCCACAATGTTTGTGCCTAACATGATGCCAAGATAATTGATCTCATCTGCCTTTACATGATCCATATCCCTCTGTTCCCTGCACTTCCATGTGCCTATCTAAAAGCCTCATAAATGCCACTTTAGCATCTGCCTCCACCACCAATCCTGTCAATGCGTTCCAGGTTCCCACCATTCTCTGTTTAAAACATTGCCCACATATCTCCATTAAACTACCCCCCTCGCCACATAGATATACCCTCTAGCGTTCGACATATCCACCCTGGGGAAAAGGTTCTGACTCTCTACTCTTTCTATGCCTTTTTATATACTTGAAAAATAATAAATAGTTATTTCACATACTACAATAGACAATAGACAATGGGGCAGGAGTAGGCCATTCGGCCCTTCAAGCCAGCACCGCCATTGATTGTGATCATGGCTGATCATCCGCACTCAGCACCTCATTCCTGCCTTTTCCCCATATCCCCTGACTCCGCTATCTTTAAGAGTTCTATCCAATTATGTCTTGAAAGCATCCAGAGAATTGGCCTCCACTGCCTTCTGAGGCAGAGAATTCCACAGATTCACAACCCTCTGTGTGAAAAAGTTTTTCCTCATCTCCATTCTAAATGGCCTACCCTTTATACAACATACTAAAATGATATACAGTATAATACTTCAAACACTTACACTTGTCTTTTCCCACATGAATGCTGATCCCCTTTAAATGAAAGGTACCTGGAGTGGGAGGGGTAGAGTGGTGGGAGGGGTAGAGTGGGGGGGGGGGGGGGGGGGGGGGGGATGGGGAGTTCACACAAGGTCAGCATGGGACACCCGGTTACTGAGCTCAATGGTATGTCAAGTGGCGGAGTGGAAGTCAGATACCCTGACTAGATCTTATTCAACATCTAGGATTAGCTGAGCCAAAGAATTATGCATAGTAAAACAGTCCTTTTGGTCCATCATATCCATGCCATCCGTTTTTTCCCAACTACACATATCCCATTGCCTGCATTAGGTCTCTATTCTTCCATGCCTTGTCAATTCAAGTGTATAGCAAAATGAATCTTAAACAGTGATGAATCTGATTCCACCACTTCCACTGGCAGTGCCTTCCAAATATCATCCACTCATCTGTAAAAATAAAATCCTTCAGATACATTTCAAACTACGATAACTTGTAAAATATATCATCAATCTGAATGAAACGATACAACGCACCACAGGACCATAGTGAGTAAGGTGGTCCAAAAATTGTAGCGCTATCATGTACCATTTTGGCATAATTCACGGCATGACTCACAGACCGACACACAGACACGCAGACTCACAAACAAACAAAATGAGAGTTTTAGTCATATATAGATATCTAGCATCTACAGTTAAAAAAAATATTGATCATATGATCTGCCTGGCTTGAGCCTTTTCTAAGATTAAACGTCATCCACCACAGCCCTAAGAAGAACAAGTTTGTTCTGCAGTTTTGAGGAATAACCCACTCCAAACCACAAAGATTTCTAGCTGATAATTGTATCTATGCAACATGTTTGGAATTGAAGACAAAGTAGACAGAGGATGAATGGCGGCAGGTTTCATACATCGGAAAATAACAGCAAATGGATGAGATCATTACACCACATCAACCTAGGGACTGGTGTTTATTTTGAGTGGAAGATACACTATTTCTGCTGCAATCCTTGTTCTGTGTTCCAACGTTGTTTCAAACTAACAATTGCATCTTAATTGTTACTCATGCATCATGAATTTAAGTACATACCTTATGTTGAATACAGCATGAGATAAAATGGAAAATAAAAATAATTAACATGCCACATACCATACAGTGATGTTACCAATTGAGCAGACAATAGCATTCATTGCATTCAACAAAACTGTTGAATTTAGCAACAAAGTACTCTTTACCTTGTGGTCCCCCATGCAAACATTTGGTCCAATGGTGTCATAGATAACTGACTTCTCATCATTTTCAGCCTGTAAAACAGAGATCACTTTCTTTAGACACAGAGTGGCTATTCACAGCAAAGACCTTTTCCACAATTGCTTAGCTGCAAAGGCAAATATTTAGACGCGGCGAGAACGCAACCTACAAGAGTTTCAACAAGCAAGTAAAGTTGGAAGGCTGTCACTGCATGGATTCGTAAAAAAAACAACTCTTCCCAATGTTTGAAAGTTAGACATCGTTTACAACAGCAGTTACAATATGAAGCCAGGTAAGGGTGGGGAAAGAATTTGTCTGGTGTGATGGAGTGTGGGTGTGTAAGGGTAAATAAAGATAAGCAATAATTGCATGTAAAATACTAACACCATTTGTACTACCTCTTGCTGGAAGTCTGTTGACAACAATGATTTTGTCATTACATTTTCATTCTTTTTTCCTTGGGAAAGTTTGCTTTAACAGCTTGATTATTATACGCTGAACTCAAGTAACAAGGGTGGTTGTAAGCAGTTGTCAAAGGACTAAAAACCATTACCACATGATTGCTAAAAGCTTTGTATTAATCAGTAAATCAAGGCAAAATAGGTTCATTATTGATCATAATAATGGTTTAAAACTATTTATAACCGTTTATGTGTTCAATTGAATTGCAAAGACGCTAGCTTCCATTGCTTCAATCTTGTAATTAACACTTCAACGTCACAATACAATATTTCAACAAAGGGCACTTGCAGTTCTATTCAGATGAGAGCATCCTCCTTATAGTGAAGTATGTGTAAGAAGGAACTGTAAATGCTGGTTTACACAAAAGAGAGACACAAAGTGCTGGAATAACTCAGTGGGTCAGGCAGCATCTCTGGAGAATTTTCAGGTCGAGGCTCTTCAGCAGACTGAGGTAAGAGGGGCAAAATTACCTGCTTGGAGTGATGGAAATGTTGGAAAAGGATGCGTTGAATGGCGGGGTGAGAGCTGGAGTCCAGGGGAACTATGCTTGTTCCATCTGGGGTGGGAGATGGAGCGAGAGCAGAACTATGGGACGTGGGCGAGGGATCCATGGATGACAGCAGGGGGAGTAACCACATTTACTTTAGAAAGATGACATCTCGCATGGAAAGCCTCATCTTGGGAGCAGATGCGGTGGAGACTGAGAAGTTGAGAATGAGGGGATAGTATATTTGCAACAGGCAGAGTGGGAAGAGGTGCGAGATAACGGGGGGGGGGGGGTGGGTTGGTTTGTAGTTGATGCCCGTCGATATTTAACACCTGTGATGAAGACAGAGAGAGTAGATGGAGGCATAGAGTCTTGCCATGAACTGTATATTTTTCACTCATCTTTGGCCTCCCAAAGTGCAACACCTCGCATTTGCTCGGATTAAACTTCACCTGACATTTCTCCGTACCTGATCTATATCCCGCTGTGCAGCCCTCCTTACTGTCTGCAACTCTACCAATTTAGATGTAGTCTGCAAACGGTTTTAGCACTCCATCTACATTTACCCATATCACTTTTACAAAGATCTTTTTCAAGTGTTATCATTCAGCTGAAAACATATAAACAACTCACTATCTTGCACAGGCTGGGAAAAATAGTTTATTTTTATTACAGTTCCTTCAATTAAAATTTTAAGCAATGTTAATAATGGAGAAAATATCACCAAAATGCACCTTTTTGCAGAGGTAAAATAAAACATTTATGAGGGGAATTGGAGAGAATAAGAATTTCTATTCATTTTCAATAATTCAGAAGTTTTATATGTGCGTAATCCAGCTGGTCGCACTCTCCCAATCTCGGGGTAGTTCTGCAAACTGTTACATTTCAAATGCTCACTTTTGAATTCTACAAATGAATCTGCCTCCATCACCTAATCTGTTTACACCTTTCATCATTTTAACTATCTCCACACTAGCTCTAAGAAACTCATGTTCTTATCCTGTCGATCTATGTAGCTAAAATCTTTGATCCCTGAGGTCACTTTAGTAAATCTCTTCCATAGCCTCTCCAAAGCTTTTACGTCTTCTCTAAAGCATCCAGAACTGGACACAATTATCTGTGGTTCAATGTTACTGCACCACTCTTGTACCCTGCTCATTCATTTATAAAGCCCAGATCTAAGACCGAGTCTGAAGAAGGGTCTCCACCCGAAACGTCACCTATTCCTTTTCTCCAGAGATGCTGTCTGACCCGCTGAGTTACTCCAGTTTTTGTATCTGTCTTCGGTTTAAACCAGCATCTGCAGTTCCTTCCTTCACATCCAAGATGTTATACTATCAATGTTCTCAATCGTTCTACTACCTTCAATGAAATATGCACACCTCCTCAGATTTCTGTTCTAGTTGCTTCCTTAGCGGTCGGTGTGTTCTCTATTGAAATTGCCTCTTCCCATTTTTCCTAACCAAATGTAACACGTTGGAATTCATTGCCACAGGCAGCTGTGGAATAAAAGTCAATGGAGATCTTTAAGGCGGAGATTGACAGATTCTTGATTAGAAAAGGTGTCAGGGATTTTGGGGAGAAGGCAGGAGAATGGGGTTGAGAGGGAAAGATAGATAGCCATGATTGAATGGCGGAGTAGACTTAATGGGCCATATGGCCCAATTCTGATCTTAGAACCTACCAACATGAATTTATGAACATTACATTTCACAGGATTGTATTCAACTGCAACTCGCCTGCCAATTCTGCCAGTCTGTCTATATTTCCTTGAATTTTATTATTATTCTTGACCCTTTATTCCTATCCTCTATGTCCCAGTTTGTTTCATTTCCAAATTTGAAAATTTAGCCCAGCTTTATACCAAATGTTATGTCATTAATAAATATTAAGGAAATCAGTAAATTCATACAATATCAAAGACCATGGTTCTGCATCAACTGCCTGGGGAAGAAATTAGCAGCTGGAAACGTGAACAAAAGGAACAGTCTGACCGCAACTCATAGAAATCAGGATCAATGTGAATATCGAAGATAGACACAAAAATCTGGAGTAACTCAGCGGGTCAGCCAGCATCTTTGGAGAATAGGAATAGATGATGTTTCGGGTCAAGACCCTTTTCCAGACTGAGAGTCAGGAGAAAGCGAAACAAGAGATATAGATGGTGCAGCTTTTTGTGTCAATCTTCAGTTTAAACCAGCATCTGCGATTCCTTCCTACACATTTTGTCTACTACAGTGAGATATCTCCTCACGGTATGCCAACGCTGATGAAGTTCTCCTCCTTTGCTTTTCTCCAGAGATGCTGCCTGACCCGCTGAGTTACTCCAGCATTTTGTGTCTACCTTCAGTTAAACATCATCCATGCCCACAAGTTGACCAGACAGCTTCAATATTCTGACACACGGCTTCCAACTTTTATTGTTACCCATTCTCCTTACAGACTCTACCCTTCTTGATTGTAACTTTCATAAGAAACAAGGAATTATTTTAATATTCATTTAAATTTAGAAGCTAACGACGTCAAAATATTTCGTATCTTAGGTAGAATTTCACCCACATTTGCCTTGATTGGGCTGCACATGGAACAGAATAATTCCAGAGATGAAGACTCTTGGATGCGAGATTAGATAGGAGAGATTGGTTCGGAAGGAACTGCAGATGCTGGTTTAAAACGAAAATCTGAAGAAGAGTCTTGACCGGAAACGTCACCTATTCCTTTTCTCCAGAGATGCCATCTGACCCGCTGTTATTCCTCCAGCTTTTTCTTGTCTATCTTAGGAGAAATTGGTTGTTCTCTTTGGAGCAAAGAATGCTAACAGAGATTTGATAAGGGTATACCAGACCATGATGGAATATGAAAGGGTTAACTCATGAACTGGCTTGCATTGGAGGATAATTCAAGGAATTGGCTGATGGATTAAAAAAGGGTAAAATATTGTTGGGATATGTGAAGCAAAAGCTTATTTTAAGCAGACATTGCATATGATCGGGAAGGCACTGTTGAAATGGTAGTGGGATTAGAATCTACAGAGAGGAATTAGATAGGCATTTATTACGTTCTGAAAAAATAGCAGGGCAATGATGCTGTTTGGATTGTTTTACAGGGTGCCGGCCAGGGCTTGATGGGCCGAAGAATCTTCCTCTATGTCATAACAATTCTGTGGTTCTAAGCCTAAAATCCTTTCAATCTTTCATTTGTAACAGGAAATATATCAAAAAAAGCAGCTGTCATTCAAGCAATGAATTCAAATGAGAAACCTATTTTTTTTTAAAATCTCATTTATAAGAGGATTTGTCAAAATCATTCTAGTGGTAGAGTTACTTCATACTTATGATGCACAGTTAAATGGGTTCCACAGAAAATAAAATAAAGCTACAACATAAAACATAAGAAATCAACAATCTTCTAATTAGTTTTAAATGCAATGAGCTGATATAAGGCTAGACACGTTATTATAAAGCACTGTTGCCTGCAATCAAAATGTAACCTTTTCTTTGTATGCATGGACACTTTCAATATTCCGGGATCATCATGTAGTCACAGCAGGAAGTTCAAGTGCATTAATCAAATTCAAGATGATAATTTTCAAAAGCAGCATAAAATTGTAGATTTTCAGCTGCATAATCTTAAGACAGATAAACAAATTACAGCAGCACACAAGCAGAAACAAAACTACACTTCACTGAGCATTCATTATCACATGCTATCAAGCAGTTATGCAGCTCTGTAGCAGTGGCCAACCTTTGGTGTGTTAGGGCTCAGAAAGCATAAAATAACATGATGGTGAGTTAACGGACCATGGCATGATAGATGATGTTGCACAGTGGCTGTTTACAGCTCCATGTCTGTACAATCTGTAACGCCTAGTGCATTGTGTTCAACATGCCGTTCGTTAATGTGAGATGATTCACACATTAGCTAGGTCTCTTTCCCAAGTATCACACAGTAAGCTCTCTGTATGTACGGTAATATACCTGGGCAATCAATGGAGGTAATAAAATAAATGTGCAAAGTGATAAAATCTAATTACAATGCAAAAGGAATTTTACGGATCAGATGATTTATCTTTTATTCCGAATTGAGGAAGATGCAGTGTGTGAAATCAATGAAGAGAAAGATCACTGCAGGAGCGATATCAAACTGATGGCAATGATCACAGAAACCAGTCAAAAGGCAACGAGGTTCAACTAGCTAAAAAGTACATAAACTAAAAATGATAATTGACTGTGCCAATAATTAAGTCATTACTGTTAATCCTGGGCACTAAATTACTAGGTATTTTTCCCTGTTAAGATTCAATGCCGTCCGTTTTCTTGCCAGCAGTGTGAAGTGCCAACTAAATAATACAATATTTCAGGCATTAATATTGTATTCAAGACAAACCTGCACACACCCTGAATGCTAGGCTAGCACTTTTCAAAACATCATTATTTAGAACAAAAAACAGGGCTTTTAGTTTGGTATGTGTCCCTCATCAAACTATATTTTATATGAATCCCCAATAAACAATTATAGAATGCCACCGAAACGCACTGAGAAAAATTAATTGCATTTGAAATAAATTGTCATTCAGTGTGTTAAATGAAATCTATCAGGTATTAAAAAACTATATTTTAATACCTAACACACATTGAGGAAAAGCGTTGAGGATATGGTCACTGAGTAAAAGCTATTATATTCTCATATGCTTTAAAGGTCCATTTATAACAGAAAAATGAGATAAATTCACTAACAAAGTAAGAACTGAAAAGCCCCAAAAGGTATCTATTGCTATCTCAATAGTGACAATATTAATTTCAAAATCAGCATGAAAATTCACGTTGTACATCAAATAAATATTTGTTTTTTTATTTGCAATTGTGATGAAGAGTAAAATTTGGAAAATGGAAAGTTAAACTGGGATTATGGTCTGAAAACATTTGCTATCTTTGCTAACAATGCTACCAGCTAACAACAGCCTGTTTCCTTTAACATCATCACTTGTTTTCAATTATTTCATTCATTGTTCTTTATCTCTCTACATCATTGTCGATATCGTTTCCCTTTCCCCTGACTAGTCTGAAGAAGGGTCTCAACCCAAAACGTCACCCATTCCTTCTATCCAGAGATGCTGCCTGTACAACTGAGTTACTCCAGCATTTTGTGTCTATCTACTATCTTTACTTGACATCAGATGCAGTGATAATGTTACTGAACACAGGCCTGTTGTAGTGACCAGATTTACTGCTGCTGGATGGTTTATTCTTGGTTCATAGCAAGACAAAGGTGATACTGGTTCACAATTGAAGTTTTCGGATCAAAGCTGCAGAAATATGATCCTGCCAGAGGGTGAAAGACATGGGGAGAATTACGTATGGCAAACATTCCTTGCCATGCCCAGATTATTATATTCTATGTGTAGGAAGGAACTGCAGATGTTGGTTTAAACCAAAGATAGACACAAAAAGCTGGAGTAACTCCGCAGGACAGGCAGGAGAAAATGACTGGGTGATGTTTCGGGTCGAGACCCTTCTTCAGACTAGTTAGGGAAAAGCGAGATGAAAACGATGATGTGGAAAAATAAAGAACAATGAATGAAAGATATGCAAAAAAGTAATGAGGATAAAGGAAATGGGCTATTTTTTCTGTGATCACTCTGACAATCAGGCTTACCAACTCAAAATTGTCCTTGCTACCCCATAGGCAAGAATGCAAAGATAATATAATATTTATAGAATTAAATATCTATATATTTGTTACATATTCCATCAGAGCGAAATAAGGTGACATAAGATGCAAATCATATATATGTTTACATTAGAAAAGATTTATGGAGCCAAAATGTGCAGCTGCAGTCTGCTTTTCTCATCCTCTCTCAAATTAGTAATTCTGAATTTTTGTGGGAAATGGTGGCGGGGCAACCTATGTTTCATCAGAATGCAAAACGGGTCTGTTGCTAATACATTACTGCCTTCTCAAAAACTGACATTTGGGTGCAAAATGATAGTATTCAGATAGTTAATCAGTTTATGTGCCTTGCAGAAATTCATGGGATTTGTTGGGACTGCCAAGTAGCATCAATTCACCTGGTTTCCCTTCACTTGATGATGGAGCATAATAGAGCTTCAGTTCTCTGAACCATAGAGATGTCTTGTGAATGGATAGCTAACATAAATTGCAAATTAAAGTCTTAATAAACACTGAAATTGAATCTTAGTCGCAGTGGCCATTTGGCACTTGGCTGTAGCTTTTCAAACAGTTACAGGCAGGTTGTTTGCGAGAGGTTAGCGTAATGTATCTGAATTATATTCCCTGTAGGATGATGGAGGCATAAGACATTTCATTGAGGGAATCACAAAACTGCAGGCAATTGAAAGTAAGAGCAACTGGATAAGAGAAAATAAAATTAAAGTATGTCGGAAGGAACTGCAGATGCCGGTTTAAACCGAAGATAGACACTAAAAGCTGGAGTAACTCAGCGGGTCAGACAGTATCTCTGGAGAACAGGAATAGGTTACATTTCGAGTCAAGACCCTTCTTCAGCTGAGAGCCAGGGGAAAGGGAAACGAGAGATGTAGACGGCGATAAAGAGAGATATAGAACAAATGAATCAAAGATCTACAAAAAAGTAACAATGTAACGGAAACAGGCCATTGTTAGCTGTGGGCGAGGTGAAACCTGAAACTCACCAGGACGACAGTGAAACTAGTACAACGACTATGATGGGGGAAGGACGGAGGGAGAGGGGATGCAAGGGTTACCTGAAGATAGATAAATCAATATTCAGATGCTGGGTTGTAAGCTGCCCAAGCAAAATATGAGGTGCTGTTCCTATAATTTGCATTTGGCAAAGGTTGTACACTGATTCAGTATTTAGTCAGACAATAAAGAAATGATCAGTGTAACATTCACCAGACATTCAGTCAGCATCAGGAGTCACCTGGATTCCAACTGTGTCCATGTAACACATTTCTGCTGAAGTAAAGACCAGTCGATATGTAAAGTCTTAATTTTGCTCTTTCACCTAGGGAGGATACAGCAGACAACTTGTATGTAGTTTGAAATAGTAATCCCTGATACCCTTTGATCACTTTCCTTTATTAGCAGTTTAATTTCACACAGAGGCTCTATTGGGCGCTGGTAAGACCACATTTGGAATATTGTGAGCTATTTTGGGCACCATATCTGAGGAAGGATGTGCTGAATTTGGAAAGGGTCCAGAGGAGATTTACAAGAATGATTCCAGGAATGAGTAGGTTAACCTATGATGAGCATTTGGCGGCAGTGGGCCTGTACTCGCTGGGGTTTAGAAGAATGAGGGGAGACCTCTGAAATACAGAATAGTGAAAGGCTTGGATAGAGTGGATGTGGGTGGATGTTTTCACTAGTGGGAGAGTCTAGGACAAGAGGTCAGAGTCTCAGAATTAAAGGATGTTCTTTTAGGAAGGAAATGAAGAGACATTTTTTTAGTCAGAGGGTGGTGAATCTGTGGAATTCTTTGCCACAGAAGGCTGTGGAGGCCAAGTCAGTGGATATTTTTAAGGCGGAGATAGATAGAATCTTGATTAGTACAGGTGTCAGGGGTGATGCGGAGAAGGCAGGAGAATGGGGTTAGGAGGGTGAGATAGATCAGCCATGATAGTATGACACGTGAAACTTGCAGTTAAACCAGCTAAATGTTTATTCTTCCATTGACCCAGTATTAATGGAAGTTTGGGTTAGCTACTTACCTTATGAATAAGATCCCATGCCAAATGTGACAAAAGAATCCGATCACACCATGAGGGACACCTTGTATTCATGTATTGCTTTCCCTGATTTGAGTCCTCACTGTACGGATAGCTGGAAAAGAGAAACCAGGATAATTTACTGTTTTCATTGGGAAGAAATAATTATAAAGGAGAAAATGAAAGACTGTGTAGTTAAATATTGTCTATGGTATTTATGTTCCCAAATTAAAAAGGAATGGTATAAGTAAAATATGACAATATCTTTTAATTAATTATTGGAGCATTTAGCAAAGTGCTAAGCATGGTTTGGTGTTTTTTTATTTTTGTGACATGAAAAGTAGTTATACTTCTCCTATTGTTGTTAATTACCCGAGTGTTTTATGCAACTAGCCAAGCCCCCTCAGAAACTCTTCCAATACCTTTTAAAACAGGATTTGCAATCATCCACCTTTGTCATAAAGTCACACAGAGAGACAGCACAGGAAAAGGCCCTATGGCACACTGTTCCTGCACTGAACATTAATCACCCATTTACACAAATTTGACATTAATCTCTTTTTTTTTTAAATTGTTCCCATATTCTTAAAAATCTTCCTGAAATGCTTCCACTTGCTTACACAATCAGGATATTTTACAGTGGCCCATTAGATCATATTTCTTTGGGATATGAAACAAAATCTGCACATCCAGAGGTAACTCATGGGGGTCACAGGGATAACGTGCAAATTCCACACAGACAACACCCAAGGTCAGGTCTCTGATGCAGTGAGACAGCAGCTCTACTGGCTGTGCCACAGTATCCTCAAGATTTGAGATAGTCTGCTGTGGGTTAAGAAAGTTGTTGACATCTGTTGAAGCCCCATGGATCAATCTGTTTGCTGCACAAGGTTTTTTGAACCAACAGTAGAACAGAGAATGTTTTATCTACATTGAAGTAAGACACAGCGTAACACAGCGTAAGTAACAGCGTTTGTGCTGGGGCCTCAATGTTAACAAGCAAGACCTCTGGATAGAAGGAATGGGTGATGTTTCGAGACCAGACCCTTCTTCAGACTTTGGCTGGTTTGAAAAAGAAGTTAGATGAAGCTCAGGGTTCGAAGTTGAATCTGATGCCGCAGCACAGAGCTTCATGGCACACAGACTGGAAATTGTGGCCATTTCATTGCCACATTATGTAACCACGGAAAACAGCCAGGTTTTGTTTTCCATTATTTTGCTTTCAACTTCAAGTTATACAGCACAGAAACAGATCTTTTGGCCGAACTTGTCAATGGTGACTAAGATTCCTCTGCAAACAAGTCCCATTTGCTCCCATTAGGCACATATCCCTCTTTCCAACCAGGGCCGGCCATAAGCCGATTGGACCGATTGCTCCCAATTGGGCCCCGCACCTAAGAGGGCCCCGCGCTAGTAATCAAAAGATCCAAGAGCTCCGCAACTGTTCCCCCGCAGCACTGCGAGAGGGATAACTGAACCAGCGTTGCTTTCGTCCGTCTGTCCGCACGTTCGCTCGCTCTTGGTGCCGGCGCTTCTCCCCTCAGTCTCCGCCAAACAAACACACACACACACACACACACACACACACACACACACACACACACACACACACACACACACACACACACACACACACACACACACACACACACACACACACACACACACAGCATGTCCGGCAGATCGGTGCGGGCCGAGACCAGGGGTAGCTTTGAGGAGCAGGGCGAAGGATGACATCAAACGGGTCATGGCAGCTATCAAAAAAGTGGTAAGGGGAAAAATAAATAAATCCGAAGGATTTCCTGAAAACCTGAAGGATTTTTTCCGAAGGGAAAAAAACCCGATGGTTACCAAAAGAAAGGAGGGGGGGAGGGAGGCCCACACCTTCTCCTCGTGTCCAGAAATGCCGCCCGACCCGCTGCATTTTGTGTCTATCCTTTAATCTCTCAGCTTTGCTTTGGAGTAATGTACTCTCGGCTCGGGTAGATCTACCCCGGGTGGAGGGGGGGGGGAGAGGGGTGGAGGGGGAAGGAGGGGGAAGAAAGGGGTTGACAGGGAGGGGGGGGGGTGGAGAAGGGGGAGGTGGGTCGTTCCCTCACGGTCCCGGGGTGGCTCTCCCACCCCTCCAGTCGCCGTGCTTCACACATTCAGCCCCGGCTCCACCCCTCTCTTTCCTCGGGGAGACGCAGTGAACAATACAGGGATCGCCGGGCCGGGGATTGGAGCAACGTTTACAAACCTCGGCCTCAGCTCACACCCTTCCGCCCGGACCCCGGCATCCGCTCTTGCCTCCGGCCCTCTCCCTCCCTTCTCTCTTTCCCTTGCCTCCCTCCCTTCCCTTCTTCCCTCCCTCCCTTCTCTCCTTCCCTCCCTCCTTCCTTTCTCTCTTTTTCCTTCTCTCCTTCCGTCCCTCCTTTCTTTCTCTCCTTCCTCTCTCTCTTTTCCCTTCTCCCTTTCCTTCCCTCCCTTCTTTCTCTTTTCTCTACTTCCCTCACTCCCTTCTCTCCTTCCTCCCTTCTCTCCCTCCCTCCCTTCCCTCTCTAATAGCTACTTCCCCACAGCCATCAGGCTATTAAACCTGGCTCGGACAAAACTCTGATTATTAATAACCACTTTCTGCTATTTGCACTTTATCAGTTTATTTATTCATGTGTGTATATATTTATATCATGGTATATGGACATATTTATCTGTTTTGTAGTAAATGCCTACTATTTTCTGTGTGCTTAAGCAAAGCAAGAATTTCATTGTCCTATACAGGGACACATGACAATAAACTCACTTGAACTTGAACTTGAACTTCTCTCCCTCTCTCCTACACACACACACACACACACACATAACGCACAGCCAACTAACACACACATCATGCACAGACAACTAACACACACACAACCAAGACACACACACAGACAACTAAGTTTAGATAGGGTAGAAGCCCAAAGGGTAGGATGGGGCTGAAGCCCAAAATTTAATGCCTGGACTGTATTTTCTCCAACAGTTATTGGTTTTCCAGGATCTGGTAAAAAAAAAATTTCATGTCACAGTCACTAAAACAAGTGGTATTGTAATTATGTACTTTTCAGAGGTGATCCACACATTTTGTTTGTTACTTGTAGGCTTACATGTATGCAATTTTATATTAAAATGTAGCTTAGATCTGTTTGGTCCATTATCTTGCAGGCACATTTTAAGCGCACATTTTGATTACTTTCCTTTCTACCATAGAGATATGAAGTCTATAATAGACTTTATTTGTATTTCTATGATTCTACAGACCTTGGCTGGGAACTTGGGGCTCACCAAAATTGTTCCCAATTGGGCCCCGCACCTCCTAAGGCCGGCCCTGTTTCCAACCCATGTACCTGTCCAAATGTATTTTATATGGTGTTGTTGCATCCGCCTCAACCACTTTCTCTGATAGCTCGTTCCATATACACACCACTCTCGGTGTAAAAAAGTTGTACTCAGGTTGCTTTTAAATCTTTCCCTTCCTAACTGGAGCCTCGGGCATCTAGTTTTTGGTTTCTCTTCCACGGGAAGTGCATTCACACAACAAATGCCTCTCATGATTTTATATATCGATGTCAGGTCACACTTCTGTCTCCTACGCTCCAGAGAATAAAGTCCTCCAAAAAACCATAAAGCACCAGAGTAACTCAGTGGGTCGGACAACATCTGGAGGACATGGAAAGATTACGTTTTAGGACAGGATGCTTCTTCGGACAGATTGACTGATGGCAGTAGGAGGGAACAAGCTGGGTCAGATGTGACAGGGGTGGGAACAGGGCAGGGAAAGTGAGAGGTGTGGATACAGGTGAGGGTGGTTGGTGGTGGGGGTAGATGTTGATTTGGGTGGACCAAAATGAGAGATGAAAAAGAAACAAAACTGCGTAAGATAAAGAGAGAAGAGAAATTAAGTGTAAGCACAGAGGTAGGGATATATGTGGAAGGACAGAGGGAGAAGGGGAAAGGGAGGTGGAATAATGTGAAAAACACCCAGATGTGGCACAGGGAATAAAAGGGGGAGGAGGCTAACCTAAAATTGGATCATTCAATGTTCATACTGTTGGGTTGTAAGCTACCCAAGCGGATACGAGGTGCTGTTGCTCTGTTTTGCCACAAAGAATAACCAACGTTGCTCCTTTTATTTAAAAAGGGGAATTCGAATAATCCAGCAAATTATTGGCTGGAGAGCATTACACCAGTAGTTGAGGTTATCGGATCAGTTTCTTAGGTATAAAATCTACTCAGATCTGCAAAAGCTTGGATTTATTCGGGTTAGTGCATATCTTTGTGCAGGAGAGGTCATATTTTACAAATTACTGAGATTTTCGAGGAGGTGACAAAAATGATTGCTGAGGGTAAGGCCGTGAATGTTGCATACCTGGACTTTAGTAAAAGTTGGACAAAGTCCCTTGTTCAGAATATTTCAGCATATGGGTTTCATGGTCATTTGGTAGATTGGATACACAATTCTAAATTCAGTGGGAAATATTGGGGGGGGGGCGGTGGAAATTGCAGAGCGTAATCCATCTGGACAAGAGTCTGGTGCGGACACTGGGAGTTTGGGAGTTAATCAGTAATGTAATTGGTAGACGCTTGGGATCTTGGGGGACAAGTGCATAGCTCTATGAAAGTGACAACATGCAGATAGGGTGATAAAGAAGGCATTCATCAGTCGGGATACTGAGAATAAAAGATGGAAAGTTAGAACCATATTTGGAGTATTTGTAGTTCTGGTCTCCACAATACAGAAAGAATGTGAAGGATTTTGAGAGGGAGATTTACCAGCATATTGCCTTGTTTGTAGAGCATTAGTATTGTAATTTGCTGTAATATCCCCTTGTACGGCTTGGTGTTAAATCTTGTTTTGCTATTTTAAAGATGCTACATTGTTGTTGTGGTTCTTTATGGAAGGCCCTCTGGAAGGCGACTCTGGACTGTCAAAGCTGCCACAGCCAGACATAAAAACAGCTTTTTTCCACAAGTAGTAGCTCTACTCAATAACCAAAAATCTGTAGCCTCCTTTTGCTCTGGTATTTTATTTAATTCACATGTTTAGTCAATAATGTTTTATTATTAATGTTTAATGTTTTATGTATCATTCTTAACTGTGACTGTATGTCATGTTGTCACGTGTGGGCGGAGCACCAAGGCAAATTCATTGTATGTGAATACTTGGCCAATAAACTTATTCAATTCAATTCAATTAAGGTGAAAAGCGCATCTATGTCATGAGAAGTGTACCTTGAGCTGAATACAACTTTCAGAACAAATTGGAGGAGAAGGGACAGATATTGTGGACCTAGGTTAGTTTGGGGTTGCAAATAGTAGGTATGTTGCAAAGCCTACCTGAAGCGTCGCTGAAAATCTGTCGCTGCGGGTGTGCGCGATTTTGGCGCCGTTTAGAGGGGGGGGGGTTTAAAACGCGATTTTCTCTAGGCTGTTCAAATCGAAGATGTTCAGCCTAGTTAATTATTAACGAAAAATCGCTGAAAGACCCCGTCGCAAAAGCTATTATTAGTTTTAAAGGCCTCGTATAATAGTTATAGTAGTTTAAAAATCAATCTCTAAACCCGCGACCATCAGCAACCGCAGGGTCTCATAAAGCAAATAATTGAAGGTAGGCTGTATATTTTTACATTAAAAAGGGCTTCTAAAGATCCCTTTATACAAAGTTTAATATTGCGAGTAGCTCATTTTAGGCCCATTATATCCCGCAGTATTTTTCTCGGCATTTGGGGCACAAATCTACCGCAATGTGAACGTTCTAAACCAGCGCGTTCCACAGGAACCCACTGGAAAGCTGATTTAAAATGGGCATTTATTTACAGCAATTGAACACTGAATTCCTTCCATTTGGCCTATAAATTAATGTAAATGAGATTTAAAAATCATGTTTTATGGTGAATTATTTGTGAATATTATTTGGACATTTAGGCTATTTAAAAATGTTAATCATTTATTAAGAAATGGATAGATGTTTAGATCTAGTAATTGAAGTCTGAAATTAGCTACAATTAGGTAACTAACTAATTATATGCTTTAATTTCAGGTCATCCAAGTAAGATTATTTTATATTTGTTTCAGAATGCTTCAATCTATGATAACTGAAAATTTCATTCAGTTCTCTTAATTTTTAAGAAAGTTATGGGCTTTTGACTGTTCACGATCACAGCTTTTTTGTTATGTCCATAGAAAATCAATAGGGAACAAGATGCTCATTTCCCAGTATGAAAATGGCCATAACTTTTTAAATACTTGAGATATGAAAGTGAATTAGGTGTCAAATTAAACTTATTTTTATGCTTTATCTGATGGGATAAATTACAGACTTGATTTTTTAAATCTCAAAATTTTGTAACATTGCTACAAATAGAAAGCAAAGTCCAAAGTCAAAAAAACATTAGCAAATTTGCAGATGACACAAAGCTGGGTGGCAGTGTGAACTGTGAGGCGGATACTATGAGGATGCAGGGTGACTTGGACAGGTTGGGTGAGTGGGCAGGTGCATGGCAGATGCAGTTTAATGTGGATAAATGTGAGGTTATCCACTTTGGTGGCAAAAACAGGAAGGCAGATTACTATCTGAATGGTGTCAAGTTGGGAAAAGGGGAAGTACAAAGAGATCTGGGGGTCCTTGTTCATCAGTCACTGAAAGAAAGCAAGTTCAACTTGTGCTTCTTTTTCAGAGCATGCACACTAACCTGATTCCTTTAGAATTCTATGCAAATTGATCATTTGTGATCAGTCCTACTGCAACCAGAGAGCAATCTTTCTCATCGGGGACCCTCAGACTATCTTGTATCAGACTTTACTGATTTTACCTTGCACTAAATGTTATTCCCTTATCATGTATCTGTACACTGTGAATGGCTCGATTGTAATCATGTATGGTCTTTCTGCTGGCTGGTTAGCACGCAACAAATCTTTTCACTGTACCTCGGTACACGTGACAATAAATAATCTGAGCAATAGACAATAGGTGCAGGAGTAGGCCATTTGGTCCTTCGAGTCAGCACCGCCATTCAATGTGATTATGGCTGATCATCCCCAATCAGTATGATCAGGAATCCCCAATTCCTGCCTTCTCCTCATATCCCCTGACTCCGCTATTTTTAAGAGCAGACTAAACTAAACAGTTGGAAGGCAGCTACTAACATATTTACATGGACAAGGTTTTCAATATTGCAGTGGGATAAAAGTAGAGGCTTTATAACCCACCTTCCATCCATTAAACTAATAGGAAGAGATACAGATCTGTGCTGGGACCTCAGCTTTTTATCATTGATATTAATGGTCAGGACTAAGTGAATTGCTGCCAAAGTTGATGAAAGTACAAAGATAGCAAAGAAACCATATTGTGAGGAAGCACCTGCAAAGAGATATTGATTGGTTAAGTTAGTGGGAAAAGATTTAAGGGCCTGTCCCACTTTCCCGAGTCCTTTGCCGAGTTGAAAGGACCTTAAAAAAAAATCAAGACTTTTGTGATTTACGAACTCCTCCTCCCGACTATCTTTTTACTCGTGGACTTTTTTGGCATGCTGGAAAAAACGTCCCGACTTACCTGATGCCCCGAGTACCTATGGCTGGCATAACGAGCCGTTACGATATATCTACGGCCTCCTGCGGACTCGCTACAGACTCCTACGGACTCCTACAGACTCGCTACGGACATTCTCCGAGTTTGAATCAAGGGGAAAACTCGGGAGAATTCGTGAGTAACTCGGGAAAGTGGGACATTTAGCAGATGGATATATAATGTTGGAAATCTGAGGTTACCCATTTTGGTGGAGAAAAAGGAAAGCTGAATAATGTTTAAATGGAGAGAGTGAGTACAGTTCCTCCAGCACTTTGATTTGTGGTTTATGATTTTTAGTAAAAGCTGATCATTCTTGAATCAATTGAACTGTTACTTTTTCAGAGCAGTGAGGTTGTAAATCATACTGCAGTTGAGTACAAGGTGTGGAACTATTCAATGTTATTGGGGGAATATTAAGCTTGAAATGTGATTCTGGCATTAACAAAATTCCTGCTGGAAGGTCAACAATTGACTTTCCTGTCAGGCATTAATATGCCCCAAAATGGATGCAATATTGCTTTACACTAGGTTAAGCTTATTTTAAACTCCACAGCACATATTTCCTTAACACTGTACAAAGAAATTCTTATGAATACGATTCTATTGCTACAAACAGGTGCCAATCCCTGCCATATTGGTAACAATGGCTATGGGTTCAGAGAGATTCTACTCATCCTCCTGCAACCAAACTTTCAGTTACTGTGCACAATCAAAGAGTGTAGGGAATTGGATGAAAGACTTCGGCCCACCTAACCCACGCCGACTAGCGATCCCCATACACTAGCACCATCCTACACACTAGGGACAGTTTACAATTGTTACCGAAGCCAATTAACCTACACACCTGTACGTCTTTGGAATGTGGGAGGAAACCAGAGCACCCGGAGAAAACCCATGCACATCATGGGCAGAACGTACAAACTCCGTAGACAGCACCTGTAGTCAGAATTGAACCCGGGTCTCTGGCGCTGTAAGGCAGCCACTCTACCGCTGTACCACCGTGCCATCCAATCATAATCATGATGGATTGGGAGGAACATAAGAACTTCAGAAAGTCGAGCATGTGCAGGCAGTGGACATATTATATTCAGCTTGCACCATTCAATTCTGTTGATTTGGAAATTGGGTGCAACACCTGACCACTACTCTACACACCCATTTTGTGCAAGGAACCAAGAATGAATTTCTGTAGGATCTGCAGGTTTGACAGTGAAAATCTACTTCCCGGTTTCATTTCAAATCTCCCACGATGAACTGTAGTGGTTTCACCAGAGAGAATCCCTGCCTGCACCATAACATTAGCGTTGCAGTGAATCAGGGACAGCTAATGACAATGTTAAAATCAATGTGCGAATACATTCAAAGATAATACCTCCTTGTGAATTGGGACATTGACTTTAAACTATTAAACATTAAAGAAAAATAAGAAATGCTTTGTAAAAGCCAACAAGATTATTTAAAACTATACGCCTGCTTCTTAATTTTGTTGTAAAACTACCAAAGTAGATGAAACTTGCTTCAAAATTGACATTGCACCTGAATAAATAATGCTTAGTTGCAAGTACAAAGGGCCTTTGAATTGAAAGCTGGAATAATGTATTTTTAAAATGGTAATTCATTGCTTTCATGTTAATAAGATCTCTTTTTTTTTTAAGGGGATTCTTTTCTGTGGTTATATTAATAGCCTTGTATTATGATATAAACATGTCCAACGGCAGCTTTCTTACAGAATAAACTAAGAGATGTGTAACTCATTTGAAAAAAATAATCAGTATGGTAAACACAGCACTGCAAACATTACAGTTAAAATACAATGTGTTAAACAGCTGCTTCTTGCAAATGTTACAATAACACCATGGTGACCAAGCTAACAATAGGGTCAAAGGTTTTAGAAGAAAATGGGGTCAATCAGGCTGCAGGAGTAAAGGACAAGTAGTGCAAATATTACTTGAATCACTACACTGCATATCAGATCAAAATTACAAGGTAGGTTTACTACAGTATATTCTGGATCCCTTCTGTCGACATAAGCTGAAAACATGCCTTTCATAAAAGCCAGCAAGAGCTAAATTTTATGCACCAATGCTGTTACTGTGACATGAATTTTTACGTAATGAGAGAAATGTGAAATAGAGACTGACTTATAATTAACAACATTCAATGATCTCATTGACCAGTAACCACGTCACTTAAAATTTGCTAACAAGGCAACAAAATAAAAGGCGAGACTCCAAATGAGAAGTCCTGGACAAGATTTCATTAACCCCAATGTAAAACTACCCTGGGATGTCCTGCTCTATGTGCACATCTTGTATATCCCTGCAGGTTACATGGCAACCTAATACAATGAAAAACATGTGCAGGTCACTCTAGCATGCTGATTAATTTCTCAAGATTAGTATTCCTGAATGCTTATCAGAATGCAAACTTCACCAAAGGGCGTGTACAATGGCAAAAAAAATCACTTTTAAACAATGTCACTTTACAACCTTCCAGAGTCAATACCGTAATTAATGAATTGCTTGATAATGCAACAATTACTTGCATGTTTGCCCTTCCTGACGAAGTCTTCATTCACAACCTCATCTGTCTTATTCATTACTGATATTCACAAATTGTAAAAGATACCCCCTCTGCTTTATTGCTTATAGTTGGAGTTGTCAAGGATGTGTTTAGTTTTGACTAACACTTACTTTCAGACGAAAGTGATCAGTTCAGGGAATGCAATTTTAAATAAAGCTCTCAGTGAATTCTCAAGCCAAGTTAGGCGCATCCTCATGCACCTTTTCGGCATGAAGCACAGACATGATTAATGCTGACAAAGAACTGCTGTGAGACTCTCTGCCTGGTCACCAGACTGAAATTGCATTATGGGTTACATTAGAAAGTGGGCATGACATCACTTCTCTTGTGTCAACTGCTCAAAGCAATTACATTGGCGAATAAGGCAATGACAGAAAATGTTAAAAAATTATGTAGGAAGGAACTGCAGATGCTGGTTTAAACCAAAGATAGACACAAAAAGCTGTAGAAACTCAGCGGGTCAGACAGAATATCTGAAGAAAAATAATTCTTCTGAAGAAGGGTCTCAACCCGAAACGTCACCTATTCCTTTTCACCAGAGATACTGTCTGACCTGCTGAGTTACTCCAGCTTTTTGTGTCTATGTTAAAGTATGTTGTGTCTATCTTCATGGAAAAGAACACAGGATACCTGCTTAAGATAATGGTGAATTACAGCCACAAAGTGAATGACAGGAAATCAAAAGAAAAAAATCATTGGTTAAAGAAACTTTGGGGGAAATTAATGGAACTGAAAGGCAATAAATCACTGGGGCCAATAGATCTACATCCTAAGATTGAAGATGATGTTTATGGAAAATAAGATTTTATCTACACAACTCCATACAGTTTAGAGAGATTGCACAGAATGGTTTAGGTTTAGATCTATAATAGTCACATGTACACGAGTACAGTGAAAAGCTTGTTTTTCATGTTGTTATTATTGCACTATTATTGATTGGTTGTTTTTTATGTGTACGTATGCAAGTATGTATATACACCCACGGAACTTTTTATTTCTCATATATTATATTGTTTACTGTGTACTATGTTTACATATTCTGCTGTGCTGTAGCAAGTAAGAATTTCATTGTTCTTTCTGGGACATATGACAACAAAAACATTCTTGTCTCTTAACTCTTGTCTATTCAATCAGATCAGATAAAATTCTAGATAAATACAATCAAGTCAAAGTCAAGTACCATAGATAGTGCAAAGGGGAAGATACAGAGTGCAGAATATAGTTATCGGCATTGTAGTACACCAGTTCCATGGGGTAGAGTTCCAGTTCTATGGGGTAGAGCTGAATTGAACAGTATGCTACTGCTCGTAACCGCTGCCGTGCGTATGGAAAATTATGTCGATTTTGTAACAAACAGAATAATTTCTTCAGATGCTGTCATTCATGTAGCAACAGATTTCAAACAAGGCAATCTGTTAACTCACTTGGCCATGAGAACTTGCTCTCGGAATGCTCTCAACCAGTTTCCACAGATTTGCAGGCTGCTAGCGAAGGTTATGACTTCAATGTGCATTCCTTGTCTGATTTAATGCACAAACAACTGGACCCCGAGGTCACTTTGCTCGTTAATGGCAAGAATTTTTATCTGAAAGTTGACACAGGGGCCAGGTGTAACTTGATCTGTCTAGCTGTGTTGAAAAAGTTACGAAAAAAGAGACTGTCACTCCTACGGCTACCTCCCTTCTCCCATTTGCAGGAGGTCCAGTGCACCCTATCGGTCAAGTAGAGCTACGCTGCTGTCTTAACTCACGTGTCCACAACCTGAGTTTCTATGTCATTCGTGAGGATGTGCCGTCTCTGCTGGGTGCCAACGCATGTCACGACCTGGGACTTGTCTCTTTCAGCCCTTCTGTTTGTCATCTGACTACAGCCTGTGACTTTAGCCAACAAATCATGACACAATACAAAACTTTGTTTGACGACAAGCTGGGAAGGTTGCCTGTTAAGTATACAATTACTATTAACGCTGAGTTAATTTCAGATGTCCGTCCAGCTCACAAGATTCCTCATGCTATGCGGGACCGTGTTCAAAGTGAACTCAATAGAATGGTGTTTCTAGGTGTGATTGCTCCGGTCGCTGACCCCTTGGATTGGGTTTCCACTATGGTTGTGGCAACGAAGAAGAATAAGGATGAAATACGGATTTGTATCAATCCTAAGGACTTAAACACAGCCATTAAACGACCTCACTATCCCATGCGCATTGTGGACGAGAAAGCAGCGCAGATGGCTGAAGCAACTGTCTTCACAGTACTAGATGCCAAGATTTCATTCTGGCAGATTTCGCTGGAACACAACTCCTCCAAGTTAACCACCTTCAACACACCGTTCGGGCATTACAGATTTCTTCGCATGCCTTTTGGCATAAGCTCTGCTGGTGAAGTATTTCAACAAGCTATGGAGCAGTTGTTTGCAGGTTACCCATGCTCCATTGTAGTGGATGACATCCTCGTTGTGGGACGAACTGTCAAAGAACACGATGCTAATCTGACAAAGGTCCTGGAATGAGCTCCCAGCACCCACAGACGTGCTCGGTCTGCAGAGATTCCTTGGCACAGTTAACCATTTGAGCAAATTTATTCCTGACTTCAGTGAAATATCAGCCCCGTTGCACCAGCTAACACACAAAGACACTGCTTGGACCTGGCACGGGCAACAGCAGAGGGCATTCGATACTATTAAGCAGCAGATGTCTTGTGCTCTTACTCTCGCTTATTTTGATCCTAAACGACCGGTCACACTGACTTGACGTTTCACAACACGGATTGGGCACAGCATGTCTTCAAAATGATGGTAGCGGCAATGAGCCTGTCGCCTATGCCTTGTGCACTAGGACTGACACACAACGACGATACGCCCAAATTGAGAAAGAGCAGCTGGCGGTTGTTTTTGCCTGCAAGAAATTTAACAACTTTATCTTCAGACATACGGTCACGTTTGAAATTGACCACCAACCTCTGATCAGCATCTTTAACAAACCGATCCACGACTCTCCAGGGCGCTTACAGCGGATGCTGCTGCATCTTCAAAAATATGACATTGTTCTGACCTACAAACGTGGTAAGAATATGCACCTGGCTGACACTCTCTCGCATGCGCCCTGGAAGACCTGAGAGGGTCCGTCCTCGCCAGATGATGACTTTATCGTAATGACTGTGTCTTTTATTCCCTCATCCTGTGTGGAGGACTTGCTTGCCCACACAGCTGTTGACAGTACCTTACGGTCACTCGCCTCCGTCATTAAGCGCGGCTGGCCAGACAAACGCTACAACGTTCCGCTGCAAGTTCGGCCTTCCTTTGCCAGTCTGAGCTAGTGCTGCAGGATGGTATTATTGTAAAAGGACATAAGGATGTGGTTCCTGCTTCACTGCACAACAAGTATTTTAATGCAGGGCACCCAGGAGCTGAAGCCACCGTTCTACAGGCAAGAAACATGGTTTACTGGCCTGGCATGGCTGAATACATCACCGAGAATGTGGCGTCCTGTGCAGTGTGTAACAGCTTGGCACCTCATCAACAAAAGCAACCACTTCTTTCGCATCCGGCTCCTGCCCTCCCGTGGTCTACAGTGGCAACCGACACATAATAATAATTAATAATAATAATAATAATATATCTTTTATTGTCATTGCACGTCAGTGCAACGAGATTTAGTGTGCAGCTCCACTGATGTACAAGAAAGGTAAATAAATACAATACATCAATAAGCAAGCTGAATTGATTGACGTGACCATCTGAGGGAGACTGTCCAAAGGGAGTGGGTGGGGGGGCACTCATTAGGGCCGGTTCAGAGCCGCTATAGCTCTTGGGATAAAACTGTTCCTGAGTCTAGAGGTTCGGGCGTAGAAGGCCTTGTAACGTCTGCCGGAGGGAAGTAGTTGAAACAGACCGTGGCAGGGGTGTGATGAGTTCTTATGGATGCTGAGGGCCTTCCTGAGGCACCGCGTGTGGTAGATGCCCTCCAAGGCTGGTAGCTCTGTCCCGATGATCCGCTGCGCTCTGTTGACGACGCGCTGAAGAGCTCTCATTTGAATTGCATGGCAAGCAGTACCTGGTACTTGTCGATTCGTATTCTGGATGGTTTGACATTGATTTTCTTAGCAGCCCCACTTCTCACAGGGTAGTTTCAAAGCTTGCTCGCCATTTTGCAGACCACGGAGCTCCGTGCATTCTGTTATCTGATAAAGGCAGTCAATTTACCAGCAGCACTTCAGGAGTTAGCTGCACGCTGGGGTTTTCGCCACATCACCAGCAGCCCTGAATATCCACAGTCGAATGGGCTAGTTGAGCGGGCTATCAAGAGTATCAAACAGCTCATGGAACATTCGTACAGAGCTAATTCCAACGTGTTGCTGGATCTACTCAACTTACGCAACATCTCCTGCGACCCCATTTTGGGTTCACCTGCTCAACGTTTATTGTCGAGGCAGACCCGAGCCACGGTGCCTGTGGCAGTTCAGGCATTGATCCCACAGGTGGTTCCACCATCGGAAATCCAGTCCAGGTTACAACAAAAGCGTGACATTCAAAAACAATGGTATGACAAAACAAGTAGGCCACTGACACCATTACCCTAGGGGCAGGTGGTTCGTTTGCAAACTGACAAAGGCCATGACCGTATCGGTGTTATTTCTGGAACTGCTTCTGATCCACGCTCATAACTGGTCAGTGATGATGGCGGCACCTACAGGCGTAACAGACAACATATCCTGCCTGTGAATGAGCCAGCTCCACCTCCGTATTATCCAGACCGTACAAGTGTACTTCCGTCCGTGTTCAGCGGCATCGAACTGCATACGCCAGCACAACAACCCACTTCTGGAATGGCTGTTTTGCCCGTGGGGACGCACCCTCCGCCTGTGCCACAGTCCCCTGTTTCATCACCGGCAATGCTGGTTCAATCTCCATCACCAGTGAAGACACCGGCTCCATTCCGTTAGGGAAAAACGTAGATGGTCTTTATCGCACACGTGCTGGTCATGTTTGCAAGCCCACCGTGAAGTACCCGGGCTATGTTTGACTTTCCTCCAGCTTATTATCAACTGCTATGCATGCCTTAGTTAGTCAATGGTTTTGTACTGACATTTAATTCTTTAAGAGGGAGGATTTAGATCAGTGTCACTCATGTTATGAGTCATACTTTGTAGTTACGCCCACTAGTTTAACAGAAAGCTTCTCTGCCCTTTCTCCCTCACTTTTGAGTTATCTGCTAAGATGAAGTCACCTATGCTGTAATGCTAATAAAGTATTTGGATCTTAAACACTGTGCGTGACTTAAGTTATTCCAACAGCAGAAGTACAACAATATACTCTGATGTTGTTTTTCTGACATCCTCTGCACTGCAGACTACTGCATTCCCAATCAACCACTGATGGAGCCTTTAACTCTGAAATTGCTTTCCTAAATCTCTTTGACTTGCCCGACTCATCCCACCCTCAAAATTCTCTTCAAAATATGTTGTTTTAATCTTGTCGACTTGCACAGCCCCTTAAATTTTCTATGATGTATAAAGTACTGCACAAATGGATGGTATTTTGTGATCTAGTCAATGGTTCTGTCTCCTTGATTATTGCTTTTTTCCGTAATATAATTAATGGGGCTTTGTACATCGTTTGGTTGAAATAGATAAAGTTACATTCCTGTGCCTTGTGTTTTCATTCAAAGAATGCGATACAAGCTGTAAATTCATATTGCTTACGCTCAAGAAGTCATCCATCAGGTCAGTTGTGACAGGATTGAACACTGCACACATTTGTGCAGAATTTGGCTTTCCCATGTTAGCGTTCATTCTGGAGCCAGGGAGGCGTGACATGGAAATGATGTTGTGCTGTGCTCCCAATAAATATTTCAAAATCTCTTATGATAAACTCATATTCACAAAGCAACGTCCTCCAAATTTGCTCTTGGCAAGTATCTTTTATCATTGAGAGGCATATTAGTGACGTTGTACAGTCGACATCTAAGACCAGTTTATTTTGGTGCTGCTTTTAGCTGATCAAATGTGCTTGCTTTTTTAAACATTAAAACAATTGTGATATTGCCCTAGTGTGCAATCTGTTTCCAGAAGCTGAAATTGTCAGATGTGATAATATCTCAGAAAGTTGCCTATTGTGTTCAATGATAAAATACCTACTTAGATGTCTGAGTGTACCGAAACAATATCAAGATCCTAATTGAATCATTTTATTTGAAAGATCATATTTTAATTTTAATTTTACTCCAATATTCAACACATTTTGCCTAACATACAATGGTTGCAAGCAATCTAAGGGGAAGAAAAAGAGCCATGGTTGACATTAAACACAAGGTGATGAATAATTAGTCTTATGCAGTTCATAAAATTAAATTATAATTTGTTAATAATCACAGTTGTATTATTTATGAAACCATTAAGCATTGATTATGTTTAAAACTACTAATGTGCCCAGAGGGGAATACATTGCAGTTGCAGCCGCAGCGTTTAAATGAATGGCTCCTTTCCCACATCAGGGTGTTTGCCAGGTCTAGACTGCAGTGATGAAGAGAGCAATGATATACAGTTGTCCCTTCACCGTTTGGTGTTTTAAGAATAATCTGATACTCGCTTGATGCTTGCCCTGGCAAGTTAGCAGACATGCTCGAAACTCTGCAGGTCTGTGTGGATAGGTCAAAAAAGTAACTTGGGATGAAACTATCAAAAGAGAAAAAATGCAATATTTATTTTCTGTGATAGTTGGGAACAAACTGAATGAAAAGTAAACTAATTATACATCTTATTCCCGGAATACTGATATAAAGAAAAGCTTTTGATATTTGTTGCTCTACCAGAAGTGCATATTAAATAATGACCTCACATAATCATTCCAAATAATGTCAATATTTGAAAAGCATTTACTAAAGACAACCTTTATTTTATTTCATTTTATTGCATTTTGTTCTGAAGAACTGGGAACAGTTAATTACTTAAATGAATTGTGTGTGTCCTAGCTCTGATTCAATTTAACAACCTCATTATTTATAATTATAATACTCTTCATGTGACTGATTAGGAAGGGCCTGAATCATGGATAGCTCAATTGTATTGAAGACATCTCAATCAAAGATGATTCTTCCAAACAAATTCAATAACTTAATTTGCTAATATTCAAAATTGAAGTATTTAAAATTTGTTACCAACAAACGATCTGCTGGAGGAACTCATCGGGTTAGTCAATGTCTGTGGAGGGAAATGGACAGTCGACATTTTGGGTCAGATCTGACAAGTCCAGTTGAAGAGTCCTGACCCATTACAAGAATGATCCCAGGAATGAGTAGGTTAACCTATGATGAGCGTTTGTTGGCACTGGGCCAGTACTCGCTGGAGTTTAGAAGAATGAGGGGGGACCTCTGAAACAAACAGAATAGTGAAAGACTTGGATAGAGTGGATGTGGAGAGGAATTTTTTCATTAGTGGGAGTGTCTGCAACTAGAGGTCATAGACTCAGAATTAAAGGACGCTATTTTATGAAGGGTATGAGGAGGAATTTCTTTAGTCAGATGGTGGTAAATCTGCGAAATTCTTTGCAACAGAAGGCTGTGGAGGCTATCAATTTATATTTTTAAGGCAGAGATAGATAGATTTTTTTTATTGGTACAGGTGTCAGAGGTTATGGGGAGAAGGCAGGAGAATGGGGTTAGGAGGGGGAGATAGATCAGTCATGATTGAATGGGCGGAATGGCCTAATTCTACTCATTCTAATGACCTTATGACTGTCCATTTTACCTCCACAGATACAACTGGACCTGGTGAGTTCCTCCAGCAGATTGTTTGTGGATGACTCCAGATTCCAGCATTTGCAGCATCTTGTATGTAGAAATTGTTATGTTTCTACATAAATTGATTTATGTTAATAGTTCTTTTGTAAATCCAAGAGCTCAATACAGTCAGAAATATTATATTTTCATTTAAAACTGTCTGCATTTAAATTGTTTTACAGTTGAATGGCTTCCTCATGACAATTAAAACATAAAGTACTTGTGCTACAACTCCAGGATAAGCACTCAACTAAGAAAACCAAGCCCAAAGCCAAAGTATTATCTAACTATCCAACTAAATATACCAACTTCCAATAAATAACTCCGTATGCAAAAAACAGCTACCTACATATTATCTAGCTCTTTAAAAACAACTCATCCTGTAGATGCAAGTATTGGGGCTATCAAGTGGGCACCTCCCTTAACTGGTGTTTCGTTCAGTTCAGCCCACGATACCTCGGGAAGACTCAACAGTCGGTTCTGGTGTCCCCAAACATATTCCTTAAAGTTGAAGTGCAATAGATTGGGATTTGCATGCTTAGAAGAGACATCCTCACATTGTGCAGTGCCATTTCTGACCATTCTATTTTGCTCAACCAAAATATGCCACATTTGCTTAATTTTTGACACATCAGATGCTACATCATTTCAAATTTAAGTCATCATATTAATATTGCAAATTGAGAAAATTGTTATAAAATGGTTTCAAGTAAAGGAATCAAAGAGATAGACTGGAAATAGACATATTGGTCCACCCAGGCCACAAGGACCATCATCTACAAAGTTACAGTAACCTTACATTAATCCTATCTTTATTTATTCACTCCAATTATTCAACACACCTACATATATTAAGATATCGGTAGATATAGATATATGAGCATTTCGCTTGGGCAGCTTACACTCCAGTGGTATTAATATTGACTTCCCTAATTTCAAGTAACCTAGCTTTCACTCTCTCTCCATATCTCCCCTTCCCAGTTCTCCGACCAGACTGAATGTCCCCGATTATATTTTATCTCTGTTTGCTTTGTTGTCATCCTCTCCTAACTGATCTATTCAACATTTTCCTCGGGCTTCATCTCTTTTGATGTCTCGTTTTTACACATTAACCTTCCTTATCTCCGTGCCTGCCTCTTCCCTGACTCTGTCTGAAAATGGGTCACAACCTGAAATGTCACCCATTCCTCTATCCAGAGATGCTGCCTGTCCCTCTGAATTACTCCAGCATTTTGTGTCCATCTCAGCACCTGTAAGATCTCTTTAAAAGTTACCTTTTTGGAATTCAGGTACCGTTCTGTTAAATCTATTGCGCGCCTATCAAAATATTGACTGGTTGAAAGATATAGCATGGAAACAGGCCAAATGGCCCACTACATCCTCGCCGATAATCAATCATCCATTCTTACTAGTTCTCTGTTATCCCACTTTTGCATCCATTCTCTACACGCGAGAGGCAACTTGCAGAAGTTAGTTAGCCTGCAAACACGCATGTCCTTGGGAAGTGGGGGAAACTGGAGCATCCGCACGAAACCCATGTGTTCACAGGGAGAATGTCCAAACTCCAAACAGATATCACCAAAGGTTAGGATTCATCCAGGGTCTCTGGCACTGTGAGGCAGCAGCTCTACGAGCCGCACAGCTGTACTACTCAGATATGGCATACAGGAATATGCAGAGTACTCCAGTTGTGATCTGATCAGAGGTTTTGTCTAAAACTGCAAGAATGCAGGCAATATCTTCTTCTCTAATGCTCCTGGTAAAAACTCCATGTTTTTTGATTATCTTTTATACTTGTACCTACATTTGAATAATCCAAGAACAAGTTGTTTAGATCTCCATTGCTTCTAGTTTATCACCATTTATATTACTATTCACCAATTACCATCTTTAGATACACAGTAGATAACTTCATATTTGCCTATATTGAAATCCACTTGCCATGGTTTTGCCTATTCATGTCACTTTCATTTCATTCTACGATAATGCTTCAATCTCCACTATTTAAATGCAATCTAAATTAGTCATCAGCAAACTTAAATGTGTGGTTTTCCAACCTAATATGTTTAAGTGATGTGTAAACATAGTGAATCTGCAATGAATTTGTCATTTACGAGGGTTTTGGAAGGAGACCATTAAAACTGTGAATCACTGAAATCAATAAATTCAGTATGGGCGGGACCAAGATTTTCCCAGTAATGAACTGCCGATCATTTCTCAATTGACATTTGCTTTAGCCTTAGCTCATTGCTTACATTCTTATTTTCTGGGTGAAAAATAAAGGTCTCAAGTACTGTGTCAGTTTAATATCAAAAGATTGCCGGACATGTAGTCTTTCAGATTAGGCATTAAACCAAAAGCCTCTCTTCCCTTCCTACTGATGTAAAACATTCCTGGGCACACTGGCCATAGGCAGCAGATGAATCCTCTAGTATCTCTGTCAACGATAATCCTCTACCGGCAACACTAAATCCAGGGTGCTTGGTCAGTTATCTCATTACTGGCTGTGAGAACTTAATGCCACAATTGCCTTTAGGATGACAGTCACAACAGTTCAAAGGCAATTTGATAGCTGTGCAGTGCTTTGGGACGTTACAAGGGAATGGAAGCCACTGGATCAATGCAATTTCTTTCCACTTCATTCAGTGAGGATGGGACTGTGGTCGTATTTCCTGTCTGAATATCGTCATGCATCACTGCACTCTTTTAAATATTGTAAGTTAATGACTTCATCACGGGCATAATTTAAAAATTTGCAGATGATATGACACTTGGAAATATGGTTAACTGACCTGGGGATATAGAGGGGCTGTCATGTTGGGCAGGTACATGAAAGATGAAAGTTTATGCAGAAAAGTGTGTTATTTTGGTAGAATGCAGGGTCGAGGCAAAGTGAGCTACTGTAAGTAACACAATACTGAGGTGGATGCAGAACATAAAGAGTTCCAACCCTCATTTGTATCCAGTTATTACTTGCCAAGCATAGCCCCACCCCCACCTCTCTTCTTCAGCTTTTATCCCACTACTCAATCAGTCTGAAGTAGGGCCTCAACCCAAAACATTGTCTGTCCATTGCCCCCACAGCTGCTGCCTGACCAGCTGAGTTTCTCCAGCACTTTGTGTTTTGCTTGGAGCTTTATGCAGTTATGTGTGTGACAAGGCAAGTGCAAATTTAGAAAGCTGTTAAAATGCATGTGGGATCCTTGACCTTCGAAATATAAATATTGAATGCAAAATTAAGATTATGTTGAAACCTAAACTTAAGACATTAAGTTAGTTGTCAAAATATTGAGAACAATTCCAGACTAGAGATATGAGAAAATTCAGGTCCTTTAAAGGGCAAAAAAAGGATTTGTTGAAATGGTACTAAGAACACAAGATGTGAATTATTCCTTGGTTTGGTGAGCTAAACCAGTGCTCCACATGGTGCTATCACATATTTAGTTTCACCCAAGATTAAGCGTGAATCTGGCTAAGAAGCCATTTGAAACCCCATTATAATGGTTTCCACTCAGAAACATGCTAAAATATTCAGTTCAACAACTTGCAATAAGAGAAGGCTGCCACAAGGGCGGCACAGTGCTGCAGAGCTGCCTCACAGCGGCAGAGACCCAGGTTCGATCCTGACTACGCGTACTGTCTGTACGGAGTTTGTATGTTCGCCCCGTGACCTGCGTGGGTTTTCTCCGAGATGTTCAGTTTCTTCCCACACTCCAAAGACGAACAGGTATGTAGGTTAATTGGCTTGATGTAAATGTAAAATCGTCCCTAGTGTATATAGGATAGTTGGTGTGTAAGGATCGCTGGTCAGTGCGGACTGGGTGGGCCGAAGGGCCTGTTTCCACCCTGTATCTCAAAACTAAACTAATCCCCATGAGAACCAGACACTCGCAATCATGGTCACCCAGTGCGATAAATGTCAGGAGGTAGATCAGGACTGGCAAGAGACCCTCCCACCTGGACCCCACCTTAGGAAGAGCCCAAGTTGTTAAACAGTAGTGGCAAGCCATTTCATTAAATGATCAGACATTCATTTGTTAATGTGTTATGATCAGTAGAGGTGATCCTGCAACAGAAAACGTGAGAGATTATGTGGTGTCATCTAGGTTATCTCAGCTCATTAGTGATGTACCTATCATGAAGTTAAATAATGTTGTGTAGATAGGACAATATGTCTGGAATGGGATCTGGAATGGATTTACCAATTGAAAAGCATCTGATTGTCTGGAAAGTTGTCAAGTTACACCAACAATCTCCAATTCATGGAAGTTAGGACAGAAGCGAGTGTTGAATGGGTGACCAATACCATTTTCAAGTATGTACCTGATAGTGAAAGCTCATATGAAAATTGGGAGTAAATGCCAGTGCAGATTTCTGATGGGCACAATTATATCTGCAGATGATTGCTGGAGCAATCTAATGCTAGTTAAATTGCCTTTAAATGAGATTGCTTCACAAAAGCAGATATTAACCAATCCAATATCTTGACATGAGTTAATTGGAGAGACTACAGAAACTGGGTCACTTATTATTAGGTCATGTGATAGGAGCAGAATTAGGCCATTCGGCCCATCAAGTCTACTCTGCCATTCAATCATGGCTGATCAATCTCTCCCTCCAACCCCCTGCTCCTGCCTTCTCCCCATAATCCCTGATACCCATATTAATCTATCTATCTCTGCCTTAAAAATATCCATTGACGGACTCCACAGCCTTCTGCGACAAAGCATGCCAGAGATTCACCACCCTCTGACTAAAGAAATTCCTCCTCATCTCCTTCCTAAAGGAACGTCCTTTAATTCTGAGGTTATGAACTCTAGTCCCAGACTATCCCGCTAGTGGAAACATCCTCTCCACATCCACTCCATCCAAGTATTTTACTATTCGTTACGTTTCAATGAGGTCCCCCTTCATTCTTTTAAACTCCAGCGAGTACTGGCCCAGTGCTGTCAAACGCTCATCATATGTTAACCCACTCATTCCTGGGATCATTCGTGTAAACCTCCTCTGGGCCCTCTCCAGGGCCAGCATATCCTTCCTCAGATATGGTGCCCATAATTGCTCACAATATTCCAAATATGGCCTGTCCAGCGCCTTATAAAGCGTCAGCATTACATCCCTGTTTTGTATTCTAGCTCTTTTGAAATAAATAGGAGCATTGAGTTTGCTTTCTTTACTACCGATTCCTTGCAGATTAACTTTTTGGGAATCCTGCACCAGCACTCACAAGTCCCTTTGCACCTCCGATTTCAAGATTCTCTCCCCATTTAGAAAATAGCCTACGCCTTTATTCCTACTACCAAAATGCATGACTCCACACTTTGCTACACTATATTCCATCTGCCACTTCTCTTCCCACTCACCCAACCTATCCAAGTCCTTCTGCAGAGTCCCTGCTTTATCTGCACTATCTGACCCTCCACCTATTTTCATATCATCCTGATAGTTTAAGGACAATCCCAAAAGATTTTATAAATACATAAGGGGGAAAAGGGAAACTAGAGAGAGAGTGGGATCTCTCAGGAATCAAAGTGGTCACCTCTGTATAGAGTCCCAGGAGATGGGCAAGATCCTCAATGAGTATTTCTCCTCTGTATTTACCGAGGAGAAAGACAGTAGGATGGAGGAACTTGGGGCAGTCAATGGAAGTGTCTTGAGAGCAGTCAGTGTTACCGTCGAAGAAGTACTGAAGTTACTGTTGTGTAGGAAGTTAGACAGAGTTGTGGAATCGAGAACCAGAGGACATAGGTTCCAGGTGAAGGGGAAAAGATTTAATAGGAATCCGAGGGGTAACCTTTTCCCACAAAAGGTGGTGGGTGTATGGAACAAGCTGCCAGAGGAGGTAGTTGAGGCTGGGACTATCCCATTGTTTAAGAGACAGTTAGACAGGTACAAGGATAGGACAGGTTTGGAGGGATATGGACCAAGCGCAGGCAAGTGGGACCAGTGTAGCTAGGACATTGTTGGCTGGTGTGGGCCAGTTGGGCCGAAGGGCCTGTTTCTACACTGTATCACTCTATGATTTTATTCCCAATCTTTGCCACAAAGCCATCAATCCCCTCATCCAAATTATTAATATACAACGTGAAGAGTAGCGGCCCCAGTACCGTCTCTTACAGAACACCATGAGTCACTGACAGCAAACCAGAAAAAGCTCCCTTTATTGCCACTCTTTGCCTTCTGCCATCCAACTAACCTGTTCTCCATGCTAGTATCTGCCCTTTGATGCCATGGGCTCTCATCTTCCTCACCAGCCTCACGTGCGGCACCTTATCCTTGAAACAGGTAATGAGCCTGTCCCACTTAGGCGATTCATTCGGCGACTGCCGGTGACTGTCATAGTCATAGCAGGTCGCCGAAAAACCAGCGACTGGACCCCTCCTATGACAATGTCTACGACAAGCTACAACAACCTACCACCTAGTCGACGACAAACTACGGCAAGCTACCGACAACCGGCGACCCACTTGGACGTCTACGTACGACCACACCTACGACAACCAACGTCCACCTGCGACAAGCTACGACAAGGGAAGACAATTCAGTTGCCGGCACCTGTCGCTGGTTGATGCAGGTAGTCACCAATGGAATTCACCGAAGTCAGCACCGGTGACAACCTACGTCATCCTGGCGACAACCTACGACAGCACCTACGTCAGGAGAAGTCAAGCTATGCTCATTGGCGTCAAGCCAACTGTCGCCGAAAAGTTTTGAACATGTCAAAATCCAGTGGTGACCAGAAAAACGCTACGATTCTTTGAGCGACTGAGGAGACTACTCACGACCATACAGGCGAGACCCCGGCGACCACGTGGCGACAGCCTTGTCGCCTGTAGTCGCCTAAAAAATCGCCTAAGTGGGACAGGCCCTTAAGATTAAGAGAAGACTGGAAATAGGATATATGGAGAAACTTCTTTCAGAGATGGGATGATTGATAAGGGGAAAAAAAGACATTTAAAGAGATGACAAGAGATAAATGATGCAGCAAGTCATCATGTACAGAAATACAGGGTTGAGTGAATGATGGAAGCAGATGCAATATAAATTTCAAAAGGCATCAATACATATTTGAAAAGGAAAAATATGCAGTGTAATATATAGAGATGTGAGATGCACAGAGAATCAATAGAGATAATAAAACTGAAATAAAAACTCAACTTGGGTTTGCATGTGCACACACAGAAACACAAATAAACACATCAATGCGCACACAGAAAAGTGATATATAACCAGAATATTTTTGAGCATGAAGTTTCACATTATTTGTAATGTGCTATTTGGCAGCTTAAGGATATTTTCCTTTTATCACATTATAAATCCATCTGCATTTATTATTACTCAAAAATATTAAATATTTAAACCCAACTATATCTGACCTTCTGATATTCTTGCTCCACTTGTCTTTTGGCCCCAACTCTCTGATAACTCTCCACCTTTAACCCAACTCTGTGATTGACTCTGGTCCCCAATCTTTTCCATACAAGATATCCTTTTGCGAGGTTAGGGGGAATCTAGAGGTTTAAGGCAAGAGGAACAATCTTTGTTGCATGTGGGTATATGGAACGACCTGCCAGATGAAGTAGTTGAGCAAGCTACACTAATCACATTTAGAAGACATTTGGACAGGTACATGGATAGAAATGATTTGGAGCGACATGGGCACAAAATGCTGGAGTAAATCAGTGGCACAGGCAGCTTCTCTGGAGAGTCTCTTGCCCAGAGTAGGTGAATCGAGGACAAGAGGATATAGGTCTAAGGTGAAGGGGTAAAGATTTAATAGGAATCTGAGGGGTAACGTTTTCACACAAAGGGTGGTGGATGTATGGAATAAGCTGACAGAGGAGGTAGTTGAGGCAGGGACTATCCCAACACTTAAGAAGCAGGTACATGGATAGGACAGGTTTGGAGGAATATGGACCAAACACGGGCAGGTGGGACTAGTGTAGCTGGGACATGTTGGCCGGTGTGAGCAAGTTGAGCTGAAGGGCCTGTTTCGACACTGTATCACTCTATGACTCAACGACTAGAAGGAATGGGTGGCGTTTCTGGTCGAGACCTTTCTTCAGACTAGTCAGGGGAAAGGGAAACGAGGGACAAGTGAGCTGGGGCCACTTGGACAGCATGGACGAGTTGGGCAGCGGAGCTGTTTCCATGCGATATGACTCTAATTGCTCCCAGAAACGGAGTACATGTTGTGACTGAGGCTCAGACCACCGGTCCTCTCCCCCGCATTCGCCACAAACCTCGTCCTATTCCCAGGTGCATCTGATCCACTCATTTCAGCATTTCATAGAGATGCCGTGTGAAAAGTGCCTCCCACAATAACAATAAATATCTAGGCCGGTGGATGAGATTTTAAACTCAAAATATCCCCTGAGACTATTTTGAAGATGAGTACTCTCTTTTAATCTGGTTCAATCTAAAAACTTTCTAATACTTGCCATGGTCCAATTTTCTATCCAATCCTCTATGCACTTTGTTTTCTTTTTAATGCTACCTTCCTTGGCACACTCTGCTTTTCTTAACAGCATATCCAAATGTTTAAAGAAATGACAGGGCCTTTTTTCCCCATCTATATAAATTGTGAGGTGAAAGCTCACAGGCAGGAGGTGAAAATAAACCCGCTGTTTGTCTGATTAGAGTGGGATAAGATATTGCAGAAATCTTTTGCCCAAATGTAAACTCATTTGTAAATCATTGATTCCATATCAGTGATACCCCTTAAAAATTTTACTTCACTGAAGGATTGAGGGGTGTTGAAAAAAATACTGCCAGATATTTCTCAGTAGATGTCAAGAAAGAAACAACAGTGTCAGTGTTATGAATACTAACATTGCAACATAATAGATTTAATGTTCAAATTATACAGGTAGGAACTGCAGATGCTGGTTTAAACCAAAGATAGACACAAAATGCTGGAGTAATTCAGCGGGACAGGCAGCATCTCTGGAGAGAAGGACTGGTTGACGTTTCAGGTCGAAAGAAGGGTCTCGACCCAAAACGTCACCCATTCCTTCTCTCCAGAGATGTTGCCTGTCCCGCTGAGTTACTCCAGCATTTTGTGTCTATCTAATGTTCAAATTACTTGGTGCTAGAGCCTTTCCAAAACATATCTACCTCTGGTGCTGAGTTCTATAGTGAACGAGTGGTTATGCCCTCAACATGGGCCAGCTTGTCTTGAGATCCAGGTGTGTGCATTGCAGTGTGGAACATTGACACATGTATGATACTACCAACTTCCTGCTCTATCACTGCCTCGCCACTGAGTGCAGAAGGGAAGCACTGATGTGACTAGATTCTCAGCTTTACAACAACCTGGGCACCCGTTGCTAGCATGCCAATCTGGGTTAAAAAGATCTCTGCCAGTAAATGTTGTGAACTTTTTTTATTTGCCATCTTAATTATGTTCCAGGAATTTAATGTAGAAAATACATAAATCAGTACCAAAGATTTTATAAATGCCTCCCACAAGGAGAGGGATTTGTAAATAGTGAGAAAGGTTTTTGATAATTGCACTCTGTCGAAAGACCATAGGAGCAGGGTTGAGGATTTACCAATTGAGGCCTTCTCTACATCTTGGAGAATATCTGTGGAATTGAGACTTCCAGTTTTATCGATACCATGAAAACATATCAGGTAATGCAGCTACGGAAAAACCTTGGGAGGGCAGCGAGCATTGGCAGTCTTGTGCATCGAGTAAGTGAGCATTGGTAGTGGTGTGTATCAGGCAAAATCTAGCCTCACGAAACACATAACCGTAAATGGCTCAGTAAATAACAAAAGGCATTGCTCTAGACTTGCTTTGTAGCAGATTCCTATACATTTATAATGGAATGTTTTCATTATTAATTGGTGTTGCGTTGAGGTTTTGTATTTTTAGTTTTTTCGTAGTATGTCAGGAAACTAGACTTATCTATACTTATGACATACACTATCCAAGTCGTCAGAATTATATCCAATTAATTTCAGCATCTGAAATAGATGACGCCATACTTCAATGTTAACGAGTAATAGTCACTGAAATACATGCATGGACATATTTTCATAATCCCTTAACATGAGAGCAAGATTTAAAAAAAAACAGAGCATTAATAATGCACGGGATTTAAATGACATGCACAATCAAAGGTCAAGTCCCAACACAAAAGTACTTTCTCCCCATTTTCTTTGGGAGGCTGTGGTCCTGTTAATCATTTCTGGTCCCAATAAACCATTTGCAAAGGATGATGATAAGGACAGACCCACCTATCACAACATTGTGAAGAAAATTGTACACTTTAAATATCCAGGGTTCTTTTTTTTCCATTTCATGCAGGACATGTTTAAATGTTTGAAACAGAAGAAAAGATAAATGTAATACCTGGGTGGAAATGCAATCTCTTGTTCACTCAACTTGTCTTTAAATACCGAAAACTCCCTGTCAAATTCTAAAAGCTGCAAAGAAATTGATTAACAAAACATTAATTCATAGCACTTCATAATTATGGAATTACATTTATATATATTATATTATACATGTGGAATGGGTATATATTTAAATGAAAACCACACACACACATACAGTTTTCATTTTTTTTTAATTTCTCTCCTTTTCTTGTCTCCGGAAGCTCTTTTCTTCTTGATAGCATCCTGTTATCCGACCACAGACACTTTGTCAGTGTTGGCAGGTTTTCGGACCATTGAGGCCGAATCCAGGATTCGTCCCAGGCCGAATCCTGGCTGATTTACTCCTTGCCATCCAACAAAGACAAAAGGCAATTATCGTGCACTGTCCAAGACCACCTGATAATTCAGACGTGGATGAAACCCGGGAACTTCCTAATCTATGCGTGCATTCGCCATTTATTGAACAAACTTGTTATTTGCCAGAAGATAGACACAAAAAACTGGAGTAACTCAAACAAGAAATGTGCTTGTCAACATATCACTGACAGTTCAGTGCAGTTGACCTTTTTACAATATTTATTTTTAGATGTTACTGCTTGACCACAAAGGTGGTCCCTCCACTCCCAAATATTGCTTTCATTCTTTTCCCATCTTTATTTTTCATTTAACCTACCCCGATGGTCTTACCTACAACAGTGCTAAAACCAATGTTAGGTTTGATATTAAAACGGGGTTAGCGAAAACCTAAGATAGACACAAAATGCTGGAGTAACTCGGCAGGACAGGCAGCATCTCTGGAGGGAAGGAATGGGTGACATTTTGGGTTAAAACAAGGGTCTCGATCCGAAACCCGAGATGCTGCCTGTCCCGCTGAGGTACTCCAGCAATTTGTGTCTATCTTTGGTGTAAACCAGCATCTGCAGTTCCTTTCTACACATTAGCGAAAACCTATTTGAGGCTCAAATTATCAATCTCCTCAAAGTCCATTTGTTGCTGAATAGCAGCTAATCTGCTGGGGCAGGCAAAATCTTCAGTAGCTTTAAACTGTAAATGAACGTTTATGCCTGCATTTCAGGATTGAATGCAAGATTCGTAAAACACGAGTGGTGTTGGTGTGGTGGGGGGGTTGGTGTGGTGGTGGGGGGACGGGGGGTGGGGGGGGGGAACTGCAGTGGGTTGTGGTTGCTGGGAAGGGGTGGGCTGGTGGTGGGTGCAGATAGGAAGAAGACTGGGTCGTTCTCACTATTTGTGGAGCTAGGTTGGAGGATAACATTCAATTTTGTTTGCGATGGCCTGAAATGAATACAATCTCACGAGTCTGAAACTAATGACATTCATTTTCTCCCGATAATACTGCCCTTGTGCATTATTCTCCCATTAAAAGAGTTGTGATACATTCTCTTTAACTTTTACTGAAGCCCAAGGTTAGATCATGCAGCTATTAGCAGCTTTTAAACAAACAGCTATTCAAATTGTTACAAACAGCATTATCTTTGCATCAATATTTGTACTCAACCTGGATTGCAAGTGAATAAGTGACTGAAAGCTCATAATAATCTGTTCTGCTACTGACCATCACTCTTTGTAAGTGCCATTTCCTATTCTGACAAGTATGTCATCAAAATAACACCTTTTATGACTACAGCATGTTTACACTACTGCCCATTAATCATCTCTCATCTCACAGCTGTGCAGATACCATTGTATGGGTGGCAGAGGTGTTGATCTAAATTAGATTATGTCCCTCTATCCCATGCCACCTCATAAATCATCCCTGAAATGCAAAATTAGCAGCTACTTGTACTCATTAATTATCTGCAGGAAAGCAGTCACCTGAACCACCTGCAAGGGTGACCAGCTCTCCCACCTTTGCATTTAGAGGCAGGAACCACCGGCCTTTCAGTTTGCAACACCGGCAACATTGTTCAAATATTTCCACTGCTTTATCAAACATGGACTTCTGAACTCCATCCAAAGCATTCTGTTGAACAACTGTCTTTTGAAAATTCTGAATGGCTTATTAACTTTCGACAAAATAAGCACGGCTTTCCACATCTGCATTTTAAACGTATTTCAATTCTGGTGCAGTATGACTGCAATGTTAAGCCAGCAAGAGGTGGTGCATAGGAGGGGTTAAAATCAGGCTGGGCATCTCGAAGCTTGGCCTGAGTCAGGGTCTCGACCCCAAACATAGACACAAAATGCTGGAGTAACTCGGGCAGCGTCTCTGGAGAGAGGGAATGGGTGATGTTTCGGGTCGAGACCCTTCTTTAGTCCTCTCTCGACCCCAAACGTCGTCCGTTCCTTAGCCCCGACAGATGCTGCTTGACTCAAAAAGTTATTTAGCAGTTAGTTTTTGCAGAAGGAAGGGGGAAATTGAAAAGAAAAAAAGGCTCTTGCACTCAAAGGGACATGAAAGTGCTTAAAAAAGACTGTGGTGCAATAGGTAACAGGAGGAAAGGTCCTGTGATCCAAGGATACTGGCCAGGTCCACTGTGGGAAAAACATTGCCAGGAGGGGGCTCCAGCTACCTCCTCCAGATGTGAGACTCCCCGCTCATTCAATCAATATAGAAATAAATATTAAGTCCTCGCAAGATATGTCAGGGTGAGCTGTAAACCACTGAAAATAGTTGGAGCAAGCCATTTCAGTAATTGGATATGGGATTCATTCTTTAATGTTTTATGATCAGTGCAAGTGGCCCGGTAAAGGAGGACGAGAGAGATTATTATTTCTCACCTGGGCTCTCTCAGCTGATTATCAATGTTACAGAGTGGACTCTGAAGAGGGGTCATCGTCTGTACTGGGTGTTATATTTATCCTTATGGAAAGTGTCCCTCATTCAGAGAGCCCATTGTAGCCCAGGCAGTCACTGTCTTATTCCTCTGCTGGGAGATGAGGCTGTCAACGTCTTGCTGGTGCACCTGGTGTCCTTCTAAATCACGTTGTTTCTTTAACTCCTGCTGTTCTTCGGTCGGCATCATGCAGGGTGCAAACGCTGCACTTCCCAAGGGGTAAAATGATGTGTTCCCTGCACACTATGATGAAACCCCCCGTATCTGTGCTGCATGGATGAGTTATAGATGAGTTATATTACAAGCCCTTAATAATATAGACAGCTGGCTCTCTTTCATTAAGACCACGGCACTCCCCACTACAATCCTCACACTTATGTGACTCATGTAAAGCCATGAGCTGTGAGGCCGGAGGCCAGACTAGTGTTAGGAGTCAGGGAAAAAGAAGGTGGCTTTTGTCTGCAAGGATAATGGTGGTCAGAGGAATAGTCTAACAATTCATTTCCCTGAGGATGAGGATATCATGCCCACTGCTTAGAAATGAGGCATTGACCATCGCGACTTTCTTCTCATAATGCACAGCACCTGCACACTGTGGGAGCGGAAACCTTTCCTGTGGTGGACAGGGCTGGGTTATTATGGAGAGGGCCCATGTGACGCTCTCAAATCCCAATGCCTGAGGTGCCACAGTGTACCCACAATCAAAACAGGCAAATTAGCATGCAGGAAGGAACTGCAGATTAAACTGGTTTAAACCGAAGATAGACACAAATAGCTGGAGTAACTCAGCAGGTCAGGCAGCATCTCTGGAGAAAAGGTATAGGTGATGTTTCCGGTCGAGACCTTTCTTCGAACTGAGTCAGAGGAAAGAGAAACGTGAGACATAGACGGTGGTATAGAGAGATATAGAACAAATGAATAAATGATATGCAAAATGTAACGATGATAGAGGAACCAGGCCATCGGTAGCTGTGGCCAAGGTGAAAACGAGTTACAGACAATGAAACTCAACAAGACGGCTATGAAGCTAGTACAACAACTTGGGTGAGGGAGGGATGTAGAGAGAGGGGATACAAGGATTAAAATTAGAGAAATCAATGTTCCTACTGCCGGGTGTTCAGCGAAACAATCGCCTAGACTACGTTTGGCCTCACCGATGTATAAGAGTCCACACCTTGAACAACATTAGATGAGATTGCAGGAGGTACAACATAGCAACTGGGTGACCTCTGTGACGTTGCAGAGAGCAGCAGGCTGTCACACATGGCAGGGACATGCTGTGGCCCTTTGCAACAGTCCTATGGCAACGAAGTTGGGAATGAATGGACCTTGACCTTGAGCTTGACCTCGATGGGGAGAGCAGCCCAGTCGCAACAGCAGAGCCAAATATTCTCCTACAGAATGCCACATATATCAGTGATGACTGTCTTCCAAAAATGTGTGCTTGTGAACATATTGTGAACTCCCAGCTACCACTCTGTGGGCACGAGGGACAGTGGTGCTGATTGGCAGTGAGTGCCTAGCTTCAGAGCTCTACATTAAAGAATGCCGATATTTGATGTTGACTTTTGGTCAACATCAAAACAATATTGTAAACATTCGGGCTGCACTTAAGCCCTTGGTTAAAAGGGATGTGTAGGAAGGAACTGCAGATACTGGTTTAAATCGTAGACACAACATGCTGGAGTAACTCAGCAAGACGGGCAGCATCCCTGGAGAGAAGGAATGGGTGACGTTTCGGGTTGAGACCCTTCTTCAGTCTCTTCGGGTCGAGACCCTTCTTCTTAAAAGGGATAGTTGGGATGGACAGCTAAACACTGCCAAAGTCAAACAGTGTTGATCAGAAATGGGAATGGTGCATTTTAAGAGAGTAGGTTCTTCACGGGCAAGAATGTCTTTACCTCCTGCTCAAAGGTCCCTGATTCATGCGTTGTGACCTCTTACACCAATATCTCCAGTGTGGACTGTTGTCTGTATCATCTGTGAGGCATCAGCCGAAAGGCTTTATCAGTAGATAATTACTGGAGGTAGAACCTACAGTAATTTGTAGCGCATTCTTTGGAGTTCAGATGGTCTTGTAGCAGCCTGGGTTGACAGGGTAAATGTAGATTGATGTTAACACTAGCTGGGTCTCTGGAACTAGAAATTGCACTCAAAATAAGTGGTCAGCTCTGCAGGACCTAGATGAGAAAGAGTTTCTTTGGAGAGGAAGTAGTGAATCTTTGGAATTCAACAAAGATGGAGACTCAGTTACTGAGTGTATACACGACAGTGAATTCTCAATTTTTGTGGTATTGATGCAAGAGACCAGCTTTTATCTTTTTGAATGGCAAAGTAAGCATGAGGGGATTAAAGGCTATTCTCTGCTTCAACTTCTCATCTGTAAACATTAACCCTCTACTGTAGACCAATCCTTGGCTTGTTAAAGCATCGGAACCATTTGTTACACCTGCAAGTTTCAAGATATAGACTGCCAGCCAGACAAGGTACAAATAAGCACCAAGACACACTGGTCTAACCATCATAGTCAATGTGAGGAGTCAAGCCTCAAGATCATGAGTACAGTACTGGAAGCTTTAAGAATCTCACACAGGTGGCCAAAGTCAATTAAAAAAAAAGTCAACTTCTATATCTAACTAGTTTTGTTCCCAGGTTCCTCAGCAATTACTTATCAGTAATTTCAATCATTTTATGCAGCATTAACGTAATCCACTGTTACAGTCAAAGAGCTATATAGTACAGAAACAGGCCATTCAGCCCAACATCCATGTTGAGCAAGGTACCGAACGGAGCTGGTCTCACTTGCCTGCACCTGGCCATATTCATCTAAACCTTACCTGTCCAAATGTCTCTTAAATGTTGTAATAATACCTGCCTCGACCACTACCTTTAGCTTAGTTTAGTTTAGTTTAGTTTAGAATTACAGCATGGAAACAGGCCCTTCGGCCCACCGGGTCCGCCCCGACCAGCAATCCCTGCACATTAACACTACCCACTAAGGGCAATTTTTACATTTACCAAGCCAATTAACCTACAAACCTGCACGTCTTTGGAGTGTGGGAGGAAACCAAAGTTCTCGGAAAAAACCCACGCAAATCATGGGGAGAACGTACAAACTCCGTACAGACAGCACCCGTAGTCAGGACCGAACCCGGGTCTCCGGCGCTGCATTCGCTGTAAGGCAGCAACTCTACCGCTGCGCCATCGTGACTGTGAATGGCCACTCTAATCTGACAGCTCGTTCCATTTATGGACCACCCTCTGTGTGAAACAGTTGCCCCCCAGCTCATTTTTAAATCTCCCCTCTCACCTTAAACCTATGCCCTCGAGTTTTAGACTCCCCAACCCTGTGGCTATTCACTTTATCTATGCCCCATGATTTTATTAACATCAATAAGGTCAGCCCTCAGCCTCCTACAGCAGGGAAAAAGATCCAGCCTATAAAAATTCTTCCTGTAAAGGACCTCCCACTTTCACGACCTAATTCACGATCTCTGCCGAGTTTGCCCTTAACTCATACTCGCAGCATGGCCGTCACGAGGTCGTAGGTAGGTCGTAGCAGGCCGTGATGCTAGTCGTAGGTACTCGTGGCATCAAGTAGGTCGGGGCGTTTTTCTAGCCTGATAAAAAATGTCCACGAGTAAAAAAGGTTGTGAATTAGGTCTTGAAAGTAGGACATGCCCTTAACTCAACACCTCCAGATCCAGCCACATCCTCGGAAATTGTTTTACACCATCTCTAGTTCATTGACATCCATCCAATAGCAGGGCAAGCAGAACTGTACACAATACTCCAAGTATGGCTTGAGGACATTTTGTTTAGCTGTTCCAACTCCTGTGCTAACACTGACTTTCCTCTACATTGAAGAAGCAAGTGTGTCAAATGTCTTCTTCACCGCTCTGTCCACTTTCATGGAACTATCTAGGTCTCTCTGTTTTACAACACTCCCCAGGGCATCCGATTAACACTAAATGAAAAGGAACGTGCATAAAAATGTTTCACTTATTTGAAACTTTTATTATTCTGAATGTTATATATATATTATTTGATAGCACTTTAAAATAATATTAATTATTTTTTAAATAATTTTTTGGGGGAATTAATTATGTCTGCTGGAGCCATTTGAAAGTGTGTCTGTTTCCTAAAGACTTCTGACCAGTTTATCAGTTTAGTTTATTGTCACATGTACTGAGGTACAGTGAAAAGCTGTTGTTCAAGCTATCAGAGCGGTTCAGGCCACCTGAGACTACTCGTACCCACAACGTTTGTAAGGTCTATATTCAGGTGCGGAAAGCCAGTTTTACCAGGACTATGGCCAATTAGAAGATGACACAGTGGGCAACAAGGGCAGATAAGATGGGCAGCATGCCAGATCATGGACTCTCTGGCCCGCTCACATCATTATGGGTCATATTAACATCATCCATTCATCAACATTTTCATCTCATAACTATGTAGGAGGTTCCTTATGAATGGTGAGGAGTCACTTTCTTAAATGACACGTGGAGGATAATTACCTTCATACTATCTGAGATTTACTATCAGTAACATTTAAGTATCAGTATTCATTCACCGACTTTCATCATTCCAAGTTTGAAGAAGAATGAAAGGACATATCAACAAAATGACATGCCGGTGATGTGAAATGCAGTACGATCTTCCGTGCAGTTGTTGGACAGGGTTTCACAAACTTTCCCACCGTTCCTGAATTGCTAATTGCTCTTTGGCACATTCTGGATTACCACAGTCAGCAGAACAGCAGCTATTACTCTTCAGTACCCAAAGACCAACCCTGCAGTGAGCCAGATCAAGAGGTGATGCTACTTACATTTGTCAAACTCATCAGCAGCATTCACCAGAGGCACTGCAGATGCAAACATTAAATGATATTTGAAGGAAGGGTAAAATGTGACTAGCATTTTTGAAATAGTCTGACGGAGATGTCTGCGAATGAAAGTTTTTATCAATTGAAAATATCTTGAATTGTCCCTTAGGTTTGTTCCAAATCTATGCATTAAATACACCAGTACTAATAACTAGTAATAAGGAAGCCAGGTATTCCTTGAAACATTATGTATGATATTAAGTTATTCAGTACACAGTTTATTCATTTATATTGGTCTGCCGTTAACTCAGATTCTAAGAAATCGGCATTGACATTTATAGTGTTAATTCCTGCTTCTGTGAACAGGCGACACATGCATTTTTGTTACAATACATTAGAGTCTGTGAGCTCCCCAAGTGCAGGTTTTGCAGTTTGCTGCAATCTGTCACAAGTCATTAAGACTAGGTTTGTCTGATTATTTATTTTATTAACCGCTAGCATTGCATTTGGCTTAAAACTGATGAGAAAATTCACATTTTAGGTTCCTGGACACACAAGAAAGAGCCTCATGAAAAACTGCAGCCCCAGTTTGACTGGAGCTTACACAGTCACTTCCTTTCTGAACAGTAATAGCTGCTGTCCCATTGATTGTTGTTATCTCTGTGGCAGTACAAAGATGGATCCGCTCTTTAAGAACATTAGAAAAGTTTGCAGTACTAATTGTTAACCAGCTGTAATAAATTACTGATGAAATAAGATTAGGCTACTCAAACTAGAATTTTAAACAATGGTAAAATTAAAATACATTTACGATTTGCTCATTAAGCATGGTCTTTGAGTTGCATCGTCTCAAAGTGATGCAATTATGTAACAATTGTTATGGCATTGTGAAACAGTGGTGGATCTGTGCAATTCTTTGCCACAGAAGGCTGTGGAGGCCGTCAATGGATATTTTTAAGGCAGCGATAGATAGATGATTAGTGCGGGTGCCAGGGTTTATGGGGAGAAGGCAGGAGAATGGGGTTAGGAGGGAGAGATAGATCAGCCATGATTGAATGGCAGAGTAGACTTGATGGGCCGAATGGCATAATTCTGCTCCTATCACTTATGACCTCATGACTTAGTTTCAAGGAGAATGTCATTATGACACTGGAATATTCCCAAACTAAAACACACATTTTCCAGCAATTTAATTCTAACCTTTCTGTTGCTAAAATAATTAAAACTCGAGAGAATCTAAAACAGCAGGTTACGGGGTACCTTCTTTAAAATGTAACTTTGGAAAATCTCATTCTTATATCCGAGTGACAAAAAAAAAAACAGATGATAGAAAGCGAACCTTATTCAAAAACAATATCAAATACAATTAATTAGAAGGCATCTTTATAAACAAAACAATATCCGAAAGGTTTTTTTTTATTGTACACTTAATAAAGTGCTGCAAGGATAAGATTGTGGTTTAGTGGACTGTGTGTGGGAGAGTCTAAGAGGACAGTGACAGAGCAGTTTACTGACATGAAAGTTTTTCGGTGATTGTTCAATTTAAATAGATTCCAGTGTTACTGGTGACACATCACACAGATAAAGCCTGAAAATCAATGGCACTTCAGAATGCAGCAAGTCAGAGACTAAATAAGCAGGCACCATGTACAACTTTATCCAGCAGCAGACCTGTGAAATTCCCAATTCTACATTTGTATGGCAAAGGAAAATTTAATCTTCCCAAATACTCATCAGTGCATTCCATCCTCTGACTTGACAGCTACACTTATAATTAATTATACAATTTAGATGGGAATATCGACTAAACATACCTATAAATCATAGAAAAAGTCAATAGGCATGGACACATTCAATCATGTCCAAACCAATGATTACTGCTCTCAAAATACAATAATTATTTTCAAGAGCTGACTTGAATTAAATTTCTGTCAACCTGGTACAAGACCAGTGGTTGATGAAGGATGCAATAGATTTTTTGGGGGGAATTTGGTCTTGGAACATTCATCCTGAAGAAGGGCAGTTTGTTTTTAGTGATCACACTGCTCTGTGTATAACTAGACCATGAAGATTAGATTATCTCAAATGGCTCATTAAATCATTTATCTTTCCCTGAAGTTGATCTAGAGAAGCTGCTCACCTTCTTGCATTGCAATGAAATCAAACATAATGAATTCTGCTGCAACATGGTGAATGTGAAAAAATGAAGTGGTTTGCTCACAGCCAGAAAAGGCAAGCAGCAAGTGGAATGCATTGCATCAATGGCAGACCTCTCAAATTGCTCATTTTTATGGGAGAAACTGCATCTTAAATGTCGAGGTCTGACTGCAATCCGTAAAAGCATAAGTAATGTTTTTATAATTTTGTACCAGACTCATTAAAATGGAAGGTGTAGAATTTTTATTTAGTTTAGTTTAGTGTTTAAAGGTACAGTGCGGAAACGGGCCCTTTGGCCCACCGAGCCTGCGCCGACCAGCGATCCCCGCACATTAACACTACTCTACATACACTAGGGACAATTTACACTTATACCAAGCCAACTAACCTACAAACCTGTGCGTCTTTGGTGTGTGGGAGGAAACCGAAGATCTTGGAGAAAACCCAGGCAGGTCACGGGGAGAACGTACAAACTCCATACAATTAGCGCCCGTAGTCGGGATCGAACCTGGGTCTCTGGCGCTGTGAGGCAGCAACTCTACTGCTGTCCCACCGCCAGTGTTTAGGCATAGAGGCAGCTGGGCAATGCAGTGGTGCCACGCAGGTGCATCGCACACCGATATCACCCTCACAATAATCCACCACGGTTTATGATGCCAGGACCACACATCCATATCTCACCATGACTGTGAAGTTAAAAGTTTGTTACTTGTCAGTTCAGAGACCTGACCCAACCAGAACAGCTGCCAGGTATCTTTCCTCTCAGATGGTTCTGAGATTCTTATTCTGTTTCCAATGGGGATCCTGAGCAATAATATCCCACCTGTACCCAGGCATGAGCAATGTCCGCCATTCAAGTATAATTCTGCCCCAAAATGGCTGACAGGTTGAAAGGGCGACTGTGGCTTTAAGAACTTTCCAATTGATAGGGAATCCCTGGGACAATTTGAACTTTGCTTGATTTTTAGACATAATTCATGGTTACTGTGTGAAGACCATGAATTACACCAGAGAGTGCAGACCACAGAGAGTGGTGAATCTCTGGAATTCTATGCCACAGAAGGTAGTTGAGGCCAGTTTGTTGACTATATTTAAGAGGGAGTTAGATGTGGCCCTTGTGGCTAAAGGGATCGGGGGTATGGAGAGAAGGCAGGTACAGGATACTGAGTTGGATGATCAGCCATGATCATATTGAATGGCGGTGCAGGCTCGAAGGGCCGAATGGCCTACTCCTGCACCTATTTTCTATGTTTCTATGTTTAAGACCTGGGAGATTTATTTACTCTAATATACATGGAGCATTGCAGGTAGCGTGCACTCAAACAATGATTGGCCCCAACTTCAACCTGTCCTGACAGAAGTCTCTTGCACAGCATCACTTCACTGGGTGAAGTTGCACAGTGAAGAATTGGTAGCTCCTTTAGTTGGAGCAGAAATATCCAGTTGTTTCTGGCAAATAAACAGAAGCAGCTGATTAACTAACGATCCTCTTAGGCTATCAATTAATTATAATCAAAAACTTCCCAACATTGTCGTTCCCTCATCTGACGTGTGTGTGTCAGGCAAGACCAACATTACTGGCCATTCTAGATTGTCCTTGTGAAATGAATAGTGTGAGGATTTTTGGGCCAGTGCAGTCTTTATTGTGAAGGTGCACATGGAGTGCAATTTGAGAGGGAGTTCCTATATTTAGATACAATGATGAGGAATGAAGGACTGTTATCAGTTGATGAGAATCCAAGGCTGTTGAAGAAGCCTTGGTTAGTTGCTGCAGTACATTTAGTAGATGGAAAACTAAAATAAACAGCAGCCAGTGACAAAGGGGTTGAATGCTTACAGCAGATTTAGACTTTAAAAAAACAGTGTGGTAACAGGCCTTTCGGCCCGTACCTGCATCCCTAGTTCTCTCTGTTTTACAACACTTACCAAGTCCTGTCCTAGTTTATGTCATCAAAATGCAACACCTCACATTTGCCTGAATGAAACAACTACCACTCCACTACCTGCAAAATTACCAAGCATGCCACCTAGATTACATACAAATCATTAATATAAAATAAGAACAAATATGGACCCAGAACCAATCCCTGCAGAATACCACTAGTTACAGGCCTCCACTCTTTAAAGCAACCTTCTGCCAACACCCTTTTTCCCACCTTCACATCATTATTTTGATCCAATTGGCCAACTCATCCTAAATTTCATGTGACATAACCTTGCTGAACAGCCCGCCATGCAGTACCCTGTCAAAGGCCTGGCTAACGTCCACGTAGACAACGTCTGCTGCCTTGCCCTCATCAATCTTTTTTGGCCAATTCTTAAAAAAACTCATCCAATCGATTTCCCATGCACAATGCATACAGAATAGGAACAGGCCCTTTGGCCCACTGAATCCACGCTGACCTCCGATCAACCATTGGTGGTTAGAGAAGAGTGAAGTTCATCTTGCTGTGTCATGAAATTACAAACTGTGGTGGAATTCAAATATGCTGTTTCACATGTCCTACAGGTGCCTCGTTGATTCCCAGTTTGAAACCAGATCCATTCTGAATCACTGGTGCAGCTTGTAGAACTACTGTCTTACTACATCACCGAAGACCTGGATCCTGATCTCGGGCGCTCTGGTTTCCTCCCACATCCCAAAGACGTGCAGGTTTGTAGTCTAATTGGGCTCTGTAAACTGCCCCTAATGTATAAGGGGTGGATGAAAAAGCTGGATTACATTGAACTAGTGGGTATAGATGATCAATTGTCAACGTGGACTAGGTGGGCCGAAGGGCCTATTTCAATGCTGTATCTCTGATCCAAACTGATCATATTCAACATGGTAATAGTGCCACAAAAACTGATTAAAAATGTTCTCAGTTTGTAGGTAGGATTTTTATCAGCATTGGGGTCGTGTGGTGGTCACTCCTATCAATACTATCATGGAATATCTATAATAGGATAGCAAAAGACAAGGTAGGTTTATCCCTCACACTCACTCCTTCTCTCAACACCTGCTTGAGGCAGCTGGGTCCTTCAAGTCTCGGACAGTAATGGAGTAAGTCATTTTTCTGTGAGTACCTGCACTTCTTTGTTAGGCTTCTCTGTGGCTACATTGATGTGATCCTTCTCCAAATGTAGGCACAGCCCCATATGTTCATGTGGAGGACCTTCCATGGTTCACCAGACCTGGCATGTTTATGCTGTTTCCAGATGCAGTAACTAGAATAAGGCCTGGTGGTTTTCCTTTAATTCCTAAGCCATTTCAGGTGGCAATTAAAAGCCAGCCATATTATTGTGTACCTGGCTACACAGGCCATATCAATAAGGACATTGGATTTCCTTCCCTGTAGGATGTTAATGAACCAGATATATATATTTACAGATATTTAATAGTTTTACAGTTAATGCCAGTGATCCTAGCTGTGTATTTCAGGTTTATTTAACTAATTAGATTTAAATTGCTCGCAGTGATGGTGGGATTTGAACTTGTATATCTGAATCATTAATTCTAGCCTCAGGATTACTAATGCATTAACATGACCACCATACTCCATTAAACATCAAACATATGTCATGTGAAAGGAATCCAATGACTCTGAACTTTGGAAAATGCATTTGTGCAGTCACACTGGTAACAATTCCATGTTATTTAATGGCAAGGATGATGGAGAGGCTGTACGCAATGAGTGACTATCAGTCTCCAATTTGATAAACAAAATAGTGTTGCAGTAACTCTGCAGGTCAGGCAGCATCTTTAGTTAACATGGATGGGTGACATTTAGAGTCGAGACCCTTCTTCAGATTGATTGTAGGGGGGGGAAATGAAAGCTGGAAGCTGCAAGAGGCAGGACAAAGCGTAACAGGTAATAAGCAGATGCAGTCGAGGGGGGTTTTGATCGGCAGGTGGTTGCAACAAAGGTCAGAGATAAAAGCTGATGGTGTTTGAGTGGTACAGTGGTAGCCTTACAGCGCCAGAGACCTGGGTTCCACCCTGACTACAGGCGCTGTCTGTACAGAGTTTGTACGTTCTCCCTGTGATCGCGTGGGTTTTCTCCGGGTGCTCCGGTTTCCTCCCACGTTTCCTTCAAAGACGTACAGGTTTGTAGGTTAATTCAGTAAAATTGTAAGGTTGTCCTGAGTGTGTAGGATAGTGCTAGTGTATGGGGGTGATCACTGGCTGACGTGGACTCAGTGGGTCAATGGGCATGTTACTGCACTGTATCTCCACAGTCTAAAGTCTCTACAATCTAAAATATGAGACAGGATTGAGAATTGTGAACTGCGAAGCTAGAGAAAGGAACATAGCTGGAGGGGAAGGGGAGGGGGGGAAGGGAAAAGTAGGTTGGAGTCTAGGTAGGACTCAGGGGAGGGTAGTGGGGGAAAACAAAGGGGCGGGTATGGGTGATTAAGGAAGTGTGTGTGGGGAGGTTAGTAGGAAGTTACCTAAAATTGGAGAATACAACAATCCCGCCACCAGTCACATCTTCCCATCTCCACTCCTTTCCGCAGAGACCGCTCCCTCCACAACTCCTTGGTTTTTCTCATCACTTCCCACCCAAATCACACCCTCCCCAGGCCCTTTCCCCTGCAAACCACAGGAGATGTAACACCTGCCCCGATACCTCTTCCCTCGCCTCCATCCAGGGACCCTGCCATCGTTCCAGGTGTGGCTGAGCTTCATGTGCACCTCCTCTAACCTCATCTACTTCAACCAACATTCTCGAGCTGGCCCTACTGTACATTGCTGAGACCGAGCGTAGACGAATATTCTACTGAACACTTGTGTTAGGTCTGCCATGGCATACTGGATCTCCCGGTTAACTCCCCTTCCCATTATTCCCACACTGACCTTTCTGTCCTGGCTTCCTCTATTGTAAGAATGAGGCCACACACAAACTAGAGGAACAACACCTCATACTCCACTTAGGCAGCTTAATGGTATGAACATTGAATTCTCCAATTTTAGGTAACATCCTGCTACCACCCATACCGCCCCATTTCTCCTCCATACTCCCCCCACCCCCCTGTTTTGTCTTTCCTCCTCCCTTTTCCTCCCCTGTGCCCCACCTAGTATCCCACCTATTTCTCCACTCCTCCCCTCTTGCTACTTTCCTCCCTCTTACTTTACAATTCACAACTCTTCATTACTGTCTCACACCATCTACTTTTATATCTGGCCTTTGTTCCAACCATCTGGCTATCAAAAACCCCTCTCGGCTGCAACCACCTATTACCTGCCATGCTTTGTCCTGCCTCTCCCCTCCTCCAACTTTTTCTTTCCCCCTACAATCAGTCCGATGAAGGTTCTCAACCCGAAATGTCATCTCTCCATGTTCTCCAGAGATGCTGCCTGAGCAGCTGAGTTGCTCCAGCATTTTGTGTCCTTTTGTGTATAAACCAACATCTGATTTGTCTGATTTGATAAACATGCGAATAGTACATTAGCTAACGTTGTACTGTATACTCTTAATAAATGTGAGGTTATCCACTTTGGTATCAAAAATAGGAAGGCAGATTACTATCTAAATGGCGTCAAGTTGGGAAAAGGGGAAGTACAACGGGATCTGGGGGTCCTTGTTCATCAGTCTATGAAAGTAAGCATGCAGGTACAGCAGGCAGTGAAGAAAGCGAATGGCATGTTGGCCTTTATAACAAGAGGAGTTGAGTGTAGGAGCAAAGAGGTCCTTCTGCAGTTGTACAGGCCCTAGTGAGACCACACCTGAAGTAATGTGTGCAGTTTTGGTCCCCAAATTTGTGGAAGGACATTCTTGCTATTGAGGGAGTGCAGTGTAGGTTTACAAGGTTAATTCCCGGGATGACAGGACTGTCATATGCTGAGAGAATGGAGCCGCTGGGCTTGTAGTTTAGAAAGGCTTGGAGTTTAGAAGGATGAGAGGATATCTTATTGAAACACATAAGATTGTTAAGCGTTTGGACACGCTAGAGGCAGGAAACATGTTCGCGATGTTGGGGGAGTCCAGAACCAGGGGCCACAGTTTAAGAATAAGGGGTAAGCCATTTAGAACGGAGACGAGGAAACACTTTTTCTCACAGAGAATTGTGAGTCTGTGGAATTCTCTGCCTCAGAGGGCGGTGGAGGCCGGTTCTCTGGATACTTTCAAGAGAGAGCTAGATAGGGCTCTTAAAGATAGCGGAGTCATGGGATATGGGGAGAAGGCAGGAACGGGGTACTGATTGGGGATGATCAGCCATGATCATATTGAATGGCGGTGCTGGCTCGAAGGGCCGAATGGCCTACTCCTGCACCTATTGTCTATTGTCTAATTAGCTGCAGAGATACTAATGGGGATAATCCTGTTCCCAGCTGCAAGTTATTTGCAGGCTCACTTGCTCCTTATGACATTTCATCAGGCTTTCTGCTAATTTCAAGCAATTTGAGGGAGTTATCTTTAATTCTAACCAATTAAGGATTCTACGGGTTGCAAATGTGCTCTGGTGCCTATTGATTTACTCATCTTCCCTGCTATCATCACCTTAACCAAGAATACAATTGTAGCAAACTTGAAAAGAGCAAGTCTTCAGCACCTCAGTCTTAAGTGAGCAACCACTTTTCTTGAAACTTTGCTTTCTATTTTCAAACACAAATGTTTTTTTTCTCATAGGTGACCGGTTTAAGCAGCCCTTAGCGCTTCATCCAACTTATCGTATCGCACGTGCAAGCCCAAACAACAAAGGGTGTAAAGGCAAATTAGGTCATAATTTCCAACCCTATTCTTGTTCAGATTGACCAAGCTTCAGTAGAAGTCATGATCTGAAATCATGCTCAACTACTGGTCTTCTGGTAGAAACAAGGAACTGCAGATGCCGGTTTACAAAAAAAAAATGACATGGAGTGCTGGAGTAACTCAACGGATCAGGCAGCATCGCTGGGGGATATGAATTGGTGACATGCGGGTTGTGAAGTCTGAAGATGGGTCCCGACCTGAAATGTCATCTGTCCATGTTCTCCAGAGATACTGTCTAACCCACTGAGTTACTCCAGCACTCTGTGTCCCAGCTAAGCTTCTGGTTCTGGAGAGACTGAGGCACTGCAGAGACCTGACGTGGAACAGATATCTTCCAGGCACTCATGACTCAGTGCAAAGCACAACAATGAATTTAGCTACTGAGCTGCTAGAGGTGACTCCATGAACAATTCTGATACTCGTGAAATTCTGAACAAATAAGAAAAGAGCCCACCTATGGGATGTAAAGAATCCCCTGGTTTAAATTGTTTTATTTCAGGAAGAAAAAATCTGAAACAGTCAATCCCATTATCTACGATTGGAGGAATAGAAAGCTCAAGACTCTGCTTATTCCTCAAAGTAAAACTAACTCGAGCCTATGTCATTCATGGAATAAATCTGGTTGGCTGTGGTCCCCACTGATGTACCCATGATTTAATCACTGCAGAGCAAGTCTTACTGATCAAGAGAGAAGACATTGATGCACTCTAACCCCATTTATACCACGGGGCGCTCTGTATTTGTACTCAATTTGGAAATGTTTTGCATTCTAACCTCCAGTGAAATGAGGGGAAATGTATTTGCTCAGATCTTTGCTCAGATAAAAACTCGCACCTCCTGCTGCTGGTTTAAGGCTGACTGGGATTCCGTCTGATTAGATTCAGTCTGATGTAAACAGTCACCTTCGAATCTTGGCGACTTGCTGCCCCTGAGGATGCCGTCAGTGCAGGCGTTAGGGACTGATGTTTGATATCTTCTGGCATGTGAATTGCTTCAGGGCAGAGGTGATGGTAAATGCTGAACCATCACATTCAGTTTGGATCAACTCTGATTTGATATGGATGCTCCTCTGCCCATTGTAAAACAGACTCCCTGGCACTTAACCGTTCTCTTTTCCACGGAAATATTGCTAGCAACCCTACAAGTTCACAATTCCAAAGTAGAATATTATGCTATACAAATATATATATATATATATATCTTTTAGGGATTGAAATAGAAATCAAACAGTAGCATTATATATGAGCTGCCCAAAGATTAATCAGCTGTCAGCAGTGCTGGGCATACACTGTGGCAGTGGTTAAATGTTCCACAATGCTTCTGAAATTCAGTTCTTTTCAATATCCTTCTTTGGTATTAGCTATTCCGTGGCATGGGGTATTGGAGATGTACATAGGGTTTGTGTGTGTGTGTGGTGTCACCTATCATCTAGGACGTCTTTCTCAATGGACTCAGGCTCCACTCAGCAGTGGTCTCCCCACATGAAGAGAATGAGAGTCACACAGACTCTATGGCCCTTTGGCCCAACTCGTCAATGCCAACCTATCTGCCCCATTTAAGCAAGTCCAGTTTGCCCGCATTGGGCCCATAACCTTCTAATCCAGTCCATGCCTTTTAAATTCTGTTATATTACTTGCCTTAACTACCTCCTCTGACAGCTCATTGTCAACATCCTTGTTCCTTAGGTTCCTATTAAATTATTCCTCTCTCGCCTTAAACCTATACCTTCTGGTTCTTGATTCCCCTAGTCTGGCTAAAAGACTGTGCATTTACTCTTTCTATTTTTATATAATTGTATACACCCCTCAGATCATCCCTCAGCCTCCTGCGTTCCAAAGAATAAAGTCATAGCCTGCCCAACCTTTCCCTATATCTCAGGCCCTCGAGTCCTGGCAACATCCTCATAAATCTTCTCTGCACGCTTTCCAACTTAATGGTATCCTTCCTATAACAGGACGACCAAAACTTAACAAAATACTCCAAATGTGGCCTCATGGAACATAATGTCCCAACTTCTATCTCCATGCCCTGACTGGTGAAGGCGAATAGCCTTCTTTACTGCCCTATCTACCTGTGATGCCACTTTCAGGGAACTGTGTACCTGTAATCCTAGACCTTCTGCTCTACAATAATCCCTGGGGCCCTACCATTCACTGGTCCCACTTTCCAAAGTGTGACACCTCACACGTATCTCCATTAGCATTTACTGAGCCTTCTTGTCCAGCTGATCAACATCCTCCTGTAATTTTTGATAACCATCTTCTCATATTTCGCTTGGGTAGCTTACACCCCAGCAGTATGAACATCGACTTCTTAACTTCAAATAGCCCTTACGTTCCCTCTCTCTCTCCATCCCCTCCCCCTTCCCAGTTCCTCCACCAGTCTTACTGTCTCCGACTACATTCTATCTTTGTCCTGCCCACTCCCCTGACATCAGTCTGAAGAAGGGTCTCGACCCGAAACATCGCACATTCCTTCTCTCCAGAGATGTTGCCTGTCCCGCTGAGTTACTCCAGCATTTTGTGTCTACCTTCACTTTATTCAATACCACCTACTTCTCCGTGGATTGTCAACTTCTTGGTGGAGAAGCTTGTGTGGACCTGAGATCCTGAGAGCGATGCCATCTGGAGATATGCTCCTGGTAGAGTCACTCATGGTGGTAAGGTCGAGGGGGAGGTCTCTGAAAAAGAGCAATCCAACCAAGACCACAATGGTGGAATAGGCGGAAGACGATGGTTGACCTTAGTGGAGCGTCACAACGGCTGGGAAGGCGGATGAAGGCTGCAGCAGAAAAGGGTCTCCGGTCGTCTTGGACTCAATGCCACTGGATCCTGACCCAGATCTGTCAAGGACCGTGGGGTGGCTGTCTGTGCACCAGTCTCCCCATGTTAAAAAAAGTCACGTACCGGCATCCTCCATATAAGGAATAATACCCTGGAGACATCCATGGTCAGCCATGACCGAAGGGGGCTAAGAACTCCTCAGAAATGCAGTGCAAGCAAGGACACTAGAAGCCAATGGGTTGTCAAAGTAGGAGGGTAGGTATGGTGCTTCTAATCATTTAGCAGTACCTTACCAAGCACATTAACTTACAAGTAGCATTTCACATAGGCAAGCAAAATGCACACACAAATAATGTCCGTCCTCTCAGCACTGCTCAAGCACACATGGAAGTGATTCATTCCACCATGTACCACGGTTAGCATTTCTTGTAAGAGCAGAAATCCCCAGCAAAAGTATGTGATTATTCGATGTTCCAATAATAACCACAGCTGTTCAGTTTTGCTTTGTGTGGCAGCACTCGGGAAGAAGTGGGACTAAGGGCAGGATGGAAGAGAAGGAAAGATAATAAATGATAAGAAGGGATGTGAAGAGAAACATGAGAATAGGACCAATTACCTGATGGACTGTTTCTTATTGTTCTGCAATGAGTTCAATAATCTTCAATGTAACTGAGAATAAACATTCACACATAACTGGCACACAGATAATTGATCACCAAAGGAGAGAATTCCTTGACAAAGTTTGCCCTCCGTCTACTAAATTAAAAATGATGAATGATTATTTGCAGCAATGGACATCCCTTCTCAAAATTCAAAACTCCACCCCCTTGGGAAGAAGAGACCCCCCCCCCCCCCCTCCCTTCATTGTATTATCACAGAATTGGCAGTCTGCCTATAATCTAATCAAACATGGAACAAGCAACTTGAGGGAGCGGCATTTTAAAGTGATGGGTGCAAGCCTGAACCTGCAGTTCTGTGAACAGATTCCCAGGAACAAAGAGAAGCGGTGTTAATTAAGATCAAAGACTTCTGGGCAGCATCCTATTTGGAAAGATTATTCCAGGATATTTTACTCATTCCTGTACAGAACTTAGTTTAGTTTAGTTTAGATATACAGCGCAGAAGCAAACCCCACCGAGTCCACACCAACCAGCGATCCCCGCACATTAACACAATCCAACACACACTAGGGACAATTTTACACTTAATACCAAGCCAATTAACCTCCAAACCTGTACGTCTTTGGAGTGTGGGAGGAAACCGAAGATCTCAGAGAAACGGGGGAGAACGTACAAACTCTGTATGGACAGCACACGTTGTCAGGATCGAACTCGGGTCTCTGGCACGGCAAGCGTTGTAAGGCAGCAGCTCTTCCGCTACGCCACCATGCCACCTTTAACTGTTTCTTATGAATACTGTACATTTTCCATGCTCAAGTTTCTGTAAACTCACTGGGGGTCATTTCTAAGTTTTCAAGATTTCAATTCAGCTTTCCAATTTATACAGTGTACTCAAATGAAATAAAAATCAGGAAGGATACATTAATTGTGCTTCAAAAGATGCACTCAATAAACAAGGTAATTTAATTGACTAACATTGTAATGGGTGATGAAAAGGTGTGTAACAACATTAACAAACCGTCACTCGTTAGATCAGTGGATCTAATCAGGGCAAGTATCAAAAGCTAATCTCATTTCAACTTCTGCCACTGCTTCAGGTTAGGAGACAGTTCAGAGTTAACAATGTTGTAAACCACCCTTTCAGAAGCAAATTAAATTCTCACCTCAACGCCATTGTTTTGCCGAAATACATCTTGGTTAAAATAATCAAAAAGCTTCTTTTCTAGTTGAAGCATAACCTATAGCAGAAAGGAAAAGTACTGTAATACAGATTCTATATGAAGACCGTCAATAAACACTTGGACTGCACGTGAAACATACCTTCCGATCGTTCATTGATTCACAGAAAATTAGCTTGTTTATTTGGTTGGTGTCTGCCGCTCGAATAGTTTGCATTGTTGCTGATGCACAGAGTGTCTGAAAAATAATTAAAATAAGTCTTGGTAAAGGCGATGTAACAAATTATTATGCAGGTTATTTAAACATTCTCTGATACACTTTCAACTTTGAAGATAGAGTGACCCAAAAGTAATGCAGAAAATACATTAATTGGAGACACAGGGATGCTGGAATCCTGTGCAGAAGTGTTGGAGTCAAGGGGCTGTCCCACTGTACGAGGTAATTCAAGAGCTCTCCCGAGTTTAAAAAAAATCAAACTCGTGGTAAGCACGTAAAATGTACGTAGCGGGTACATCAAAGTTTGGGACGTCTCTTAGCGGCTCGTAACGCTAACGGCAGGTACTCGGGAAACGCGGTAAGCTCGTGAAGACTCTTGAAGATATTTCAACGTCCACGAGAGCCCCGAGTACCTACGAGCGGATATTACCGTAATTCACCGAGTTCGAATCAGGGGAAACTCGGGAAAACGCTTGAATTAGCTCATACAGTGGGACAGCCCCTTAACTCTGCAGGTCAGTGAGCATCTCTGGAAGACAGGCACAGGTGGTGTTTTTGGTTGGGAACCTTCTTCAGACTGGAAGATTGATTGTCTTTGAACAAACAAAGGAATGATTAAATTTGAATTTCTCCTATTCGAGACATTGGTGAAAATATATTTATTCACTATGATATACTTCAATTATATTCAGCAGTGAAGCTAAGATGTTTAAGAGTATTTTTATATGAATTGTTGAGTTATAGAGAATTCAGAATTATGTAATATATTACATAATTCAGTCCAACAAAATTATGTATGATTTGCAGGAAGTCCTCTTTTGTGGAGGTCCTCTTTTGTTTTTTGTTTGACGAAAGAAGTGGCTATAATTGTAGACAAAGGAGAAAAACATCTTCTGGACCCAAATTAACATAGTACAAGTGGCACATAACCTTAATGGAAGGTATGAGGTCTACTAATATGTTATTAGTGACGCCATTTACATTATTTCAGTTAGAATGCCTCATATTTCAATTAGAATCACTGACGCCTACAATTGGGTAACTTGTCCATTTGTAGACAGTAAGTTTTGGCACATCTGCATTATCAGCAGCTGCAAGAATGTTTGTCCTGGGCGGAGAAGTGGAGCAGCAACGTGGGCCACTGGGGCAGTGATGAAAGGAGATGGCAGTGGTAGTCAACTGCTATAATGTACAAAGTGGAGAATTATTGCACTTGTGACTAATGGCTCGGATAGGAATAATTTTTATAAGTGTGTCATAGAGTCATACAGCGTGGAAACAGGCCCTACAGCCCATCCTGCCCACACCAGCCAACATGTCCCAGATACACTGGTCCCTCCTGCCTGCGTTTGGTCCATATCCCTTCAAACCTGTCCTATCCATGTACCTGTCCAACTGTTTCTTAAATGTTGGGATAGTCCCAGCCTCAACTACCTTCTCTGGCAGCTTGTTCCATACACCCACCTCCCTTGGTGTGAAAAAGTTAGCCCTCACATTCCTATGAAATCTTTTCCCCTTCATTTTAATCCTACGTCTTCTGGTCCTCGATTCCCCTGCTCTGGGCAAGAGACTCTCCATCTACCCAATCTATTCTTCTCACGATTTTATACACCTTATTTTTTTAATATATTGTACGTGGGAGATCGTGTTTCACAAGTTGTTTAAACATTCATTATCCTTCCACCTGAATCCACAAGAATCCTGAGACAATTTGTGTCAAATGTCTTAAAATGGGAGTCAGGCCATCTACATAGGCAAATAAGGGGTTTAATAAGTTGAACTTATTCCCCAAATGTTTGAAAATTGATGGTACTGAATCTTACAGCTGACCTTGTTGAAGTTAATGGGTCAAAGACTTGGGCTTCTGGGAGAAGGTCTTAGATGATGTGGACTGCATCTATCTTCCAAAGAACATAGATAGACAGAACCTTTTTTCCAGTGTTGAAATGTCCAAGACTAGAAAACATGACTTTAAGGCTGGGGTTCCCAACCTTTTTCATCCCGTTTACCCCAGGCAACTTAAATAGCACATAACAATGTTATTTCACTTATTTATGAACAACTAATGATGAACAGATACCGGTATAACAGATCCAAACGCAGTCAGTCAATGATGAACATTATGTACAAATCCAGAATCAACAGACTTACCCCTGGGTAGCCGAAATTTACCCCCTGGGTGTAAATTGACCCCGGGTTGGGAGCCCATGCTTTACGGTGAACAGAGCAAAGTTTAAAGGCGATGTGTGCGGCAAGAGTTTTATGCAGAGTGGTGGGTGCCTGGAATGTGCTGCCTGGTGTGGAGGCACATATGATAGTCTCATTTAAGAAGCTTTTAGATAGTTATGTGGATATGAATGTTTGGGGGGGGGGGGGGGGGGTTTGGATAATGTACAGGCTGATGAGATTAGTTAGTCTTTTTTTTTTACAAAAAATGTATTCAATTATTAAAAATATAATATTTACACTGCAATAAAACAAGCCAGAGCCCACCACCATAATACAATACAAACAAATATCCATAATAAACTATTATACAATTATGATACAGTCCTTATTGAGGATACATTCTACACCCTGCGGAGCCCAGCGGTCCCGGAACACCCTCAGGGTGCCCGTAAACAGGGCGTATTCCCTTTCTAACTGCACCCGGGCATGGACGTATCCCCGGAAAAGGGGCAGGCAGCCGGCACGGGTAGAGCCCTCCACAGTCTGGCACCTTGACTCACGGATGGCCAGCTTGGCCAGAGATTAGTTAGTCTTGGAATCATTATCAGTACAGACATTATGGGCCAAAGGTATGTTCCTGTACTTTTCTATGTTCTAGGTTGTCAAATGTAAAATGTGGCGATACCAAAAGGCTGAGTAGCCTGGCCCCGCTATGCTACAGTTAGGGAGCCAACATTTTGGGCTCAGAGTGGTCTCAATCTCCCTGAGGACTGCAGTATAATTACTTAGACAAACAGTACCATCAATTAGATTTACCCCAGATATCCCAGCTGGGGCATTTCTAACCGTGATCTGCCCTTCACTGCACCGTTTGCAATGTATCACTTTCCTTGTGACGGTGTGCTAAATTTCTACAAGGAAATTGAATGCTGGTATTTAAAGTTCTGCCTGTAACAACACTGCCTTATAAGGACACTTGTAATGCATTGCAAGACACTTCAACACAGCCTTAACAGAGTACGATGAGTAGAAAAGCATTGCCATTCAAGGATCAAGATATTATCTGGTTGGAAAACAAAAGGCTTGGGCAAATCCAGCTAAAAATCCACAAGGTCTTGGAACTCTTCTTGTGTAGAAAGGTCAAATTCTTCCTCAAATACACCTCCACAAGCCTGTGTCAGAGTGCTGAGCAACTGGAGTGGCCACGTTTCTCCACCTCCTCTCACCAGCAACAATAATGTGACAAGACCTGGATTATATTGAAGATCCATCGCTTAATTCCAGCCAATGTGTTCATTCTCTGCGATCCCTGTTACTTCTTGCAGCAGTTTGTTCAGCATTCCACATACACGCAATGCTTTTTGCACAAAATCTAATGTTGTTTTGTTAGAACAACTACAGGATAGCGAGCAGATTTACGAGGGTGTTGCCAGGACTGGATGGTCTGGTTACAAGGAGAGGTTGAGTAGACTGGGACTCTATTCTTTGGAGCGCAGGAGGACGAGGGGTGATCTTATGGAGGTGTATAAAATCATGAGAGAAATAGATTGGGTAGAGGCACAGAATCTCTTTCCCAGAGTAGGTGAATCGAGGACCAGAGGACATAGGTTTAAGGTGAAGGGGAACAAATTGCATAGGACTCTGAGGGGTAGCTTTTTCAAATGATGGTGGGGGCATGGAACAAGCTGCCTGAGGAGATAGTTGAGGCTGGGACTATCCCAACGTTTAAGAAACAGTTGGACAGGTACATGGATAGGACTGGTTTGGAGGGTTATGGACCGAATGCAGGCAGGTGGGTCTAGTGTAGCTGGGATATGTTGGCTGGTGTGGGCAAGTTGGGTCAAAGGGCCTATTTCCACACTGTATCACTCTATGACTATCAGATATGCATAAATGGCACATTACACAACAACATTCTGTGTTTCTTCTAATAGTGCACTTCTGGAACATTTGAGATTGATGGACTCAACAGATAAAATAAGGATTTAATTGGAAGCTTTATTTAAACTGAGTTAGTAGGTTAATCTAGTTATAGCAAAGGCCATGGTGGACCATATGGTAATAATAGGATACTGTAAACTCATATGGTTACCAAGACTGGTTCAATTACGACCAAGCAATAGGGATATAAAGTGGAGAAATGCCTGCCACCTAAATTTCTGCGAGACAGATTGTTCATTGCACTGTCATTTTGATAAACCACTAAAATATGAACAAAAGTCCCATATCGTCAGTACGCGTTGAAGCTATTAAAATACATCAATATCTAATCAATGCAGCACAAATGTTTTTGAAAATCCTTGTATGTAAAAATGATCTCAGCCACACACCACTGAGCACTCAAACCAAACCATTACTCTCTGTCCTTTTCCCCCCCGTTTGATCAAGGAACAGTTTACCATCTGTGTTTGAATGACATAATCCACACAAGAGCCCGTTCCCATACTGAACACAACTGGCTCAGAGTTTTAAATTCAAAGCACAGATTAGTTAATCACATCAAACCAAAGAGCCCTTTAGACTCATATGTCACAAATCAGCCAGGTCGTCTTTAAATGCTGCACCACATCAGAACAAGTACCAGAACAAACCAAAGCAGAAACCTCCAGCTTTCTAAAGCCCTAACAAATCGGTCCATCTTTCAGTCATTTAAACTTTCCAATCAAGGGTCAATATGGTCCAAGCATCCAAATGCTAATGCGCTTAAGTGCGTCTAAGCTGCTTTCCTAAGTGAATGGGTAAAAAGGACTGCAAAGGACAAGGCAGAGTTACTGTCACTGTCAAAAGTCATTGTACCAACCTCCAAGTCGGCACAATTCAACAAAGTCATGATTTTAAAGCACCTCCTGAGAACCCGGACTGGTTTAATATTGAACCGATTTAATGTTTCTCTAAGTTAAAAAAAAAAAATCTCCTACACCGCTGATCAAAATAAATAATCCATTACTCTCATGCCTTCTGAAGCAACTAAATTCAAAAATGATATCAGGGTAGCTTCACTTCCATTTTGGTGCAGTTCTCCTCCTGATCTACAGCCTTTCAAATACTGGATTATACACAAGAAATCAGATCTACAAAAGATGTGAGTGTTAGTCTCTGGTTTAATTACAACTGGTTTCCTTTTTGCATCATGGTTTTTACCAAGTGCTTTTATGGCATTCATACTGCATGAGATTGTGGTTGGTAAGTACATAGGATGTTTACATTCCATTTCGCAGTGATTTTTGGAAGAGGTGACAGGAGAATTATTGCCCCGTTGCTACTTGCGGCAACAAGTAAAATATAGAAAAGAAATGTATAAAGTGCCAGCCTGTGTTTTTTGGACTTTACCAACAATATTACAACTGTTAATATATTCCCAAATTCAAGAGATTCATTTTGTAAGTTGGTGGATTTCAATTTTATGAAACTATTATTTAAACCTTTTAGAAAGCTAAAACATAATAATGTCATAAAAAGGGTAATGAGACCAATTGATTAATCGATATTGTTGAAGAAGTAATTTTAAAATAACAACATTTTGGTTTTAATGATGGAGCGATATTGACTTAATAAGCTCAATCAGGGCTCCAGATTAACCTGAAAAATGAAGAGAGTGTGAAAACATATTGGTGACTTCATTTATTTCTAGAATAATATGTTTAATCAAGGAGTCCAGAACATTCAAGGAGGCATTGAAATGCAGAGAGCTTGAAGAATGACCACTTGAAAACTTAAAAACCCACATGCGATCAAAGGCAAATGGGTGGTTGCACAGACACGTTGCAGGCTGCGCTATCTCTCAACAATCTCACTGCCATCTCAATATGGGTGTTTATTGAATACTGCGCTATTACAATGTAAAAATATTAATTACTAAACGTCCACCATTGCACATTGTAGTATGGTCATGTGAATGAATAAATTACTCTGCTATAATCTTGCTATAGTAATACTATGTCTTTTTTTTCCAGCTGCACACCTGGCACACATCTGTAAACCCCTCAGCTCCTGCTGAGGTGTTATTCAATATTTAAAACTGTTATTAAATTCATTTGTCAATCCAGTCTGTCCAAGAGCCACAAATCTCCAATGTAGTGCTTGTGTTAAGCCCTGACAGCAGTATTCTGTTTCTCCACAGGACGACATTTGTGTATTCTTCTACTCAATGTGATTTCCACATTTTAACTCATCTGCCATCCAATTCCCTGCTCAGAAGGACAAATTGCTCACTGTGATTCCTTTCAACCTTAGCACAGCAAGCAGAAAATTGTGACTGAGCAGAAACATAAGAAACAGCAGCATAAAAATTCATCACTTTGGCCTGTTGACCTCTCACCACTAGGTTGACACACCCTGTCTCGGTGAGTAGCATCAAGGGAGAAATGTGCGGCCTGGGTGAGTAGAATTACTAACAAAAAAACTTAGAAACAGGAAAAGCCCACCAGATGCTTCATTGTCTTGTATTCTTTTCTAAAGAACTGCTCCATAAAAAGGGTCTACCACATGGCATATTGGATGGAATGAGTACAGTCATTGTTTCATGGCACTACTGTCACTTACTGACTGCAGTACAAAGAGGTGTAATGCAAGATTAAATCCAGACTTTTAGCTAGCAGATTAAAACCAATCATGACAGATGTCCATGAGACTGTTTAACATACAAAATGCATGACACGTCCATGAAGTGTAGGATAAAGCTCTCCATTTCTTCAAGAGAGCGGTTACTACAATTTTGCCTCAAAAGGAGAAATTCTAATGATGCCGAACACACTTGCTTTAGTTTTCAACAATGCGTGAATCTGGAGGTTCATTAGTGAGATAGATTTAGACATGCACGATAACATTTGTCAGACCGAAGAGCTTTGTTTTGGAGCGTCATGACTTCCAATTCAGAAGAATTTTACTTCATAAAGAAAATGTCCCGCTAACATAGAAATTTGGGAAACCCGATTAAAAAAACCTCTCAACTTCTTGTTTTGTTTTGCCGATATATGCAACAGTGTTAATTCAATTTCATAAACTTGTCATTAGTTTATTGGTAAGGGGTGTGAATTTGTCAAAACGGCAATAAAATTTGAAATTTGAAAACAAAAGGGGGTGCAGTGAATTGTACGAGATCATTCGAGTGTTATGGAGTGTTTATGTTGTACATTTTGATCCAGCATTTTGAAAGAAATGGTGTTCAGTCCGCTCCGATTTCCGAGCAAGTGTCGAGAGTTTGGGTTTAACTGCGTGGGCAAGGAAATGAATTTAAAAGTGGGATTGGTCAATCTAAATCTGAGCTGCTCTAAGCAACCATCCAGTGGGTGGGCTTCCGATACATTTTACCAATTTTTCATGCCCATCCCTCTAAATGTGACCCTGCTCCTCAGCTTTTATGCATCTGACAACTTGGCTGAGGAAAACATGCGGCCTCTCTGATAGCATGAAATTGGGAACAATGGTGTGGGATAAGGCGAGGGCTATGAGGATGGATACAGCCAGAGTCTGCCCGATTTCATCTGGAAACAGATGTTAGTTAAACCAATGTGCACACACCCTGAAAGGAGCACATTCTTGTGATTCTGGAAGAAATAAGATTCCTGCAATTGTTTTTAATGGGTAAGACAGTAAAACAAATCCTGTCGGAGATAAATCTGAAAAGAATAAGCAAACCGAATGATGGTCATGTATTTCCACAGAACTGCAGTTATTGTCAGAAGAATCAATTAGCAGAACATAGGACTTTTGAATAACCATTATTCTTTAAAAAGGATCAATTAGCACAGCACTAAGCCGCACTTAACCAAAAATGGATTGACATCATAGTATAATTAATAGCTGATCACTGGACAAAGATTGAACTGTTGTGGTATTGACTAAATTCACCTTGTTCTTCTCTGGGCACAAATAGTAATTTGGAAATATATGCCTCCGCACTTGTTTTGCAATTTAGTCCTTTAGTAAACAAGCTTCTTTTGACCTTTACAAACATCAAAGAACCCCAAAGTACCAATCAGCGGTGGAAAGGAAACATTACCATAACAATCATTATATCCTACAACATCTCTGCAACTTCTTGTTGTTACCTGTTTCGATTGGCTTAATCACATGATCTATTCAGGGTAACAGGGATACACACGCTTTTCCATGTACTTAAAGTGACAGTCCACATGGTCCCATTACATGTTCAGGGACATGACAGAGTTTATATTAATATTAATTTCAAAATAGGCTTTCACAATCAGCAGTTGTAATCCATCATAAAAGAAAATAATGTGTCGGAAGGAACTGCAGATGCCGGTTTAAACCGAAGATAGACACAAAAAGCTGGAGTAACTCGGGGTCTGAAGAAGGGTCACGACACGAAACGTCACCCATTTCTTCTCTCCAGAGATGCTGCCTGTCCCGCTGAGTTACTCCAGCTTTTTTTGTCTATAAAGGAAAATAATCTTTGCGGTGGGCTCTCCTAACCAGCTTTGTCAACTACAATACCATGTTTTATGCTTAAGATGTCTTCCTGCCTTTTTGGTGGTGAGCATTTATAATAGAGCTAGCTCAGTGGCTCCTTTTACAAAGTCTTAATTAATTTTGAGAATATGACAGCCTGATTAAGACAAAGCTCCAGAGAAATGAGCCTCATCCTCAAAAAACCTTGGCAACAACGCACAGCTGGTGACTCTGCGCGAGTCACAGTGAGTCCTTGGTAAGAAATGCTCCCAGCTTCCAGACCTCCATCAATCATCATCAGTGTCGGCTCCGTGATGAATGGCAGGTGTGGCAGCATCTCGCGCCAGGCTCCCCGATCAGTGACGAGTGCTACTGGTACCACCGTCTCTCCATGTCAAACTATGCCAGCTGAAGCCCACAGCTGCCAGTTGCTGCTGCAGACACATGCTCACATTGACAGCAGCAGCTACTTTTAAACATGTTATTATTAATTACATTAATGATGCTACGGCCTATTAAAATGCAAGATAACTGCATTCTTTCTGTGTATGTTTTAATTATGCTCAGTGCTTTGGCAAATTAGATCAAAGTCCTGGCTTTTCTGTTCCACTCAGTAACCCTGTTTGTATTAATTTACATCTCAAATAGGCAGTGCTGTTAATTCCAGCTGGGAATAACCTCTCTTTTATTCTTTAACAGTGTCATCTTTCCACATAATGAAGCTTTGTAGGACCCAAGAGCTGATACAGTTTAATCTCCTATGTTTGTGCAAATTAAAACCTGGTTTATGACCACATGCATCCAGATTCTCTGGGGGCTAGAAGTGCCCATCGCCAGTTGTGAGACAATACAGTCAGCTGCATTGATAACACAGCCCCTGCCCTCCCGTTGAATGATGGAAGGGAAAGCAATTGCATCATTTAATTTACTATTTCAGTGATTATATGCCTCATTGGCTTCTCGTTGTTTTGATGATGGATTTAATTAACCTCCAATGAATCTTTCCAGTAGCAAGGTTAGTGGCAGGGAGGAATTGGAAGTGTCAAAAATTCCAAAGAAAAGAATAGAAATAAGAGATATGCTGATGGAAATGCTGTTGGATGTAAGCCTTTCGAATTGATCATGCACTCATCCTGACATCGAAAAGGTAACAGTCTATTTAACATTCTGACAGAACTTGAATAACATCCAAACTTTGTTTGCTTGGTTTTAAAATAGATTAACTTTAGCCTTTAGTTACAGTTTTATTCCGTGTCTCATTGTTGAAACTTCTTATCATGAAATGAAAATGACACAAAGCTAAGCAAAGATTACCGAAATGCTGAACCTTCAATCGAGTCCAGTGAATGAGATTTGCAACAATTGTTTATTAACATTCCAAACATCAGACATGCAATGAAGGAACCATTTAAAAAAAAAGAAAATTCTGTATTTAACTTAAATAAGAAATCCACTCAGTAAGTAAGTAGCAACATTCATAAACTTATGAGCCCAGAGAGCTACAAGGCCAATGTAATTATTCTGAATCACTGTTACCATCGCACAGAGGAACTAAACCAACCAATTTGCACACAGCAAGGTCTCGCAACTAACAGAAAGGATAAACCACCATTTAGGTAGTTTCAGTGATAATGGTTACAGAGTCATAGAGTCACAGAGCGATACAGTGTGGAAACAGGCCCTTCGGCCCAACATGCCCACACCAACCAACATGTCCCAGCTATACCAGTCCCACCTGCCTGCATTTGGTCCATATCCCTCCAAACTTGTCCTATCCATGTACCTGTTTACATGCTTCTTAAATGTTGGGATAGTCCCTGCCTCAACTACCTCCTCTAGCAGCATGTTCCAGACTGGTCAGGTCGGGGGGAGTTCCCCCCCGCCATGAGTACCATGTAATCCCGTGCTACCTGCTCCATGGTCGGGTAGTCAGCGACAAAACCATCTGCCCCGCCTAGTTTGCCAGGTGAGGAGGGGCCTGTGGACCCCCAGCAGGACCAAAAACAAGACCTGTCAAAGGGCAGATGAGCTCCTAGCGAGCAAACGGCCATCCGCACTTCAGTAGAAGTTGCGATCACTGTCATACATAGCATTGTAAGGCACTGTGCCCATTGATGTTTTCAATGATGATGACCAGTTTTTGTGTAAAAAAGTTGCCCCTCAGATTCCTATTAAATCTTTTCCCCTTCACTTTAAACCTATGTCCTCTGGTTGCAGGACAACTATTGGCCAAGACACTCGGGGAAATCAAGTGCTCTTTTTGGAAGATGTGCCATGGGAATTTTTTTCACATTATTAAGAAGGGAGATCTTATTGTTCTATCTGAAAGATTGGTGTCTTGTCCAAAGTTATCTGAAATTGAAGAATTATCTTTCGTTTTGTTAAAAAATGGTGATGTACCCAATAGTACTTTTGCTTAATGAATAAAAACGGATACATAACATACATTTCCAACTCTAAGACAAACAGGAGTGCGTATTCTGACCCACAAAAATAGATCAGTGCAGAAATGTGTTAAGTTATTAGCTGAGGAGCGTGAGAAATTACTCCATTCTATGTTTCTTTGCCATCTAAAGCAAGAACATTTGCAAATCAGTTGTACTTTTTTTCCATTTTCGAGAAATAAAAATGTTGTCCGAAAGACATTTTATATGCATTGACTTCATGGTAAATGTCTGTGATTAGTTTGGCCAATCGCGAGGTCTCATCCAGCTATTATTAGCTTGCCGTTTCGGCGGGAATGTGGACCACCTCCGGAGAGCATAGTGACACCATTAGTATCCACGTGGCTGTGCCTTTTGTTCACTTTCAAAGGAGATCAGTGAATAAAGGTCAATTGAAGTCAATTCTTTATGTCTGATCCAATTAATTATTCTGTTAATGCAAGGGTGGCTGCAGCATTCAGTTACTGATCTCCTTCACAGAGTAAATCTATACCCGGAAACATGCAGGTTTTTGATGCAATCTGAGGGCATATCAGAGTATTAATGCGGAGGATGTGAATAATGTATTCCTGTTGATAGGAACTACCCCACACTTCAAATCACTGCGGGCTGTGTTGTCTAAACTAACCATGTCTCAAATTAAGTCCCAGGATGGTGTTTATAGATAACCATAACAATGCCAATTGACTGATACATTACTCCTCACATGAACCTTCCAAATAGGAAGGTTTTCTTCCAAAGTGATTCCTTTAATTTGTTTCATTCAAATGCTAGGTAGGTTGGTGGGGCTGCAGGGTGGGGGTGCAGTATTAGATTTCATCTGCTGCACTGATAAGAAATTGAACTGCTTAATGTGAAAAGGAATTGCTAGCCAATGTTACCTGACACACATCCTTAACACCGGTGTCTCTCCACTCTCCAAACAGATTGTCATCTTGCACTTTCAATTTCATACATATATATTGAAACATAGATAAATGGAGCAGGCTTATACCATTTGGCCCATCTTGTCTGCCTCACCATTTAAAATGATAACAGCTAACCCTCTATCTCAGCACCACATCATTTTTTTCCATGTATGTAATTTCTTCACTATTTGATAATGGATGGAGTTGAAAAACTCCTTTGTGGCATCAAATTAATAAATGTTTTATTCTGTATTACTCTTCATCTCAATCACCAGATTTCCACTAACAAATGTTGCCTATATTCCTTGAATTATGGGAATAAAAATTAAACTCGATTTTTTTCAGGAATAATGCTAGAATTGGTGGGAGATATAAAATATCATCATGCTGTGGAAACCAAGTTAGCAGTCAACACCGTTTTGAATGCTACACCTTGTTTATTTGAGTTTATAGCGCAGAAACAAGTCCTTTGGCCCACCGAGTTCGCACCGACCAGCGATCCCTGCACATTAACACTATCCTACACTAGGGACAATTTTTACATTAATACCAAGCCAATTAATCTAGTGAATTGGAGTGTGGGAGGAAACTAAAGTTCTCGGAGAAAACCCACATGGTGAAGGAGAGAACGTACAAACTCCGTACAGACAGCACCCATTGTCAGGATCGAACCCGGGTCTCTGGCACTGTATGTGCTGTAAGGCAGCAACTCCACCCGCTGTGCCACCATGCCATTCCTTTAATATGTTGATAGTTTAACAGGATAATTTTTAATAAATCCAATTTATTTTTTACTGTACTGAGCAGGAAATCAGTTTTAGCCACAGACAATCAAAACTGAATTGTTACCATCACGTTATTAATAAAAAGCTAGCAGATGCCTATCATTACACAGTGATCACTATCGATGCATGTAGAGTCAATTAACTTAGCCAACGAAGTAATACTTTCCTGAAATAGATTTTGCTCGAAACATACCATAACACTATTTATTTGAAACCTGAATAGCAGTTTTATTTCCTTTCGAAAACCGTGAGCGGTCTCTGTGCAGCTGACTGGTTATCACCATGCAAATCTCTTTCTATAAGGAAGGAGCTTTTAACTCATAAGATCATGAAGACCCAATGTCAGAATTCTTACAGCGTACCTATAATATTTAAGATAGAGATAGATAGATTCTTGATTTGTACGGGTGTCAGGGGTTATGGGGAGAAGGCAGGAGAATGGGGTTAGGAAGAGAGAGAGAGAGATCAGCCATGATTGAAAGGTGTAGACTTGATGGGCTGAATGGCCTAATTCTGCTCCTATCACATATGAACATGAATATCTTGCTTTAATGGAGCTTAAATTTGAATTAGTTTGATATTCTTTTATTGGCTGCTCTACAGAAACATTGAGTGTTCTGTGCTTGTTCACCTTTTTGCAATGTATAAAAATAGACCTCATTTTTATGTAGTAGCTTAAAGGGTCTGTCCCACCTAGGCGTCATTTGTACAAGATTTTGTACATCCCAAAATCCTGGGGGGGGGCGCGCAAGACCGCGTGTCACTACCTACGTCACCACGCACCATGCGCGCATCACGTACGCGGCCCGACCCTCACGTCATGACACATAAATGATGTCGCGTAAATTAAGTGAAATGACGCCCAAGTGAGACATGCCCTTAAATGTTTAAAAAAATCAAAATTAATATGACAGTTTAAATAACAGTCTCTGAACTTACACTGGTTATTTGCTGGGGTTTAAAATGCCATGGAAAAGGTATAAATGTGGAAAGAAATAATTCCAGAATTTTAATTAATGTTAATTCCAACCCTCCAAAAGGGATTAATGGGTGTTACAAAGCAGTTATAAAGCTAATTTGTCAAGGTCTTGTAAGCAGACAATTGAAGGAAAATCGTGTCTAATTACTCACCTTTGAGAGTTCCTTGAAAGCAATGATTTATTTTTCAGGAAAGTTAACATATGGAATTTATCATAATCCAAGAGGCATAAAAGAAGCTCACAGGTCTAATCTACTCGTAAAAAAAAATACAACCCCCATTCAGAAAGAAATAGACAAGAAAATCATGAATATTTTGTGAATATACAATTATATTCAAACAAAATCAGGTGCAGTTATTTTGCTATGAAGTGTGATTGGATGGCCAGGTGTGTGGACATTAGAATCTTCATATACATTTTCTAAATCGTAAGAGGTGAATGAAAGGAACGCAAAAAGTAGCTTTTTGTGTCTATCTTCGGTTTAAATCAGCATCTGGATTCCTATGCTCACGCTTAATTTTCATAACTTTGTTTGGATCAGATTCAAACTGTTTATTATTTTACTCTTTATATCCTTCATCAAATGACTTCATAATTTAAAAATTGCAGTGCTGCGTCTTAAATAATACAAAATTAATGTTACCTCTTTTTCTCATGAAATAAAGAAAACTATGTAGGTACTGGACCATCAGAATCGCCAGTTATGGGGACTGCTCAATTCACAGCACGGGCAGGAAAGCCATTACTCTTTACCCTGTCATCCTGGCATCACAAAATATTTTTCTAAGTCCTACTTTCCTTATTTCCAGCAGTTTCCATGCAGCTACAAACTAGAATCCAATAGGATGACCCTTGACATTTTGCTGTCATCTCCCTGTTTTTTGAACTGAAGTATCTCAATTTGGTGCATTTATTCCCAGCCATAGGTAATAAATAAATGTAGTTAAAATAAATGATGCATTCTTTCAACACCACCTATTTAAGATGTGTCCCTCATGTCACCTTCTGCAGCTCAAATAATTACTTTTGTTCCCTGCAAGAAAAAAAGATCGAGCACATCTATGAGCAGGGAAGCCACACTGAACTATATCAGATGCTTTCGTTGTGGAATTTGCGCGTTTTCTCATTGTGATCAAAATGGGTTTCCTCTGGTTGCTTTGATTTCCTCCTGTACGTGAAAGACCTACAGGTTGGTAGATCAATTGACCACTCTAAACTACCCCTGGTGCCTAGGTGAGTGGTAGACACTAGTTTAAAATTGCAGTGTCAATTGAAGAGAATATTAAAGGAATAAAGATTAGTGATTAATGTAGCATAAGTGTAAATGAGTGGTTGATGGTTGGTGCAATATCGCTGAGTCAAATAACCTGTTTCTGTGCTGTATCTCTCTCTGCCTCAATGACTGATGATGAGACAGACTACCAGGTGATCGAACATGCTTCAATATTTTGTATGTTTTCAGTGATGGAAAGGGCGACGTGAAATTAGTTTGCTTTGTGACCTGTCAACAAGGGGGCCTTCAACATCTTTGACTTCTTGCTAACAATTCACTTCAAAGTTATGATCAGCAGACAACTACTTTTACCCTTGTTAATGTCCTACTGTAGTGCAGCCGCACATATGCCAAGACATATTGTCTTGAACTTATAACTTATAGGGTGCATTAATTTATAGGGTACATTTGCATTGAACCTATAAGAGTCCCAGGGAATCACTTCAAGACTATCTTGACAGCTTCACATTCAGCAGAAGTTATCACCAGAGACCCTTCAATTGAAATTTAGACTGACAAGTACTCAGAACCTGATGGAATTTATCCCAGATTCTTGAAAGAAATGGTGACTAAGATAGTTAGTACATTTAATGTAATTTTCCAGAACTTAGGTAAGGTTCCATTAGATTGGAAAATGGTAAATTGTATGTCTTTATTTAAAAAAAATGGGGGAAGAGATAACAGTAAACTGTAGGCCATTTACCCTAGATGGAAAACATTTAAAATCTCTGATGTTTTAGGAGGACATTTCGGAAAAAATCAAGATAAGTCAATATACTCATGAAAGAAGGAAAGCTTGTTTGGCTAGCTTAGAGGGGTTCTTTTAATACAGCCATATGTGCTCTGGATAAAGGTGAATGGATATACTAGACAGATTTCCAAAAGGCAACTCTTCAAAGATTATTGTAGAAAATAACAGTCATGGCAGAGGAGGTGACATATTGGCGTGCATAGAAGATTGGCTGGTGATAGTCATAGTCTTTTAGCATGGAAACATGCCCTTCGGCCCAACTTGCCCACACCGACAAATATGTCCCATCTACACTAGTCTCACTTGCCTGCGTTTTGGCCTATATCCCTCTAAACCTGTCCTATTCATGTACCTCTCTAAATGTTTCTTAAACATTGCAATAGTACCTGCCTCAACTACCTCCTCTGGCAGCTCATTCCATACACCCACCACCCTTTATGTGAAAATGTTACCCCTCAGATTCCCTTAAATTGTTCCCCCTTTACCTTAAACCTATATCCTCCGATTTTCATTTCCCCTACTCTGGGCAAGAGACTCTGTGTGTCTAACCGATCTATTCTTTTAATGATTTTATACACCTCTATAAGATCACCTCTCAACTTCCTGCGCTCCAAGGAATAGAGTCCTAGCCTGCTCAACCTCTGTCTGTAGCTCAGGCCTCGAGTCCTGGCAACATCCTTGTAAATCTTCTCTGTACCCTTTCCAGCTTGACAACGTCTTTCCTATAACATGGTGCCCAAAACTGAACACAATACTCTAAATGCAGCCGCACCAACGTCTTATACAACTGCAACATGACCTCTCAATTTCTACACTCAATGCTCTGACTGATGAATATGCCAAAAGCCTTTTTGACCACCCTATCTACCTGTGATGCCACTTTCAATGAACTATGTAACTGTTCACAGAGATTAAGCATAATTTGGTCTATTTGTGGTTGGCAAGATGTAACAGTGATTTGCCACAGTGATCCGTGTTGGGGGTTAGCTGTTTCTGATTCTTATAAATGGCTCAGGTCAAAGTTGGAAAGATATGACTACTACGTTTGCTGAAGACACAAACGCAGGCAGGAAAGTAATTTGTGAAGAATAAGGAAGCTACTAAGGAGTAGAAATGGTTAAGTCAATGGCTAAAGATGCAGTGAATGGAAAATAAACTATAAAATTTTGATTTTGGTAGGAAAAAGAAAAGTAAATGAAGCACAGTATCTACACTTTCTGAGATTGCACAGTAATCTGGGTATCCCAGTGAAAAAAATCAGATGAGGCCTATATGCAGACATAACAAATAATGGGAATTTAAAGGAATGTAACCATTCATTGCTCGGGAAACTGATTACTGTCCATTTTCTCCAGAATGCTGCCTGACCAGCTGAGTTACCCCAGCATTTTGTGCCTATCTTTGGGATAAACCAGCATCTGAAGTTCATTGTTATGACAAACATATGGAGTGTTTACAAGACCACATCTAGAACAGTGTGTTCAGTGTTGGTCTCCTTGTTTAAAAATGTGATGTCAATACATCAGAAACCATTCTTAATTCGACTAAACTAGACAAATATCTGGAGTGGGCCAATATTTTTGAGGCCAAAGGTGGGACAGACTTGTATTTTCGGGAATTTAGAAGTGGGTAAGGTTGAAACACATAAGATCTTGAGTGGTCTTGACAGGATGGTTGAGGAGAGAGAGGATGCTTTTTTCTTGTGAGAGAATCTAGAACTACGACTCAATGTTTAAAACAGGGGTGAAAGGTCATTGTAGGTAGGCAGCAAAGCAGAGCTGAAGCAGTAATCAGATCAGCCATGATCTTTATGTTAGTGAGGCAGGATCACACCTGCTGCTAATTCTAATGCATTCTCCACTATCCTCAAGGTGAGATCGGTAACTGGACTATGGCAGAAGAAGTGATCAAGCGATTTGTCTTTCATATTCCTGGGAGCTTGCTAAATAATAATTCCATGGTATGTGGTAATTGGAGAGAATTACCATATTCCATTGATGAAGGGAAAGATGGTCTTGGAGGAAGACCTGTTCAAATAAATTGAAAGGCATCTGATTGTACATGCTAGGTAGACAAAAATGCTGGAGAAACTCAGCGCGTGAGGCAGCATCTATGGAGCGAAGGAAATAGGTGACGTTTCGGGTTGAGACCCTTCTTCAGACTAATGTGAGGGTGGGGGGGGGGGGGCAGGATGAAGAAAGGAAGAGGCGGAGACAGTGGGCTGAGGGAGAGCTGAGAAGGGGAGGAGAAAGCAGGGACTACCTGAAATTGGAGAAGTCAATGAGGTGTAAACTGTCTAGGACCAAGGGCCTCAGCCTCAGAATAAAAGAACATGCCTTCATAATGGAGATGAAAAGGAATTTCTTGAGTCAGAGTGTGGTGAATCTGTGGAATTTGTTGTCACAGATTGCTGTGGAGGCCGTCAATGGATATTTTTAAGGCGGAGATTGACAGATTCTTGATTAGTACGGGTCAGGGGTAATGGGGCCAAGGCAGGTGAATGGGGTTGAGAGGGAAAGATAGATCAGCCATGATTGAATGGTGGAGTAGACTTGATAGTCCGAATGGCCTTATTCTGCTCCTAGAACCTATGAACACGAACACACAAAAATATAGTGCCATGCAATCGAATTTCAAGGCACTCATTTGTTTGCAGATGAATGGATTCTGGAAAGTGCAGAGCATCATTGATTATCTTCAAAAATGTTGGATGCTCTCAGTTAATTTCTTTTATTTCTACTGTGGAAGTGGCAAAAGGAGCATTGCCCTTGAAAGACAACGTTGCCATGATAATCAGCTTGATCAATATTTGACTAATCTGGCAAATATCAACCGTGACATTGCAGGGAGAGAGAGTTTGAAAGGTATAAGTAGGATAAACATTAAAAACAAGTCTATTTCTCCTCAATACGAGAGTCCTTGGTATCTCTTTCTTCTGTGTTAGTATAACTATGGTTGGTGAAATAATTTGAAGATTGGCAGTCTATGGAAGGGACAATAATGGGGACAAAAGTTTGATCAGACTCAGAATGGAGCAGAGACATCCACTGGTCTGTGTCATGTACGGAGCCATCAGTAGAAGCAAAGATGGGAGTTAACTTATTTGTTATGGGAGTGCAGAACCCACAAAAGAGAACAACTGAAGGATCAAATTTCCATATTTTCTTACAACATAGAAGGTGGCGATTTGACCCATTGAATCTAGGCACGTTCTCAGAACATGCACATTCCCCCCCATTAATTTTCTCTATAAGCTAATCTCATATACCTGGCATTTTAATATAACTGGCATAATATACCTGGCATAATATTTCTGGCATTATATGCCTATTAAGGCACCTATAATTCACTGTAACATTAAGGATGTGGTAATGAACAGAGTAAAATCAGAGATAGACACAAAATGCTGGAGTAACTCAGCGGGACAGGTAGCATCTCTGGAGAGAAGGAATGTGTGACGTTTCGGGTCGAGACCCTTCTTCAGACTCAGTTACTCCAACATTTTGTGTCTTGCTTTAGTGTAAACCAGCATCTGCAGTTCCTTCTTACACATTGTAAAATCAGAATGGTACAGCTGATAAAGGAATATTCACCTCACATGTAAATGTTGGTTCCTTCTCATTCCTATGCCTTTAACCAGAGAACTACAATTATTTCCCCTCTAGACAAAAATACAAACTTTTCATGGCTGCATTGAGATTTGGTTAACTTCAGATGCCTTTTGATCATTTATCTCTACCCTTGCTCCATGTTTAATTCTCGACTGGATGCCCATTAAAGAGGTGGTGCTTCGATATTAAGTGTCCTTGAGATGCAAGCAGCTCAGAAGGCATCAGGTTATGAATTAAGTCTACAAGCTGTCCTCGGGGAGCTAGCGTTTTCACTCCACTAGGATTTGTGAACGATACTCGCCTTTCCCACTTCAGATTCACAGGAGCTGCTGGATACATCCCCTCCCCCGCCCCAGGAGAGCTCCCCTCTCTCATGCCAAATAAATCAATCAACAAGTAACAACATCTGCCTGGACAGCACAGGGGAAAGGGCACAGCTACATGTTAAAAGAACAAAATGACAGCAAAAAGCAAACACTGATCTGTGGGTTTCTTTCAAATTTATAAAAAAAGGTCATGACCTGGCCTCAGCTGTAACACATACACAGATGCATGAAAACAATGGAATAAAACTACCAAAAAAATTGCAGCACTTCATTAAATGGATTTTCCTGCACTATAACACCAAAATGTTTTTCTTTGCTTAAATAAGAGCAAGATTAATACTGTTTATCAGACTGGAATATCTAACAGAGTGGCCTAGCTTTCAGTAATTGGATAAAGAGGACAGCAGCTCATCAACACAGAGTGAGCTCCTGATCTCTATTGTACAATGGGGCAAAGCTTTAGAATGTAGGCTGGGCACCTCACCACCAGCAGTGAGACCACACTATCCTGATACAGACTCATCTGCCTCCTAATCACTGGCCTGTTGACAGCTGCTTGACAAAGCATTTGAAGCACGCTAAAAAAATGTCAAATTTTCCTATCGAAAATGAAGCTGAAAAGTTTAATAGAACATACAGATGGAACACGTGCACGCATTCCAATCCCCATGCACAGCTCAATCTTAAGATGCAGAGTTTAGCCCCGTCACAGTATAAACATGACAACTAATTTGCACCCAGTAAGGCTCACATATACCAAATGGGTGAAGTAATTTTGACAGTGTTGGCTCGGGGATAAATGTTGGGCCAAGAGACGAGGAGGACTTGCAGCATTTTTTTAATGTGTGCCATTGGAGATCTATATCGATCTTAAATGGGAGGAAAAGCACTTGCATAAAGATAGCACTGCTGAAAATGTAACACTTCTGAGCAGTTCCAGACAAATGATAATCTAAAAGTTCTGATGTGGAAGTTGAATCAACAAAGTGCTGGCTCACATGTTTATACCTGGGAACATTTATGTTTGTCCAGGAGTCTCCATGAATTTATCAGGCAAATGTAATGAACAGTGGTGCAGCTGGTAGAATCTCTGCCTCACAGCGCCTGAGACCTGGATTCTATCCATTTCTTGGGTGCTGTCAGTATGGAGTTTGCATGTTCTCCCTATAACCTCAGAATGTTTCCTCAGAATGCTCTGTTTTCCTCTCACATCCCAAAGACGTGCTAGTTGGCAAGTTAATTGGTCACAGTAAACTGTGCCTAGTGTACAGGGGAGTGGTAGAATTTAGGAGTTGTACGAGGCAGCTGCTCTACCAGCTGCACCACTGTGCCGCCCGGCTATGTTGCTGTTAACTCAGGCCTGCCTATTTATTCCCACACCTAGCACAATGGCGCAGCGGTAGAGTTACTGCATTACAGCGCCAGAGACCTGGGTTTGGTCAAGACTGTTGGTGCTGTCTGTATGGGATTTGCATGTTCTCCCTTTCACGGCGTGGGTTTTCTCTGGGTCCCCCGGTTTCCTCCAATCTTCCAAAGACGTGCAGGTTTGTAGGTTAATTGGCTTCTGTAAATTGTCTCAAGTGTGTAGGATAGAACTAATGTACAGGTGATTGCTGGTCGGCATAGACTCGGTGGACCGAAAGGCCTATTTCTATGCTATATCTCTAAATTAAACTAAATACATATCTTTTAGCCACTCAGGAAAAATGCTATCTTAAGATCGGTGGTAAAAATTGCAAAAATGTTGAAAAGTATGATAAAGATCGTTAGTGTGGGAAGGAACTACAGATGCTGTTATATACAGAAGATAGACACAAAATGCTGGCGTAACTGACTGTTTACCCTCCTCCCATCTGGGAGGCACTACAGGTCTTTCCATTGCCGGACCAGCAGGTTCTTCCCTGTGGCTGTTACCCTACTTAACTCTGCACCTTGGTGATTGCCAGTCACCCCCCCCCCCCGGACACTCCTTCCCCCAGTGACTGATCCCCCTCCCCCCGAAATTTGCACTACTGCTACTGTATATACATATATATATTTTACTGTTACATTAATCTGTGTTCGCACTTCTGGGTGAGATGCTAACTGCATTTCGTTGTCTCTGTACTTGTACACTGCACAATGACAATAAAGTTTGAATCTGAATCTGTAACTCAACGGGTCATGAAGCATTTCTGGAGAAAGGGAAAAGGTGCATTTTGGATTGAGACCCTTCAAACTGAGAGTCAGGGGAGAGGGGAACCAGAGATAGGGAAAATGTACAAATAACAAGTGAAAGAAAGATATGAGAAAGGATAAATCAAAGCCAGCAACAATGACCAAAGTGAGCTGGAACCACAATGGTCCATTGTGAGATGTGGAGAAGGTGATAATGAGTGGATACAAACAATGAAACAAAGCAGGAAGACAATGAAACTAGGAAGACGACTAGTGTGGTGGAGGGATGGAGAGAAAGGGAATGCACGGGTTACTTGAAGTTAGAGAAATCAATATTCACACCACTGGGTTTTAAGCTGCCCAAGTGAAATGTGAGGTGCTGTTCCTCCAATTTGTGATGGCCTCACTCTGACAATGGAGGAGATTATTTACTTAGACTTACTTCAAAGTAAATAGAATTGTTGAGTTTAAATATGGGCAATAATGTTCATGCACAAAATATGCAATCCACAGGTGAAAAGAAACAATGTTATTAGCAGAAGTTGGTTCCAACATGTACACGTGGACATTTGTTAACACAATGAGTGTAATAGATGTCCGGTGCCAAGTTAATGTGCTCTTCATCCAAACACCACATGAAATATTTCAGAGTTACAAGCTCTGTAGCCAGGTGCTGGAGGAGGAAATGAGTGATTACGATGTCAATCGGTAAGACTCAGCAAGAGTGTAATCTCAGAATATTGTTGGGCATGGTTTTGGGGGACAGATTAGTGTGGATGCCAAGGGAATACAAACTCCTTCATATGCAATATTTTACTCAATTAACGCGATTTCAACTGAGAAATGTGAAATTCAGACCCAGGGAACTCCAGTCAATAGTTTGCTCAGAGAAAATGTGCGTAGACAGTAAATTCTACGAGAACCCCGTAACAGCATTGAAACTAAAGATGATAGCAATATATGCATGTTCATCGGTATGAATGTCATGAATGATACTATGGCAAAAGATAGCAGTAAGCTTATAACCACATTAAAGTAAACGGTCAGAACACTACATTGTGTAGATACTGTACCGGATCACTCAGTAATGATGCAGGACACCGAGGGCATTATTGTGGATGCCCCATTAAATAAAAGCAACACATTCCATAGAAGTTTTGCAAACATGGAAATAAATGAAGTCAAACCTGGCTGAAGATAATGGGGAGATGAAGCTGCCCGTAATTGTAGCAAACTATACCTAGAAGCTGGCAGTGTTGGGCAGAGACTGGTTTTGAATTTGTGAGGCTATCTTAATGTGTATCAGTTCAGCACTTAAAGAGCAGGATCAGGCAAAGAGCACACAGACAGATCTTTCCTGTCCGAATCACTTGTCTTTGATTCAGGACAAGAGAAAAGAATGGAAATGTAGACACCCAATGGAGTCATTCAGAAAAGTAGATAAGCAGAATTTCCGAAGATAGACACAAAATGCTGGAGTAACTTCATGGGACAAGCTGCAACTCTGGAGAGAATGAATGGGTGACGCTTTGGGTCGAGGGTCTCAACCAGAAACGTCACCCATTCCCTCTCTCGAGAGATGCTGCCTGTCCCGCTGAGTTGCTCCAGCATTTTGTATCCATCTTCGGTGTAAACCAGCATCTGCAGTTCTTTCCTACACTAAGCAGAATCTCTGCCAGGAATCAACACCTGAAATAGGTGTTGCCTTTGGAAAAATGCACAGCAGTGCAGAAACTGTACAAAACACTGTAGAAACAAAGGTCGAGCAAGTAGCAGGTAAACCACCATAGAAACTGTGGGAGAATGGCTTGTTCTAAATAGTTGTACAGACAACATGGGGCCAATTAAATGCAACGTGACGGCTTAAAGTGGTGTCACCACAAGAGCTTTATCTATTGGCCCAGGCGGAAACTGGTTTGGCCCCTAAAAGCTCCATAACTATTGGTCAAATTTAAATTAACTCCTGTTGCATCATTGCATGCATCATCTGAGCCACTTGCATTTTCACTCTGCAATCCTGAAGATGTATCAACTTGATGCCCAAATTTACAAACGTTCCTATTCCGAGACATTTGCCCTTCAGATAAATCTCCATGTGATTTCAAACAGAGACACAGAAAAGTTTTGAGGATTTTCTTCTCGGCAGCTTTCAAGCAACCCTCCCACGAGCACTCTGAAATTTCCTCTTTTTATGACGGGATTGTTCTGAGTTCCCCTTTTGTTCCCAGTATAGGATATGGCTTCTTTCAGGGCAGCATTCTCTCCTTCTGACTTTGTAAATGAATTGTATCCCCATTCTAACCTCCACTATAATGGGCATAAACAGCAGTGGCACCAATGCGCTCTTAGAATAAACACAGCTGTGATGGCTGTGATTACGTGAATAATGTGCTTGAAATCTGCATTCTCTCAGTGGTGACAAAGAAGCACCAATTACAAGTAAATGCAGTGGCTCCAGCAATTGGTGCTGATTAGGTGCTCAGGGCAACGAGGCAATGAAGTGATATTTGCTCTTCACTTCTTTAATGGAGCAAGGAAACAATAGAGGCAAAGCTCGGCCTTGAACAGGTTTGCTAAGAAGTAATAAATAATATGTAATAAAATCAGCTTGTGGTGGATGTAAGGAACCATTTGCTGATCCGGGCCCAGACGTCCATGTGGTCTCGGCACACACCTGCCTACAGGAGTTTTTCCGATTTTTCAAGATAATCCCAGTGTCATGAGTTAAAGGTTAATCTTCAGCAACACGGAATAATATTGTAGGACAATGAAATATGTTTTCTCTTCCTTTTAAATCATAAACTTGTTTGGCAATGGAAAGAAAGATCATCTGACGAACAGTTAAGGTTTATCCAGACAAATGATGAAGAATTTACACATTTTTCACATTTGCACATGGGTATCGGGGGTTATGGGGAGATGGCAGGAGAATGTGGTTAGAAGGGATAGATAGATCAGCAATGATTGAATGGTGGAGTAGACTTGATGGGCTGAACGGCCTAATTTGGCACCTATCACTTATGACCTTATGACCTTATTTTCATGGATTGGGAAGGATGTGATCTGTACGATAGTGAATCTGTTGAGCACCCAGGAGAGGATAGAGGTGTTGGGGGGAGCATGGAAGTGATGAGGGCTAGTTGGGGGAGAATAGCGGTCGGGGGCCGCTGGGAAGATAATGTTGGAGTTGTTTAGAATGGGAGGGTGGTGAGGGTGGTGGGGTTCAGATGGCAAACATGAAGGTGGGAGATAGTTGGGGGAGGACAGTGTTGGTGAAGGATCAATGGGGAGGATGCTGACCGAGGGCAAATGGGAAGGAATGGAGATGAAGGAATGTTGTGGTCAGGAGCAATAGGATGGATGATGCTGGTGGCGACAGATGAGGAAGATGGTGGTGGGAAGAAGATGGTGGGTGGGGAAGATCATGGCTGTGGGGGGGGGGGGGATATAAATGGGGATGATGGTAGCAGGTGGATAGATAGGGGAAGATGAAGGTGGGGGATAGCTGGGGGGGGGGGGGGTCATGGTGGAGGGGATAATGTTTCCTTGGATGTTTCAGGTATCTTCCACGGGAACTTTGATTAATTGATTAATTGACCAGATATTACCCCTGAGCGCCGGTTAATGACAAAAAAAAATCAAAGTGGTGTTGTTAGATATGTGTGTGAGAGAATTATTTGCAGAGGTACAGAAAAAGTAAGGAAAGAGTGGGATGAAGCTTCTGGGAATGTTATGAGAGTCCTAAGTGCACAAGTCCTAAGGTTAGATTAAGCGAAGATGCAATAATTCAGCACACTCTATTCCCTATCTCTGCTCACCGCCATGTTACGGAAACCATACCCTAACTTCTTGTAACAGTTAGAATTGAGTGCAAAGACAATGAGCTCAAAATTCTTCAGAGCCTAGGAAGGCAGATTAAATTAGTGGGACAAAATAGCTTCGTTTGAGGGACTGCTCAAGCAACATTTTATGGAGTATCAATCCCAAGAAGTCTTGTGCTACAAAAGGGGCCTTACATGCTCAATCTGCTAAACGTCTCTTCTGCCACAGTGGCAGATTGTGCAAAGCAGGTTGAGGTCCAAGCTTTGGTGGAGGTCATGGAGGAGAGAGGCCCAAGAGAGGATCGGGGCCTCGTACCTCAGGAGAGGGGAGGATTGAGATGCGACCAGGAGGAGAACGGTTGTAAGGATTGTTTTATCTCAAAAAAGAACAACGCAAATTAATTTTCCAGGGTCAGACGTGATAATGAAGTCTGAAGAAGGGTCTCGACCTGAAACGTCACACATTCCTTCTCTCCAGCATTTTGTGTCTATCTTCGTGATAATGAAGGACCTATTTTGACAGGCATCCTTTCAGTAATGATGAAGAAGACCACGCATGTGCTATTAATATCTGCCGCTGCTGCATGTATGCCCATTGTAGCATGTAAGGCATGCGTACATGGATAAAATCACGGCAGTGGTTTCCAGGCATGTATTGTGCCTTACTGGACATAACCATGCATGGCTGGATCACCCATGTATTAATGGCCAGCCATATGGCATATTGGAAGGAATATTGTGGACTTCACAATCCATCCACAAAATATAGATAGCATTTTGTGTCTATCTTGTGCAAACCAGCATCTTCAGTTCCTTCCTCCACTATCCTGCTGAGTTACTCCAGCATTTTGTGTCATCACAACTTTTCTTCACAAAACCTTTCATAAAAATTCAACTGCATAATGCCAAAGCATTACCAAGGTACAGATATAACATGTGGGCCTTTCTCTCCTACGCTCAAATCAGAAATCCTAGCACTAAAATAATCTTAACAGAAATGTTATAATATTCATCCGACGTTTCGATAATACCCTCTGTCAATATTGTCAAACTGTGGTCTAAATCTGAATGGGGCTAAAATTTCACACCATAACAATGATTTAATAGGACACTGAGTTATAGCATGTCAAAATATACTTTACCATGAGCAATCTCAATGCATATTACAAAGACATTGTAAAATTACAGTAATTAGGACAGCATGTTGCTGTATCGTTAATAGCTTGGATAAGTAATTAGCAGGAAATATGTCAAATCAAAACTTGACTAACTTGGAAAATCTCTGAAGAATTGGATATATATTTGGGAATATATATAAATTATAATATAGAATTAATATATAATATATATCACATATATTGTAATATACAAACTATATAGACTATAAAAACAATTACATTGTTTTGCTTCTCATAATTAAGGTCCATTATCATTTCTCTGATGATCTGAATTACCATTGTAGACCGATGCACTATTCACACACCAAATCCAAATACTGACAACTTCTTTTTCTCTCTCTGCTGATGGCACTTGACCTGCAGAATCCATCCAGTATTATTATTTTCATTTCAGAAATTTACACAATTCAAATATTTATTTCAAACACCAGTTATCATCATTGGTTGCCATAAAAAGCCAAGGTATTTAAAACCCAGTATTTTATGCATGAATTGAAAAGAAGATGGAATCAAAGACTCAAAAAGCTGGAGTAACTCAGCAGGGCAGGCAGCATCTCTGGAGAAAAGGAATAGGTGACGGCTCGGGTCTTGACCAGAAATGTCACCTATTCCTTCTCTCCAGGGATGCTGCCTGACCGTCCGAGTTACTCCAGCTTTCTGTGTCTATCTCTGGTTTAAACCAGCATCTGCAGTTCCTTCCAACACATGGATTCAAAGACTACCTGGAATCTCCCTGCATCCTACCAGTACTATGTCTAAATATAGCCCACAAAACCAGAGAAATAGCTGGCAGGTCAGACCAAATGACTTTGTCACTTTATTTATCTTTCTTATGAATTGGAATGATGTTAACGTTAATCATGATCACACTTTATATGTTTAAGAAGGAACTGTAGATGCTGGAAAAATCGAAGGTAGACAAAAATGCTGAAGAAACTCAGCGGGTGAGGCAGCATCAGTAGGGTCTCAACCAATGGAGCTGCCGCCCCACAGTGCCAGGGACCCAGGTTTGATCCGGACCATGGGTACAGTATGTGTGACACATTTCCCCTGCCACTGTGTGGGTTACCTCCAAGTTCTACAATTTCCCCCCACATCCCAAAAATGGGAGGTGGATTTGCAGATTAATTGGCCTGTGTAAAATTGACCCTACTTTATGGGAGTGGATGAGAAAGTGAGATAACATAGAACTAGTGTGAATGGGTAAATGATGGTCAGCGTGGACTCAGTGGGCTGAAGGACCCGTTTCCATAATATATCTCTGAACTAAACTAAACTAAATGAGTAGAAACAAATGCTAAAACTGAGCAGAGGGCAATGAGTCTTCTGAGTTGTTGTCCTGCCTCCTGTACAATAATCCAATTTGCTCAACTTAAAAAGGAAAATACATCAAGATAATTTAAATAAGACCAACCTGAGTATTGAATCCTAACTTAGCTGATAATGAACACTGCAAATCAATATAAAGTGATACCAAAAACAGTTCACCCTGAGATAAAAGAAGTTAGCTTCTCAGCTCCAAGATCCTTGAATGGACAAGGAGCAGAGAAATATTCTATGTAACAAAATAGTCGTCCCAAAATTCCAAGATTATTAACCTTTGGGAAGAAGCACCATTAGCAGTGTTTATTAACATTATTCTTGTGGTCATGTTGCTTTGAGGCGTTTCAGAAAGGAAGATATTAAATGTGACATTAGACAAAAATGCTGGAGAAACTCAGCGGGTGTGGCAGCATCTAAGGAAAGAAAGAACAGGCGACGTTTCGGGTCGAGACCCTACTGATGCTGCCTCACCCGCTGAGTTTCTTCAGCATTTTTGTCTACCTTCGATTTTTCCAGCATCTGCAGTTCCTTCTTAAACATATAAAGTGTGATCATGATTCATGATCATGAAAGATCATGAAGGACCCCTATCACCCCAGCAATGGGCTGTTCCAGCTGCTATGGTCAGGCAAGCGCCTCTGCTGTCACGCTGTGAAAACAGAGAGGATGAGACAGAGTTTCTTCCCACAGGCCATTAGGACTGTAAACTCTGATCTCACCTGGGCGTAATTGCTGTTGTGTCTTTAAAAAAAATGTAAATACTGGTTCTGTTCTGCCCTGTTGTTCTGGGTTATTTTTGCACAATCCCGCAGGCATTGCCACTTTCATTTCACTGTACATCTTGTATGTGTATGTGACAAATAAAGTTGACTTGACTTGACTTGACAATCATTTTGGCCACATTATAATCTAAACTGATATTGATAATATTTCTTAAATATGCTACAGCTGAGTCACTCCAGATTTCAGGCAGGATGTTTACACACTGGACTCTGACATTCAATGGCATAACCAATGCAGACTCCCCACCATCATCATCCTGGGGCCACCATTAATTATAACGCACAACCAGAGCTACTAAATAAACTCTATGGCTACTGGAGATGGACACAAAGTGCTGGAGTAACTCTGTGGGTCAGGAGACATCTCTGGAGAAAATGGATAGGTGACGTTTCAGCTTTGGACCCGAAAGGACCCAGAGTTCTCCCACCATCTACAGAGCACAAGTCAAGAATGTAATGAAATATTCCATACTTGCCACGATAAATGTAGCTACCATCTAGGATAAAACAATTGACTTGACAATTTCACACAATCATGTCTTCTACTACTAGATGACCATGGATGTTTTGTGTACCATTTACAAAGTACACTCACCTAGATTACTCCGGCAGGTCTCCCAAAGCCCTAAACCCACAATCTTTTATAACCCCACAACCTCTGACTGCAGGTAGGACCAAGGGAGTACATGGGAACAACATCACCTGCAGGCTTCTTTCCAAGTTCATATGCCTCTGGTTTGGAAATATATCATTATTCCTTCATCATTGCTTGAGTTAAATCCTGGAAAACCCCCGGCAACACCATCATGAGTGTAACCTTCACCAGACCCACCACGGTGATTCAAACAATTTCCCCTCAACCACTTTCTTAAGGGTAATGAGTAGAGATAGTAAATACTGTCCTCGGCGGCAACACTCACATCCTGAAAACAAATAAAAAAATAAAAATCCCATTTCAACAGTAGCATGTGTGTGCAAGTGATGCAATTTATCTGTGGTTATGGTGTAAACACAGTTTCCAAAATCAATACTTCTCTTGGCATTTCAGTGAGAAGGAGTGAAATTGTTTGAAGGAAGTAATCTCATCCTACTTCATCGCGGCATATCACGGGAAAAGCAAATTTAAGGCTGCTGCAGGTTTGAAGCTGGTAAAGATGTGAAACAACCTTAAACTGCCACACTGGGTAAGTGAGCCATTGGTCAACTTGACATCAAATGTGAGTATAGCCGACAAGTACGCAGATGAGTGGGGTTCAATTAACTTCAAATTATGAAATGCGTAGAAACCCATCTCCAGTTGCTTGCGACAATGTAATCAATAGTGGCGGCATGTTTCACTCTGGTTCCAAAGTTCAGTTCCATTAATGCCATCACTGCATGTGCATCTCCAGACAAAAGTACATTTTGACAACTGTCCTATAAGTGACAAAATTAAAATCCTTGGGCTTGTTTGTATAAAGATTATTCTTGTCTTTATTCAACAGATTCTTATCATCAAAGTAAAAATATTTTTACATAGTGAGATTTTCATTTTGCAGTTCATCTCTAATGTTTTAAATAACACTGCCTAGTTCAAAAGCCTTTCTAACATCCCAACTTGTTTAAACTACTTGCAGCAAAACAAGGAACTCGGCGGGTTTAGGCAGCATCCGCAGAGGGAAATGGACAGTCATTGTTTTGGGTCAAGACGCTTCATGTGGACTATGCAGATGAAAGATCTAAAACTGAAATGTTGACTCTCATTTCCCTCCACAGATGCTGCCTAACTCTTTGAGTTTCTCTTCATAGAATCATAGAATCATAGAAAGTAGGTGCGAGAGTAGACCACCAGGTCCGTCGAGCCCGCACCGCCATTCACTCATGGCTGAACACTAAACAGACACACTTACCCACAAACAGTAGACACAAGACACAGAACACAAGACACTACCCTCCCCTTTATACCGCTATCACCCCTCTCCACCCCAAGAACCGCGTGATCTCCTGGGGGAGGCAAAAAAACGGATAAAAACCCAGGTCCAATTCGGGAAAAAAATCCGGGAAATTCCTCTCCGACCCCAATCCAGGCGATCGACACTTGTCCAGGAGATCACTCAGGTCTTACTATACTAACCAAACCTAGGTCCATATCCCTGCCCTCTCCCCGTAGCCCCTTATCCCCTTGGCAGCTAAAAAACCATCTATTTTTTACTTAAATATATTTAACGTTTCTGCTTCCACTGCTCCCTGGGGCAGTGAATTCCACAAACTAACCACCCTCTGGGTGAAGAAGTTCTTCCTCATCTCAGTTTTAAAAGAGCCCCCCCTCACTCTGCAACTATGTCCCCTAGTTCTAGCCTCCCCGATCATTGGGAACATCCTCGGTGCATCCACCCGATCAAGGCCCCTCACGATCTTATACGTTTCAATGAGATCGCCTCTCATTCTTCTAAACTCCAAAGAGTAGAGTCCCAGCTTACTTAACCTTTCCTCATATGTCAATCCCCTCATTGCAGGAATTAATCTTGTAAACCTTCGCTGCACTGCCTCCAGGGCTAGTACATCCTTTCTTAAGTATGGACCCCAGAACTGTACACAGTATTCCAAATGTGGTCTCACTAATACCGTGTACAGCTGCAGCAAGACCTCCATGTTTTTATACTCAATCCCCCTCGCAATAAAGGCCAAAACTCCATTGGCCTTCCTGATTGCTTGCTGCACCTGCATACTGACTTTTAGTGATTCATGTACTAATACCCCTAGATCCCTTTGCGTTGCATTACAACGCAGCTCCTCCTCATTTAGAAAATAACTTGCCCTATCATTTTTTTCCCCAAAGTGAATGACTTCACATTTATTAGTATTAAATTTCATCTGCCAAGTTGTTGCCCACTCACCTAGCTTATCTATATCCTTTTGCAGACTCTTCCTATCCTCCTCATCCCCTACTATCCCTCCCATTTTCGTATCGTCCGCAAATTTTGATATATTACACTTGGTTCCCTCCTCCAAATCATTTATATAAATTGTGAACAACTGGGGTCCCAGCACCGACCCTTGCGGAACCCCGCTAGTTACCGGTTGCCATCCCGAGTATGAACCATTTATCCCCACTCTCTGCTTCCTATTTGTTAGCCAATCCTCTACCCATGCTAATATATTACCCCCAATCCCATAATTTTTTATTTTTAGCAATAGTCTCTTATGTGGCACCTTGTCAAAAGCCTTTTGGAAGTCCAAGTATACCACATCCACCGGTTCCCCTTTATCCACCCGGGTTGTTACTTCCTCAAAGAATTCGAGCAGATTCGTTAAACACGATTTCCCCTTCACAAAACCATGCTGGTTCTGTCTGATGAAGTCATGTTTATCCAAGTGCCCCGTTAGTGTTTCTTTAATAATTGTCTCTAACATTTTACCCACCACCGATGTTAGACTAACCGGTCTATAGTTACCCGCCTTCTGTTTACTTCCTTTTTTAAATATAGGTGTTACATTTGCCATTTTCCAATCCACTGGGACCGTTCCTGCCTCCAGGGAGTTTTGGAAAATTATCACCAATGCATCCACAATCCCCACTGCTATCTCCCTCAAGACCCTTGGATGTAATCCATCAGGCCCAGGGGATTTATCCTCCTTCAGTCTCATTAATTTCCCTAATACCACCTCCTTGGTGATCTTAATAGTATTTAGCTCCTCCATTCCTACCGCCTCCTGTTTATCCAGCGTTGGAATATTTTTTGTGTCTTCTATGGTGAAGACTGATACAAAATACTCGTTTAATGCCTTTGCCATTTCCATGTTCCCCACCAACAACTCTCCAGTCTCACCCTCCAATGGACCAACGTTCACCTTAGCCACCCTTTTTCTTTTTATATAGCTATAAAAACTCTTACTATTAGTTTTTATGTTGTTCGCTAAATTCCTTTCATAGTCTATTTTCCCCGTCTTAATTAATCTCTTAGTTACTTTTTGCTGACCTTTAAATGCTTCCCAATCCTCTACCCTCCCACTATCTCTGGCTACCTTATATGCCTCTTGCACCTCTCTTTGAGATTCTAGTATCTGCAGCTCCTTCTGGTCCGAGTTACCTTGCTTGTCACTTTCATACTGACTATATCAAACCCATTCCTCACCCACAAATCTGAATCTTTCAGTTACTAGTTATAATAAAAGAAAGGGAAATAATTTGATCAGACAGTTATAATGAATATTACAGAATATGTAAATTGTTACACAATTTGATGCATTTCATCTAATCTCTAGAGAGAAAAAAATACTTCCAGTCGAAGTTATTTCCATATTTGCAGAGACTAGCAGGATATAGCACATATTTCTCCTGCAGTATTTGACAGTAAGGGAAATTATATTCTCTCTTTTGCTCCTTTTGTCATGAAATTTCTCCTTTATTTACTACTAATTTACTACTCTCTTTTTTTTTTACACATTTTGTATTGTAAGTTCTCCCTCATTTGCCATTAATGATCCTTCTTTAATTTATTTTCAAATTGACCACGATTATCTGTAAATGATATGGTCCGCGGCAAGGATATTACTGGGCTCTGTGCCCAGAACAATGGTACAAATCTCCAAGTGACATTACCCAATACTTTACAAACCAGGACATTCATGGTCTAGAATAGCCACCCTACTAATTTTCCACTTGATGTGGGACAAAAATGAAGGCAACGTTTCAATCTTACACAAATCGATGGCCCCTGTGTTCCCCCCATTGCAGAATTCACAAATCACAACCCAACATTAAATATATGAAATAACATTCTCTCTCATGGAAAATTTAGATACACACTATTTTTTCATTTTATGTTCCTTGATACACGTGTGGATAACACAGCTTTGCAATTGTGATAGGCACGGTCTTTTAGTAATGAACCGCCTTGGTACAGGGTAGACAACAAAGCTGGAGAAACTCAGCGGGTGAGGCAGCATCTATGGAGCGAAGGAATAGGCGACATTTCGGGTCGAGACCCTTCTTCAGACTGATGTCGGGGGGGGGCTGGAAAAAGAATGGAAGAGGCGGAGACAGTTGGCTGTGGGAGAGCTGGTAAGGGGAGGGGAAAGAGGGTGAAAGCAAGGACGACCTGAAATTGGGGAAGTCAATGTTTATACTGTTGGGGTGTAAACCACCCAAGCGAAATATGAGGTGCGGTTCCTACAATTTGCAGTGGGCCTCACTCTGGCCATTGAGGAGGCCCAGGACCGAAAGGTCAGATTCGGAATGGGAGGGGGAGTTGGTGCTGAAATACAGGGATCACGTGATACAGGTATCACCGGGATTATGGTGCCATGGCCATTCGTGGACAACATATTTAACTACATCCATGCGAGTGCTGCATGCAGTGATAGAAAGGATTTCAGTGATACTTGCAAACAGTAAGTAACTGCGGTATAAATATACAGGAACAGAATTGTATCATCCTCCTCCACTCCACTCCACTATTCTCATTTCATCTTTTATGAACACCAAAATCATATTGTGACATCAACATCAGCAGCAGGTTTGCCCTCTTGGAAACTTGATTTTCTGAAGCACCTTTGCAGAATTAAAAATACTCCAAACCTGAGATTACTGTGAAACCAGAAGGTAAAAACAAAATTATGTTCTGAGTATAACAGCACAAGAGTACAGAGGAACTTTCACACAGCAACACCTACCTCTATAACACCTTTCGAATCCAACCTGAAGTTAAAATCGCCAAAGAGGAAGTGCGGCACCTTCTCGTATCGTTGGTCCGTGATCCTAGAGCAAAGACATAAAAATTCTCATTGCATTTTCCATATGCTTTCAGCTTATATTTATTTTAAATAATTTAAACGTCATGTTGATGATACGTAAATAGCCGCAGGTGGCTTCCTCTTAAATATGAACTTTGGATAAAACAATGTTAATTAAAAAATTAACACTTTGCAATTGGGCTGTCACGGTGGCGCAGCGGCAGAGTTGCTGCCTTACAGTGAATGCAGTGCCAGAGACCCGGGTTCGATCCCGACTATGGGTGCTGTCTGTACGGAGTTTGTACGTTCTCCCCGTGACCTGCGTGGGTTTTCTCCGAGATCTTTGTTTTCCTCCCACACTACCCCACAAAGACGTACAGGTTTGTAGGTTAATTGACTTGGTAAATGTAAAAATTGTCCCTAGTGGGTGTAGGATAGTATTAATGTGCGGGGATCGCTGTTTGGCATGGACCCGGTGGGCCGAAGGGCCTGTTTCTGCGCTGTATCTCTAAACTAAACTTGGGCCTGCTGTCCTACCTTCCAGCATAGGCCTGAGCACGGCCTTCTACAGGCTCACAATACATCAGCAAGGGCTATTGCTATTCAGGAGCTGTCTCAGTGAGCACAGCTGGCTGCACTCCTCCAAAGGCTTCTACAGCCAGCAAGGTCCTGCCTCTCAACCTCACCGGCTATCAAATGTGCTTATTGTTAAAAACTGAATTAAAATATTATACTTTTCTTAAAAGTTAGAATTCTCAAAATTGTAAAAAAAGAATTTAAACTTTGGACTAATTTAGTTATAAAAGATTCCACAAACGTTTCTCCCGGCAGTTGATCACTCCCATTCCTTTGAATGGAGCTGTTGTCTCTGTTTAGTGGGCAGATTTCTCAGCATGGGAGCTGGGAAGTCTATGGGTATTCACGCCATGCGGCCAACTTAAACCTGTGCCAGTACTGGACATGGATCCTTGACTTCCTCGTCGCCAGAGCTCAATCAGTGTGGACTGGTAACAACAGCTCCTCCTGACTGATCATCAAAGCAGGAGCACCTCGGGGCTGCATGCTGAGCCCCCTGCTCTACTCTCTCTACGCCCATGACAGTGTGGCTCATGCACAGCTCCAACGTCATTTACAAATTTGCAGCCCGCTGTTGGCAAAATCAGGGGTTGTGATGAGTCAGGAGAAAGATAGAACACAACAATAACAAACTCTCGCTCAATATCAGCAAAATCCAGCAACTAATTATTGACCAGAAAGGGGAAGTCAGGAGACCATGCGCCAGTTTTCATTGGTGCATCAGTGATGATAGAGGTTACGGCATCAAATTCCTATGTGTGAACATTTCAGATGACCTGCCCCGAGCCTAGCACATGGACGTAATCACAAAGAAGGTGCCAACGCCTCTGCGTTCCTAGAACTGTAAAGAGGTTCGGCATGTCACCAAATATTTTGAAGAACTTAGACAGCACTGTAGAAAGTATCATGACCAGTTGCATCATAGCCTAGTGCAGCAACATCAATGCACAGGAACACAAGAGGTAACAGAGTGATGGAATCAGGGGGACAGCCCTTCCAAAAGCATCTATTGAGACTCTTCCTCAAGAAAGTGGCATCTATCATCCAGGATCCCAACCATCTGGGCCCTCTTTATGCTGCTTCCATCGTGCAGGTGGTACAGAAGCCCAAAGCCCCTTCCACAAGGTCCAGGAATAGCTATTTTGGTACATCGGTTTCTGGACCCGACCTGCACAACCCTGATCCCACCTTGATGACAGAACACTAGGGAATACCTCATGCACAGCCACGGACTAGTTCTAATTGTTATGTTGCATTGATGCCAGTTTTGTTTTTGCACAGTCTTTTTCTCTATGCTGGTGGATAATTTATGTATGATTTTTATGTTTTTGTGTGTTTTCTGAGTCAATGCTCATGTGATAATGCTGCTGCAAGCAATATTTTCAGTGTGCCTCTACCTCAGTGTACGTGCATATGGCAATAAATATTTTACATGGAATTCATTAACAGATTGATTTATTTACAGTGATCAAATGTCAAAATAAATTTTCTTTCACAATAAATTCTTCTATTTTCCCTCATGCTGTTTCTATTATTTTGTTTGCAGTATTGATTTTTGCTTATTTTCTTCTATTGTATTTAAAGCTGAGATGAAGAAAGACAATTTACAAGATATACTGTTTTGAACTAAGTTCCTCACATTTAGCAACACTTTTAATATGCTCTCTATATCGTATATGCCCATTGCTCTCCCCATCGCTTAGTGCACTTTCAATTATTTCTGGCACATTGTCTCTTCAGAATCTTTCTGAAGAAAGGTTGCACCAATTTATATTTCACGTGATGACCAAGATTTGTTGCCCTTAAATCTGTAATATTTGGCACCAGGTGGCCTTTCCAGTGGAACTGGCTTCATTTTAAATTGAGAGACCAGCATTGTGCCACATCGCCATGGTGGTACTGCTTCTTTAACCAAGCTGTAGGATACAACCACCATGGTAAAATTATTTGATAGAACACTGGGACTTTTGGAACCTGATAAAAAGACAATAACCTCATGGAATCGAGACTAAATACATAGGGCGGCACGGTGGTGCAGCAGTAGAGCTGCTGCCTTACTGTGCTTACAGCGCCAGAGACACAGGTTCGATCCTGGCTATGGGTGATTGTCGGTACGGAGTTTGTACATTTTCCTTGTGACCGTGTGGGTTTTCTTTGAGAATGATTTCCTCCCACACTTCAAAGACATACAGGTTTGTAGGTTAATTGGCTTGGTATAAATGTAAAAATTGTCCCCAGTATAGGGTAGTGTTAATGTGTGGGGATTGCTGGTCAGTGCAGACTCGTGGGCAGAAGGGCCTGTTTCCGCTCTGTATCTCTAAACTAAAACAAAAAAACATACCATAAAAAAGAGGCATCATTCTCTTCAACACAACCATTGTTCCCAGCAGACTTTGACCTATGTGTCTGATAATTGTGAACTTCTTAAGTTAGTTATCAATACTATTGCTGTATATAGCTTGACATTGACATTTTTTAAAATCATTGCTCACATTTTTGTTTGATTTTAATTGCACATTATCATCCAAATACTTTCATTTAGATCAATTAATCTGTAATTCCTCAAATCAAAAAAAGTATATACAATTTTGACTTTATGGATTTTATTTGCAACCGAATGTGGGAGATATTACTGGGTAATTTTGCTAAGTTGCTCATTTGAAAATCTACATTGTTTCCCATATACACATGACAATATAGACATGACCACCTGCTGTAATATAGGAGAAAACAATGGAAATCCAAGTTTTGAATTGAAATTAAAACATTTCAAAAATAGGTAACAATTTTAAGATGGATTCTACTGCTTTCTGCAGATAAAGCAGTTTGAAATTTGGGCTTGGCCTTCCTGAATGGGGATAAAACCAAACTCCATTCAGAGAGATTTCTTCCTGAATCATTTGTCAACGGACAGACGGTGCTACTGGAATAATGAAAGAGCTTAGAGTCTTACATTTTCCTCCCAATTCAGTGCTGCCAGTAAACCATAAGTTTTCGAAAAGTCAAAAACAGAACACAAAGCACAGAAGTAACCATGTCAAACACTGCGGCGGTAAAACAGCAGAGGCCAAAAAACTCTGGTTTGCTATAACATTTTGTAGCCGTTCTGTAAGGAGGATCAGTCGCCTTTTCAGTTAATTGCCATGCCTAATACGATAGCCTGTATCATTCAATTGTTCTAAGTCAAGGTATCAGCTGCAGGTCAGAAGGTAACATTTTGTTTACAAGATTATTTCCTGAAGTACTTATCTCACATTCCCTGTGAAAGTTGACTTTGCTTTTTGTCGAGGAAGAATTGGGAATAGAAAATTATCCACAGTGGCTGGAGTTGAATGAGTTTAGGTGGGAGGTCTGAAAGCTGCCTGCCATGACACCCAGCAGGATGCCTTATTAGCTGCGTCATCACAGTTCATTCAAGCAAACCATAACAGTGTCACCAACATTCCCACACAAAGACAAAGTTCTTCACACAGTCTATAAACATGCTTCTCCTGGCCAATTCATCCCAGGCTGACATCAGTGAAAAGATTTTAAAAATAAGCTCCGTCAAACAGGCTGAATGAGGTGACGACTCTTCAAGCCTGCTGAGAAGAGATGTTCTCGGGGTCAACACCTAATTTATCACTGATGAGAAGAGTTTATTCTTCCAACTTTTCCTACTCTGTAATGATTTTAAACAAATTGGTACTTGCCATTAGAGATTTTTCAAATGCAATATGAAGCTGTTAAGAAAGAGTGGGTTTTGTCAGAGGTGTCACTAATTTTTATAAAGCACTCGCATTATTGAATGCTCAAACAAAAGGGACATTTGCATACATTCCATATGAAATGAAAGTCTCTTTGACCTCCCAAAGCAAAGAATCCAGAATAGAAGTCACCAGGAGCAATGCAAACTAGCAATAAAGGTCACAGGAAGGTTAGTGAACAGAGTGAAGAGAATGACAGATACAGTCAAAAGTAGTTTTGATTCTGCCATTTATTTTGGTAGCAAGTTAATTTTTGGTGATCGTTGAATACGTAAAAGGCAGCACTAATACTGAAACTGTGACAGCCAAAGCATTCGGCACTCTTCTGTTCTATTCTTCTTCATCATAATTCACGCCACAATTGTGCGATGCAATCTCCTGGTCAAAGAAGCTAAGTACTTCTTTAAGCAGATACTTTCCAGTCTCTGGGTAGCTAGGAGAGGCAAGTTACTGCTCAGTCTGAGGAGTGATTCAGTGGTCTCTAATTTAGTTGCCCAGACTGATTAAGTGCCGCACTCAATGAGTCAAAGCACCAACTGGCCTCAGGGACATCCCTTGCCTCCCATCCCAGCCATCCTTCAGGTCTCAGAGGGTATTCATTTTTAGCAGTAGAGTCAGGCTCATGTCCTCTGGTGGAACTGACATCAGGCAAGGGTTTGGAGGCTTGCTGAATCTAGAAAATGGCATTGGCAGGTTGCTGGAGAAGCAACAGCAAACATCAACAATGTTCAGTTGAGAGATACTAGCCTGGAACCGTGGGGTTAGTGCTGCTTCTCCGCGCTGGCTGTAAGTCTGAGCCGTCGTTCCCATAAGTCCAGGCAGGGCTGGTAGGTTAACCTGGCGAGAAAGGCAGAGTTGAGCTGCATTTATCTCTGCTTCTCCACGCTGGCTGTGGGCCTGGGTGAGTCACTCCCATCTGACTCCCGAAGTCTCTGGCCGCCCCCGAATGGGGGTGGGGGGGGGGGGGCACTAGGGAGGGGATGGGCCAGTGGCAGTTCGGCAACGATCGCGGCGCCGGAGACCCGGGATCGATCCTGGCTGCGGATGAGACGCAGGTCTGTGTCCATGCCGTGGCACGGCTGCCGAGAGTGTTTCTTGCTTGTGACCTATGACCTGGGCATGCGCAGTTGGAAATAACGAACTCGCTTATAGCCTACAAACCTGCATGCCTTTGGAGTGTGGAAGGGAATCGGTGCACCCGGAGAAAACCCACACAGATCATGGGAAGAACGTACAAACTCCACACAGACAGCACCCTTGGTTAGGATTAAACCCGGGTCTCTGGCGCCATTTATTAATATTTATTAAGTTTACTTTCAATAGACATGTTGCTCAACTTGCCTTTACAGGAAGTGTGTATATGCCATTAAAAATGCTATCATGATAATTTTGTTAGTAAAGTTGGACTTAAGGGCGACACAGTGGTGTAGCTGGTGGAGCTGCTGTCTCACTGCACCAGAGATCCCGGCTCTGTATAAAGTTTGCACATTCTCCCTTGTGACTGCATGGGCTTTCACCAGTTGCTCTTGTTTCCTCCAATATCCAATAGGTGAGTGGGAGCAAGCGTTGTTGTGTAATTTGATCTTCGCTTTACTTTGTTCTGGTGGTTTCCTGCCGTTTCTGCCGTGGACCTTTTGAAATACAAATCAAAATGAGGAAGTATGGCTGAGATTTGCCACTTGTCAGTGCATTCTGCCCCTCCACCTGTCTCTGCCACCACAAGTTCTGCCTGTAACCCCAATCAAACCACACACTTGCATATATACTGTATAAGGATACCTCCAGTCGATAGAAAAGGGCCCAACCAAAAATTGATTGCAAAATGATCTCAAATGTTATGTGAGTGGTCTTAGGAAATCAGTTACCAGAAAGAAGCCCTTTAATTCATTGAATTGCAAGTCCTTCCGTAACAGGTAATCAGCTGCTTTGTAAAAATAGGCTGCCCCACTGAAATTAGATGGGATTACATGTGTGGGGTGTCAACTGTTTACAAATCACATGATTCAATTTCTTCAATGGCAGAGGAGGATGTTAGGTGCCTGACTGTTCTGAGGTGGGAATTTACTCTGTTAGTGATAAAAACATTCTGATGCGATTGAGCAGCTTGCACCCCAGCAGTTTGAATATTGACTTCTCTTAACTTCAAGCCACCTTTGCTTTCCCTCTCTCTCCATCCCTCCCCTTCCCAGTTCTCTGATCAGTCTGACTGTCCCCGACTACATTTTATCTGTTTGCTTTGTTGTCACCTTCCCCGAGCTAACAACTATCTATTCTACATTTTCCTTGATCTCCATCCCCTTTGATGTCTTGTTCTCACATCTTACACATCCTTATCTCCGTATCTCCCTCTACCCTGACTCTCAGTTTGAAGAACTTCAAGTCAAGTAAAGTTTATTCGTCACATACACATACGAGATGTGCAGTGAAATGAAAAGTGGCAATGCTCGCGGACTTTGTGCAAAAAACAAACAAACAAACAAACTACATACAGAATGGAACAGAACCACTTGGCCTGTGTTGCCCAGCACCAGCTTCCGCCGACTCGGGCAGTAATTAAGGACATTTTATTAACTCAGTGGTTTATGAATCTTTAGAAATCTCTTCTGTTGTGAATACACCTTCCAGTATTTTCAGTCATTTTGCACAAGCTTTCCCTTTCAATTCATTAATGCTACTTGGTTCCACTTGTCCCAGTTGTGATAAATTCCACTATCTTACCACTCTCTGGGTAAAGAGGTTTCTCCCACATTCAGTTTTAGATTTATTTATACCTAACTTATATGTTTAGCCCCTTGTTCTGATTATCTCAGCGAGAGAAAATATGTTATCTGTAACTTCTGAACCCTTTCAGAATCTTCAACTTCAATCATGTCATCCCTCAGTTATTCCTTTCCTAGAAAAAGACATCTCCGTTTATGTCGAATAGAGACAGCCACAAATTTCAGATTGCGAAGCAAATCTTTATTTCGTCACTTTTTTCACTATTTCTATACCATCCTTCTCCATTAGCATGGTTTTCTGATAGCTGAATTTAATCTGTATATTTGTTTCTAGTGGTTTCTACGAGGTAAAATTTGTGTTTAAAAGTTTTGTACGATGCACATGAAAGGCTAACGGAGGCAAGCAGCAAGTAATTGGGAAATACCACTGTACAGGTTCCTGATGAGGCTAAACATGGAGGGCAGTGCAGTTCTGTTTCCCTATTTAAGAAAGGTTTGGTGGCAAACCAGATGAGATTAACTATGCTAATTCCTGAGAAGAGATGAACTTTCATTCACAGCGAAAAAAATATCTGGTTTATTTGAGTTTAGAAGAATGAAAGGTGATCTTATGGAGGGAAACATGTAAGATCCTAAGGGAGAATGATCCTGCAGTTACATATTGAGATGTTTTCTCCACAGTGGGGGTCTTCAACAAGTGGACATGGTTACGAGCAGGCAATTATTTAAACAAAAGTTCATAAGAATTAATTCTCTCCAAAGGTGGAAATAATTCACAGTGAAATTCTTTGCTGTGCATACCCAAGGTATGCAAATAGTCGCCATATAAAGGGCATTGACAAAGTTACAAAGTATCCCGTGCCAGGTCCACTTTTGTTCTTCCCCCCCACCCCCTCCCTCACAGTGATCCTCCCACGCCGGGTCTTCCTTTGTTTGTTCATCCCCCCCCTCCCCACCACCCGGCGGTTCACAGCTAGATCATTGAAGGTATTTAAACAGGAGTAACGTAACATTTTGAAAGATCAATGATCTGAGAACCATGTGGAACAGATGGGCAGGTACAGGCTAGGGTACATAAGCTGCTATCATGTTGAATGGCACAGCAGACCTGAGTGGCCATGAGGCCCATTTGTGCTCCTACTGTATTTTGATGATCTCTTATCTTATGAGAGTGGCAGTTCAGTTGACGTATGTATAGTATTTTGCTTCTGATACTCTGGTGACTGCTTTCCTTGCATCGGAAGACTAGCATGTAATCCTCTAGCATCATTGTTTACCATAAAGTACAATGAGTACGAGTCCAGGAAATTGTTATTTGACCCGCAGCTATTTAGTGTTAGCGGCAAAATAGCAGCAGTGCTCAATCTGGAAACACACGAGGATGGTTGCTGCAAAGCTCAATCATTTACTTAATGGTTTAAAAGTAATAGAACTACATTGCTTTTTAAATGCATAACACTTCTGAAACCAACCATTAGTTTATTAAATCAGGTCCAAAGATCGGCTTAGGCAATTATATCAAAGTTTTTGAAGACTCTCAGACAAAAAAAAATACTGGCATGATTCCCAAAGCACTAAAAACAATTGTCCGTGTTGATTTTGAGAAAATGAGAATTTGAAAATGGGATGAATCAAATTACTGCGTGTACATTTTATGCTACAATCATAATTTCATGTAACAGCCGCTTACATCCAATCTTTATCATATTTAATATTGTAGAATTGATATCAGCACAAGAGGAGGCCATTTGGCACATCAAGCCCACTCCAGATTCCCGCAACAGCAATCTGCAGAGTGCCATTCCTCAACTCAAGGGTGGCGCTACTGGTAGAGCTGCTGCCTCACAGCACCGGAGACAATCCTGATCTCGGCTGCTGTCTGTGTGGAGTTTGCATGTTATACCTGTGACCACGTGGGTTTTCCTCCAGGTTTCCTGGTTTTCTACCCCGTCCCTAAGGTGATGTGGGTTTGTAGGTAATTTAACCTCTGTAAAATTGCACCTAGTGGATGCGAAAGAGGGATAACATAGGACTAGTGTGAAGTTGTGATTGATGGTCGCTGTGGATTTAATGGGCTGGTGGGCCTGTTTCCATTCTGTATTTCTGAAATAAATAAACTAAACTCTTTCTCCACACATACTGTAAATTTTCCTCTCTGTGGAGGGTATGAAGGGGCTTTAGAAAGACATGAACAAGCAGAATGTGGAAAAATGTGAGATTATCCACTTTGGTGAACAAAATAAAAAAGGCGCAATATTAGTAAAAGATTGGATAATATTGATGTTCAAAGTTGTGGTAGTCAGCAGGTAATTCTGAGGAGGGCAAATGATATGTTACTCTTTATAATGTGAGATAGGCAAAGGCTTTAGGACCCTGGAAGACCGCATGGAAGTGTAGCACACACTTTGTTTTTGCTTGCTACCAAAAAGGAAATACTTACTACAGAGAGGTTTCAGCCAAATTCAATGCTCATCCTAGGAATGACAGGTTTGCCTAATGAAGAGAAAGAGGATGGGCTGTAGCTTTATTCTCAGTGAGTGGGGAGCTCTCTCTAAAATTTGCCAAATTCTTAAAGTGCTTGATAGGATATTTTCCCTGCTGAGCATTTTAAAATTGGGGAGCACAATTTTAGAATAAAGTGTAGGCCTTGTTGGACGGACAGATTTGTTCACACATTTGATTCTTTGGCATTACCTTTTCAAGATGATTGTGGAGACTCAGTCGCTGTGTACATTGACACATTTCTGGGTATAAAAGGAATCAAGGATATGGTGCTGGAAAATAACTTTTGAGACCGAGAATCTGCTATGATCTTGATGAACGGTGGAGCAGACTTAAAATATACCAACTTCTCTCTGAAGAAGGGTCTCGACCCGAAACGTCACCTATTGCTTTTCTCCAGAGATGCTGTCTGACCTGCTGAGTTACTCCAGCTTTGTGTGTCTAACTTTGATTTTGCATGATGTTTCTCCTGTACCTGTACTTTTAAAATGCTTAATTCAACCAGTGATTTTTTAAATATGTTTCTGTATGAATACGTCAACATGAATATTTAATTACACAAGTTTTGATTTTGCAATTGCAATGGTGGTAAAATGCTTGCCAACATTACACTGTACAATTGGCAGCAACTTTTAGACTACATCTATAAGTACTGCAGAAATACAACGCTTTGCAGCCTTCTCCAATGTAACTGTGAATGGCTCAATTGTAATCCTGTATTATCTTTCTGCTGGCTGGTTAGCATGCAACAAAAGCTTTTCACTTTTCCTCAGTACACGTGACACTAAACTAAACTAAAACTGAAATGCACTGAACCTCCATAATTCAGTGGTTTAATTAGAATTCAGATATTTACATATCATTCTCATAGTAAAATACCTTAGAAATGTTATATTATTTTGCATGAGTCTTGAGTGGGATTTAAAAATATATTGAGCCATGAAAACTGCTCAATCTAATTCATAGATAAATATTTTAAATGGATTTTAAATAAATCTTTTGTATTTTTAATGTTTTAAAATATTTATGATATTTTACTTTCTACCATAATCTTGTGTATCTACTTTAAATTGGAATTCTACGAATTATTTAAAACCTTGGTTAAAAATTTTTTTTTTTTTGCACTCGACTTTGATGTCTTTGAGAATGCTTTGCAGAGCCAAGTTGATGACACCTTTGTTATTGTATACCAGGGTTCCCTAGAATTAGTTCTTGACATCAAGTGATGGCAGAAAAAGGGTCCAGAACAGCATAGAAACAGTATCTCTGAGAGTTTGGTTTCTTAGAAATAGCTGGAGGAATCATTGTGGAATCACTGATACTTAATCCAGGCCAAATAGCTTTCAAATTAGCATAATTAGCAAATTAGCAAATTAGCATACTGTTTCCCAACCATCCAGAGTACGAAAAAATTTATTTTTACATTTATGTACAGCACTCCCCATAATGTTTGGGACAAAGACCTATCGTTTATTTATTTGCCTCTGTACTCCACAATTTGAGATTTGTAATAGAAATATAACACATGTGGTTAAAGTGCACATTGTCAGATTTTAATAAAGGCCATTTTTATACATTTTGGTTTCACCATGTAGAAATTACAGCAGTGTTTATACATAGTCTCCCCATTTCAGGGCACCATAATGTTTGGGACACCGCAATGTCATGTAAATGAAAGTAGTCATGTTTAGTATTTTGTTGCATTTCCTTTGCATGCAATGACTGCTTGAAGTCTGCGATTCATGAACATCACCAGTTGTTGGATGTCTTCTCTGGTGATGCTCTGCACAGGCCTGTGTCACCTTCAGTTTTCTCTTCAGCATATAAAAGGCATGCTCAATTGGGTTCAGATCAGGTGATTGACTTGGCCACTCAAGAATTGACCATTTTTTACCTTTGAAAAACTCCTTTGTTGCTTTAGCAGTATGTTTGGGATCATTGTCTTGCTATAGAATGAACCGCCAACCAATGAGTTTTGAACTTGAGCAGTTAGGATGTGTCAATACACTTCAGAATTTATTATGCTACTACCATCAGCAGTTGTATCATCAATGAAAATAAGTGATCCAGTACCTTCAGCAGCCATACATGCCCAGATCATAACACCCCCACCACCGTGTTTCACAGATGAGGCGGTATGCTTTGGATCTTGGGCAGTTCCTTCCCTCCTCCATACTTTGCTCTTGCCATCGTTCTGATATGTTAATCTTCATCTCATCTGTCCACAAGACCTTTTTCCAGAACTGTGGTTGCTCATTTAAGTACTTGGCAAACTGTAAACTGGCCATCCTATTTTTGCGGCTAACCAGTGGTTTGCATCTTGCCGTGTAGCCTCTTTATTTCTGTTCATGAAGTCTTCTGCGGACAGTGGTCATTGACAAATCCACACCTGACTCCTGAAGAGTGTTTCTGATCAGTCAGACAGGTGTTTGGGGATTTTTCTTTATTATACGGAGAATTCTTCTGTCATCGGCTGTGGAGATCTTCCCTTTGCAATTAGTAAGCTCGCCAGTACTCTCTTTCTTCTTAATGATGTTCCAAACAGTTGATTTTGGTAAGCCTAAGGCTTGGCTGACGTCTCTAACAGTTTTATTCTCGTTTCTCAGTCTCATCATGGCTTTTTTGACTTTCATTGGCATAACTTTGGTCCTCATGTTGATAAATAGCAATAAAAGTTTCCAAAGGTGATGGAAAAACTGGAGGAAAGACTAAATGCTGAGACATTTGAACACACCTGAGCAAGTACAAACACCTGTGAAGGTCCCAAACATTATGGTGCCCTGAAATGGGGGGGGGGGGGGGGGGGGCTATGTATAAACACAGCTGTAATTTCTACATGGTGAAACCAAAATGTATAAAAACACACTTTAATAAAATCTGACTTTAACCACGTGATTTTTTCTATTACAAAACTCAAATTGTGGAGGACGGAGGCAAATAAATAAATGATGGGTCTTTGTCCCAAATATTATGGAGGGTACTGTAGTGGTACCGGTATCTTGCCTGTCAACCCAATAGTGTTAATTAAGTACTTTTAAATGACAGTCACTAATGTAAGGTAGACAGTCAATTTGCATGCAGAAAAGTAATACAATCAATGTGATAATGATAAGATATTGTATTTAATTAACGTTGATTGAGGAATAATTATTATCCAAAATCTCAGCTACGACTTATCTGATTGAGAGTCAGTGTTAAACCTATAGCATTTCAACCCCGAGGCAATGGGTCTATTACTACTGATTGCTGATTTGCTACTTGCCTTAACAAATGAGCAACCAATCCACTTCCATTAATACATCCCTCCCCCACCCAAGTTTTCCTACTAGTTTTACTGTCCTCATGATTAAATTTACTGTTTGTATGCCTCGTGGTCACCTTCCCTTCATCCAACATTTAACCATTGTACATTTCCTCCATCAACTGCTTTGATCTGTTCTTTTCACACCTTACATGTTCTTTGTGCCTTTCCATATCTCGTTTCCCTCTCCCCTGCATCTTAGTCTGAAGAAGGGCCTCAACCCAAAACGTCATCCATTCCTTCTCTCCAGAGATGCTGCCTGTCCCGCTGAGTTACTCCAGCATTTTGTGTCTATTAACACCAGCATGTTTCAACAACATGGAGCCCATTGATCTGCCAACAGCATCAAGAATTTAATTGCATCTCACATGAAACAAACACAATATGAACATTGATCCCAATGGATCATGAACATTCATCCTAATGGAAGCTGTACACTTACATTAAAAATATGAAGCTATATCCTGGATGAATTTCAAAGATTTAAACTCATTTTGGAGGTTGAATATAAAATGACCTATGCAATTTTTATCACATTAAATCTTGGATTGGAATGCTTGGTTTAGTAGAATTTCTAATGGTTTCTAGATATTTATCTCCATATCAAATACGTACTAGAACACTCCTTGTAGTTGGATAATGTACTACAAATAAATGTATTCCATAAATGTAAAACAAAATATTTTTCATAGTGACTTAAGAATACATTTCTTTTAATTTGTAATGCATGATCAGAACCAAAATCTTGCTATTTTATCCAGGTAAATAAGCTGGAATTTTAACCGTAATCAGAAACTGCAGATTCGGGAAATGTAAATAAAAAAGGAAAATAAATAGAAATCCTCAGCATCGCAGGTAGCATATTGAAGACTAACAGATTAAACATTGGAAGGTACTCTGTTTCCCACTTCACAGTAGCTACCTGACAAGTTGAATATATCTAGTATTTTATGTTAATTTGTGTAGGAAGGAACTGCAGATGCTGGTTTAAACCGAAGAAAGACACAACATGCTGGAGTAACAGCGGGTCAGACAGCATCTCTGGAGAAAAGGAATAGGTGACATTTCGGTTCGAGCCTGAAGAAGGGTCTCGACCCGAAAAGTCGCTGCCTGACCCGCTGAGTTACTCCAGCCTTTTGTGCCTATCTTTTATTATTATTTCGCAGACTGTAGCTGGGCAGCGGTTTATGTCTGAAACATTGACATCAAATAATATAGAGAGAAAGGACCACCAGATATTCCACGGAGATCTAATAGAAAAACAATGAAACTTTTGCAATCTTTGAAAATTAATGTTTCTTCAAGTTCCCTCTGACTGGCCAACGGGAGGTAAAATGGAAATCTATGACCAAAAGCCAGTACGTTTTCCGACTCGTCTTCCTGTCTCCGACGACATAGTATCTCATTTTGCTTTGTTGTTACCTTCTCCCTGCTAACAATGATCTATTCTACATTTTCCTTAATCTCCATTCCCTTTGTCCTGTTTTCACACCTTACACTTCCTTATCTAGGTATCTCCCTCTCTCCTGACATCAGTCTGAAGAAGGGTCTCGACCCAAAATGTCATCCATTCCTTCTCTCCAGAGATGCTGCCTGTCCCGCAGAGTTACTCCAGCTTTTTGTGTCGAAAGCCCGTACTTAGCTTAAGTCTCACTCAATGATGAACAAGTTAATATGTGAATGACAGGCACAATGTACATAGCACATAGTTAATCATCAATCCTTTGTTCTTTGTGCCAGTTTGGCAAATACCATCAGCAGAAAAAAATTCAATTGATTGAGCTGCACCAGCTTTAACAGATAGCAGTATCACTGAATCTTCTTCTCACATTTCACCATTCAGAACACAATTTCTTTCCTTTACAAGAAGGAGTATTATTAGGGGCATGTCTTATCTGGCGTTGTGTGCATATTTTCTACTTCCAACAAATTTGTTGCCTGATTATGCAGTATTTGTACTGCAACCCGATGAACAGCTTGACTGTTGCTTCATTACCATTCTCGGTGCTGAAGCAAAGCCCAGATTCACTACAGCATTCTCAACTTTTCACCTTGAATCTTACAAGCTATGATTGAACATGAAACTATTAACCCTGGACTTCTGATCGTATTTGCCATATGAAATTAGACTAAAACAGTGTTTGATGCCAGTGGGTTTTGTGCCACTATATTAACAAGCCATGACTTCAATTATTAGTTCGGATATAAATCCACTATGCAGTGAGGCTAGTACAGTTTTACTGTGCTTTCATTCCATAAATCATCGGATTCATCTAAACACAGGTGGAAATAAAATATATTCATTAGGATCAGTTTGTCATTTTTTGTAGTGCATCAAAATCAGACTAAAGCATGTTTAACATTGAGAAGATTTATAAATCCAGTAACAAACAGAATAACGATTATTAAAACACAGATAACTAACACTGAAAAGGAGCTTTAGACATTCTAGTGTAAGTAAAGAGAGATTAGAGGAACAAATCTCAATAAACAACCCAAGATCCAATTCTTCACCCGAAGGTTGACGTAAATTAAATTGTGTGCCCCTGGTTTCCAACTGTTTAAATATTCAAAACACATTTTCTCCCGACTACTCAAACTGATAGATTTGACATTAGAAATAATCTGGAAACATTTTAATCCAGAAAGGGCTTCATTCTATCTTTGCATTCTGTGATGTGTTAACATCGGAGTGCAAGTATTTATTTCCAATTAATACAGCTATTTCAAATTCAGCTAAATGATTAATACATCTTTCAGCTCACTTCCACATTGTGCTTAATTTACAGCAACATGAAGAATAGGCAGCAGCAAATCTAACATTTTGACGAGACTACATTTTCCAATCTTAGCCCCAGACGCTAAATCCCACAATTGCTATTTTTTGCATCACTCTTAAAGAATTAAGAGCCTCTTTTCTTTCCCAAGCCAAGAACACGCACAAATAAATAATTTCACTGTACCTAGGTTCAAGTATCATTATCATTAACATCAAGGCAGGGGGATAACCAAAACTGTGCCATAGACATCACAATCTTTTTTCTGATTTGCCCTAACGGTCATTTCACTTTGCTCTAAGGAGTAGAATTTGGCTGTTGGCAAAAACAAGAACAGCGACAAAGGTGGAAGCGAGATGGCCATACACCTTTCAACTGGTGCGTGGCACAAGATGTATCAAAACCGAGAACACTCGGAAATGGTAAAGGCTGTGGGTACGGATTTGCTTCTCATTTTGCAAAATGCTCAGGCAAAATGATCATGTTCTTCAAACATTGACCGGAGAAGAAAAATCTGAAGAACACGAGAAATCAAACCCAAATATTTTACTGCTCTCACTCAGAATGGAATGGATTTATCATGCATTCATAGATTTTTTTTTGGTCCTGTTTCACATTCTAGTTTCAATGCAATAAGGCTGTAATGTTTGCTGACTCATGTGATAAATTGCAACAATTATTTAATCATTAGTGGGATAATGTATATGTTTTATCTCTTGCTTTCCATCGTATTTATAATTTTTCACATTGCACGGTGTGTAACATCTGAGAGCTTCACTCATGCATGTTATAAAAACAGGCACTATAAAATAGTACATCACCCCGCCACGGCTTCGGTGCTATATGAAACAAAACAAAATGCATAAATTTTCCATTTACTTATTTTCCCATTTAGTTTGAAAACAGTACACAATTTTTCATGTGCTTCTTATGAGTGAAGGTTACGCAAGAAGATTTGAATAATTCACACTATTTTAATAAACTGCAACAAAGTAATGGTATTGGCATTAAAGGAAAGAATTTAAACTTTATGAACATTTGCCAGTGTTAAATCCAAGAAGCAAGTTATATTTATTTTATAAATGAGTATAGGATAATGCTTCTAAATACAATCTGGCAACAACTTGGGCAAATATTACCCCTCCTTCTCGATCTTCAACATTTCAATTCTATTCATTTGCGTTATAATCTTGGCCTTCAGTTCAGTCTTTTAAATGGGCCGTTGGCCGTTATCTTTTAAATGACTGAAAATGCACTCACAGAGAAAGGATTTCTCAGTTCTGTTTGTGCTGCTGCCAGGGGCCTTTGTAAATTGGCCATTGGGACTAACGAAGTCAAAGATTGTTTTAAGAGGGTTTTCAAATAAATGAAATCAAATAACATCACGTCACTCCTGGCCAATCAAGTGTGATGTTTACTGCACGGAAAGACAATACTTAATTGTTGATAGCTGCCAGTTGATGGGACCATCAAGCAGCTGTGGCCTGCATAATCTAACAGCTAATGCCAACTGAAACAATCTACTTGGCAAAGTGGAAACTCAGCAGAGGCTAATAGTTACAACTTTACACATACGAACGTTTAACCTGTTGGCTCCTGAGAAACTTCCGCCTCTGCTGAGTGAACCAATGACTTATGCAGACTTTCTAATTAAATATAGGCGTACCACAGCTGTAAAACAGGAGAAAATATTTAGTCAGTAAATCACCCATTCTGGGTCACATAAAATGATTCGATTTTATTTTCACTTTTACAGCTGTAAGACTGGTCCAGTGTCAATCTCATTTTTTTGAAACACATTGATTCCTGTCACAGGTTGCAAAGGGTAATAGAAAATCTTGACAACTACAATGTTGATGGTAACAAATTTGCAGTTTAAATAGAAGATAACATTGCAAATAACTTGGTGAAGTTCAGCAATTTGACAAAAATATTCTTAGCATTATTGCAAAAGTCATGAGGTTTTTTTTTTCCCAAGTCGATATCCAAGCATTGCATGGAACAAAGAAATTCTCCAAATATAGACACAAAATGCTGGAGTAACTCAGCAGGACAGGCAGCATCTCTGGATAGAAGGGATGGGTGATGTTTCTACACAATTTTCCTAATCGTTGGAAGAGACATAAAGGAATAGATTTGGGCCAAGATATCCCAATTTTTACTGGATGAGAGGTTATATCTGGAAATTGTCCATTGGCTCATAGTAATTGGTGCTAACCAAGTAATGCTACTCAAAGAAGCTATGATGTACTGAAGATAGACACTAAATGCTGAAGTAACATCGCTGGAGAGAAGGAATGGGTGACCCTTCTTCAGCTATGATGTACTGATGCAAAAGATTATTATTTCACAGGGGCGAATCTTAATTTAGTTTAGTTTAGAGATACAGTGCGGAAACAGGCCCCATTGGCCCACCGAGTCCACACCGACCAGTGCTCCCCGCACACTAACACTATCCTGCACACACTAGGGACGATTTTGCACATACACCAAGCCAATTAACCTACATACCTGTACGTCTTTGGAGTGTGGGAGGAAACTGAAGATCTCGGAGAAAACCTACGCGGTCACGGGGAGAACGTACAAACTATACACAGACAGCACCCGCAGTGGTGATCGAAGCCGGGTCTCCGGTGCTGCAAGCGCTATAAGGCAGCAACTCTACCACTGCGCCTCCCTGCTACCCACAGGAAAACATTTCTGCAGTTGGAACCATGGAAGATCTTTGGGGCAGCAAAGTTAGTGGAGTTATATCAGAAGGGCTCGATCCTCAGACAATTTATCTAGATTGGAGAAATGCTTCATTTCCTAATGATAGCACCCTTGATGATCTTAAAAATGTATCAAAAAGATTGGCTTGATGACCTTCCAAAATTAACCAATTTACATTTTAAGAGCATCGCCCGGCTTTGTAAAAGCGATGATGAAAAACAATGAAGTTACTAAAATTATAATTTAAACACTTTATCATAGAGCTTAGCTTAGCTTAGTTCAGAGATACAGCACGGAAACAGGCCCTTTGGCCTACTGAGTCCGCACTGACCAATGATCCCCACACACTAACACTATCCTACACACACCAGTGAAAATTTAAAATTACAGTATACCAAGCCAATTAGCCTGCAAACCAGTACGTCTTTGGAGTGCGGGAAGAAACTGGATCTCCTGGAGAAAACCCATGCAGGTCACGGGGAGAAAGTACAAACTCCGTACACACAGCACCCGTAGTCAGGATTGAACCCAGTTCTCTGGCACTGTAAGGCAGCAACTCCACCGCTGTGCCGCCCTTAATGTCAAAAATATTCTGTCACGAACCTTCTTGATTTAAAACATGATGTTTTGTGGTTATATGACAAGAAATCTGAATTCAGAATTTTTCGGTTCCAGTCAGGAGGCTAAAATAGGAGGGAAAATCCAATGACTTGGGCTATACTCAAATCATAAACTGCCAATCCTCACAGTTCCCACCCACAATCTCAAACTCTGCATAGGCCAAAGTTATCTGTGTCTATCTATGATGAAATAATTGTTTACTTCTCATGATTATTTACCAAACATTGACGCACACTTAACCACAGTCATGAAAATTGTGAATCTAAAGTAAGGTTAAAGTAAGTTTAATAAGATGAGTATTACAACACTTCCTTGATACCCATGGAAAATATGATGAGAATAATGACAAATGTAACACATCACTTTGCATTGTGAAATATATCAGTCACTGTTGTTTTGTAATTTAATTAATACAATCTTATTGAACATGATAATTCCATGTGTTACTACTACCTTGTTGAATGCCTGGCACGTTGGTCTGGATTTTCTGGATTTTCGTACATTTGCTGGTTTCTGAGGGTGAGGAATTCTCATTGTTCTTAACAACTGTAGTTCCTGGGTGGTTGTGTTTGGGGTGGGGTTTAGGGCTCTGGCGTGCATGGGGGGGTGGGGGGGGTGGGAGAGGGGGGGTGGGGGGAGGGATAGTGAGGAATGTGGCAACGCTAGATGGCCAATCCAAAATATCGCAGTGTGAAGCTAGATCTTTACGGCTGCCTGTGTCTTTGCCTAGAAACTGAGTACCTTTTCTTCCCTTATTCAGCTACCAGTTCTGGGAAAAGCCAAAAGGGAAACATTTAGATTGGAAGGTCTTTGAAATGTGGTGACAGTTGACTGATGAGCATCCATAAAATGACAAAGAATTGTTGTGTGTAGCCTGTGCATCACATAGCTTCTCCCTGGGAAACTAATTGCTTTGAATTGTTAATGGTAACATTATTTTTCTGGCAATCATTTCTTTAGAATACGCAAAATGAGCATGAAACAGCTCTTTTGACTGGACATAAAAGTTAAATGTCCCAATGTTGATCAAATTAACTTCAGCTATGTGACAATGGACTATATATGTGAGACAATAATGGCAGGGACAAAGAGCTGCTTTATGCCAAGATTTCACAGTTGTAATGTAAAATGTTGCAGTTGAACTAGGCCAGAGACATTCAAAAGGCAAACAGAGGAGTACTGTCACTTTTTAGAAATCCAGTTACACGGACCTGAATACGCAGGACAATTTCAGGAAGTTTCAATGGTTGGCACAGCAAAGAAAACAGTGATCCTGGATTGGACTGCGACCAGGATTATCACACAGAGCAAAATAAGGCACAGGTGAAAAGCAGCACGTTACTTTGCTAAATTAATTTTCCAAGTTTATAGACCGCTATCATTGTAAAATGGTTTTTAAAATATTTGAAAAATGTAGTTAAAAGCAAAATGCAGAAATTCGACTATAATATATATTTGCCATTTTATGCGTTCAGTCGTTCAAGCAGACTGTTACATTGAAGGCAGCATGACAGAGGTGCTTAAAATGCTGCCTTCAAGACTGTTTATGTACACTCTAACAGTGAGAAGCACTTTGGTGTTAAAATGCTGTTCTTGCGCACAAGTTTAAAGGCACAAGGAAAGACAATCGCTCCCTTTTGAATGGGGTTAAAGCTGCCCCCTGTTCATGCAGATAAGTGATTCAAAAGCCCAGCTTGAAACTGCTCTTGTGCGATTATCTGACACCACATAGCTACTGTAGCCCTGCTGGAAATGTAGCTCTACACTGCTTTTCAGAGAGATTAAAGTTGAAAAAGAGGTTTACACCATAGATGCTCTCACTTTCTCTCTCCTACTGTCGGCAGGAGTAGTGATGAACAATGGCCAAAGATGGTTCCCAAAACCTTCTGAATGGCTACACTGTTGGTGGCAGCATTCATTCAAACTCAGCCTAGTGTATTGTCCCCTCTATCAGTGGATCAGAATAGAGTTTGCTGGTGGCTGCCAAAAGGTTAGCTGCACTGATGAAAGGAGTTTCCCATTATTCACTGCTCTACAGAGCTTTCCCATTATGTCTCCCTGCCACTGTTCATGATGGAGGTCCGGATGTGTGGCTGGATGATCAGTCAGAATAATTGATTTGTGCAAATGAAGCCCACAATAGTTGCACAACATAAAATCTACTCTCCTCTAAGACAAATGAATTTGCCAGTTCTGGCACTGTCACAATCTAATGATATACATTACAAACTTTCAGGCCCAAAAGTGAAAAACACTACAAACTTCCCAGTACATTGTGGGAGGTCCTAACTGGGAGGCCATTTGTTAAAAGACAGCATCATGTTTTAAATCTGTCAATTAATCTTTTTACATTTGCTTCAACAATTTTACTTGGAAATACTTCCTGAAACAAATACATCGTTACACATTCTCTCAGGAAACAAGGAGATTGTCGTTCTGGATTTTTTCAAGTGAGTTAGATATAGCTCTTAGGTCTCACAGACACAAGAGATATGGGGAGAAAGCAGGAACAGGGTACTGATTTAGGATGATCAGCCATGATCATATTGAATGTCAGTGCTGGCTGGAAGCGCCAAATGGCCTACTCCTGCACCTATTGTCTATGTTTCTGCATCCCTCTACCTCAGTCATTACTTAATGACTGGAAGCTTCTATACAACTTGCACCACAATTTTACAACTGTCTGTCCTCTGCACCATGACCAAAGACTAATGTTGTGATTTCAGAGCTTTCTCTGGGATCAGGACAGCCAATACACAAATGATCACCGAGAGGAGACATTGTATGGCTGACTCATTAAACTGGAAAGCTGAATGTGAACACGGGGCTGTATACCAAATTGGCTTTAGATTCCCATTGATGGAAAACAGACGATTGTCTGGTCAGTTAATTTATTGTTTTTCAGTGCAAATCTTACCAGGTGTCTGGTACAAGTCTGCAGCGACAAGCCCATCTTGACATGCACCGGTAGTCTTTTGCTGTGGTGCAGTGGTAGAGATATTGCCTTACAGCACCAGAGACCCGGGTTTGATCCTGACTACGGGTGCTGTGTGTATCGAGTTTGTACATTCTCCCCATGACCCGCATAGGTCTTCTCTGAGATGTTCGGTTTCTTCCCACACTCCAAAGACTGGCTTAAAGTTTTCTATTTCTTGCTTTGTAAATGGAAGGCGTTACTCAGTGTGAGAAATATTTAGATAACAGAATCTAACAGGAATTGTATTCGTGTGCATATAATCTATATTACTAAAAGTCTGATTTTGACCACTTCCTGTTGTTCTGGATAGTGATTTTAGAAAAAAGCGCTGCCACTTACGGCTGTGATTGTTGGCCATCTTACTCCCTCTGTCCCCCTCCGCTGAGCAGGACAAGAGGATTTTTCCCATCGATTAAAAATAAAAGAGTTATTAGTGTTTAAAAAATGTTGAGAATCTCTCTCCTGAAGGCCACGCCCCTTCTGGAGTGACTATAATACCCAGAAGTGTTGAGTGCCTCAGTCAGTCTCTGCAAGATGGGGGAAGCGAGAGGGTCACGTCTCTCAGTCTGAGCTATGAATAACACTGAGCACATGTCTACTAAACTGTGAGTGGTTTTACTGACCTGTCAGTGCCCTTAATGTGGTTTGAAAATATAGTTTGGAAATGCTAAAGCTGTGTTGCCTTTGGTTTAGAATTCCTAAAGCTGTGTTGCCTTTGGTTTTGAAATGCTAAAGCTGTGTTGCCTTTAGTTTGGAAATGCTAAAGCTAAAGTTACCTTCCCTAATTAAAGTTGCCATGCCTAATTAAAGTTGCCTTGCCTTCTATATAATTAAAAGTCTAATCTTGACCATTTCCTGTTTGCGCTTTATATTGATTTTAGAAAAAACGCTACCACGTACGGCTGTGATTTTTGGCCATCTTACTCAGTCCCCCTCCGCTCATCAGGGGCCGAGAATTTTTACCATCGATGAAAAATAAAAGAGATATTAGTGTTTAAAAAATGTTGAGATTCTCTCTCTTGTCAATCATGCCATGAAGGCCATGCCCCTCCTGGTGGGAGGGGGGAGGGACTATAAAACCCAGAACTGTGGGCATGGCTCAGTCTCTGCAAGATGGAGGGAGAGGTCACGACTCACTGTCTTTAGTGGCCTTGCACCCTGCTTGAAATGGTATGAAACTGCACTTAAATTTGGTGGCTTTGCACCCTGCTTGAAGTGGTAAGAAACTGTACTTGAATTTGGTGGCCTTGCACCCTGCTTGAAATGGAATTTCAAGGAATAGCCATGAGTCAACTGCCAGCCCACCAGCTGTGAGTGAGTGAGCTGCCAGCACAACAGGCTTGAGTGACTGAGCCGCCAGCCCAAGAATCCATTCGGCCCACAATGTCTATACTAGCCCTCTGGAAACCAGTCCCTTCAGCCCACAACACCGATACTAGCGCTCCAGAAAGCCCCCCCCCCCCACCCCCACTGGCCACCAATATTGGAATTGGTGGAGAGGTGGAATATTGCGTTGGGGGACCAGCCCTCTCGTGTGATGCTGGGACCCAACGGGTCCTACTTAGTCTTGATATAAATATATTCCTCACAAGGCAAGGACATTTTCAATGTTTCTGACCAGGTCGATGGAGAACAGGCAAGTGGTCAAAAGTCCAGTCATTGCCAGTTACTCATCTTAACACCACTGGCTTTGATGTGGGAAAAAGTATATTAAAAAAATAAATGTTTATGAGTAAATTCTGGTGAAAGACTGGTTTAGGCTTGGCCTGAAGTTGTCATTAATGTCCTTCTTAGTGATACCAGGCCTTCTGACAGGAAAAGCTCTTCAGCTAATTATGTTCCAACAGAGTCGGGAAGGAAAATATGGCCTTGTAGTCTCTCAGGTTCCCCCCTAAGTAACAGACTCCACTGTATTGCACTGTGCCTAGTTACTCTCCATCTCGCCAACTAGTTGCTGAGCCCCTCTTGTTTGCGTGTGTAAAATATAGTCGGGACTTGCAGTAAAGCAGACTGAAACTTATGCAAGTGGGTCACTTGGTTCTTGCCCTGCAAATCCCTTTACCTATCTACTATGTACCTGCACCAAACCCAGTGAAACCCAATTTTCATTTGCATGTCAAATCTTGGTGATAACACAGAAGCATTAAACCAAATGCAATGTACATGTGATCAGAATGTTGTGATAACATTTCAGTTCATTTTCAATCCATAAATCAATGAAGATCGTGACCGTTTGTGCATCACATAATTGATCAATGTTTGAGTTGTGTTTTGTGCCTGTAATTGTTTTGTACATTGATGTCCGCGTGTGATCTGTGAAGAAAAACACAGGGGCAAGAGGACTACACTGCAACATGGTGAATCAACATTTAGTTTACATGTAGTGACTTTGATCCAGTTCAAACACAAATACCGTGAACAAGGAGCAAGTCAAAAACTAATCAAGCACCTGAAAACACACAGAATGGAAATCTCAAATTAAATCAGGAAATGCGTAAAATACGTAATCAGGCTGCATTTGTTGCAAGAGAATCAGAGCTCATGGTTCAGTTCAAAATATATCAGAATAAAGCCTAAAACTTACAACAAGCCAAAGAAATTTCCTTTATTATAGTATAATAATTGGGAAAAAATTAATATTAAAATTTTGGAAAAACCCAACGACCCCCACAATTAAAATGTGGATTATGGAGATGTCTGAGACCTTACACTTGGAAAAAATTAGACTTGTCTTAATTGACAAACCAGAATTATTTGCTAGAATATGGTCTCCATTTATTGATTTTCTGAAAGGGTAAATTGGTTCTTGCTTCACCAAGATTTGACATGCAAATGAAAATTGGGTTTCACTGGGTTTGGTGCAGGTACATAGTAGATAGTCACCTGGTGGCGGCGCGACTCGTTGCAGCGGCTCCTACAGCCTGTCTGTCTTTTTTTATTTTTTGTCTAGTTAAATGTAGTGTTTGGTGTTTTTTAAATACTGGTTTTTAAATGTGTATATGTGGGGGGCGGGGGGGGAGGGGGAAACCGTTTAAAATCTCTTCCCTGTCCGGGAGACCCGACCTTTTCCCTGTCGGGTCTCCGTTGTCGTTGGGGCCTAGCACCGTGGAGCGGCCTCCACCCTGAACGACCCGGGGGCTCGGGAGACTGTGCTGCGGACTACTCACCATCGTGGGGCTGGCCGGCCTCGGAGCGTGGGGAGCGGTGGTGACTCGCTGCTGCGACTCGACTCCTGGGGCTCGGAGGCTCCAGCAACGCAGCCGCAGGTCCGGTGGACTGGGACATCGGGAGCTCGCGGGTCCGGGGGGAGAGAGAGACCGCTTCCCGGAGCTCCCGCAACGCGACTTCTCCAGCCCGTGTCGCGGGGTTTGGAACGACCCGGAGCGGGGAAGTACATCACCCGGCACGGCTTCATGGCCGTGGGACATTACAGCGCCCGCCGGGGGCTCCAACTTCGAGACTTCTAGACCGGGAGCGGGGCCGTAAATCGCCCGGCACAGCCTAAAATGGCCGTGGGACTTATCATCGCCCGCCTGGGGCTTGGACATCGGGAGAGACATGGAGAGCAGGGGAGAGAAAATACTTTTGCCTTCCATCACAGTGGGTTCACTGTGATGGATGTTTGTGTGAACTTAATTGTGTGTATGTCTGTAGGACATTGTTTTTGTTTGTATGGCTGTGGAAACAAAATTTCGTTTGAGTCTCACTGGGGCTCAAATGACAATAAATTTGTATTGTATTGTATTGTATTGTATTGGTCCAGCACGGAAGCTTGACTGAAACTTGAATCCAGGATTGGATGAATAGTTACAATATATAATCTATGGACCTATCTCTAAAATTGTGTAATTGGTAATTTCTCTTATTTTTTTCTCTTTTTTCCCCCTCCTTTCTTTCTATAGCTATCTTTCAAAAAATGTATTAAAAAAATAAACAAATATAAGCTGTGTTAATATGTAATTGATAAACAAATTGTGTTTTGGTTATGACATGTATATGCTTCTAATAAAAATATTAAAGAAATATTAAAAATATATATTTCCACTATTTAAAAAAAATATTAATCAGGCACCTGACTGGCTGAGGAAAAGCCTGAACTGTACTCAAAGATTTGACAAACTCCATTAACTAACTCTAACTTCCAACTGGATGGAAGTAATTCGAATTATATTCTCTGGACAATTGGAATGTTATAGATCCATAGAGTCATAGAATCAAGCAGCACTGAAACAGGACCTTTGGCCCATCGTGTCCATCCTAATCATGTAATACCCATCCGTACTAATCCTGTCCACCAGCACTTGGTCCATAGCCTTCTGTGTCTTGATAATTCAAAGTACTCATCCATCTACTTTTTAAATGTTTTGTTATTCATTTAATTATTAATTTTTAATTATTAATTTTTAACTGTTAATTATTGGTCTTTTTAAGTATTTATTGCTCTCAGGTAGTGTCCACATTGTATTCTATGTATTTTCTGTCTGCGTTCATTTTGAATCTGTGGGTTTGTTGGTTGGGAGCTTCTGGACATCTGAATTTCCCTGAGGGGATCAATAAAGTATTTATTATTATTATTATTATTATTATTATTATTATTATTATTATTATTATTATTATTATTATTATTATTATTATTATTATTATTATTATTATTATTATTATTATTATTATTATTCCAAGGTGGGTTTGCTGCTTTCTGCATTACATCATTTTAAAATTAAAATAAATATTGGTAGAGTGGTAAAACAATTATGGAAATCCGATTCAAAACTTTGAAGACTGGTGCCAAATAATCGCCCCAATTATTTAAAAAAATGTCTTGTTGCAATTTTGCATTGGAACTGAAATAAACTTCCAAGGCAGTGGAGCTAATCCTTAAAGGGAAGGTGTTCAACCTTCCGAAACTACTCACCACAAGCAAGGCTACCTGACCTTCATAAGTTATAGGAGCAAAGTTAAGCCATTCGGCCCATCAAGACTACTACGCCATTCAATCATGGCTGATCTATCTATCTCTCCCTCTCAACCCCATTCTCCTGCCTTCTTCCCATAACCACTGACTACTCAAGAATCTATCTATCTCTGTCTTAAAAATATCCATTAACTTGGCCTGCACAGCCTCCTGTGACAATGAATTCCACAAAGTGTAATGACCTTCAATGCACGCACTGCAGAATGAAGATGATGCTTATGTTTCCACACATTCAGAGGCTGATCTGCAATCCTTCCTAAACTCGTTGATCAAAGTATATGAGAGGATGGATCCTGATACTGAGAACCCACAACCCTCAGTGGAGTCAGACATTGATGATGAAATCGCCATTGTCTTCAATGTGCTGTCGCAGTTTTTGGTTGATTGTGGAAAAAGAGTATTTGATGATAAAGACCTTAGACGTGGCACAGAACATATAGTGTTACAGGCAGCAGTGAGGCCTCTATTACTGGCTTTCCTGAACACCTTCGCTCAGTCCACCTGGGCCTACGTGATCTCCCGATTGCTAAACTCTTTAACTACCCCTCCCATTCCCACACTGACATTTCTGTCCTGGGCCTCCTCCACTGTCACGGTGAGGCCACATGCAAATTGGAGGAACAGCACCTCATATTTCGCTTTGGCAACTTACAACACAGCAGTATGGCTTTTGATTTCGCTAACTTCAAGTAACCCTTGCTTTCCCTCTCTCCGTCCCTCCCTCACCTTAGTTCTCGCTAGAATTTAGAAGATTGAGGGGGGATCTTATAGAAACTTACAAAATTCTTAAGGGGTTGGACAGGCTAGATGTAGGAAGATTGTTCCCGATGTTGGGGAAGTCCAGGACAAGGGGTCACAGTTTAAGGATAAAGGGGACCGAGATGAGAAAAACATTTTTCACACAGAGAGTGGTGAATCTGTGGGACTCTCTGCCACAGAAGGTAGTTGAGGCCAGTTCATTGGCTATATTTAAGAGGGATTTAGATGTGGCCCTTGTGGCTAAAGGGATCAGTGGGTATGGAGAGAAGGCAGGTACAGGATACCGAGTTGGATGATCAGCCATGATCATATTGAATGGCGGTGCAGGCTCGAAGGGCCGAATGGACTCCTCCTGCACCTAATTTCTATGTTTCTATGTTTGACTCATTTCAGTCCTGATTAATTTTACTGTTTGTATGCCTCGTTGTCAGCTTCCCCTCAGCCAACAATGAACCATTCTATATTTCCCTGACACTATCTGCTTTGATATGTCATTTCACACCTTGCCCTTCCATATCTCTAGTTTCCCTCTCACCTGACTCTCAGTCTCAAGAATGGTCTTGATCCGAAACATCACCCATTCCTTCTCTCCAGCGATGCTGCTGTCCCACTGGTGAATGTGTTGTCCAGCATTTTGTGTCTATTTTTTACACGCTACAGGGAGATGTACTTCTGAAAGAAGGCACCTGAACGGACTGTAAGCACCTTTGCTGTCTTTGCAAATTCTTTGAAATTTGTAGGCAGAATAAGCAAGCTTTGACCTCTCATAGTCCCTCATCCTCAGTATGGATGTCCAACATACACACATTTAACTTCATAAGGCAGGTCACATCATTCGCATGCCTGACGCAAACGTCCCAAAGCATATATGTAGGAAGGAGCTGCAGATGCTGGTTTAAATGGAAGATAGACACAAAATGCTGGAGCAACTCTGGAGGGAAGGAATGGGTGAGAGGGAGATACATAGATAAGGAAGTGACTTGTGTGAAAACAGGACAAAAGGGGTGGAGACCCATCCCTAAGCACAAGTTCTATTCTGAGTTCTGTTTTGAGTTGAGGTTACCAGGCAAACAGAGGAAAGATTGCTGATAGATTGAGGCAAAGAGTGAGATTTTCTGGGTCTTCACCTCTTGGAGTTCCTCCCTCACATCCACTACCTTGACTGCAGAAGAAGCAGATTCTGCAATTTCATCACAATTCCCACTAACTTGCTTTCTGAACCCCTTTGAGGACAATGAATCTTTCCTTCCTCTGGCTTCACAATTTGCAACTTCAATCCTTTAGTCTAACAACTCCTTTTCATCTCTGGCCTTTGTCCAACCACCTGTCCTCGTCTGTGTGTGACGTGCAGGCCCTTCGGCCAGAACGAAGGACCGGCGTGCCGTGGCCTGTAGAGGAAGCCACCAAGCCGGCCCCTGCTGGTCCTCCGAGATCCAGAGAACTGGAGAGGAGGAATTGAATTGAATACTTTCTTGTCACATGTGACGTCAAAGTGAAATTCTTTGGTTGCATACCCAAGTTATGCAAAGAGTCGCCCATAAAGGGCACCTACAAAGTTACAATGTACCCCACACCAGGTCCCCCTTTGTTCTCCCCCCATCACGGCGGTCCCCCCCCCCTCCTTTGTTCCTCCCCTCGGCAGTGACGTCCTCACTCCCACGTGGTCCGTCCTCGTCTGGTGTCATCATCGACCGCCACACCGTCTTCTCAATTAACGCCGGGTCCTCTCTGGACCCCTCCATGGCGCTGACCCAGGCCTCAGCCTTGGGCTCCGCAGACCCAGGGGCTGTTGGCCGCGGGCTTCGTCGAGGGAATTCGCGACAGCAGATGTAAAAACAAGGGCGGGTAAGAGAGGGAACCGGGATCTTACCTTCCAGCCCTCAAAGTCGGCTGAGTTGGGCTCCACTCCAGAAGACTGAGCATGGAGACGGGACGGGACATTAAAAATGACGCCAAAACCTGGCGATTCTAGCACGCAGCCTCAGTGGACTATTTCTGTGCAATTTCTACTAATCGGGGATTGGCAATACTCTACGGAACTGCATGCAAAAAACGATTTCACTGCACGTCTGTACATGTGATAACAAAGAACCATTGACCCATTGAACCTATTACCTGCCATGCTCTGCATCTGAAACAGGGAGGTCAGGGTCCCAACCAGAAATATCACCGATCCATGTTCTCCAGGGATGCCACCTCAGCCACTGAGTTACTCCAGCACTTTACATCTCCTTTTTGTGAACCAGCACATGCATTTCCTCACATCTCAGCAGATCTCAGGTGGTCAACTAACATGCATTCCCTGGTAAAGAAGGCACAACCACGGCTTTTCTCACTAAGATCACTCAGGAAAGTCAACTTGCCACAACAGCTGTTAGTGTCATTCTACCGTTGTGCCATTGAGAGTGTCCTGACACATGGCATCCTGGCATGGTACGGGAACAGTTCTGCCACTGACAAGAAGGCTCTGCAGAGAGTCATCAATACAGCCCAGAAGATCACCCACACACACCTGCCTGCCCTGGAAGAGATCAATAGCTCTCGTTGCCCGTGGAAGGCATCACGCATCCTAAAGGACTCATCTCATCCCGCACGTCACTTGTTCTCAGTAAAGCGTTACAGATCCATCAATTCACGCACCACAAGATTAACAAACAGTTTCCACCCCAAGGCCATCACCACTCTGAACTCTGCACTGAACACACACCCCCAACAGACAATATTTTATACTGCCACAACACTATACTGTGAAATATTGCACATTCTGACTTGACGATGTTTTTCTTGCCGTTTTTGTTATTTCCATTGTCGTTATTATTGACCTGTTACGTTGGAGCTTAGTGCGCCTGAAATTATGTTGTATGTATTTACAATGACAATAAAGTGCATTATTATTATTATTATTATTATTATTATTATTATTATTATTATTATTATTATTATTATTATTATTATTATTATTATTATTATTTCTACATGAACCTTCTCACATTCACCTTGGTTGCTTCTTACCAGTGCATCAGGTACTCAAGGTTCTCCAGCCTGAGTAGTCTCCCTTCAATTCCTTGATGCTTTCTGGGGTTCAACTATTAGAATTTGCATTCAACTAACCTTCTTGTCTCCCTGCAGGTGGCAGTCAGCCAACGAGGCAGTGGTCAGAGAAGAATACTGGCGTGATGTCAATGACAATGAGCGTAAAGGTCTTCCGGCACAAAGAGGAAGACTATCAAATACCGTGTTGAGCGATCTGGTCTCTATTAAGAGAACTGTTGCTGTGCTCCACCTGCAGGGTCTCTGAAGGTGTTGCACAATTTTGTGTCTTTGACCGTTTCCTTCAGTGGATTGTACGTGCTGGCCAGCATGTCGTGGCACCGAGTGTTATCCATCTGCACCGATGACGCAGTTGAAGTCCCGAGCCAGAACGACCGACTGAGACATTACCAGTGAGGTATAGACATTGATTAGCCTTAGCAGAGTATTTTGGTACATTGTATCCACTTTGAGGGGACACATGCTAAACACCTCTTGGACTTCAGTGATTGAGAAGAAGCCACCCCACAGCAGAATACCCAGGTCGGAAGCACAACAATCGTTGCCCTCCATCCCACGGCAGCCTGTGGCATCGCCATCGCAACCCCCTCCAATAGCTGCATTTGTGCTGTCATGCAGTCTTGTGTAACAGCCACACCTGTCTTGACCTTTGCAAAGTATTCCAAGTCAGTCACATATAGTGCAGTGTGCTTCACTCCGCGCTCATTAGCCAATGAGACCTTCGCATCCATAGCTTATAGATTTGTTGGAGTTCACAATCAGTTGTTATAGTCAGTTGTTAACCCCATGAAGATGACATCTGAGTTCTGATTTTTCCCTTCCACTTGTTTTTTCTGGTGGCCATGCCGTGCCAGTCCGGTTTCACCCAGGCTGGTGATATCGATGTTGATGACAATAGCAAAGCCTGGGCTACGGCAGTGGACTCCGCATTTGGGTTTGCCATTTCTGGGATTGTCCATAAGAATCCTGACATTCCAGGTCCCGAACTTCATCCAGAGATGTGAGAGCTGCCTGACTGTGATTAATTCTAATGTGGAGGTAACTGGTGTGCATCAGCTACTGCAAGGTCCTGGACCAGGGGTGAGGATGTTTACTTTTAGTTTAGAGATACAGTGTGGAAATTGTCCTTTGCCCACCGAGTACACACTGATCTTCAATCACATATTCATACTAATTCTGTTATTCCACTTTCTCACTCCTCAAACATTCGGGGCAATTTTACAGATGGCAACTAACCTGCAAAACCACATGTTTTGGGAGGAAATTGGAGCCACCAGTCAAAACACGCACAGTCACAGAGAGAACATGCAAACACAACGTAGACAGCGCCTAAGGTCAGGATCGAACCCAGGTCTCTGGCGTTGTGATACAGCAGCTACTATACCAGCTGCACCACTGTGACGTCCTCGGATGTCCAAGATGCCAAGATGATCGGCGAGCAGGTTCCGGCGAGCATTTCCCACTCAAAGTCTAGCTGGCAGCCAAAGTAAAAACATCGCCTATCCATCTCCTTAAGATGGGTCTCAACCCGAAACGCCACTTATTCCTTTTCACCAGAGATGCTGTCTAACCCGGTGCGCTACTCCAGCTTTTTGTGTCTATCTTTGGTTTAAACCAGCATCTGCAGTTCCTTCCTACACAGAAACAAACAGCTGTTGAACAGACTGCATGAAACACCGTATGTACGAACAAGCGAATGAGGAGCACAAGTCAACCACTTGGTTCATCAAACCTATTCTCACACTCAGTGGCATCATGGCTGATGTGACTGTAATCTCAACTATACATTTGCTACCCTGCCCAATAACCTCTCACTGCTTTTCTCATCGATCCTACAAACATCAGATACTAAAAGTAGACAAAAAAATGCTGGAGAAAAAAACGGGTGAGGCAGCATATATGGAGGGAAGGAATTGGCGTTGTTTTGGGTCGAGACCCTTCTTCAGACTCTAAAGCCCTGAGATCTAGGAAATAGAGATGTTCTGTCTGTAATTGGGCAAAGACAATGTTTAACCAGTCCAGACAAAATTACTATGGTAGGAAGGAACTGCAGATGTTGGTTTAAACCAAAGATAGACACAAACAGCTGGAGTAACTCAGCGGGACAGGCAGCATCTCTGGAGCGAAGGAATGGATGACATTTCGGGTCGAGACCAGTCTGAAGGAATCTCATTTCCCACTCAAAAGCTGGCTGGCAGCCAAATAGGAAACATCACCTATCCATCTCCTCCAGAGATGCTGCTTGACCCTTTGAATTACTCCAACGCTTTACGTTTTTTGTTGGGTGGTGGGGCTGAATCTAATACCAGCATTCCCCAAATATGGCATCTCCGGAATAATACTCTGCAATTTTTTATTTCAAATTTAATTTTCTGTATAAAAAATATCTGGCGGAAATAGAAAGCTATCAGTACATGCCAGCAAACCAGAAGAGGACTGTGTATCACACCATGGCCAAGTGGATGGAGCACCGATACCAAAGGTGTGGCTGCAATTAGGAGACTGAAAAATCTTCCTTGACAGCACAATTAATCTTTATGACAACCAGGAGCACTGTAGGAAGCATCTATCTCTTCAAGCCAGCAGCACGAGCCTCCATTTCATGGACAGCTTGGAAGCTGCAGATAAATTTATGTCAAGGACAAGAGTTAGCTAAGAGATGCTCCATTGAAATATGCAATATTACTCTCCATGCCAGGATACATGCATCACATTAGCCACCATTGAAGTAATGTCAGACTTTTCACACAGAGTTGTGAGTCTGTGGAATTCCCTGCCTCAGAGGGCGATGGAGGCCAGTTCTCTTGGTGCTTTCAAGAGAGAGTTAGATAGAGCTCTTAAAGAGAGCGGAGTCAAGGGATATGGGGCGAAGGCAGGAACGAGGTACTGATTGTGGATGATCAGTCTTAATCACATTGAATGGCGGTGCTGGCTCAAAGGGCCAAATGGCCTACTCCTGCACCTATTGTCTATTGTCTAAGCCACATGTGCAACAGTGATAGAGTGTGGAAACAGGCCCACGTCGGCCAATTTGTGCCAGCTACACTAGTCCCACCAGCCCGCGTTTGGTCCATATCCCGCTAAACCTGTCCTATCCATGTACCTGTCTTACTGTTTCTTAAATGTTGGGATAGTTCCAGCCTCAACTACCTCCTCTGGCAGCTTGTTCCATACACCCATACACAGGATTGTGTGAAAAAGTTCTCCCTCAGATTTCTATTAAATCTTTTCCCCTTCACCTTAAACCTATGTCCCCTGGTCCTCGATTCACCTACTCTGGGCAAGAGACTCTATGCATCTACCTGATCTATTCCTCTCATGATCTTATACACATCGATAAGATCACCCCTCATCCTCCTGTGCTCCAAGGAATAGGGTCCTAGCCTCCTCAACCTCTCCCTATAGCTCAGACCTTCTAGCCCTGGCAACATCCTCGCAAATCTTCTCTGTACCCTTTCCAGCTTTTTGAGAGGCTAAACTACTGCCACAGCCACAACATCGACCGACCACCAACCACTGGTGGGTTAGATGCTGAGACCAGAGGAGGAAAGTAAGGTCGAATATGTAACGATTTTTGAGTGAATCGTAGCAACAGGAGTAAAGAAACTGGTACTGATAGAAAGAGTGACACACGAGGTACCCCAAGTTAAAACTCGTGGTAATAACTTCTGATTAACGTAGCTGTGACGTCGGAACTCGTGGACGCAACTTAGAGTTTTGTGGCGCTACAGGCAGGTACCCGTGAAACTTGTCAACTCTTGAAAAAAATCAAACATGTTTAAAGTTTTCCACAAGTCAAATTTACTCTTGTGGTTAAGAATTGAAACATTTTAACTCGTTGTAAGAACGTAGTGGCCCGTGCGTTTACCTTAGTGTATCGTGAGTCTACCGTGGGAACTCTTTAACTCAGCGGGCACGCAGCATTAAGTTCACAACACGCGAGGATTATGTGTGTCATGTATTCGTGTGAATGAAGCGTGTTGGTGGGCAGGCAGTGTGTAAAAGGCAAGCAAGATGGATAACAATGCCATGGGACAAACTCCAGAGCTGCTGCCTGGCCCGGTCCGCTGAGTTCCCTGTGGGTAAGTTGAAACTTTGTTTTTGTTTATTAATCTGCAGAGTACCAAGTCGCAGATAGACAATATAAGATGGAGTAACTCAGCGGGCCGGGCCAGGCAGCAGCTCTGGAGAGAAGGAATAGGTGACGTTATTGGGTCGAGACCCTTCTTGTCCTTTTCTCCAGAGATTCTGTCTGTCCCGCTGAGTTACTTTTTCTCTCTCCTCGTGGGTTTAAACCAGCATCTGCAGTTCCCTCCCACACGCTTCAACACTACAGGAGAGCCCGGTGTGGGGACTCGACCCAGTCACGGGACGGCCGCTTCTTGCTCAGGCTTCAGGAAGCCGGTACAATGGAGAGGTACGAGGCTGCCATGGTCCTTGGAGCATTCGGGAATGCCATGGGCTATTGTAACGTTACACGTCACGGGTGCAACAAAGCTGGATTCAAGCTGACCGAGTCTGATTTATCAGCAGAGATAGACATAATGGCTTGAAAACCATTTCAGTGGAGGGCTCCATTCAATACGCTCATGCACATGGCGACCGTCGAAGCTTTGGTTAGTGGTGAGTTTTCTATTCTCGAGTCCTATTCTTTAATGTTTATGTATGACTCCAGTTTGGCCCATGGTATTGTTATCCATCTTACACGCTGCCCGCCCACCAACACGCTTCATTCACACGAATACATGACACACATAACCCTCGCGTGTTGTGAACTATGCTGGCACTAAAGTAGAAATAAACGCTTGGGGTATCACTGCTCCAGTGCTGCCCACCTCTTGCTTCGAGCGACTCTCTAACAACTTGCAATTTTTAACATGCGACATTATCCATCGCATTTTCTGTTTAGTTTCACAAGCTCTCGGGAACGCTCACCATTCATGAAAGCGCCAAATGCGCAAGCATCCCGTTTAAAATCTTGCGGTTGTTATTAAATCGAATTTCGCAACGAATTTGCAGCCCCCTCGGTCTAACTTGTTCATGCCAAGCTAGGTCCTTCCTGGACGGCTTGGGTTGCATGAAGAAGGTGGATAGGCTTGAGTTTTTGTTCTCTTTGCAGTACAGGAGGCTGAGGGATGACCTCGTCTCACATTTGGTCTCTATTCCTCTAAACCTCTCATACCCACCAGGTTTCTGCAGAGTCTACAGTACAGCAAGGCTTGTGTTCCATGCAATATTTCCGCCACCATCTCCCACTACCCTGGTAGTTACTCAAGAGTAACTCGGGAGAGGAACTTACTCAAGAGTAACTCGGGAGAGGAACTTTAGTAACTCTGGAGACGAACTTGCAACATCGCAGAAAACGGCAAACTTGTCATACCCGTGGGAACTCGGTTAAACTCTTGATCATACACTTGGGATCTCGTACACAACCACGAGTCTTTCACTCGGGGTACCTTGTGGGTCAGCTCCTACCGTGAGACAGGGCTTTTATGTGACAAACTCTTATGGCCTCTTACGTTGCAAGTGCACCAAATCGAGTATGTACACACAGTTTCAACTTGCTTCTCTATCTTAGGAGATCAAATCAAAAGCAGTAATCTATTTTAGTGCATTTCCTAAACACAATGGTAGGAATGATTATTAAATGTTATTTGAGATTACAAATTATTATACATTATAAATACTACAATAAATTAACCTATTACTTTATCAATAAAAATGCCTCAATTAAAATAGCAGAAAATGTTAAAGTCCCTTAAATATATAGAAAATTAACAATAGTAATTCCTTTTCAGTAATCCCTTAAATTAAGAACATAGGGGATATAGAATTTAGGAAATGGTAAAATATGGCTGTGGGGAAGGCAATTTTATCAAAGCTTTTACAGAACGACCAATCTAAAAGATCTGCATGGAAAACCTTAAGTAGATTATAGCCTAATGGCTATAAAATAGCATTTTTATAGCTTACCAGTTTTCGGTTAAGCACAGCAAAAACAGCTGTGGTGAAACATTCAGGTTTGATTACATCTGATCTGTTAATTTTACATCTGTTAAATTCATCATTGCTTTATTATTGTAATCACTATTGTTCCATTAAACTTAAATATTTCCAAGTTGCATTCAAGCAATGCTTCAAATTGCAGATTAATATAAAGACTGTAGTTATTGATGTTTGGACTAATCTTACTGTACTGCTGTCAGGAAACAAGGTATAGTTGGGAAAGGGGCTGTGGAGAGGGAGAGGGCAGTGATACTGGATAGGGCCCAAGAGTGGGCACAGATATTGCAATGCCAGGAGTCACTGATGGTGCAGAAGCCTGCTCCCATGGGGCGAGGTCATACTCAACGCTGACACAGATGATATGTCAAAGATAACAGTGTGCACTCTGCACTTTTTCTTTCCTCTGCTGCATTCTCACAGGAATGCCTGGAAACAGATTAATTCCTGGGAGAAGAAATAGTTGTGTGAAACCTCTTTGGCTCGTTTGAAAAAGGGCGGTGAGGTGGCGCAGCGGTTAGTTGCTGCTTGACAGCTTACAGACCGCGGTTCGATCCTGACCACGGCTGCTGTCTGTACAGAGTGTGTACATTCTCCCCGTGACTTTCCCCCGTGAGCTCTGGTCTCCACCCGCATTCCAAGACGTACAGGTTTGTAAGTTAATTGACTTTGGTAAAAATTATAAATTGCCCCTAGTGTGTAGGATAGTTCTAGTGTATGAAGATCGCTGGTCAGCGCAGGCTCGATGGGCCGAAGGGCTTGTTTCTGCACTGTATTTCTACACAAAACTAACCTCTGGTCATCAAGAAGCTCTGGTCATCACCTGTTATATGTTTTGCAGATTTTAACAATATCAAATAAATTAAGAAACAGCAAACAAAGCACAAGACAGTTGAAAACAATCAGCAATCAACCTGCAATTAGTTGATAATTATTTCAAAGCTGCTGGTGAGGGTCTTTCTTCAAACAGAATATGTTCAAACATGTTTGGTTAAGCAACAGGGTTGAGTGGAACATAAAACTCCAGAGTGGAACCAATGGTGTTGTCCATGTGGCACACTGACTGACATTATAGTCTACTGACTCCAGAATAAATCTGAAGGCATTTGCACGTTAATTTTCTCATGATATAATGCTCAGTGTACCTTTCACCACAATTATCTTAAACATTGGTTATCTCTTGGAAACCCGGACAGCAAACACAACATAATCCAGCCTCTCTTCCAAATAATTCAGCCGTTGTCATCTCTTAGTTGGGAATTTGTGCATTGTACATTCATTACATTTTAAAGATCAAATCCTGACAAAGGGACAATATCATCAAGATCAACTGTTGTAAACTTTTATTTTTATTTTGAAGATAGATGCATAATTTCAAACGAAGGATATATGTCCGACCAGTGCATTTTCAATGTCATTTACATCACCGTGTCATGGGTTTGTCAGCAACGAGGTGCATACAGCAACTATATCTTAGGAATTAAAGACCTCTTTAATGTGAATATCTCGGACTGGACCTGAACCTGTTACCAATGCAAACCAACAATGTCAAATAAATTTTTTCTAGTGCTGACCACCAAATTTAGAAAAAGTATCTTAAAAAACAAACTGCTGGAGGAACTCAGTGGGTCAGGCAGCACCTGTAGGGGGAAATGGCCAGTGGGCAGTTTCGGTCGAGACTCTTCCGATGCAAAGGAAGGGTCTCCATTCCTCTCAGTGCAGAAGAAGGGTCTTCTTGCCCTGAAACGTTGACTGTTCATTTCCCTCTATAGATGATGCCTGACATGCCGAGTTCCTTCGGCACTTTGTTTTCTGCTCCAGGCTCCATCATTTGCAGTCTTTTGTGTCTCCAAATAATTTTCCAAAGCAGTAGCGAAAAATATAAAGTAGATATATTGCTTACCTATCGAGCACATAAGTGAGAGCTTTCTGTCGGGTGCCTGAGTAGACAGATGGGCTTGTTTCCCAAGCAATTAAATTGGAAGCATCATGGAAAAGATGAATGTTCACCAAGTCAAAGGCACTGTCAAGAAAATAACCATCACACAAGTGAATCATCATGCAAGTGCTCTTATGATCATGACAGAATTTATAAAATTGTGCTCTCCCATATCAAACTGCCATAACCAGAGCCTTATAAAAACATTTCGCTTCTCAGATCATGCCCTTTATAGATGCTCGGATTAATTACGCTGGTGAATAAAATAATAAAACTCGGTCGATAATAACGCTCGGCTATTTTGCCTGACAATATTCATATTTGCTTACTAAGCACGCCGTCCTTTTAATGGGGAATTGCTTTTAAACAATACAATGTAAGTAAACTCTGATATCTATCACCTTGCAGATGGAACCTCATTATACCTGTCAGCCCACACCTTATGTATTGAATGTTATTGCCATCTAATCCATGAAAACTAAATAATGCACCCTTGTGTATATGCTTTAGAGAGTGGTTTCACAAAAGAATGACACACTCATAAAAATGTCAATTTCATACATTAGTTTATTAAGTGTTATTAAAAATCTGTAAAATTGAACTTCATTATTTTAAGTGTTTTATAGCCTACATTCAAAAGCGCTCTGAGATTTATGGAAATTGAGGTGAGTTTTGCACAAAAATATAAAATAAGAAAAGCATTTTTAATGGATCGGAAAAGGACATTTTGTTTAGTTTAGTTTAAAAATATGTATGGAAACAACCTATTGGTCCATTGAGTCCATGCCGACCATCGACCATGGTTCACACTAGTTCTGTGCTATCCCACTTTCTTATTCACTCCCTACACGTTAGGGGCAAGCACGAGTCATCAGCTGAGAGAATGCCCCTACTTGCAGTGTGACCACAGTTGATCTATATAGTAAGTCCAAACCAGGCAAATATTAGAGCGTAGAGTTTAGAGAGATGCAGCATAGAAACTCTTCGGCCCACTGAGTCCACGTCGACCATCGATCACCCGTTCCCACTAGTTATCCCACAGCACACTACGGCAATTTACACAGGCCAATTAAATACAAACCCACACGTCTTTGGGATGTGGGAGGAAACTGGAGTACCCGGTAAAATAGTCAGAGGGAGAACATGCAAACTTCGGTTGGATACTGAAGTTAATTGGTGAAGAGTGGAGGTGCTTAGATCTCTCTAATAATTTTTTTTTAAATCTGTAAAAATGATAGCTACAGATCACGTTTCTAGAACACACATATTGATACAATGTGTCGTTTGTTGCAGGCCACTGATAAAACATAGGCATAATTAATTATATTTTCACACAAATTAACTCAGAGGCAACAAAATGATCAGACCACATTTTGTGGTACATGTGCATCAGGAAAAGGAGACACAATATTCTAAGTATACTTTGGAACATGTGCAATGACAATGACCCACAGAGCTGTCATTAATTCCCATTTGGTACATGCACCATATCTTGTGGTCATTTAGGTTGGAAGGTCTCTTGCCTCTGACCTGCATGGAGTTAATCGATCTCAATTGAACTAATGGTGGGGGATTATAAATGGCCTTGATTTTACTGCACTGGCAGTGGGAGAAATAAAGAGAGAGTATCAACAAAGTGCCCCTGCTGGAATGTAGATGTGTGTATATATTAGGTAAGGATCATACTGTAAATGGATCCCTCACCTTCGTCACCTCTGTATTCTGTAGTTCTGCTCTTGCTCTCCCTCCTCCCAGGTGGAAAAAGAAAAGACATCTGAGATGTCCTCTTTCTTCAGTAAACATTGTCCCCCCCCCCCCCCCTCTCATAAATGGATTGCTCACCCATATATTCAGAGTCTATGTTTGATGTTGAAGGCTCAATGTCAATATATACATTCTGCGTGTCAACAGTGGCTTGCTTTGCCGCTTCCGACAGCAATTTTGAGTCAAACACATAATACATGGACCTGTTAGAGGTTGCAGATTAAACTTCCGTGGAGGATGTTAATGAAAGAGCTGGGTTATTATAACCGTAAGGTCTTTTATTTTTACGATGTATTCCCACAATTTCACCATTCTTTCACTATTTTTAACTACTTGTTGTGGTGTGATTTGAACTTGACTGTCAGTCTGATGCCATAAATGCCTACTCTTCCAAAATGTCCATCAGTTGTGGACATGATGGCCTGTGTTAACTTTGATGGGAGTTTGGTGCAGCGCCTATAACCAACATTCAGTTGTTTTTGTCAACTTTTCGTTGGAGTTACAATTGGAGGCTGCGATAAATTCTTGGTAATTCAGAGCTGCTACCATCAGGAGGGGCGAAGTGGAAAGAATGGAAAAGTGGCTAAATTATGTTTTTCCCCCCTCACATATGATGTACACTGACTTTGTTAGCATTTGAATTGAACAGTCATTTCATAGTGTGTTGGCATTTCTACCAATCCTGATCAATTGAGATAAGTTTTCCAGAAATGACCTAAAAAGTAAAGGATTGCACTGTGGCGCAGCGGTAGAGTTGCTGCCTAACAGCGCTTGCAGTGCCGGAGACCCTGGTTCGATCCCGACTACGGGTGCTGTCTGTATGGATTTTGTACGTTCTCCCTGTGACCGCATGGGTTTTCTCCAAGATCTTCGCACTCCAAAGACGTAGGGGTATGTAGGTAATTTGGCTTGATAAATGTGAAAATTGTCCCTAGTTTGTGTAGGATAGTGTTAATATGCGGGTTGGCACGAACCCGGTGGGCCGAAGGACCTGTTTCCATGGTGTAGCTCTAAACTAAAATCATATGCTAAATATTCCCCAGAATTAAATAATACTCAAAATGTATTCCCATTAATTTAAATTCATAGGAATCTGAGGTTTCTAGTCCAGTCTAGAAAAAGACAACATTATCGGCTGATCTTCAGCTGTGGTCTCTGTTGGACATAAGCATGTGTGCACCGAGTTGGAATGGCATTACATTTGATAAACATTTGTGATACAAAACTGAAGAAAAAGTATTTAACTACACTCACGTAGGGAAGCAAAACAGAAGTTTGAGGAAGACAAATGGAAAATGGTGAGAAAATGGGAAAAATGGGAAAAAGATACAACTGAACACCAATCTGTTCAAGCACCATTCTCTTCCACTTCCTTCATCGTGTGTTAGTAGATGGATGGCGGAATTTTATATCAATTATACTTGGCAAGATGATCCAAAATGTTCATCTGGAAATGGTAGACGAGGAATAGCTAAGGAAGGAGTTATTTTGGTTCAATCTAACTTCTCCTGAAAAATCAGTCCCACAGTTATAATATATCGCTATTGTTCCAGGTTCAGTGGGCTGAATGGCCCAGGCTTTCAACTAATCTCTCTGCAAAACTTCAGTGTTTCAGGGAGGGAAATATTATCCAGCTGGAGGGACAGGTTTGTGTGTGTGTGTGAGAGAGAGAGATAGAGAGAGGGAAAACACAGAATCTAAAGGCCTAGCTGTTAGATATTAATAGCAGGGAAAACAGGACATTGTAATAAAACAGAACACAGTATTGTAATATCAAATCTAACACAAGAAAGCAAAATGGAAAAATCTCAGAAACACTTCGCAGAGTAGGCAGTGTCTGCGAAGAAAGAAATAGTGTCAATAGTTTAAATCAATAGATCATCTTAAAACACTCTCCCCAGATGCCAGCTGACCTGTTGGGTGCTCTGGCCTTTTCTATTTCTGCTTCATTTTTTAAAATATCTGCAGTGTTTTGCTTCATTCACATACGAAAAGCAGCTTGGAGATTTTTAAAGCCACTGCGCAGTTTAAAAAAGTTTCAAGCATTAATTCAGAAAAATAAACTTTAGTGGGTTTGCTCACTGAAAATTGTGCAATTGAATCAATGTATACCAAATACATAAATTGCAATGTTAAAAAAAAAAAACAGAAATACTATGTAAAATTTTGCCCAAGGCTGGTGGATCAATCTCAAAATCAGTTTCAAGGACATATGGGGAACCAAGTGACAGTGGATTGACTGACAAAGGTCATGGTGTCAAATCATGTCTTGACCCAATTTGCACTCAATCTGCCGTTAAATACATTTCAAATTAGTGCAAAAGTTAAAAATAAAAGCACAGGAACGTACCAATCAGTGACACTCCATCGTGTTCTGATGAAACCTTTTCTGGACCACTTACACTATTAATAAAAAAAACACAATGAAGATGTCAATTTTACATTGCACGTGAACCAGAGTACAATCTTCACAGTGTGGCAACAGAGCCTGAATAGTAGAAACAAGCTTGTTCTCTTTCCAAAAAAATCTGTAGCTATCAAAGATATTGTACACGTCATTTATAACACGGGCATAGTGGAAGACTATCAAATTGCAGCGGAAAATTACTGAGCCAGAAAAGAAAAGGCATTTGATTTATTTCTGTGGTAATAATTTATCTTTGGTTATAAATCACTGTAATCACACGCAGTTCATTCCAATAGATGGAAGGAAAGTAACAGCTCGGCAAATAAATTAATCACACTACACTCGCTACACTTAGAGAAGATGCAACTGCAACATATCTCAACACAAACATTTACACAAAACTGACAAGAAAAGGGGAGACTCATTTTGTACTGTCAAAATATTGTGCATTATTCCAGAATTCTGCCAGATTTCAGGTCCGCCTAACCATGAAATTCACAGCACATTGGGCACCTGGTTTATCCTGGAGCACTTAAAGGTCAAAATTCAAAATATTTACATGCACCATGCTCCATGTAAGAGAAGCAAACAAATTCAAGAGGAGAGCCCGAGATGCTTTACCAATTGCCGATAAGCGCTGAAGAACAAATCCGTGCAATAATGGCAATTTAGTGCCATCAATTGGATGCTGAAAGCATTTTCCTTTACAACAAACTCGTGCTCAGAGGATCACATGAATGTTTTCATTAGCTTGGTAGCAAATTGATCCACATGCATATCACGTTTACACATTACTTCCATGTTTCAGTTATGCATTTGTACAAATGCAAATGTAGTTAGTTAGTCCAGTGGAATAATGGTATAAAGGTGAATTAGTCAGCTGTCCAGATGAACAGCATAAATAGCAAGTCAGGTCATCAGAAAATTGCAATCCATTAATATGTATTGGTCGTCCGGCAATCCTTCATGTGGATCATATTATTTAATCTTATGAGGACTACAGAAACAGAAACAGAGAATTGGAAGAATATGTGCAGATGTCTTTAGAAGACGCAGAAATGGTTACTGAGGCAGTTATAAAACAATAGGGGTTCCTTGCATTATTTTTCTCTTTTGTTTCATTCTTCCAATCCCCTTTCAAATCAAATAGTTCACAGAACCTGCACCACTGTGACCACTGGGATATCTCAGCTAAGCATTGGTCTGTATCTGGACACCACTGATAAAGTACAATTGAGAAATGAGCTATGGAACTTAGTCGGTGAGCTTGTTTTTTTCTTCTTTGTACAAAAATTCCAAAAGTTACTATCATTTACTTTCAGAAATACCAGCAGTTCCTAGTTGAATATCCTTTGGGGAGTGGCTCTCTCCTCTTACCAAAATGTTCCCACTCTTGACTTGAATGAATACTCTATTGTCACATGTGACAAGTCACAGTGAAACTCTTTGCTTGCATACACAAGGTATGCAAATAGTCGCCATATAAAGGCCGCTGACAAAGTTACAAAGTATCCCGTGCCAGGTCCACCTTTGTTCTCCCCCCCACCCAATCATTCCAGATCTACTCCCTCATCCCCCTCCCGGCTGTTCCCCCATGCCGGGTCTTCCTTTGTTCTCCCCATACCCCACCCCCCCACCCCCCATCCCTCACAGCGGTCTCCCCACTTGCATTGAGCCTGTCATTATGATCCCCACTTGCCTGGACGAGTGCAGTCCCAACAACAAAGGCAAGTCATGATTGTGCTCTGTTCAAACTCTTGTACAAAATGCTGGGGTTAAGGGCCTGTCCCACTTTCACGACCGAATTCATGACCTCTGCCGAGTTTGCCCTTGACTCATACTCGCAGCATGGTCATCACAAGGACGTAGGAGGTCGTAGGTAGGTTGTAACAGGCTGTGATGCTAGTCGTAGGTACTCGTACCATCAAGTAGGTTGGGGCGTTTTTTCTAGTCTGATGAAAAATGTCCACGAGTAAAAAAGGTTGTGAATTAAGTCGTGAAAGTGGGACAGGCCCTTAACTCAGCGGCACAGGCAGCATCTCTGGAGAGATGCAATGGGTGATGTTTCGGGTCGAGACCCTTCTTCAGACTTATGTCAGGGGCGTGGGTGGCACAGATATAAAATGTATTGATAAAATACATTTTTCTTCAGTTCTAGTATTTGTTTAGGAGTTCTGAGGCCTGAACTAATCATCAAGGCAAACGTTAAAATCCGATCAAAGCAGCTGGGACATTTAAATACATTTAATTAAGTAAAATAAAAGCAAGCATTAATAATGGTGGCTATGAAACTAGGGTACTTGTGCAAAAATCTGTCATTAATAACTCTAAGAGAAATAAATTTATAATGCAAAACCAATATGTGAATACCGAAGCTCAGCAAAGTACATGACTCCAAATTATCCAGTAAAATGACTTAGCAAACCACCAAGTTCAAGGGTAATTAGGGACCGGCAATAAATGCTGGCCTTCATGAACGAACAAAGGAAATGAGATTGACTGGAAGTGTACATTGCTTAAGATCTTCACGTTCTGCCAAATCATAATTGATTTTCAGAAGTGCCTGAATAGAATGAAATGGGATGGATCAGATGCCATAAGTTTATTAGAGAGCCATTGTTTTTACTTTTCTTATGTACAGTGAGCGGTTGCAAAATGATGGCGCTCACCATAAGTCTGCAGCTGTATTGATTCCTCTTTAATTTACTGGCGTAGCCCAGATTTCTTACAAAAGAGAAATTGACTTTTATTTAAGTAAAATAGAGGAACAACATTAAAGAAGGAGACAAGCACTTTTATAGATTGCTTTGTCATTGTTGTTTTAATGCACAGACATATCCGAGATATCGTTGCAATGATGTAAATGAATGAACCTCCCGTGTAATCTCATAGATCCCTGCAGCAGTAATTGCACTGAAGTCACATACCTTGTTCCAACTTTCCCCCCAAATAATATTTGACTGTTGAATGAAACAAACTATCAATCTCTGTAAAAACAGTGGTCTGATGCCTGATATTACCTTCAGATCTACAGGCAGTAAGTCATGGCAAATAGAATCATAGTGATACAGCGTGGAAACAGGCCCTTCAGCCCAACTTGCCCACACTGACCAACATGTCCCATCTACACTTGTCCCACCTGCCTGCGTTTGCCCATATCCCTCTTCACCTGTTCTATCCATGTCCCTGTCCAAATGTTTCTTTAAAGGTGCAATAGTACCTCGTCAACAACCTCCTCCGGCAGCTCATTCCATAACACACCACCCTTTGTGTGAAAAGGTTCCCCTTCAGGTTCCTATTAAATCTTGAAGATAGGTCCAATCTCCATCTCTCCAGAAATGCTGCCTGTACCACTGAGTTACTCACTCACTTTAAACCCACGTCTTCTGCTTCTCGATTTGCCTTCTCTCAGCAGTTGCTTTAGCTCTGGCTGTAGTTGCTTTAATTATCTGGTCATGCTTTGGAGACTGTGGGCACCTTAGTGAACAACATGCACTGCATTTTACAGTCGTCTTCAATGTCAGGCAATATCTACTGCAAGTAAGAATGTCACTGTTCTGTTTTTGGCACAAAGGACAGTTAAACACTCTTGACTCTTGAGATGATTCTTATGTGCTTGTGTACTAGTCTCCTCCATAGAATGTCAAAGATGTAGTGGGATACCTGCAGTAGGATACAATGTCATATAGCTACAGTCCCATTACACTCGGTGCTGAACCAGCTTCCACTTCTTCACCTCATGCATTGCACCAGACTAACAAAACTAAAGTTCAGATTTACCAGACTCCTTGCATTTTGTGACAAATCCTAATAACTCTGACAACACTCAGATTTACCACGTGATTGTGGATCTAAAGATCTCATGTTAAAAACTCCATGTCTTAGCAAATCCTGCAAATTCTCTGGATGTAAACTGCGGCCTATCAAGACGAAGACGTTGATGGAAGATGCATGTGCAGAGACAAAAGAGGAGCTTGCAGCTGTATGGAGGACAGAGATGTGAGGTGCGTTTGTCACCGTGCCCGTCTGAAACCAGCACCACTGTGTCGCTAATGTTTTCAATGATATTAGTTATTATTTTCTTCCTTATTCTAATTCGAGCAAAGATTATTTGAAATTCTTCCAAAGCATCTGCAAGTGGTGGTTGATAAAAGTGCGGCCACTTCAACAAAGTAATTGTAATAATCACACCACAGCATTGTGTTAAGTTCTGGGCACCATGTTAGAAGATAGATGTTGTCAAGCTTGAAAGGATACGAGGATGTTACCAGTACTAGAGGGTCTGAGTTACAGGCAGAGGTTGAGTAGGCTGGGACTCTGTTCCTTGGAGTGCAGGAGGATGAGGGGTAATCTTATAGAGGTGTATAAAATCATGAGAGGAATAGATCGAGTGGATGCACAGAGCCTCTTGCCCAGAGTAGGTGATTCAACGACCAGAGAACATAGGTTCAAGGTGAAGGGGAAAAGATTTTATAGGAATCTGAGGGGTAATTCTTTCACACAAAGGATGGTGGGGGTATGGAACAAGCTGCCAGATGAGGTAGTTGAGGCTGGGACTATCCCAACATTTAAGAAACAGTTAGACAGGTGCATGGAGAGGACAGGTTTGGAGGGATATGGGCCAAACAAGGGCAGGTGGGACTGGACTTTGTGCCTTCCCCCACAGTGGGAACCATTGTGGGGGGATGTTTTTATGTTTATTGTTAAATTCTTTAATGTGTCTTATCTTTATCTGTGTGTTGCATGGCAAGTCAAATTTCACTACACCAATTGGTGTATGTGATAATAAATGTCCATTGTATCCTTGTATCCTTTGTGTAGCTGGGACATTTTGGCCAGTGTGGGTAAGTTGGGCAGAAGGGCCTGTTTTCACACTGTATCACTCTATGACTCTATAATACAAATATCCATGTAACTCTCAGAGATTAGCACCAACCTTTACCCAGAGTGAGATCACAATGAAGTGGCTTTAAAGACGTGTCCTTGCCTGCCAAATGACAATGTACCAAATATTGCACATTGAAGTGTGTTTTTTAATTCAAATTGTGATTTTCAGCTATCTTGGATATTATAAACACTAAATCAATTCTATGCTAACATTCTATTCTAACTGAATGACATTGGTAATTAAGGTAATATACCTGGTACTACAAGCTATCATCTGCTGAATATTTGGCTTCCAGTTAGTTCATCTCAAAAGTGTTTGTAAAGTTGGGGGGCATTTAAGCACCCCTGGTGATAATAACTTACAGTTGCAACTGAGTGGAATCAACTGCCACCCACCGGAGGACAAACATTTTCATCGTATATCGCCAACTGGAGGTGTTTCACATTCAATATCATCCAGCTGGTGCGTGAAATCACAGGCATACAATCATACATAATAATGTATGAATGTGCTTAACTCAATGTATTTGACAATACCATCTTATCCATTTTTATACAATACTTTTGTGGAAAATGTTGTAATGGCAGGAGCTTTCTCTGAAGGTTTGGCTGCAATATTTAGTGGTGGAAGAACGATGTTTCCATCAGTCAATGACCTGTTGTAGCATTCATCATTTACCGTCCATAGATATATAGTTGAAAATTGTCACAGGCTGAAACACTATTGCAAGAGTTCCTTGTCAATTTGTGTGCACCTCATCTCTACTTCTTTTAATGCCCTTGATATCTATGTAGCCATTGTCCAATTTGCATTATTGTTGCTATCTAAGAAGCTATTTAATATTTTTCAGCACCACTTCTTGGAATTGTTCCCAGAACCATTCTGCATCTTTATTTTTGATATATATCCGAGCGACTCGGTCAGATATGATAGATGAGAGCGAAACCTAGATATTGAACAAATCCCAACAAACATTGAATCCTTGCCACATTTTTCAGCACAGGTCTCTCCTAGACTGCTCAAACATTGGCTGGTTACACAAATGTGTAGTGGGCATAACTTCTTGCCTCCAAAGGTACTCCTTCCCTTACCGAGCACCATATTTATTGTACCTTTTGTCATGTCCTTGAATTTTTATTCCTGCTCTTCTCTGAAGCCCAAGCCACAAGATCACCAGCAATTACTTCATTTTTTCTGTGGGAAACCACTAACATGGAATAGACTGTAAATTGCAAATGCTTCCAAAATACCTGACAAAGAAGCACCTGGGAAGGGAATAAGTCTGACAAATAATATATCTAATGCTATTAGATGAGCGATGTCGACTGGAATATGTTCCAAGCAAGTTCCACTGACCTCAGTGAGTTCGCGGAAGCAGTCACGGACTTCATCGCAACAATAACTGACACCATCCTCCCCACGGTAAGAGTAAGCACCTTTCCGAACCAAAAAGCCTGGGTAGACTGGACCGTTCGTGTTGCCTTGAATGCTCGCACTGCTGCCTACAACACGGGCCTGGCATCAGGAAACATGGACGTCTACAAGGTAGAGTCCTACCGACTGCGAAGGGCGGTGAAGGACGCAAAAAGGAGGTACAGGGACAAGATGGAGTCACAGATGGAGCAGCAGGACACCAGACGCCTGTGACAGGGGCTACGGACTGTAACCAACTACCGGAGCACCCCACCCTCATCCGCAAGTGCCGGCACCTCCCTAGCTGATGACCTGAACTCCTTTTATGCTCGTTTCGAGATGGGCAACACCTCCCCAGGTCTGCTGACTATCGACAATACCGCCAGCGGGCTGGCTACCGAAGCTGAAGGGAGGAATGTGCACACATTCTCGCTGTCCGAGCACGATGTGAGGAGGGCTCTGACACGGGTGAACACGAGGAAAGCTGCAGGGCTCGATGTCATCTCGGGGCGAGTACTCAAGTCCTGTGCTACGCAGCTAGCTCCGGTGCTCACTACAATATTCAACCTCTCCCTGGACAAGTCCATGGTCCCTGCCTGCTTCAAAAAATCCATCATTGTACCGGTACCAAAAAATGCCTCCTCAGCCTGTCTGAAGAACAAATCTTGTTCTTCTTTATTTTTCTAATCTGGCTTGCTGAATATTTTTCCTCTGGGTTACGGAATGACTCCCATTTTATGCCCAACAGCATTAAAATAACTCAAAGTTAATTTCTGGTATAGTGTCAATGATTTTCTGATTATTGTAGAATGACACAACACAGAAGTAAACCAGTGAAGGAATAGGTGAAGTTTTGTGTCAAGATACATTTTCGGAATGCGAGGCAGAGGTGAGGGAAACCAGAGGTATGAAACGGTTCAGAACAAATCGGAGACCCGGATTCAATCCCGGCTCCGGTTGTTGTCTGTACGTTCTCCCCGTGACCTGTGTGGGTTTTCTCCAAGATCTTCGGTTTCCTCCCACATTCCCAAGAAGTACATGTATGTAGGGTAGTTAGCTTGGTCTATGTATAAATTGACCCTAGTGTGTGTAGGAGAGTGTTAATATGCGAGGATCGCTGGTCGGTGTGGACTCTGTAGTCGAAGGGCCCGTTTCCGCACTGTATCTCTAAACTAAACTAAAATTGGAGCCAGCACTGATGACCAAGGAAGGTTAGAACCAACAAAGATCCATGGTCGAAACGTCGCCTATTCCTTTTCTCCCAAGATGCTGCCAGACCCGCCGAATTACTCCAGCATTTTGTGTCTATCTTCGGAGTAAACCAGCATCTGCAGTTCCTACTTACACAGAACAACAGCATTTGGGCTCTTGTGCCTTTTTCCAAATCAATTATCAATGATTCTTAAATAAAACTGTCATGATGTATTACAGAATGACTCTGCTGATCCTCATGGTTGAGAATATCCATTCTCTGAACAATTCTACCAACTGAAATTTCAGTAATTTTATCTCTGGAATTGCTTTAAGATATGAAGAGCTTTAAGACCAAGAGCCTACTATCAACGACAACAGAAGATTAAAAAAAAATATCTATTGATGTAACCTGGGTGTTTCGGGTCTTTCAACATCAGACTCTCTCACCCAGGTGACCCAGCCGTGGTTGATCAGACCACCACTTGTGTTCAGGTGGCATTCGCTTTTCCCCATGGACCTCCTCTCCTGATCCAGAGCCATCTTGAGGCTTTCTCCGCTGCCTCTGTGGTGTTCTTGATGGCTCTTTTCCTCGCCACTCCGTTGATGCCCAGTGCACTCAAGGCTTTGTAGAGCGATTGCCCTGTAAAACCACTGCAGCCAATCTCGATGGGCATACACCTTGCCTTCCAGCCCTGCATACGGCAGTCTATGACCAGCTCTTCGTACTTGGTCCTCTTCCTCTCGTGGGCCTCCTCCAGACGGTCCTCCCACGGCACTGTCAGTTCCAACAAGACGATGTTTTTGGTCGCCTCTGAGACCAGGAGGATGTCTGGCCTCAGGGTTGTCGTGGCAATGTGCTGTGGGAACTTCAGCTGTTACACAAGGTCTACAGAAAGCTGCCAGTCCTGCGCAGTTGCCAGGATTCCTGACTGATAACTGGCTGCTGTGGTTCTTGGCAGCTGCACTCCGGCCTTCACGAAGGTGATCATCTGGGTGGTGGAGCGTTCTCGTCTGCAGCAGCTGATTTCCATGCTGATGGCTTCTGCAATGGGTTTAAGAACCTGGTCGTGGCGCCATGTGTACCGGCCCTGCCCAAGAGCCTTTGGGCAGCAGCTCAGGATGTGTTCCAACGTCCCCTTGCCTGAGCATTGCGGGCAATCTGGAGATTCCGCTTTGCCACAGATGAAGAAGTTCAATGGGCTGGGCAGGACATCATACACTGCCTGGACCAGGAACTTGATGCGCTGTGGTTCAACCTGCCAGAGCTCAGCCCATGTGACTTTTCGGTCCATGGCCTGCTTCCATCTTGTCCAGGCTCCCTGCTGCCTCAATCCAACTGCTCTGGTACACCTCTCCTCCTCCACCACTGCCCTCACTTCCTCCTGGACCAGCCTGCGTCTCTCCTTCCCCTTGGCCTTGTCAAACTGGGGAGATGGGAAGATTCCCAGACCAGCTCTTCCTCGAGTCACTGCTCCCACCAGGACTCTGTGGCGTATCCGGGACTGCTTGCAGCACGGCTTCGTCGGCTCTCCACTTCCTCGCAGTTTTCACCTCCACCCCTGCGTCAGCCACCTTGGGGTCGCTGGAGTCCCTGTACATCATCACCTCTCTGGCCCGAGTCACCTTGAACTCCTTCTCCAGGGACTTCAGGGGCAGCTGGAGCTTGGTGTTATTTCCGTAAAGGGCGATGCTGCTAAGGCTCCTGGTCAGTCCCAGCCACCTTCTGAGAAAGCTGCTGACTTTCCTCTCCAGTCTCTCTACGATGGATATTGGGACTTCGTAGACAAGCAGTGGCCAGAGTATCCTTGGCAGGATACCATGCTGGTAAATCCATGCCTTGAGCTTGCCGGGAAGCCCTGACCAGTCCACTGCTCTCAACCAGCTCTCCAGCTCCTGACAGGTTGCCTGGACAGATGCTGTATCCTTCAGGCTGCTGTTAAACACCTTGCCAAGACTTCACTGGCCTTTCAGAGATAGTTGGGAGTGGTGTCCCTTCGATGCTGAAGCGGAACATGTCCATGACTTTGCCCTTCTTCAGCACCAGTGACCTTGATTATCCTGGCTTAAACCTCATCCTTGCCCATCCAATCAGTTTCTCCAACCCCTGCAGGATCCACCTGCTTCCTGGCACTGACTCAGTGGTGACAGTCAGGTCGTCCATGAAGGCTCTGATTGGTGGTTGGCGCACTCCTGACTTGGTCCGAGGGCCCTGGCACTCTGGCTCAGCAGACTTGACAACCATGTTCATCGCCAAGGCAAAAAGGATCACAGAGATGGTAAGCCTGTGATGATCCCAACCTCTAGTCTGTGCCACTCTGATGTTACTGACCCTGCTGAGACTCTCATGCTGAACTGGTTGTAATAGTCCAGGATGAGATCTGCCACCTGGCCCGGCACATGATGCTTGGCCATGACTGTCTGGATCAGCTTGTGCGGGATGGAGCCATATGCGTTGGCCAGGTCAAGCCAGAGCACTGTCATGTTTCCCTTGTTCTCCCTGGCTTCTCTGATGAGCTGGGTCACCCGTGTGCTCTAGACACCCCGGCACTCCGGATAAGCCTCTCTTTTGCACTGAGCTGTCAATGTAGCCATTGCTGGAGAGGAGGTTGGTCAGCCACCTCGCCACTATGCTGAAGAAGTTCTTGCCTTCAACGCTTAGCAAGGAGATGATTCTGAACTGATCGATCTTCTTGGAATCTTCTTCCTTAGGGATCCAGACTCCTGCAGCGAATCGCCACTGCTGCGCCACTTTCCCTCTCCTCCAGATGACTTTCAGGATCTCCCACAGCTGTTTCAGTAACAAGGGGCAGTTCTTGTAGACCCTGTAGGGGACTCCGCTCGGGTCAGGGGATGAGCCAGATCTTGCCCTCTTCACAACGTCCTGGACCTCTTTCAGGAGTGGCTCTTTACTATCAAACACCTTGATGGGTGGAGGTGGTTTTATCAGGATGTTGCACTGGCCCAGCTCCTGCTGCCTGCCGGGGTCACTGTAGGTGGTCTCGAGATGCCGGTCGATCTCCTCCTTCGAGCAAGCCAAACTCCCACTGCGCTTCTGCCCGAGTAGTTGTTTGGTGAAGCCGAGGGGGTTGGCTCTGAAGGATGCTCGCTTCCTGGCTCTTTCCTTCCGACGTTTTCGGTGCCACTCAGCTCCACGGAGGGTCAGCAGCTTCTTCCTCAGGATGGTTCGCAGATCAGCCTAGGGGGGAACGTTGCTCTTTGCTGGCCTCTTTATACTGCTTCTTGAGAGACTTCAGCTCCTGTCGGATCTTGTTGGTTCATGGTGAAAGGTGTGCTGGCCGGCTTCTTCTCCACTGCTCCAAACCTTTCCACAGCTAGGCCGACGATGATTGTCGTCATAGTCCGCAGCCTTCGATCCACGCCTCCCTTCGCAGTTGCTTCTAGCACCTTGTCGACATCCTCGTGAAGTGAAGTGAAGAGATTAGGATGGAAGATGTCATTATAAAAAAAAGGCTAGTTGGAAGGTCAGAAAACAACACAGTTCGGATCAGAAAACAAATAGTCAATTTGCATCACAAGGAATGTGATTATGGGGATGGTGCCAGTTCTTCTGCTAGTCTCTACCTTCTATCCCTGCAGCAGTTTGGGATCTGCCATTCAGAGTAATCACAGGATTTTTGTTACATATGTCCTTGCAAGTTTTGGTGTTGACAGAATCATTGTTTGGGGACTCCACTGTTAACATTGTCACTGAGACAGTGATTGATCCCAGGGAGTTTGGCTTTCACACTCCATGGATTTCTGACATCTAAAGAACAGTTTAAAAAAATCAGATCAGGCTAATTTGCTTGATCGGGACGATGGCTTCCCCTTCTGCAGAAGTGGAGTGGGCTTCACAATCCAATGTTCACCTCTGTGGTGCTAATGGAGGCATGGAGTCCTTCACATTGACATCAACATCGCACTTCATTGAATGTGGCATCAGGTTGCTTTCATAACATTTTGGCCTGGGTTTCAGAAACAACCCCTTCCACTGACTGCTGCCATGCTCACTGATTGTGGTGGTGAATCATTGCAGTCTTGGGACATCACGACATGAGCTGTACAAGTGGAGAGGGCCTAACGATGTTCAATTACTTTCTCTAACTCACTGTAACCACATTGAGATATGCATCTCATTCAGTGAAGTGTGTAGGATGGAACTGCAGGTGCTGGTTTAAACCGAAGATAGACCCAAAATGCTGGAGTAACTCAACGGGAGTGTCGACATCTCTGGAGAGAAAGAATAGGTGACATTTCAGGTCAATGACTCTCAGGAATAAAATGGGAGGAGAAGTAATAGTGGTCGCACCATTAAACATTAAGGGAAGGTGCCAAGATTATCTTTTATTGAAGAGGTCACTGGCTGGCATTTTTTGTGCCATATATGTAACTTAGAGTTTATCAGCACTTGTCTGACTTTTGTCTGGATCATTTTTGTACAGAAAACTTTTCTTTATTTTAATGGAAGAAACATTAAATTGTAACTGAGTAACTCAGCGGGTTAGGCCGCGCCTCACTACAAGTTCATTTCAAACATCTTAAGGGCCTGTCCCACTTGAGCGTCATTTGTGCGTAATTATGCTGCATCATTTAAGCGTCACGATTTAAGGTGCGCATTACGCGTGCATGGTGCGCATTACGCGCATGATGCGTGGTGAAGTAGGCAGTGACGCACGGTCGCGCGCGGCACCCCAGGATTTTGGGATGTACAAAATCTTTGCACGCCATCTGCGTGACGGGCAAATAGCGCCCGTGGGACAGACCCTTTAGTCATAGTCATACAGCGAAAAAACAGGCCCTTCAGCTCAACTAATCCATGCCAACCAAGATGCCCCATCATGAATCATAAAATCTTTAGCATTTTCAAGGCAAGTATCTACCATTTTGCTATTGAAGATAGGTCCCATCTCCATCTCTCCAGAGATGTTGGCTGTACTGCTGAGTTACTTCAGAATTTTGTGTCTAATTTTGGTGTAAAGCAGCATCTGCAGTTCCTTCCAACACATACCATCTTCCATTGTTGGTAGTGCGATCTTTCAGTCATTTTATTAATATTGTTAAGATCTGACAATGCCAAGTCAGTCTTGATCGGCACTCTTCCTTAAGCTGTCCAATTCCATCTGAGGATAATTCAGCATTAAGCATTCCATGGTTACTGGCTTGTAATCTTCTAATGCATATCTGATGATTCCAGTGAATGTTGCTTTGTTAATCGAATCATTATCATCATATGTGCTAATATTCATGCTCAAACATGCCTTTCCTTTCTGAAGGGGCTTTATTGTAATACAATCACAAACTGACAGTCCTATTGCTATTCATAATCACCACATTGATGCAACACTGGTGCGTGACCCTCAACAGAAAGACACTCTCATCTGAAAAATTATAATGCAGATTTAAATGAATCTTAGCAAGTTCAAAATCTTTAGTTGTTTCCACATATGTGAAGAAGAATTACAATATATTCAGCTTTTGCATCTGTTTGAAATATTGCCTGACTGATTTAAGTGTAACATACTCACCATGATTCAAACAGTAAGTATCGACCTCATTGACGACAAGCATGCTTCAAGCAAGCTCCTGCTCCTTGTTCTGCACAATTATTCCCGCTCACTATTTTCCATGCAGTTCATTATTTTCTCGGCAGAAAGTTGAGACTTCTGGCACTTGTTGAGCATTTTATCAAAACAGGGCAAAAGTTTTCCGCTGTGAAATTCATCTTTCCTCCCATACGTACAAATCTTTTATGGTCATGGCCTTCCCTTAAACTCCACTTGCAGCTCTTCTCTGTTTCCCACAAAGATTATTAATTTTATACAAGGCACTTACGGTACATTCTATCCTGTTGACATACAAAATAAATCCGCCTTACTTCGCTTAGTTTCTCACAGGTCGGGTCAGTTTCTCGAAGCAATCTTCCTTGCACCATTACATCTTCCAGTCCACACCTAAGTCTACCTCCGAGTACTTCTTCCAGCATTATTGACTGAAGTATAAATGATTCTACCTTAGAAGTTTAAAATCTTCTACAAATTTGTATGCAGCTGCTCTGCATTGAACTCCTGTTAAACGTATACTTCTTGAAGGGCATATTTAATCACCACTGAAAGGAACTTCTGCAACACAAGTGTTATTTTGCATTGTCCCCCTTTAGCCTAGTCCACCCAAGTGGCATAAACCTCACATCTTCCCCTCTCACAGTAACAAGCCTTGCTACCTGGAATCATTCTGTTTTCTGCTCCAACTCCTCAGCATAATTCTACCGTCAACACAAAAGTCCTTCAGTTTTTTTCACATTTCCATCATGTGGCTAGAGAGCTAATGGCAAGAATAGAATACTTCATGAAGCTATCATGCACACAATTAAATTTTCAAGCACTCACAACCTACTCCAAGATAGTCATCAAAAGAAGTGTGTGGCTTTATGCAAACACTTCCACGAGTGTTGCCGTGTCTATTCCTCTTTAATGGTTGAGACCTAATACTGTAACAAAACTGACTTTTATCTGAAGTAAAGTAAAGCAATTTCATTTGGCATTTTTACAAACTGTACTGTTTTTGCTGCTTCACAATCCTGGACACACCCTGGAACAAGGTAAATTTACAAATCAGATGGTTGAGATGAGTTGGTACGGTGGGCAAACCAATGGTTGATATATTTGGAGGGGGCTATTAGGACACAGTGTATGCAGTAAACAGTAGGACCTAAGGAAGTACTTCAAAACAAAGGCATTGGAGTATATATCCAAAGATCCCAGGCAACACAGTAAAGGGCCTGTCCCACTGTACGAGGTAATTCAAGAGTTCTACCGAGTTTTCCCCTGATTCAAACTCGGAGAATGTCCGTGACGGGTCCGTAGGATTTCATGGATGTCTCGTAGCGGCTTGTACGAGTAAAAAGTAACAATTTTTTCATCACGAGTATTTTTTTACTCGTGGACATTTTTTGCAGTGTTGAAAAAACGTCAAGAGTTTACCGGATTTCCCGAGTAATCCTACCGTTAGCATTACGAGCCGCTACGAGACATCCACGAACTCCTACAGACCCGCTACGGACATTCTCCGAGTTCGAATCAGGGGAAAACTCGGGAGAATACTTGAATTACCTCGTACGGTGGGACAGGCCCTTAAAGAAGATAAAGTGGTTAAGAAGGCATACAGTTTCTTGCCTTCATTAGCTGGGTCACAGACTATGAGAGTAGCTAAGAGCTACTGTGTGCAACTCTGGTTTCCGCATATAGGCTGGAGATTCACCAGGATGAAACCTGCATGAAGTGCTTCAGCTATGAGCAGAGACTGGATTGGCTGGATTTGTTTTCTTTTGAGTACAGAAGGCCAATTTCCTGACCGAGGTATAGAACATGATGACAGGCATAGCCAGGATAGATTGTGAGAAACTTTTCCCTGCAACGATCGTCTCGTAAGAGAAAGATGATTTAGGAGGGGATTTGTAGAACTCTTTCACTCAGAGGATGGTTAAAACATACTGGCTGGGGAAGAGACACAAAAAGCTGGAGTAATGCCCCTGTCCCACTTAGGAAACCTAAACGGAAACCTCTGGAGACTTTGCGCCCCACCCAAGGTTTCCGTGCGGTTCCCGGAGGTTGCAGGTAGTGGAAGCAGGTAGGGAGACTGACAAAAACCTCCGGGAATCGTGCGGAAATCTTGGGTGTGGCACAAAGTCTCCAGAGGTTTCCGATCAGGTTTCCTAAGTGGGACAGGGGCATAACTCAGTGGATCAGTCAGCATCTTTGGAGAAAAGGAATAGGTGATGTTTTGGGTCAACACTTCTGCAGACCGAGAGTCAGGGGTAAGGGAAACAAGAGATGTAGACGATGATATAGAGAGATGTAGATGAAATATAGAGGCTATAGAGAGATATAGAACAAATGAATGAAGGAAATGCAAGAAAGTAATGATGATAAAGGGAACAGGCCGTTGTTAGCTGTGTGCTAGGTGAGAACAAGTTACAGACAATGAGTCTGGGGAATAGTGGAGGTAGGAAATCTCACAACATTTATCAATTTAGGAAACCATCTGAAACGCTCTGGCAAAGAAGGCTAACTAGTGAAAATGGGGTTAGTACAGATAGGTAGCTAATGGCTGATATGCACAGTGGGATAATGAGCCTGATTCGATGATGTACGAATCCACTCCATGGCCTGGTTCCATCCTGATTGCATGTGTAATGCTGCTAACTCCATAATCTTCAGGTGAGCAAGGGATTTAATTGCACTGTGGAACATATAATAAGATAATCTAACCTAATCTAATCTAATGTAATCTATCTCATTAGAAGTGTAAAACTGTCTTCAAAGATCTGGCAATTATTATGGCATGAATTTCCTTTTCCACAGCCAGTTGCATTAATGCATCAATTCAAGAGAATCTCTGACACCCAGCAACAGTTTTGTTATGTAACATGTTGGGAACTCAATGGCATCAAGTCTCTAACAACAGTGGGGAAGTACAAATCATAGTTGATATTTGTTTTTTTTCTTCACTGAACACAAAATAAAGATTGGAACACACACAAAAGTTAGAAATATCAAATCAACTTTCAAAGAATTAGAGAAAGAAATACTTTAAAATTATACCTAATGGAACCGGTCATCAGCGTTCCCTGTTTGTTGATGTATTTATCTGTGTGAATTGTGATCCATACACATGAAATTAGAGGTTTTGGGAAGTGCGTGGGCAGTTGAAAAGATTCCTAAAAGGCCTGTCCCACTTGTGTGCGATTGGGGCGATAGGTCGGAAGCGACGGTCTCGCGCATCATCACGCGCCTTCATGCGTTAGCACAGTACGTGACGTCATTTGCGCATATAAAGGGGGTTGCTGGCTGCTATTCCATGGCCATCATGGAAGAAATACAGATTGCATTGCTACAACAGCAACAGAGACTTCTGTTAGCAGCAGCCCTCATGCTTACAGATCATCCAGGCAGGAGTACAAGGAAGGCTAGCAAGAAACCCAGGAAGAGGTCTGTGTGGACAAGGTCCTTGTTCCGGATGAGACCCACTTTGGGCCAGTATGAGATCATGATGACGGATCTTTTTGGAGCCATCTGCACTGTGGATCGTTACAGCTGGGAAGAAAATCCACTCCGTGGCAAGAAACATGGTGAGTGTGGTGAGGATTTTCAAATCGCGCGTGCTTTTATTGTTGACGCGAAAAAGGCGGGCCGACTGATTTTGGGTGGCGCACGGCGTCACACGGTGATGTCATCATGCAACGTCACGCGCTATGCGTACGACGTCAAGATGCCTGCGTGTGACCGCAATACGCCTGCGCGCGTACGCGCTACATCACGCCAGAGGCGCGCAAAGATTTCGTACCCTACAAAATCCCAGAGCGCTGCGTGATACCGTGCACAATTCCATACACTTCCGTGCTTCTCCATGCGACGGTCCCGCGTGGCCCACACGATACCCGTGCACCTCAATGCGACAACGAGGTCGCGTAATTAGCGTGCCAAAGACACGCACGTGGGACAGGGCCTTAAGCAGTAATCACATTTTGTAAAATTACCCACCTTTCTTTTGTAAGACACTGGATGTTCCTGCCAATTCAGTCAATCGCCTCCTAAGATGTCAAGTGGACTTGATGTCATTTAGACTTCACTTAGACATCAAACTATGTAGTAGAGGATTTTCAGCATATTTTATAGTGAGATACGTTTGTTAATAGCTGTTGATCTCTAGTCACAGAATTCCTTCATTTGTATGGGGAAGATAGCAGAACTGCACAGCTCACGAAGGAGTGCTGAATCCCTAAGAACATTTTCAAGTGGCGATCAAATACTTTTCCCATATGCTCTATTTCTTTATGCATTTCAATCTTTCTTCTGAAGGACACATTTAGTTTTTTAGTTTGTTTTGATTTCGAGATATAATGTGGAAACGGGCCCTATGGCTCACCGAGTCCGCACCGACCAGCGATCCCCGTGCACTAACGCGATCCTACACACTAGGAACAACTTTTTAACCAAAGCCAATTAACCTTTGGAGTCTTTGGAGTGTGGGAGGAATCTGGAGCATCCAGAGAAAACCCATGCAGTCACAAGAACATATAAACTCCGTACAGCCAACACCCATAGTCAGAATTGAACTCGGGTCTCTGACATTGTAAAGGGCCTGTCCCACTTACGCAACTTTTTCGGCGACTTGCCAGCACTCGTCATTGTCGCAGCAGGCTGCTGAAAAATTTCAACATGTTTTCGGCAACCTGCTACGACTAGTGTAAGTGGGACAGGCCCCAAAGGCAGCAACTCTACCAATGCACCAGCAGAATTGTTTTTTCCCCTAAGGAATTCTTCCCAAATTTATTTTATGCCCACTCCATAAATTTTAATAACAGTACACATTAAAGAATGATTTTGTGGAGATGTCATTGGCCACTTCACCACAATTTAATCTCCATTGGAAGTGAATATCCAGCCATTATATTTCGATATATAGCAAAAGGATGTTTCATTGTCTCTTGATGAATCAAACAATTCGTGTTTTAAACATATATTTCTTATGTTAGTACTTTAGTAAATGGACAATACATACAGTATAAATACCAAGGTATTTTGGAGTAATGTCTCATTAATCTTTTGTAAGTATAGGATGATACACTGGCTTTAGACATATCAGATGCAATGTCACAGCTAAAGCAGGCCTCAGCCTCAAGAAAGCTCTTACTGACCTTTCTAACAACCTGTGTAAACAGCATCAACATAAATACATCAGCTATATGGGATAAAACCTCTATAGAACATCAACAAGGCGACAAAGGTTACAGAAAGCTAATGTCAAAATGCACTGCAAGTAATAACTAATGGTCACAAGTTTGATTGATAATATTTCATGCAATGTCGCAATTCATCTTTCCTATCGTTTTGCTGTGAGGAGTCGGATCAAGTTAAGCAGCAACACAGCAGGATTGATTTCACCGAACAAAGTAAACACGAGAAAAGGACAAAGAAGGAAGTGCCATTGACTGACAAGTGTTCACACCTATTACTAACCAAAAGGAATGAATATGAGAGAAATCAAGGAGGCAGTTCAAGAGGATCTTATGATTTAAATGCACAGCAAAATTCCAAGGCTTAATTATCTTTGGGTATGTATTATCTTTCAAGAATCACTAGAGTCAGGAGTGGTCCCAGAGGACTGGAAAATGTTGCTCTGCTGTTGAAGGAGGAGGAGAGACAAAAGAGGGGAAACTATTGGAGTGACTTCAGTGGTTGGTGACATTTTAGTGTTCATTATTAAGGATGAGGTTCCCTAGTACATAGAAAGAAGCACATGATAAAATAAGCCAAAGTTTGTGAAGGGGAGATCTTGCCTGACAAATCTGTTGGAATTCTTTGAGGAAGTAAATAGCAGGAGAGATAAAGGAGAGTCATTTGATGTTATTTACTTGGAGTCTCAGAAGGCCTTTGATAAGGTGCTGCACATGAGGCTGCTAAACATGTCCATGGCATTAGAGGGAAAATACTAGCATAGATAGAAGGTTGGCTGAACGGCAGAAGGTTAAGGGTGGGAATAAAGGGATATTTTTCCAGTTGGCTGCCAGTGACTAGTGGTGTTCCACAGGGATCAGTGTTGGGTCAGCAACTCATCACATTGTATATTAATGATTTGGATTATGGAATTGATGGCTTTGTGGTCAAGTCTGCAGATGATATGAAGATATGTGGAGGGGCAGGTAGTGTAAAGGAAGGTGAAAGTCTGCAAAAGGACTTGAACAGGTTGGGAGAGTGGGCAAAGAAGTGGCAGATGGAATACAGTGTAGCAAAGCGTGGAGTCATGCATTTTGGTAGAAGGAATAAAGGGATGCACTATTTTTAAATGGGGCGAGGATTTAGAAATCTGAGGTGCAGGATTCCCAAAAGGTTAAATTTGCAAGCTGAATCAGTAGTAAGGAAGGCAAATGTAATGAGAGTAATAATTTTGAGCGGACTAGAATATAAAAACAGTGATGTAATGCCAAGGCTTTTTAAGGCACTGGTCAAACCGCAATTGGGGTATTGTGAGCAGTTTTGGGCCCCATATCTGAGAAAGGATGTGCTGGCGTTGGTGAGAGTCCAGAGGAGGTTTACGAGATTAATCCCAGGATGATTGGGTTAATATATAATGAGCATTTCATGACACTTGGCCTGTACTCGCCGGAGTTTAGAGGGACAAGTAAGGATCTCCTTGAAAGTTATGAATAGTGAAAGGCCTCAATAGAGTGAATGTGTAGAGGATATTTCCATTAGTGTTAGAGTCTAGGACCAGAGGGCACAGCCTCTGAATAAAAGAAAGTACTTTTAGAAAGCAGATGAGGAGGAATTTCTTCAGCCAGACGGTGGGGAAACAGTGGAATTAATTGGCTATTGGCTATTTTTAAGGCTGAGATTGATATATTCCTGATTAGTAAGGGTGTCAAAGGTCATGGAGAGAAGGCAAGAGAATGGGGTTGAGAGGAACAGATAGGTCAGCCATAATTGAATGGCTGTAATCTCAATCGGCTGAATGACCTAATTCTGCACCCATGATTTATGAATTTAGGAACTATAGTAGACATTTAAAAAAAAGTTCTAAATTCATGGACCAGGAGGAAGCAATGGAAAAGGGGTGTCAGTTCCAGAAGAAAGACCTAGTGCTCCACTCACATGGTAAACCAAGCAATTCAGCTAATATCAAGATGTACCATGCAGAGGGAGAAAAGAAGACTACATTTGTCACTGCTTTTCATCAATTTGAAGATATCTCTCAGGTTAAAAAATAAATCTTCTGGAATTCTACCACATAGGTGCAGCAAAGTGGACCTTTTGCCAGGTAGGTCCATTTGGCTCTCAATCTATTCCGATCCCCGAGGTTGAATCACATGTTAATGTGGCCTCAACGCAAGTTCACATACATATGATTCAACCTCGGGGATCGGAATAGATTCAGAGCCAAATGGACCTACCAGGCAAAAGGTCCACTTTGCTGCACCTTTGTGAAGGATTTCCAGAAGATTTTCTTTTAACCTGAGAGAAATCTTCAAATTGATGAAAGGCAGTGAGAAATTGAGTCTTCTTTCCTCTGTGTCTGCATGGTACATCTTGCCATTAGCTGAATTGCTTGGTTTACCCTGTGAATGGAGCACTGGGTCTTTCTTCTGGAACTGACACCCCTTTTGCATTGCTTCCCCCTGGCAGAATTAGCATTTAATGCCCGAGTGCCCTCAGTAGAAAGCCATTGGATGTCACAGAGGCAGTCCATGTCATGATGGTACTCTAATAATGTTTTTATGCTTCATAGTCCCATGATTCCCAATGATGAGAAAGAAAGAGTGATACGATGTTGAGTGGGCATAGCTGCAATTTGGAGGGGAAATTTGCTTAGGTGATGTTTTCCTCTAATCAATAGTAACTGCAGAAGCTGAAATCTTGAGCAAATCACAAAGTCTGGAATAACTCAGAGGGCCAAGCAGTGTCTGTAGAGGGAATGGATAGGCAATATTTCAGAATGAGACCTTTCTTCAGACTCCTTCGGTCTGAAGTAGGGTCCCGACCTGAAACATCACCTATCCATTCCCTCCATAGGCACTGCCTAACCTGCTGAGTTACTCAGTTACAATTTAATGTTTCTTCATTAAAATTCAGAAGATATAATGCAGTTCCTCAGAAAATAAAGATACGCTTTCTGTACAAAAATGACCCAGTCAACAGGCAGCCATGTGCTGATAAACTCTGAGTTACATATGTGGCACAAAAAAATGCCAGCCAGTGACCTCTTCAACAAAATATAAATATTGGCACCTTCCCTTAATGTTTAATGGTATTACCTACCATTTTATTCATAGGAGTCACCACTGACTAGTCAAGACCCCTCTCGACCCGAAACGTCACCCATTCCTTCTTTCCAGAGATGTCGCCTCTCCTGTTCAGTTACTCCAGCATGTTGTGTCTAACTTTGGTTTAAACCAGCACCTGCAGTTCCATCCTACACACTTAACTGAAGGAATTGCATATCTCAATGTGGTTGCAGTGAGTTAGAGAAAGTAATTGAACATCATTAGACCCTCTCCACTTGTACAGCTCATGTCGTGATGTACCAAGACTGCAATGATTCACCACCACAATCAGATAATTTGATATCAATGAGCATGGCAGCAGTCAGTGGAAGGGGTTGCTTCTTAATCTCAGGCCAAAATGTTATGAAGGCTTCCTGATGCCACATTCAATGAAGTGCGATGTCAATGTCAATGTGAAGGACTTCATGCCTCCATTAGCACCACATGAGTGACCACTGGATCGTGAAGCCCACTCCACTTCTCCAAAAGGGGAAGCCATCGTCCCAATCAAGCAAATTAGCCTGATCTGATTTTTTTTTAAATTGTTCTTTAGATGTCAGAAATCCATGGAGTGTGAAAGCCAAACTCCCTGGGATCACTCACTGTCTCAGTGTTAACAGTGAAGTCCCCAAACGATGATTCTATCAACACTGAAACTTGCAAGGATGTATGTGACAAAAGTCCTGTGATTACACTGAATGGCAGATCCCAAACTGCTACAAGGATAGAAGGTAGAGACTAGCAGAAGAATTGGCACCATCCCCATAATCTCATTCCTTGTGATGCAAATTGAGAATTTGTTTTCTGATCCAAACTATGTTGTTTTCTGACTTTCCAACTAGCCTTTATTTTATAATGACATTTTCCATCCTAATGTATTCTGTTGTCGTTGATAGTAGGCTCTTGGTCTTAAAGCTCTTTATATCTTAATGCAATGCGAGAGATAAAATTACTGAAATTTCAGTTGGTAGAATTGTTCAGAGAATGGATATTCTCAATCATGAGGATCAGCAGAGTCATTCTGTAATACATCATGACAGTTTTATTTAAGGATCATTGATAACTGATTTGGAAAAAGGCAACAGAGCCCAAATGCTGTTGTTCTGTGTAAGTTGGAACTGCAGATGCTGGTTTACTCCGAAGATAGACACAAATTGCTGGAGTAATTCGGCGTGTCTGGCAGCATCTTGGGAGAAAAGGAAGAGGCGACGTTTCGACCATGGATCATTGTGGGCTCTAACTTTCCTTGGTCATCAGTGCCGGCTCCAATTTAGTTTAGTTTAGAGATACTGCACGGAAACAGGCCCTTCGGCCACAAAGTCCACGCCGACCAGCGATCCTCACACACTAACACTATTCTACACACACTAGGGACAATTTACACATACACCAAGTCAATTAATCTACAAACTTGTACGTCTTTGGAGTGTGGGAGGAAACCGAGAATCTAGGAGAAGGCCTACACAGGTCACGGGGAGAACGTACAGACAACAATCGGAGTCGGGATCTAACCTGGGTCTCCGATTTGTCCTGAAGCATTTCATACCTCTAGTTTCCCTCACCCCTGCCTCTCATTCCGAAGAAGGGTCTCGACACAAACGTCATCAATTCCTTCACTGGTTTACTTCTGTGTTGTGTCATTCTACAATTATCAGAAAATCATTGAAACTATACCAGAAATTAACTTTGATGCTGTTGAGCATAAAATGGGAGTCATTTGGTAACCCGGAGGAAAGATAATCAGTAAGCCAGATTAGAAAAATAAAAAAAGAACAGGATAGTTAACTGTTTACCAAACAGCATTGCTCAATTAATGATCATCAGCTGATGCAGTAAATTAATAGCATTAGAAAAATCAGGTGATGCTGATCACATCAGTGCATGTAATTGAGCAGCCGATTCAAACAGCTACACAAATTGATTAGATATGTCCCAAAACTAAAAATGTCACGCTGATTGAAATCATGCTGCTGGTCTAGCCAAAGTTCAAGGTTTAAACATATAAACATATTATGTTTCTGTTTTCTAAACTGTAACTAAATGCCGTATCAAGATTAACATTTTTGTACAGATTTTAAATAGCACTTTTCTTTCCACAATTATATTAACAGTTCTTCCAGTTATAGTTCAATGCAAACATTATAATAGCGAAGGAAAGAACTGCAGATGCTGGTTTAAATCAACGATAGACACAAAATGCTGGAGTAACTCAGCGGGACAGGCAGCATCACTGAAGAGAAGGAATGGGTGACGTTTCCCATTCCTTCTCTTCAGAGATGCTGCCTTTTCGGCTGAGTTATTCCAGCATTTTGTGTCTATCTTATAATTATAGTGAATACAGTTTGTGGTGACCCATCTTTATTCTAATAACATTAGGGCAGATTGTGAGAATTAATGGTCTATGATTCACATCTGATTGGTGTGAGCACGAGGGGAAGACCAGCTGCCCAATTTAATGTCAAACTAAGTTATTTACCAACATGAATTCATCTAAGCTCTTTATTGTGATTGCATTATGGCTCAAATGATAGATTTCATTTTTTAAATGTCAAAAGATTTAAAAATAAACCAGAGGCATATATTTAACAGTGCACCAAATATCATGTGAATTAATTACTGTTATTTACTAACAAAGCCCCTTTTAATTGTTCTCATATTTATCATGTCAAAGAGCACTCAGCACAATTTTATGAATTGACTTGAATGGGTCCTTCAACTGGGGATGGTTGGAAATAATTAGTCTTTTATTCTACTATTTCCACGGGGAACGGGATCATCACCACTCAATGTTAATGAGTCCTTTGTTTTCTCTATTTTGCAAGGTAATTTTAAATTAAATGTGTCGGTTATTAGTGGATTCATGCATTCACTGCTCCACCCCTTCTGCTCTCAAATACACTCACAATATGAAATGCTCAAAGATTTTCTCTCCTCTCAAGTTAAACATTCATACACTGTTCCTAAATCTCCTTTCCTGCCTTCCCTCTGGTCCCAGTCACTTACACCAGTGCTGACTCAAACGCATTTACCGGAGCTCATCTATTGCTCCTTCAATCTCTTTTGTGACTCGGACAAATTATGACACAAGGAAGCCGCCCAGCTGATTGTGTCCATGCCAATATGCAAATATCCGTCTGAAGACGGGTCTCGACCCAAAACATCACCCATTCCTTCTCTCCAGAGATGCTGTGTTACTCCAGCTTTTTGTGTCTAGCTTCATTTCAAACCAGCATCTGCAGTTACTTCTTACCACAAAGATTCCAACTCTGGTCTTGACCATTCAACATTGTGCCCTGACTATTCAACAAACATGCTCTGATTATGTCAACGTTTCCTTTCCTCAGGTTCTGTGTCTTTGCCTTTCAAACTATTGCTGTCTGTTCCTTCTTGCAAAGTTGCATTACACACATTAGTCCTTTGCAACTCACACTCCAGCACTGCACTCCCATTTTCTCTGGAACCGCTGAATGTGTTACCTTGACTAAAATCATGATTACGCTCCATAGGTTTGCAACCATGACGTATAGTTGTTCAGCATCCTATCCAGAGGATCAGACAAAATTATTGCTCCTCTATCACCATTCCTTTGGTACTTGCTCAGTCTATCGCAATGCTTTATGCATGGCCGTAAAACACTCCGAAGTGTTCTTGATATCCTAAAGTACAATCTATAATTAACCTAAAATTAAAACAGAAAATGGTGGAAAATGGTGAGGATCAAGTGGGAGGGAAGAACTGAAGGGAATCCACATTAGTTTGGAAATGGTGTTAAGTTAAACTGTTGGGACTGAAGGCAGATAAATCCCCAGGGCCTGATATTCTGCATCCAAGAGTACTCAAGGATGTGGCCCTAGAAATCCTGGATACATTGGTGATCATTTTCCAATGTTCTATAGACTCTGGATCAGTTCCTGTGGACTGGAGGGTAGCCAATGTAACTCCACTTTTTAAGAAAGGAGGAAGAGAGAAAACGGGGAATTATAGACCAACCTTACGGAACCCCACTCGTGCCTGTTATTCTGAAAAGGACTTGTTAATTCCTACAATTTGCTTCCTGTCTGCCAACCAGTTCTCTATCCATGTCAATACCCTTCCTCAATATCATGTGCTCTAATTTTGCACACTAATCTCTTGTGTAGGACCTTGTCAAAGGCTTTTTTACTGAAAGTAAGTATGCAGGTACAGCAGGCAGTGGAGAAAGCCAACTGAAGATCTCGCATTGAAGGCCATTTGAGTTTAGGAGCAAGGAGGTCCTATTGCTGTTGAGGAAGGACATTGCATAATTGAGGAAGGACATTATTGCTAGTGAGGAAGTGCACCGTAGGTTCACCCGGTTAATTCCCCGGATGGCGGGACTGACATATGATGAAAGAATGGGTCGACAGGGCTTGTATTCACTGGAATTAGGACAATTGACAATAGGTGCAGGAATAGGCCATTTGGTGCTTTGAGCCAGCACCACCATTCACTGTGATCATGGCTTATCATCCACAATCAGTACCCCGTTCTTACCTTCTCCCCATATCCCTTGACTCCGTTAAGGATGAGAGAAGATCTCATAAAAACATAACATTCTTGAAGGATTGGACAGGCTAGATGCAGGAAAATGTTCCAGATTTTGGGGGAATCCAGAAGCAGGGGTCACAGTTTAAGAATAAGGGGTAGGCCATTTAGGACAGAGATGAGGAAATCCTTTTTCACCCAGAGAGTTGTGAGTCTGTGGAATTCTCTGCCACAGAAGGCGGTGGAGGTTAATTCGCTGGATGTTTTCAAGAGAGAGTTAGATTTAGCTCAGAGCTAAAGGAATCAAGGGATATGGGGAAATAACACGAATGGGGTAGTGATTTTAGACGATCAGCACGATTACATTTAATGGTGGTGCTGGATCAAAGGGCCGAATGGCCTATTCCTGCACCTATTGTACTATGTTTCTATGTTTTTAATGCTTCATGTTAGAGACCTTTCATCAGAACTCAAAAATGTCAATACTGTTGTTGTCAATTTCCACTCAAGTTTCACCTTTACGGGGACAATCTGACTTCCATTTTCTTTTAGGATCTCTCTATCTCTACCTTAGGGGATAGGCTGTCCAAGCGTACAAACTTCCACAGCTACATACCTTGCCCATGTTTCTTTCCACCCTACCTCCATTCGAATGAAATCCCATTCTGACAAAAGGACATCTGACCTGAAACATTAAAATCTGTTTCTCCTCCCACAGGTGCTGCCTGACCTGCTGTGCATTTTCTGTTTTATATTTTAGAATTCATAATCTGCAATGTTTTTGATTTTCCTTTTATTTCCTTCAGTTTGGATACGCAGCTTGGAAACAGGGCCTTCAGCTCACTGAGTCCATGCCGACCACCAATCACCCATTCACAGTCGTTCTATGTTATCCCACATTCTCATTTACACCCTACACACTAGGGGCAATTTTACAGAGGCCAATTAATTTACAAATCCGCATGGATTTGGGATGTGGGAGGAATCTGGAGCACCCAGAGGAACCCATGCAGTCATAGACAGGATCCAATCCAGCATTCTAGCACTGTGAGGCAGCTGTGTGCCACTGTGATGCTCCATCTGATCCTTGGGTATGAATAAGGGTCCTGACCCTCAACCTATCTGAACTCAACTGACAAAGCAATGACATTTCTTGCCTTTACTGTAATACCACTGCCAACATCGCCCAATCACCCTTCCATGTACCACTGTATCTTTCGGTAGACAAAAATGCTGGAGAAATTCAGCGGGTGAGGCAGCATCTATGGAGCGAAGGAAATAGGCAACGTTTCGGGCCGAAACACTTAGCTTCATAGATGCTGCCTCACCCGCTGAGTTTCTCCAGCATTTTTGTCTACCGAAAGATACAGTGGTACATGGAAGGGTGATTGGGCGATGTTGGCAGTGTTGGAAGGGTGATTGGGAGATGTGAAAGTTGGCAGTGCAGTAATCTTCTCCATTCATGCTGATGGCATCCAGCTCTTACTTTCACATCTCAATATTATCTCATAAAGTGGTGTAGGCTGCATGTCCAAACTGGGTGGTTTTAGTGCTCTGAGTAAAGATGGTATCTCATCCTTGATCTACAGTTTACAGCTCCAAAATCGAACACTTGGTCAAGGAAGTCCATGCCAACATTCAACCTCCTCCTACCACACTACAGGAAGTGGCGGCGCTGTTAACAGCTGCGGCTCGCCTGCAGTCCGTCTGTCTTTACTTTGGTTAAGTTTTAGTTTGTTGGGTTGTGTTGGGGGGGGGGGGTGAAACATGTTCTCTGTCTCTTCCTTCGGGGGAATGCGACTTTTTCGTGTCGTATCCCCCTTCTCTGCCTCCGTCTGCGCTCAGGCCAAATTGCGGAGCTGGCGGCCTTCAACCTGCGACTGACCCTGAGGCTCTGGAGGCAGAGCCAGCCAGGACTCACCAACGAGAGGCTGGCCATCTTCAGGGCTGAGGCAGCGGTGGCCCGACTTGCTGGTGCGGCGTTCTGGCTTTCGGCGGCGGCCTGGAGCTGATGCAGCGGGGCTCGGAGCCGAGACTGCGGGACCCGGAGCTGGGGCAGCGGCCTGGAGCTGGGGCGGCTGCCCGGAGCTGGGGCAGCGGCCCGGAGCGGAGACTGCGGGATCTGGAGCTGGGGCAACGGACCTGGAGCTGGGGCGGCTGCCCGCAGCTGGGGCGGCGGCCCGGAGCGGAGACTGCGGGACCCGGAGCTGGGGCGGCGGCCCAGAACGGAGACTGCGGGACCCGGAGCTGGGGCGGCGGCCTAGAGCTGGGGCGTTCCGGCTTTCGGTGGTGGCGACATCACCACGGAGGTCCGCTGGACTGGAGGGCGGCATCTTCGGCCTGGATCGATCGCCTCAGCGCAGAGGGAGAACAAGGAGGGAAGAGACGGAGACTAAGACTTTGCCTCCATCACAGTGAGGATGTGCTTGGTGAACTCACTGTGGTGGATGTTTAATTTGTGTTTATTGTATGTTTTGTTTTTATTGGTTCTGTGTATGACTGCAGGCAACATAATTTCGTTCAGACCGAAAGGTCTGAATGACAATAAAGGAATCTAATCTAATCTAATCTAATCTACATCTCACTGTTTCAAGATATCCTTCTGTTTCTTCTGCACCTGAACGTCCTCTCCTTAAACTAATCTCTTCAACAACAACTTACTTGATATCTTCCATATAGTTCAGCAAATAAATATCTCTTGAACTCCTCAATGCAGTAGTTAAAGTATGCTCTCTCTGCAAATATTTTTGGAACGCATGTTATTTATGCTTTGTTGGTTTTATGAGTTTCGGTGTGGCTCGATTTTCAATTATTAGAATTATTATTGAGGTGGCACAGTGGCGCGGGGGTAGTATTGCTGTCTTACAACACCAGAGACCCGGGTTCGATACTATGTTTGCTGTTTATACTATGTCTGTATGTTTTCCCTGTGACATGGGTTTTCTCTGGGAGCTCTGGTTTCATGATGTGGAAGGAAAGTTGCAATCAGCATTGCACCAACCAGCAGGCCAGTAAGTTCTAATCCAAAGACCACGAGGTCCATTGTGATTCTCTGACATGGATGTGGAAATTCCCCTCTTTAGTTCAGGTAATGTAGCAAAACAATTGGTGAATACATAGATGGAGTCAATATTCTGTTTGGAGAACATTGGCAGGTGCCTTTACTTTAGTTTAGTTTATAGATACTGTGTGGAAACAGGCCCCTTGGCCCACCGAGTCCACGCCGACCAGCGATCCCCGCACATTAACACGATCCTACCCAGACTAGGGATTAATACCAAGCCCATTAACCTCCAAACATGTACGTCTTTGGCGTATGGGAGGAAACTGAAGATCTTGAAGAACACCCACGCGGTCACGGGGAGAACGTACAAACTCCATGCAGACAAGCACCCGTCGTCGGGATTGAACCCGGGTCTCTGGCGCTGTAAGTGTTGTAAGGCAGCAACTCTACCGCTGCACCACCGTGTCGCCTGTCTCTGAACTATTTCTTCTTCTTAGCAGAAAGGAATTAAATTCCCAATATGAAATATGATCGCTCTGGCAATGAAGGGGCAAGCCGCAGAATGACAGATGGTAACGCATGTGGTGGTAGCAGAGAAAATTCATAACAAAACCTGAATCAGCTTATTGTTTAAAATGTACTGTCCCCTCCAAGGTAACGCTGAACCTCTGTGGGTGGGAATTGTAAAGGTGAAGCAAGCGTAAGTATGGTGGAAACTGAGAGAACAGGGGTGCAGGTTATTATATCCTCATTTACTCCCGAGGGTCCATAAATGTCATCCGTCAACAGGGAGGATGAAAAATCCTCTGGCTGGAATCAGCAACAACTGAGCACAAGGAGACGAATTGAACTAGATCCTGCCAGTCACCCATTCTAATCAGTCATTCACCAGATACAGGGAATCGATGAAGCTGACCCTTTGTATTCAGGGGGCACCTGGTGAGCTGTGGCCAGGAGGTGTGTAGGAAGGAATTGCAGATGCTGGGTTACACTGAAGATAGGCAGAAAATGCTGGAGTAACTCAGTGGGACAGGCAGCATCCCCGGAGAGAAAGATCAGATTTGCTGCCTGTCCCGCTGAGTTACTCCAGCACTTTGTGCCTATCCGTGGTCAGGTGGCTTCAGATGGGAGACTCCTGTGGCCCTCTCTCCAAATGCCATTTTATTGGAGGCAAAGGATGGTGCAGAACTTCATCTATTGTCTAAGTTCACAAGCTTTTTTAAAGTTTTTAGATTTGAGGAAGGGCATTCTTGCTATTGCGGGAGCGCAGCGTAGGTTCACGAGGTTAATTCCCGGGATGCCAGGACTGTAATATAATGAAAGAATGGAGCGACTGGGCATGTATTCATTGGAATTTAGAAGGATGAGAGGAAATCTTATAGGAACATGTCAAATTATTAAGTGATTTGACTCGCTAGAGGCAGGAAACATGTTCCCGATGTTGGGAGAGTCCAGAAACAGGGGCCACAGTTTAAGAATAAGTGGCAGGCCATTTAGAACTGAGATGAGGAAAAACCTTTTCACACGGAGAGTTGTGAATTTGTGGAATTCTCTGCCTCAGTAGGCCGATTCACTGGATGCATTCAAAAGAGAGTTAGATAGAGCTCTTGGGGCTAGCGGAATCAAGGGATATGGGGAGAAGGCAGTAACGGGGTACTGGTTGTGAATGATTGGCCTTGATCTCATTGAATGGTGGTGCTGGCTCAAAGGGCCGAATGGCCTACCGTTGCACCTATTGTCTATGTATCTATGTATCTGACTGAAATTCCAAGTTAAAATTGCGACAGAAAAAAATTACTAAAATAAATTTAAAAACGCAAGTTAAAAATACATTAAACACAAAGAGAAATGTTTCACGAAATCTGGCTGTTCTGCAAATATGCAAAAAGAAACTGCACTCAATTGAGTAGGATCTCTGATCTTACTCAATGATATTGTCTCAATGATATTGGAATGGATAGTCTCAATGATATTGGAATGGATAGGCAGGTTTAGTTTAGTTTAGTTTAGAGATACAACGTGGAAACAGGCCCTTCGGCCCACTGAGTCCACGCCGACCAGTAATCCCCGCACATTAACGCTACCCTACACACACTAGGGACAATTTACAATCTTTACCGAAACCAATTAACCTACAAACCCGCACGTCTTTGGAGTTTGGGAAGAAACCGGAGCACCCAGAGAAAACCCATGCAGGTCACGGGAAGTTTGGAGAAGAATTTGGATGGGATTATTGCTATTGAGGGCAGAGGTATATTTGATAAGTAGGAGTCTAACGTAGGAGTCCTTGTTGCCGAGGTGTTCCAGAGATGAATTAGGGCCACGGAATTGACATCTGCTGTTGACGTGTTGCAATGGTGGGCAAACTGCAGTGGATCAAGGCTGGCTGGAGTTAATGTACGCCATCAGCAATCTCTCTTGAAGCACTTTGTGATGGTGGATGTCAGAGCCACTGGTCAGAGCTACTGGGCGGAAACCCACTGCTGGACTCGACTATGATGGACTCATCAGTCATGGAGCAAAGTGGCGGATATCCTGACATCTGAGACTCAACAAGCCCCAGTCTATAGGCAGCTCAGTGCAAACTGGGGCTTAATTGTACAATCTCAGTTACCATTGAAGCCTGCACATTGAGACCATTCTATTCTCCAGAAGAGCTGACTGGTCATTCAGTTAAGTTATTGAAATAGCTGGACTGGAAGTCCACTCTTTTCAATCAAGCACTGATGCAGCAAAGCTCAGGCCAAGGATTGGGAAGTTCATATTTCCTCAGCAACAGCTCCCATGTCAGATATCTGGCAGTGGTGAGGCCAGAAAACCCCGTCAATTATGCCGTGCAGAATGTAAATACTGCCCATAAATGAGAGAACACAAAGAAAAAAGAGAGATGATCTCTCGTTTGTGCTTCTTTATGGATCAGATCTGCTGAGGCTCAAGAACAAAGCTTTACTGGGAGCTTTAGCCAATAAATTGTATAATTTGGGGGGTATTTTAAAAGAGAAAAAAAAATGAGATCCTTCCAAATGTAAACTTTATGCCTCTGACTGAACCGGCAAATGTGAGATGCAAAGCATCCTAACAGTGCCACTTGGTTCTCATGAAATGTTTAAAGGGTATACAGGAAAATGTCCACATATATGTTTTCTCCTTTCCTTCAGTAGCATTCTTCATAGTAATCCATCTTTATGATGACAATTACTGATGGTGTTGGGGAGGGGGTTCTGTATAATTTAGGGCTGGGATTACTAATCAATTTTGCAACACCGTGTGTAAACCGGGTTTATATTAGTCTCCTTGAAACCTTTCATCATCACGCTGCAGCTTTAAATAAAAATGGAAGTTTAAAAAAAAATAAGTCCAAGCCAGTGTCCCTTCTTTGCACGGCAGATGGGTTATATACAGGCTGTTTCCTTTATTAAAAGATGACATAAATCACTATTGAAAAACTAGGGACCCCTACAAGGTTATCCCCATCCAGCTTTGTTCATGAAAGGTTCACATTGAAGCATTAGTGAAATTAATTCATCTTTCATAAGAGCTTTGAGCAGTATCTGTGATGTATGATAACAACCAATTTCTCACTACTGTAAAAAATTATTCAGCTCTGATAGACTACACAAATCTGTTCTTTTTAAATAGCCTAACATTATCTCAAGTGCTGGTCCCAAAGGCATCATTTGAGATTCATATACAGCCAAGAGGTATAATAAATCACCATGAAAAGTTTTGTTAGTTTTATATGCAGTGAATTGTAATTATTTTGGATTGCATTATACCTCAATCAATGTAATTACTTTTAGATCATCTTTAAGCGGCAGTAATAAAGAGAAAGAAATCAGTCTTAAACCAATTGAGAGGATCATTTGCATATCTGTCAGTTGTACAATGGAATAGGTTATTATTAAGATTAAAAGTGATGTTTTCTATATGATATGTTTACCAGATATGAATACTCTGATTTTATTTACATAGCTGAAAACAATATTAAATTATCCGCACAATAGAACAGTCTTTGAGTTATATTATCTCAAACGATGCAACAAATTTGGGTCAATGTTTGAAACCAAAGCGGAGAAGCTTTGCAAAAACTTAATTTACAGGGAAGAGAAGATGAGCTAAAATCACTGAGGGATGTCCACACCAGATTTTAAAACCGAGCGCGCAGTTGCAAAGTCGCACATAAAAAGACAGCAAATACTGGTTTTATGTAAGCTGCACACATACGCCACCACACATGGGTTTTCTCGAGTTATGTTTTTGTAACTTATATTATGACCCAGAAGTAATCTTGATTATGCCACATGACATCAGGTCACGACAGTCCTGAGCATCCCCAGTTTCTGAAAGAATACTTCTATGACTCTACTGAAGTGTAGAAACTATCACAACACGGTCATATAATTAAAACAATCCACAATGCAACAATGGGGAATCTCTCTCTTCACCTCTTGCTCTGCAATTCACTTGCATATATATCCCACAGCAGATATCCTACTTAGAATCTTTTTGCATAATACCATCTCTCAGAGGAACAAGAACAGCAATAAAACTTTACAACTTTACGAGTTGACCTTGCATGTTTAGTGTGGGGGGAGACAATACACGACTTACCTCAGGGAAGTAATGTTGTGGAAACTTTTCCTTTTCCAGCATTGGTGTGCTTTCTAATGTTTCTGAGTAGATTTCTTTACCCGTTACTTTTTTGTACTTTTTGGCTTCGAGAAAGAAAGCACACAGAAGATAAATTAAACCCAACAATCAGCAATGTGACTGAACATCTTCAATAGAACATTTGCAGATTCTTCAAGATGCCGTGACATGTTGCAGCTACAGGCTTTCATTTGGTATGAAAATGTTTGAGATTAACCCACTACATATTTAGTTTGAATCAACTTTACCCATCATTAAATGTGGTATTTAATAAATGTCAGGCTAACACTTTTGATATCATCTTTCTCAGATTTTAAAAGGGAATATTGGCTCCAACACAGCTACAACTGGAGAGATAGTTCGAGCTAACATCCTTCTTGCTAATTTTCAAACATTCTGATTCCTCTGTCCTGATCTTGGACAAATTTAATGGATAATTTCATTACCTGTGTAGATGAACGTTCTGCCAAATTACAGCATTAGAGAAGGAACTCCAAAATAATTTTCAAGAGAGAGATTGCGTTGATTTTAAACCATTTTCCATTGTCTGCAGTCTGGGCATGTTTTATGGAAGTGCAGTTACCTTGACATCATTGCAATTACCATCTAAAAATATCCACCAAAAATAGTCTAGCAGGGCCTATAAAAGAGCCTATCCACACAACTGTGTTGGAAGGAACTGCAGATGCTGGTTTACACTAAAGATAGATACAAAATACTGGAGTAACTCGGCGGAAAGGCCGCATCTCTGGAGAGAAGGAATGGGTGATATTTTGGGTTGAGACAACTTCTTCAGACTGAGAGTCAGGGGAGAGGGAAACGAGAACATCACCAATTTCTTCTCTCCAGAGATGTTGCCTGTCCCGCTGAGTTACTCCAGCATTTTGTGTCTATCTTCAGTACACATCTTAGAAACTTCCTGGGCGCAGGGTGTTGACAGCACTGATTTTTGTGGGTGGCTGTTTACTATCTGGTATTCATGGAGAGACAAAAATACAAATTAGGGGAGGAGGGGGCCATCAGCAGCTGAAACCAGCTCCGCAACGGATTCTAAACTCAATTCTTAATTTCTGCCGACCTCCCACTAACCTTACACCCATTTGTTCAGCCATAATTTGTCAACCTCTGTCCTAAAAATATTCAAAGATGCGACTTCCACCGCCTTTTGAGGAACTGAGTCCCACGGACCTATGACTCCCTGAGAGAAAAATATTGCTTTATTTCTTCCTTAAATGACCCACAGTTTGGGATTTTCCAAAAAGGTAATATTCAATTTGCCAAGACCATTCCACACATCACTTCTCACACTTGTAAAGTCCAGCGGAGACATGTATAGACACACACGGAGAGCCCGGAACACAGTAAGTCTCAATCCACAATCCTTGCAACTTAAAAAACATTGCTTGCTCCTGATACCTTCCAAAGACGTACAGGTTTGTACGTTAATTGTCTTGGTATAAGTGCAGATTGTCGTTAGTGTGTGTAGGGTAGTGTTAATGTGCGGGGATCGCTGGACGGCGTGGACTCGGTGGGCCGAAGGGCCTGTTTCCACTCTGTATCTCTAAACTACCTTTTGGCCTTTAGACAATAGGTGCCATTCGGCCATTCGAGCCAGCACCGCCATTCACTGTGATCATGGCTGATCATCCATATTTTGTACCCCATTCCTGCCTTCTCACCATATCCACTGACTCCGTATCTTTAAGAGCTCTATCTAACCCTCTCGTGAAAGCATCCAGAGTATTGGCCTCCACTGCCTTCTGAGGCAGAGAATGCTACAGATTTACAACTCTCTGGGTGAAAAAGCTTTCCCTCATCTCTGTTCTAAATGGCCTACCCCTTATTCTTAAACTGTGGCCCCTGGTTCTGGACTCCCCCAACATCGGGAACATGTTTCCTGCCTCTAGCATGTGCAATCCCTTAATAATCTTATATGTTTCAATAAGATCCCCTCTCATTCTAAATTCAAGAGTATACAAGCCAGCCGCTCCATTCTATCAACATATGAAAGTCCCGCCATCCCGGGAATTAACCTCGTGAACCTACGCTGCACTCCCTCAGTAGCAAGGATGTCCTTCCTCAAATTAGGGGACCAAAACTGCACACAATACCCCAGGTGTGGTCTCATTAGGGCCCTCTACAACTGCAGAAGGACCTCTTTGCTCCTATACTCAACTCCTCTTGTTATTAAGGCCAACATGCCATCAGCTTTCTTCACTGCCTGCTGGACCTGCACAGTCCTACTTTAGTCCTTTTGCTGTTCACCATGCGTTGCCTCCATTTCGCTGGCTGACAAGCTATTGACAATAATACTCTGCATGTGCAGATAAATGAATGAATTTCACTGAGGAGTATCAATTGGATTTGGTTAAGTAGCCCATCATGTGCTTCATAATTATGGGCATTAAGCAACACAGCAGCATACAATCAAGCCACATGAAGCATTACGTACTTACTGCAGTCCAATTCTATTTAGTGAGCAATTTTATACTGTAAATTACATTATTTTACACTGCTAAAAGTGCAGAAAAAATATTTGTGAAACAATTGATTTCTATATACCGATAAAAATTACAATTCCCATAATATTACATTTAATATCATTAGTGTTATAAAGTTTCTGCTAAAGATTGATTACTGGCCTTGGGGATGGGGCAACAACACCTCTTAGATTTTTACTTCCTCAAAATGCTTTATGATATTTTAATTATGAAGGATAATTTGATGTGATTGGCCAATAAATATATGTTTCTTATATGTGTAGGAAGAAACTGCAGATGCAGACGCAGGCCCGGTGATCGTTTCGCTGAACACTTCTGTTCAGCCGGCCCAAACCCACCCGATCTGCCGGTTGCTAAACACTTTAACTCTTCCACCCATTCCAAAACAGGCCTTTCAGTCCTGGGCCTCCTCCACTGTCAGAGCGAGGCCCAGTGCAAATTGGAGGAACAGCACCTCATATCTCGCTTGGGTAGCTTACACCCCTGCAGTATGAATATTAACTTCTCTAACTTCAAGTAACCCTCGCTTCCCCTCTCTCTCCATCCCTCTCCCATCCCAGCTCGCTACCAGTCAGACTGTTCCAGATTACATTTTAATTCTGTTTGCTTTGTTGTCACCTTCTCCAAGCTAACAATGATCTATTCTGTATTTAAATCTATTCTACATGTTCCTTTATCTGCATCTCTTTTGATGTCTCATTTTCACACACTTTACCCTTCCTTATCTTTGTTCTTGCTCTCCCATTACTCTCTGTCTGAAGAAGGATATCAACCCGAAACGTCACCCATTCCTTCTATCCAGAGTTGCTGCCGAAGTTACTCTTGCATTTTGTGTCTACTTTTCCTTTATTCTGATTTATTTTCTCTGGTTCATTATGATTTAGATGGGTCCCATTTTATGACATATTCAGACTGCCATCATTCGAAAGGGGCTGTCCAACTTGGGCGACCTAATTGGCGAGTTTAGAAGAGTTTAGGAGAGTTTGAAAAAATGACATGTTGAAGACCTCCTTCGATGATGTAGAAGACCTCCTTCGACTATGTTGAAGAATAGCTACGACTAGCTACGACTAACTTTGGGAAAATTGGACACCAAATAGTGGAGAGTGAAGACGACCTCCTTCGATCTCCTTCGACCTCCCTTCGACTATGATGAAGACTATTTACGACTACCTTCGATAACTTCGACTACCCTCGATTACCTACAACTAACATGCCGACCTGCTACGACCTACTACGAGTAAAAAAAGTATCGTTTTTTTCCATGGCGACCTTTTTTACTCGCGGGCATTTTTCAACATGTTGAAAAATACGCCGCAACCTAGCTGAGGCCTCGAGTAAACGGGGACTACTCTCGAGCATGAAGGAGAGTTACAAAGACCTCCTTTGACCTCGTGTCGACCATGCTGCGAGTATGTCGAGGGCAAACTCGCCAGAACTCGCGGATTAGGTCGCCCAAGTGGGACAGCCCCTTCATGTTATTAGTTCAAGCACAGAAACTTTGTTTCCTCTTCATTTTCTGTCAAGGGAAGTGAATAAATAGTTGAAAAAGAACAAGAGTGTGGGAGAGGTATAAGGGCTGTGAGCACAGTGATATCCTCTTGTGCCCAAAAATTAAATTGTCTTATGCATGCATGTGGTTTACCTATTCAAAATGTTTAAGTCACACGAGTTTAGGAAATTAAAATTGGACTTAAAAATGTAGGAAGGAACTGCAGATGCTGGTTGAAACCAAAGATAGACACAAAATGCTGGAGTAACTCAGCGGGTCACACAGCATGTTTGGAAAGAAGGAATAGGTGACGTTTCGGTTTGAGACCTTCATCACGTGCTGCAATATATACTCGGTAGCGCACCGATGCATCAAACAGAGGTTAGATTGCCAATGCACAGTAGCGTCAGGTTGGAGGACTTGCCAATCAAATGCAAAAGCATAATCCTGCGTTTGTTCCCAGAAAACAGAGATGTGCATTTCTTTGGTGCGTTGCAGCACCCCAAGGATTCATTATGATGTTGCCATCATTTAAAGGTTACAGTTAAGAAGGGAGACTTTAAACACCAAGACTTTTCCCACCAGAGTTGAAAAGGTTAAGAGCCAATTTATTGGAGAGATTGAAGATTATGAAGGGGTGCAATAGGATAAATTCTGTCTGTGTGAATCACCTGTTGGTAGATTATTTCTAAATTGATGAACCATTAAAACTAAATGTTTAAGAAAGAACTGCAGATGCTGGAAAAATTGAAGGTAAACAAAAATGCTGGAGGAACTCAGCGGGTGAGGCAGCATCTATGGAGAGCAGCAATAGGCGACGTTTCCGGTCGAGACCCTTCTTTAGACTGATGTCAGGGAGGGGAGGGGAGGGGAGGGGGAACTAAATAATCACTTTTAACTAAATATGGCAGAATTTTTAAATATTTAATACACTTGAATTGAGGATCTCCCTGCGGCATTTCATAGACAAAGGTATTTTACGAATTCATTTTCCAGACAGGTCTACAAACGTTACAATTTGATAAAGGGAAAGCTGCACTTCAAAAGGAGGCAAAGTTAACAAGCAATCTAATGCATTTTGATCACAAATTCCCTTTACTATTGAAGCTGTGTTGATTGATGCAACTCCCTTATGACACAAATACATTTTCCTTCACAATTGTCTAAATACCAGATAAAGTACTTTTATTGTTACAGACACAAATGACGTTTTATGTACAAGTGTGGCAATTTACTTAATTTGTTTAAAAAATAATTAATGTACAGATAACTTTGTTATCAAAGTTGTGAGGAAGGAACGCCCTTGGGATATTTGAGGAATGTAATTTGTTAATGAAGCAGAAATAAGTCTGTTATGTTAAGCAATGTGCCAAAAATGGCAGCAGTAAAAAGAACACACTGCAATCCAGTATCAACAGCAAAACTAATATCACCCAATTATTAATACTAATGATGATTATACTACTGTGTACGGTTACTATCAGTATGCCATAATACTTCAAAGCTTACCTTTAAAATCAAATTGATAGGTATTTTTCAAAGACTCATGAAGAAAGTAAAGATTTCCTAAAGCCTGAAAAAGAAACATATACGTTTGATTTTACACTGATGTATGTGATGCAGATACAAAATAAAACAATGACAACATTTTCATAGAACCATCAAATGACAATGTCTAGTTTGGTTTTCTTTAGTTTAGACTTACAGCGCGAAAACTGACTCTTCGGCCCACCGAGTCCGCACCGACCAGCGATCCCCGCTCAATAACAGTACCCTACATGCACTAGGGAGAATGTTTATTTATTTTTTAATAGCAAGCCAATTAACCTACAAACCTGAACGTCTTTGGAGTGTGAGAGGAAACAGAAGATCTTGGAGAAAACCCACGCAGGTGACGGGGAGAACATACAAACTCGTTCAGACAAGCACCTGTAGTTAGGATCGAACCTGGGTCCTTGGCACTGTAAGGCAGCGACTCTACCGCTACGCTACCTTGCCACCACCCTGATTAAAATGTGTTTTCAATATGAAGCACACAGCATGGGAACTATTTCACAAATACATTTTCCTTCAAAATTGTCTAAATACCCGTAAATATACTGTTAATCATTCTGTTTATTGTTACAGACACAAATGACTTTTTATGCACAAGTGTGGCAATTTACTTCATTTGTTTAAAAAATAATTCAATGTACAGATAACTTTGTTATCAAAGTTGGTCACTGGTCAAATTTGTGTGACTTTGACATTCGATTCAGATTTTTATCAGGCGTGTCAATTCACTAAACATTTCATGTTCATCAGCACCAGACTTCCTTTGTAGTCACTCCATTGAAATCCTCTTCTATGCTGACTGCAGCTGAACCTGTGCGTAATCTTTGGAGAGCTGATACCCAGGGGGTTTTTCTTGTCACCTGCCCTGGCTGCAGATATCTCAGCCAAGTGGCTCACTGTACATCGATCCTACCTGAGCTGAGTGTGAAATGAAGGAATATTGCGGTTATAACATCATTGCCTTTTTACCACTCGTGCACTAGCCGCATGGTCTGTGGTGCTTGGGAATGGGGATGGGTAAAAGTGTGGTTCAGGGTCAGGTCACAAGTCACATGGGAGTTTAATGCTGTCCAACTCTCTGCTAACTGTGGGTCTCTGGAACGGGCATCCCAAACATAAACTGCACTGATGTTCCCTCAAGATTTTGACAAGCAGGCACATCTGCCCCTCTTCTTGTTAGCTTTTACCTCCTCTGCACCAGTAGTCCTGCCAATGGTATGTACGACAGTGATCGCAACTTCTACTGAAGTGTGGATGGCCGTTGGCTCGCTGGGAGCTCATCCGCCATTTGACAGGTTTTGTTTTTGGTCCTGCTGGGGGCCACAGCCCCCTCCTCACCTGCAAACCAAGTGGGGGAGACGGTTTAGTCGCCGACTATGGAGCAGGTAGCACGGGATTACATGGTACGCGTGGCGGGGGGGGCGGATCTCCCCCCGACCTGACCTTAATAGGTTCTGGTTCATTATAATTGTAGGTAGCTTAACCACTTCTATGGCCGCTTCGACAGGGACAATCTAGAGACAGCCATCAAGGCTGTGCTCCCTGCTGATCACCAACCCCTCACACTCACCCCCTACGACGTGTACGTGGCACTGAGTAGGACTAATGCACGTAAGGCTGCTGGCCCTGACGGCATCCCCGGGCGCGTCCTCAGGGCCTGTGCTGCGCAGCTGACAGACGTCTGGACTGACATCTTCAACCTGTCACTTGCCCAAGCAGTTGTCCCCACGTGCCTTAAAACCACCTCCATCGTGCCGGTGCCAAAACACTCCACTGCGGCAAGCCTCAACGACTTCCGCCCAGTTGCACTTACTCCCATCATCACCAAGTGCTTCGAGAGGCTGGTCCTGGGACACCTCAAAGGCTGCCTACCCCCCACATTGGACCCCTATCAGTTTGCCTACCGCAAGAACAGGAGTACGGAGGATGCCATCTCAACGGCACTTCACTCCTCCCTCTCCCACCTCGACAACAGAGACACTTACGTAAGAATGCTGTTCAGTGATTACAGCTCAGCATTCAACACCATTATACCCTCTAAACAGATCACCAAACTCGGTAACCTGGGCATCGACCCCTCCCTCTGCAACTGGATACAGGACTTTCTAACCAACAGACCCCAGTCTGTTAGGTTAGACAAGCACACCTCTTCAACCCTCACCACCGGCGTCCCACAGGGCTGTGTGCTGAGCCCCCTCCTCTACTCCATCTTCACCTACGACTGCACACCTGTACATGGTACTAACACCATCATCAAGTATGCAGATGATACAACGGTGATTGGCCTCATCAGCAACAACGATGAGTCGGCCTATAGGGAGGAGGTCCAGCGCCTAGCAGCATGGTGCGCTGACAACAACCTGGCCCTTAACTCCAAGAAGACCAAGGAGCTCATTGTAGACTTCAGGAAGTCTAGGGGCGGCACGCACACCCCCATCCACATCAACGGGACGGAGGTGGAACGTGTGTCCAGCTTCAGGTTCCTGGGGGTCAACATCTCCGATGACCTCTCTTGGACCCACAATACCTCAACTCTGGTCAAGAAAGTTCACCAGCATCTCTTCTTCCTGAGGAGACTGAAGAAGGTCCATCTGTCTCCTCAGATTCTAGTGAACTTCTACCGCTGCACCATCGAGAGCATCCTTACCAACTGTATCACAGTATGGTATGGCAACTGCTCTGTCTCCGACCGGAAAGCACTGCAGAGGGTGGTGAAAATTGCCCAATGCATCACCGGTTCCTCACTCCCCTCCATTGAGTCTGTCCAAAGCAAGCGTTGTCAGCGAAGGGCGCTCAGCATCGCCAAGGCCTGCTCTCACCCCAACCATGGACAGTTTACCCTCCTACCATCCGGGAGGCGCTACAGGTCTCTCCTTTGCTGGATCAGCAGGTCCAGGAACAGCTTCTTCCCTGCGGCTGTCACACTACTCAACACTGTACCTCGGTGACTGCCAATCAACCCCCCCCGGACACTCCTCCCACAGGAAAAACACTATGACTGTATGCATGTAAATGGATTTAATTATTGAAATCATATTCTATGTCGCTCTCCAGGGAGATGCTAACTGCATTTCGTTGTCTCTGTACTGTACACTGACAATGACAATTAAAGTTGAATCTGAATCTGAATCTGAATCTAGATGAGTGAGCAGGGTTCTCGTGAATTGACCAACAACTGGGAACATCAATACAGTGCTGGAATGTGACATGTTGAGGTCTATTCACTGGCATTGATCATTTGTTTGAGGTCAATGAACTTATTTTCATCTCACTTTCAGACACGACCAAGATGCCAGTGCAGATTTCAAAAGCCTTGATGTCTGTTCTATCATGTGTCGTGCCATCTTTGTTCCTCTACAGGTCAGACTTGCTTGTAAAGCCCTTTCCAGCAGAACCAGCTCCAGCTACAATGTGCCTCCCACCAAAAAGTTGTACGTCCACTTTGATTAGTTTCAAAAGGTTTCAAAGGTCTTTTATTGTCACATAACCAATTAAGGTACAGTGAAACGCGATTTACCAACCATCCATACGAAAAAAAATCAACAAGACACACATACATCGAAGTTACCATAAACATCCACCACAGTGGATTCCCCACATACCTCACTGTGATGGAAGGCAAAAAAGTCCAATCTTCCTCGTTATTCTCCCGTGGTCGGGGCAGTCGAACCATCCGTTGGAGTGATCGAAGCTCCCGCAGCTGGTGGTCGAAGCACCCACGTCGGGACGATCAAAACTCCTGCGTCAGGGCGATCCAGACCCTCTGGGGGTGGTCGAAATTGGCTTGGAGTTCCCGAAGGTGGTCTCTGACTGGAGATCACGGGCTCCGTAATTTTAAAGTCTGCAAGCACCCACGATTGGAACTCCGAGGTCGACCCCTGGCAAAGGGATCGCGAGCTCCGCGACGGTAAGTCCGCAGGCTCCCGTGGTTGGAGCTCCCGAAGTCGGTCTCCAGCATAGGCCACCAACTCCTCGATGTTAGGCCGCAGTGCGGACGGAGATACGGTGGAAAAAAATCGCATCTCCTTCGAGGAAAGAGAGTAGAAAAAGTTTCCCCCCAACCCTCCACATAAAAGAACACTAAAAACATACATTTAACACATACAATTAAAATATAAGGAAGGAAAGGACAGACAGACAGGCTGTTGGCGAGGCAGCCATTGCTGGCGCCACCTGGTGGTCACGGTGGTACACGTGAACCAACCACGATTTTGACGCAAGTCTCACACATAGACATTTTCTTGCATAAAGTATTTTACTGAAATACATCAAAGTTGGTGCTTTATGCATTCCAAACCTATAATCTTAAAGAAAGTCAATTAATTCAACAACAAAAAAACATTATTTAAATTGTTTCAACATTTTAATTAATGACAAATAAATCATCATCAATAAATTATTTGTGGACCATCAGACAGATGTACCACACCTCTTTAATTACACATTTTGTCAGATTGAGCCCCCTCTAAGAGGAAAAATTAATATTCTCAATGAAACATTCCTGAAATAAATGTTTGTGATTTTAATTACTTTTGCCTAAAGTTTTTCTGGATACACCAAAGAAACTTGCAAAACTCATGCAGGCTGCGGCCAATAAATGTGGGAAATTCTACAATCTCAATCTATTCTGAGCACACTGATACAAATCTGAGGAATCAGGATATTGCACTTATTTCAAAAGCACCGGTGTAAATGTCCAGCTAATCAGACCAGAAACTGGATCCAATCATGGATGGATGTTATTATCAAATTACACATGAGAATAAAAATAAGGAACTGCGGATGCTAGCTCACAAAAAAAAGACACAAAGTCCTGGAAGAACTCAACAAGTCCGGCAGAATCTCTGGGAAACATGGACAGGTGATATTTTGGGTAAAAGTCGTTTTAGTGAAACCACTAACCAACCTGATCTCCCGGTGGCTCAGCACTTCAACTCCCTCTCCCATTCCGAATCCGACCTTTCTGTCCTGGGCCTCCTCTATCGCCAAAGTGAGTCCCACCGCAAATTGGAGGAGCAGCACCTCATATTTCGCTTGGGCAGTTCACACCCCAGCGATATGAACATTGACTTCTCCAATTTCAGGTAGTCCTTGCTTTCTCCCTCCTTCCCCTCCCCTTCCCAGCTCTCCCACAGCCTACTGTCCCCGCCTCTTCCTTTCTTCTTCCCGACCCCCACCCCCACATCAGTCTGAAGAAGGGTCTTGACCCGAAACGTCACCTATTCCTTCGCTCCATAGATGCTGCCTCACCCGCTGAGTTTCTCCAGCATTTTTGTCTACCTTGTAAAATTAGTTGATGGTGCTTCTTTTGCACTTTGCAACCACATTCTGCAAATTATTTCTGAGATGAGTGTTGCGACCTATGACTCTTGGATAGTCCACATCTCCCTTTGTCCTGAGGATTGGTTGGGACAATGCACTAGAATTTCAGGGAAGATATATGCGGTGAGAAATTGAAAGTTTGCTGATGTTCAAATTCATACTCGAGTGATTAGGCAAAGACTTTAAATTAGAAACTTTTACGTTAGAATTTAAAAGACATGAAATACATTTTAATTTTGGGAGAAAACTGTTTTTATGATGTTAAAAATACATATGATGTATTAGTTATTTTGCAAAACATCTCAATTTGGACATTATATATGTCAGAAAAATAACAAATGCAGATGTTTTCAAAGAGTTTTCTAATTTGATCGGTGTATTGAGAAATCATGAAAATCTAACTATGCCCTTTGTAGTTGTGATTTAAATGGAAATAATTATAAATGTTACTAAAAATTGTAACAAAGAACTAGCAGAAAGTGAGCAGCGGTAAACAAGCTAGATACTGATTGCACATCAAGAGAATGGTGGCTCAGCGGTAGAATTGTTGCCTTGTAGTGCTTACAGTGCCAGAGACCCGGGATCGATCCCGACTATGGGTGCTGTATGTATGGAGTTTGCACGTACTCCCGTGACTGCGTAGGTTTTCTCCAAGATCTTTGGTTTCCTCCCACACTCCAAAGTTTGTTGGTAACTTGGCTTAGTATCAATGTAAAAAAAAAAAAGTCTACTTTTCCTTTCTTTTCAGATTCTATAATCTGCAGCCTTTATTGTCTTCGCTTATCCCCACCCAGCCTCTGTCGCTATCTCCACTTTTCCCTCCCTGATCTGATCCTCTTCACTTAGATCCACCTAATGTCTGCCAGTGCTTGTCCCAGCCTTGCCCCTCACCTCTTCATATTAAATACCCCCCCCCCCCTACTCTTCAGATGAAGGGTCTCAACCCAAAATGTCAACTATTCATAACCCTCCTCAGCTGCTGCCGCAGAGACCCCCCCAACAGTTTCTGCTTCACTCCAGATTCCAGCATCTGCGGACCTTGCCTCCAGAAATTTTAAGATCCCTTTCAATGAAATGCAGTGAAATGGTTTTACGAATCACTTCAAAATAGCTTCCAGTGATGTCTATTTCTTGCTTAATTTTTTTAAATAGCTTGTAATTCAACAGATATCGTATTTGAAAAAAAATGTAAAAGTCGCTTTCTTTAGAATTCAATTGCTTTGACCAAAAAGCTAATCTTATGATATTTAATGGAAGTGGTGTATTTGTACGAAGAGCCATCAATATAAGATGGCGTAGCATATGACAGGACTTGAGGAAGGATATGCATCCCGTTCTCTTCATATGTTGAATGGTCCTCTGTTTTAGAATCTGTTTTAAAGTCAAGTGGACTTTCATTGATGGAATTCTCCCCAAACGCATTCCACGATTTCACTAGGACATAGGTTTGACCTTGATGACACTTCTTCTCATGATCGTGTTATGGTCGACTAACTAAAAACAACATCCATGATCTGGCCTTCAAATTGTACACTCACTATTTGACTAATGAGTCAAAAGTCTGCATCTTGGCAACAAATATATTATCCTTAAGCCCCTGTCCCACTTAGGCAATTTTTTCGGCGACTACAGGGGACTAGGCTGTCGCCACAGGGTCACGCAGTGACGCCTGTATGGTCGTGAGTAGTCTCCTCAAGATGCCTAAAGAGTCGTAACATCTTTCTGGTCGCCGCTGGATTTTGAAATGTTCAAAACTTTTCGGCGACTGGGGGCTTGATGTAGTTTGTCTTCTCCTGTCGTAGGTTATCGCCAGGATGACGTGGGTTGTCACTGGGTGCTGACTTCTGTGAATTCCATTGGCGACTACCTACGTCAACGGGTGACTGAATTGTCTTCAGTTGTCGCCAACAGGTTCGTTGCTTGTCGTAGCTTGTTGCGAATGGATGTAGGTTGACTTTGGTCGTCGTATGTTGTCGCCTGTGTGGTTGTAGGTTGTCATAGGTGTAGCCATAGATGGACGTCCTAATGGGTCGCTGGTTGTCGGTAGCTTGCTGTAGCTTGACGTTGACTAGGTTGACAAAAGTGGCGACCGGGGGGGGGGGGGGGGCGAGTCCAGTTATCCCCTTTTTCGGCGACCTACTGCGACTATGACAGTCGCCGGCAATCGCCAAAAAAATCGCCTAAGTGGGACAGGCCCTTTACAATTTCTTCACCATTTCAAAAACACGTCTGATGCTCAAATTATAACCTGCTTTTGTTACATCCATTCTAAAGACAGATGTGCAGCAAAGAATTCCACGTGACCTAATGCTGTAGATCACAATAGATTGATATCATTTAGTTAAATAGACATTTATTTAGGAAAACCTAATTTCGCAGATGCAATTTCATTGATGATACCAGGACTAAGGCACAAGAAAAGATAACTGAAACTCAACTGTGGAGTGAAAGCAATATTTCTACATCTGTGATGAATCCTAGCAAACAACCAGAGATAAAATATGGCTTTTTTTCTCATAGGAATGACCACATCACAGGTTCCTTCATTAGTTTTTCAGGGAATATAAAACATCTGGCATTCAAAATAATAACTTGAAGATGTGAACGAAGAGGAAGAGATTTCATTGACGTTTTTCCCTGACCACATTTGCGCGGAAGACGTGAATGCAGTCAGAGTTCTGTCTCAGTAATCACTGCATTATTTATGAGAACCTGCACATCTTGAGATTAAACATTTGCTGATTTGTCAAAAGCCCAAACATGAGGTCTTGCCCATCTCCTTGACATATTAGTTCATCCAACGCAAAATACCATCATATATTTAATTGATGAGTACTTCTTCTTGTGACCCAACCATTCTGCATTGAGCTTTCCAAAGGTGGCAAACGAGGACACTCATGAGAGGCTGCCTGTCATATAACTCAAGGTGAATGATTTCCAAGACAAGGGCACTTGTAGGTGTGCAGAGACATTATTTTCATGTTCAGAAAAAACAAAATGTTTTGGATCAGAAATAGTGTAGTATTAATGAAAGAATACATGCTATATCGCTTGCATATCATAATGGTTTCATGAAATAGACTCCAAGGCCAAAATGTAACAGAGTGAACAAGTGTCAGATCCTAGCGACACAAATAACTGCAGATGCTGAAATCCTGAGTAGAACACGAAGTACTGGAATAACTCAATCAGCATCACTTGGTGAACATTGTAGCCAAATGGCCACTACAGACATTGATAGAAAACATTTTGAGTCGGGTCCCTTTTTCTCCGAATGGGGAATGTGAGAGAAGGAGTAACAAAGTGCACAACACTTTGTACATTTGCTTCTAGAAGTCCAAATAATGTGTGCCTTCCGATTACGGCAAGGTACTGTTTCAACTGCAGGTAAACTATCAGTAATAATTCACGCTGTCAAAAAATTATGAATCGATCATGATGAAAATCAAACAGAACTGACATAGGATCGTGGACCTAAAATATCAAATTTATTTCTCTTTCCAAAGATGCTGCTTGACCTGTGGAGTGTTTCCAGCATTTTCTGTTTCCAGTTCAATCATTATGGAGTCGGTTATGTTCATGTTGTTAAACACTCAAGGATACTTCTTCACAAATTTTATACTTGACATTACAGGGACTATAACTTTGTTGGATTGCATTTTAAATGGTCAGGCAATAAAGTTGGAAATGAGAAACTTAAAGAGATGCATTTAATCCTTCAGCAAAGTAGAAGAAGAGTCCACAATCAAAATGTCATCTGTCCATTTCCCTCCACAGTTGCTACCTGACTTGCTGAATTCCACTGGCCGTTTGTTTTTCATGCAAGATGATCTCTGTGTGTGCACAAGTTAAATTATTTATAGTTGTCTCTTGGCACCCATCTTTAGCCTGACTAGAATGGCTTTTTGTATGCACGATGCACCCCACAAACAACCCCCAGCTACGTTTCTGATACAGCCGACTCTTTATAAACCAGAAAAGGTAAAAGAATCATACCTGTGCTAGAGGAATTGGAAATCTGGGTTGAAACTGATGACAGTCTATGAGAGAGGGATCAAAATAAAGAGGGGAAAGAAAATGTGGAGTGTGTTTCCTGATTACATTAATCAGTAGATGATTGCTTGATGTATTATTTTAAAGATAAATGTTTTACTTTTCTTTTGATTAAAAATCCAATAATTATGCTGTGAATTAATCAGAAAGCAATGTTTTTAATATTAAGATACAAGAACCTTTCCAGGTGAATGTGCTCAGAAGCCGACAGAAATGGCCCCGCTGTTTTGTCAGCATCTATCCTTCATGCTCTCAGGTACGTACAACACCTCCTTGAATACAAATGAAAGGATGTGATATAAGGCTGCGGTTTAAATCATATTGTCCTAAAGACTAATTGTTTTCTCATAATATTCACCATCGACCCTGTTTTGCAAACCATTTTTCTGAAGATGAAGGCCGGCATTTGCTGGTTTCCATGGTTGATACGTACACATTATTCACATATGAGGCATCGTTTTAACTAAAATACCTTATAACTGTTCCAATTTATTTTAGGAACAGACAATTTGATGCAGGCCAAAAAGATGAGTAATTTTCTCCAATTATTGCTTGATTTCTGTTTTGCAGAGTAACCAGTGATGCCAATAATGCACTCATTTAAAATGTAATTTTAAATATTGTTTCAAATTATATATTTTTTGACCTTGATTTGCTTTAAGTTACTAATAAATATATCCCTTGTATTCTTTGCATGCATTTCCATTGTTATAGTCTATCATATCTTTCTATGTAATGGGAGAGGCTCCTTGAAAACTCCTTGAGACTCAGACTATGATCTGATCATTTGCAATGGGCAATTTGAGTAATTTAAAATGCCCAGTCGGTAGTTAGCGAAAGCCGAAATGCAATGTTGAAAGTTGAATGTCTCTCTGTACAGTGTGCAGCCAGCTTCTTGTAACACTGCCTACCTCCCATAATGATCCACTCTGCCTGCCATGCACCTTCTTCAACATGCGTTGTAGTTAATTACGTAGCCTCTTTCACCAGCAACACCTAAAACCAGATATTCTATCCTTGAGGAGCATCAAGAACACTACACCTGTAGTTTTCCTTCAAGCTGCACCTCACCAAGATTATCACCACCCCTTCATCACCATTGAGTTTCATTCCTGGATCTCTCTATCCCATAGCACTGCGGTAGTCCCATCACCACGAGACATGCAGTGGTTCAACAAAGTGACACACCACCACCTTCTCGTGGGCACGTAGGGATGGACAATAAATGCCGGCCTTGGCACAATGCACAGATGGTGAAAATTGATTAAAAAGACCAGCAACCCATAATGTGCTATTTATCTTTGTTCTGTCGAGAACTGTCAATAATTTAGAAACAGCCTAATGGGCTGTTAGAAATATTGACATTTCACCATATTGGGCAAGATTATGGGAGAATAATCCTGATGTTTTGTGTTGGTAACAAGAAGGATTTCAATGGTTTAGGAAGGTGATCAACCACCATCATGTCAAGTGGGATTAGGGATAGGCAATAAAAGCTGGCCAGGCCAGTTTGACACATAACTATAATGAATAAAAACCCAGCTGTTAACGTAATTTCAACTTTAAACTAAAAGAAAATTTTCCCAAAACGGCGACATCAATCACAGTATATAAGCAGTTTCCCTTTTGCTGCTTGACACTAATCAGTCTAGAAATTCGTGCCCAGTCAGTGGTATCAAATGTGTTATTTAGCAGTGGAAACATGTTCCACTCTATTTGTGCAATTCAGCTCACTTGAAGTTAATGAAACTGGATTTTAGAGGCAGAGAAACAATGTGCTGCCACTATCATATAGTGCATTTGACACTATCGATTAAGAATTAATTTCTTAGGCAGTTTTGCTCAGAAACATCTGCATCGCTTACAATGGAACATCAATCTCATTCCCCAGGATTTTCACCAATTGTTGAGCTGAGAAAGTGCCATGGCAAGATTAGGTAGGAAAGAACTGCAGATGTTGGTTTAAGAAGGGTCTCGACCCGAAACGTCACCCATTCTTTTCTCCAGAGATGCTGCCTGTCCCGCTGAGTTACTCCAGCATTTTGTGTCTACCTTCGATGGCAGAATTGGTGTTGCATGTGATTAAAATAGGTCGCAGCACATCTCTATCCTCCGGGTAAAAGTCTATGTTCCAGCACTTCAAGATGATGATAATCTTTTACAGTGTTTCTCCACTTTTAAAAATAACTGTCAACGTTTAAGATTCATGCATGAAAATTTGCAAAACCTGAGAGCAAGGACACAGAACTTCATGTGTAGGAAGGAACTGCAGATGCTGGTTTAAACCAAAGATAGACACAAAACACTGGAGCAATTCAGTGGGTCAGACAGCATCTCTGGAGAAAAGGCAAAGGTGACCCTTCTTCAGAACATCATTCATAAAATAGCTTCAAATAGGATCCAAAGAGAAAGCATTATATTTGGTTTGTATTTAAATGAATTCTTTAGATATTTAGACTTCAGTGATAAAATGTGGAAACAGCCCTTCGGCCCATTGAGTCTGCATTGAGCGGTGATCACCCCATAGTGGCACAATCCTACACACCAGGGACAATTTACATAAGCCAATTAACCTGCAAACCTGTACGTCTTTGCAGTGTGGGAGTAAACCAGAGCACCTGGAGAAAACCCACACAGTCACCGGGAGAACGTACAAACTCCATACAGGCAGCACCATTCCAAATATCATTTTACTTCGGAGTCACGTGAGTGACTACGTGAAGAAGGGCCGTCCGTCTGCGTGCGCGTCATTACGTCTGAAAGCAACGCGCGCAACGGACTGGAGAGGCACTGCGTCCTCCTAGCCGTTGGGATTTTAAAAAGGCGGCAGGTAAGGAAAGTTGAACCACTTACCCTGCGCTTTCTGTTCGGGCTAAGGAAATTATTTGTTTTTCAGAGCCCCAAAAAATGTCGAAGAGACGGTCCACGGGGAAACCAGCTGCCGAAGATCGCAGCATTCCCAGTAGCGGACGACGCTCATTCTCGCCGACATTGCCGCCGGCATCAGAACCGGCAGCAGCAGACTTGGTGCAGGAGGAAAGCACCGTGGTGGTCCCGGCGGGGCGTAAAGCCACCCATAAGTCTGCCAGACCCGTAGACTCGGATGAATCCGGGGAAGAGGGATACCCTCCCTCATCGGGAAGCGTCCGAGGACGACTCTCCCAGATGGAGCAGCTTGTGGAGAAGCTGCTCCACAATGATAAACTCCGGAGAAAGGAGCAATATCAGCACGAGTCCCTTCTACAGACCATGCCAGCAGCCTCATACTCTGGGCAGCACTATGTCTTTCCCATGGAAGGGGGAAGTACATACGGGGATTACCCGGATTCAGAGTTTGGAAGCACAAGGGGGGAACACTCCCAGGGGAGATTGGAGGAAGTACCTCTACAATCAACTAAGTTTACCACATCACTGGGTGCTCCCTTGGATGAAGACCTAGCAAGTAACATCAACGACTTGGCGTCTCATCAACTCAAAGATCTCGTCATGGAAGAAACCCTGAACAGGTACCCCCCACCATCTAACTGTGCTTCCCTCAAGGTTCAAGCGGTGAACCATATAATTTGAGGGCAAATAGGCCCCATCATCAGGAACCAGGAACTGAAGTTCCAAAAAGTATTAAACCTGCTGGGGTCTGGAATTACTTCATTTGCAGGAGGTGTGGAAGGAGGCCTCCTCACTGACCGAGAACAGGATACCATGGCACTGCTATGTAATGCCCGCTTCGAAATAAACTGCATTCGGAAAGATGCAATAAAACCAGCAATAAATTCGAAGTTCGCAGCTCTTTGCAAAGCTAGCAACATCCAGCCCGCAAACTACCTGTCTGGGGAAGACCTGTCTAGACAGGTACGGGACCTGGATGATGAGGCAAAAACCGTGTGCCTCATAACAAGAGGTCAGGCTACACCCAGGGGTCCATCCACGAGATTCCACCTCTACAGCTCTCGGCGTTTTACACCTAGAGAGCCAGGCACCGGAGGAAGATTCACACCTGAGTCAAGGTCTTTTTTAGGGGCAGGCCCCAGCAGGCCGACAGCGAGGATGAGGAGAGAGCAACCACCAGCTCTGCTCCCCAAACCTCGCGGACGAAAACCAGCGCCACGCCGCTAGTAACAACAGAGGTAAGTCAAACCAGTTCTTCAGGGAACATACCAGATGAACCTCACTTACAGGTGGGTGGAAGGTTAAAATACTTCTTAAAAGAATGGTGTTGGGTTACTAAGGATCCATTCATACTGCACAGTATAGAAGGATTCAAAATTGAGTTCAATTTGAATTAATCACCACCGCCAACACATTCTAATATTCGCACATATGTCTTTTCCCAAAAAGACACAATGAATATACAAGGCAATGGCAATACAAGGCTCTGCCAAATGGGTTGACATCAGCCCCTAGACTGTTTACCAAATTACTTAAACCAATTCTGGGGCTGCTAAGATCTCAAAATCACATAGTCATGGCATATTTGGATGACATTTTCATCTTTGGAGTCACCAAAGAATTGGCAGAAGCAACAGTCAAGGCAACCAAAACCCTGTTTGAAAAACTTGGGTTCCAAATCCATCCAGTTAAATCAAAATTAACTCCTACCAAGGTAATTGATTACCTAGGATTTACTATCAATACAGTAACCATGTTGGTGACTTTGCCTAAAGGCAAACAACAAGACTTGAGGAAAGCCTGCAATGATCTGATAGAAAAACACAAACCAACTATCAGACAAACAGCAAGTGTAATTGGCAAATTGGTAGCTGCCTTTCCTGCAGTACGTTACGGACCTTTGCATTACCAGCATTTACAGTGGGCAAAGGAACGAGCATTGAAATTACATGCAGGTCAGTTTTGCAAATCTATGCGGTTACCAGCTGAAGCCATTATTGAACTACAATGGTGGATGGCAAACATAAGACTCAGCTCAAGAGAAATCTTACTTGAGAGCCCATCAGTGTTTCTCCAAACCGACGCAAGCGGTTTAGGATGGGGAGCCACTAACACAGTCAGGAGCTGTGGAGGCAGATGGAATGAGCAAGAGTCTGCTATACTCCAACTATATGGAATCAATTACCTAGAATTGTTGGGGGCACAATATGGGCTCAAGTCTCTGTAACAACATGCAACATGTGCATGTTCAAATTCAGATTGATAACACTACTGCGGTAGCATATATCAATCACATGGGTGGTGTAAAATCTGTATCCTGTGACAGATTATCTAACCTCATTTGGCACTGGTGCATCGAGAGGGATATTTGGGTTACGGCAGTATATCTACCAGGAAGATATAACACGGTGGCAGATGCAAGGTCACGAATGTTTAATGATAACATAGAATGGATGGTGAATCGTACTGTATTCAATGAAATAACTATACGATTTGGCACTCCAGATTTGGATCAGTTTGCATCTAGATTAAACCATCAATTACCCAGATATGTGTCCTGGGAGCCGGACCCAGGAGCAGAGTCAGTGGATGCTTTTTCTCTAAACTGGGGAGGAATGTATATTTATGCTTTCCCACCATTCTGCCTCATAAACCGATGCTTGACTAAAATCAAGCAAGACAAAGCCACAGGCATTTTAGTAGTACCAGATTGGCCTACACAAGCCTGGTTCCCGAAAATATTGGGGATCATAGTCCAGCCATTAATGGTTGTACCTAAGAGGAGAGATCTCCTAGTAAACCCAGTTTCAGGGAGCAACCATCCACTTTCTGACCGGATTAATTTGTTGGTTTGCAGATTCTGAGGAGGCCATTTCAAGACATTGGACTATCCGAACGAACTGTGGATGTCATCACAAAGGCATAGAGGGACAGAACCAAAAAACAGTACGCCACTCATATTAAGAAGTGGGAAGCTTTCTGCCATGCAAACGATATAACATACAACACAGTTCGGATAACGGATGTCTTGGAGTTCCTATCAGTACTGTACTATGACTATAAATTAAGTTATAGCGCAATCAACAGTGCCAGATGTGCACTGTCCTCCTATCTGACACTGGAGGCAGGGCACGGGCCGATAGGAACGCACCCCTTCATAATAAAATTAATGAAGGGAATTTACAATTCGATACCCCCAAGGCCTAGGTACACAGATACATGGGATGTGAGCATGGTACTGACCTTACTTCGTCAGTGGGGACAGCCAATGGCCTTATCTTTGTCAAAACTAACATTGAAAGTGGTTATGCTGATGGCGCTAATAACAGCCCAAAGAGTCCAGACACTACAAAAACTACGACTGGACTACATGACCAGCAATACGAATAACATAACATTTGTTGTTAAGGACCTGATCAAACAGAGCAGGCCAGGAATGCCAGGGATGAAGATCCAGTTCCTGGCATATCCAGAGGACCAACGATTGTGTGTGGTAACACATTTACACCACTACCTGAGAGTTACGGAGAACCTCAGAGGCTCAGAACAATCGGTCCTCATCAGCCACAAGAAACCACACCGAAAGGTGTCAACACAAACTATCTCCAGATGGTTAAAGGAGGTAATGGTGGTAGCGGGAATAAATACTCATATCTTTAAATCTTGCTCCACCAGGGCTGCATCTACGTCGGCAGCAAGAACGATGGATGTACCCCTTGATGACATCCTAGCGGCAGGATGGGTGAACGAAAGAACGTTCCAGCGGTTTTATAACAAACCCATTATCGGACCAGGGGTATTTGCTCGTGCCATCTTAAGTTCTGTTACCTAGTTTTCCCACAGGTTCGGAGGGAAAGCTAATAAAACATTTATTTTTCTTTATTTTAAAGCATCAGTGCCTTTACTAACTACGTTATGTCTGAATGCTTTAATAATACTCTCATCCATGGTCAATCCATTCAGTGTGTGACGCCTGGATTCGTAACCGGCGTGAAATCACAGAGCTTTGAAATGTTCACGTAGTCACTCACGTGACTCCGAAGTAAAATAGTAAGATTAAAGGAGAACTTACCAGTTTGAAGTTTGATCTTGATTTTATGAGGAGTTACGATGAGCGATTACGTGCCCACCGCTCCCACCCTCATATTATCAAGGTCATATGGAAGTTCGAGTTTTTTCACAATCTTACTATTCTCAGGTCTTCTTTTTTATCTGTGATTTAACACCGCTGCTTTGAAGATTGACGCGCACGCAGACGGACGGCCCTGCTTCACGTAATCGCTCATCGTAACTCCTCATAAAATCAAGATCAAACTTCAAACTGATAAGTTCTCGTTTAATCTTACTATTAATCTTCGCTGGATATGCAGCATTTGCATTGCAATGGACGACCTGTAACATTAGATTACAAAGAATATTATATGTGAATAAATGAATTTAGCCTATAACATTGATAAGCTAATATTTTAGGTAGAAAAGTAATTGCAGCACCTGCACACATAGCACCTCCACACACCTGCATTTCCACAAAAACATATTTTGGTGATCAGTATTATACTTGGGAAGGGATATCTTGCTTGCCCGATACCTGCACAGAGAATCGCTTAGGAGCACCAATACCTGGAGATAGACACAACATGCTGGAGTAACTCAGTGGGACAGGCAGCAACTCTGGAGCGAAGGAATGAGTGATGCTTTGGGTTGAGACCCTTCTTCAAACTGAAAGTCACGGGAAGGAAACGAGAGATGTAGACGATGATGTTGAGAGATATAGAACAAATGAATGAAAGATATGCAAAAAAGTAACAATGACAAAGGGAACAGGTCATTGTTTTCTGTTTGCTAGGTGAGAATGAGAAGCTGGTGTGACTTGGGTGGGGGAGGGATGGAGAGAGAGGGAATGCAGGGGTTACTTGAAGTTAGAGAACTCAATATTATTTGAGGTTCTCCTCTAAGTTGCAAACCATCATGACTTGGAAACATATCTGTACCATCGTGAACGGTTAACTCCCGCGCATGCATGCCGGCATCTTATACACATGTGTGCCAGCATTTTACGGGCATGCGCAGCAACATCCCTGCCGGCCAGGAATATCACGAGTGCTCGTGTATGCGGTAGATTGGAAACACCATCTAATCGGAGGATGGTGACGTGGGACTTGCGCGGGGCATGACTGGGACGTTCTGAAAGTTACGATGATGTTTAAAGTTAATTAGTAAATTACTGTTAAATTACTGACTCCGTTGTGGTTATTGCTCCGGGCGATACATAACAATATAATTCTTTCATTAGTGTAAATCCTACACATTAGCACATGGAAACACATTCACCAGGACATCTAGCCATAAAAGAAGAGGGCTCACCATAATTATCGCATGTGCAATTACAGATAGGCAATGAATGCTGACTTTACCAGTAGCATTGCCTCTAGGCAATCCTTAGTAGTGAGATAAAAATTCTGGTGTTATGATAATTTAAAATGAAACAGCATTTTCCAAAAAGACTGAGATTTACGAGTCGTCATTAAATACTGGCGAGGTGCCAGAAGATTGGAGGGTGGTAAATGGTGTGATTCTATTCAAGAAGGGCTGCAGGGAAAAGGCTGGAAACTACAGGGCAGTGAGCATATCATCTGAGGTCAGAAAGTTACTAGAGAGCATTCTGAGGGATAGGATACGCATGTATTTAGATGGACAAGGGGTGATTAGGGATAGTCAGCATGGTTTTGTAGGTGGGAGGTCATGTGAGGTGGGAGGTTCCGAACGATAGGTTGTGCTGGAAGGTTAACTCTTATGGGATCCAAGAAGAGATAGCTCGCGGTTCACAGACTGACCAGCCGCCTGCCACTATTTTGCGGGCTGGGAGAGTCTGTGTTACACGTGTGTGAGGCTGCAGCCCCTGTTCCAATATCTAAAGGGGCTGCTCCTTGCCTTCTGGCTGCATTCCTCACCCACCATCCTCATCTTTGTCAGGACTTTCATATGAAGAAAGACTGGATAGACTCGGCTTATACTCGCTAGAATTTAGGAGATTGAGGGGGGATCATATAGAAACTTACAAAATTCTTAAGGGGTTGGACAGGCTAGATGCAGGAAGGTTGTTCCCGATGTTGGGGAAGTCCAGGACAAGGGGGTCGCAGCTTAAGGATAAGGGGGTCACAGCTTAAGGATAAGGGGGAAATCCTTTAAGACCGAGATGAGAAAAATATTTTTCACACAGAGAGTGGTGAATCTCTGGAACTCTCTGAGACTGGGGCGGAGGTTCACCTTCCAGCATGACAACTACCCTAAACATACAGCCAGAGCTACAATGGAATGGTTTAGATCAAAGCATATTAATGAGATAGAATGGCCCAGTCAAAGTCCAGACCTAAATCCAATTGAGAATCTCTGGCAAGACTTGAAAATTGCTGTTCACAGACGCTCTCCATCCAATCTGACTGAGCTTGAGCTATTTTGCAAAGAAGAATGGGCAAAAATTTCAGTCTCTAGATGTGCAAAGCTGGTAGAGACATACCCCATAAGACTTGCAGCTGTAATTGCAGCGAAAGGTGGTTCTACAAAGTATTGACTCAGGGGGGCTGAATACTTTTGCACGCCACACTTTTCAGTTTTTTATTTGTAAAAAAATTTGAAAACCATGTATCATTTTCCTTCCACTTCACAATTATGCACCACTTTGTGTTGGTCTATCACATAAAATCCCAATAAAATACATTTACGTTTGTGGTTGTAACGTGACAAAATGTGGAAACGTTCAAGGGGTATGAAAACTTTTGCAAGCCACTGTACATAGATCATGGAATCAGTTCTTGGTTGATACATGACTTTTCTTACTTTTGTGAATGTCGATAAACCATATGTTAGTGAGTCCACTCATATATATATATACACACACACACATATATATATATATATATACATATATAAATATATATATATTTTATAACAACAATAACAACATTTAAATTGTTTTGTATGGGTGCAATACAATTAAAACTGCACCTTTGTAAAATCATTGAAATCTTATGGCAGGGATACTATGTTGAACAGGCAGCATTTACTGCCCACCTCTAGCTGTCCTAACACCTTTAAGAGTCATGTGTGGGAAGGAACTGCAGATGCTGGTTTACACAGTAGATACAAAATGCTGGAGTAACTCAGCGAGACAGGCAGCATCTCTGGAGAGAAGGAATGGGTGACATTTCGGGTTGAGACCCTTCTTCAGGGGAGAGGGAGACGAGATATGTATGGAAAGGTACAAAGAACGTGTTTGGTGTGAAAAGAACAGATCAAAGCAGACAATGTTCAAGGAAATGTACGATGGTTCATTGTTGGATGATGGGAAGTTGACAATGAAGCATACAAACAGTAAAATTAATCAGGAGGACAGTGAAACTGGGAGGAGAACTCAGGTGGGAGTGTGACGGAGAGAGAGGGAAAGCAAGTGTCACTTGAAGTTGGGGAAATCAATATTCATATAGCTGGGTTGAAAGCTGCCTAAGCGTTTACCAAATTACCAAACTGGCGTGCATTATAGTAGAGAATTCTGGAAAATCCACCACACCCTCAGTTCCAAATGGAATTATCAACCCAGATTACTATTCTGGTCTCAAGCACACATTTAAAACTGTTCAATTTACTGAGGAAGACTGTTATTTACAGCTACTAACTCACATTTTTCATGTGAACATTGGGAAATAAAAACACAGAATTTACTGCCACAATGGAGACATGATATACAAACTTAGTTCATGAACAAAGTTGGGCACTTAAGTTAATAACTTTCAATCGATAATTAATTGCATGTGACTAACAATGGAGCAAACCATTAAATGTACATGTAAGTGCATAAATATTTGGAAGTCAGAGTTCAAATTAAAGTCGTGCAATGATTTTTTTAAATACTTTGTATGTCATTACTAATGAATGGATTAGTAACTGCAATCAAAAAATATTAATTAGAAAATGCTCTGCTGACAGTGGCCTGATCTCTTAACAATAGCAGATGTCAATTGTATGTTTGTCACGTCTCATTTCATTGATTTTCTGCCATTTTCATTGGAAATAATTAAAACTATATTTTACATATTTATAAACCTCACTGTCAGTAGTTCTACTTAATTTTTCATTAGTAAAATGCATCTATTAACTTCAGAGTAGGACCCAAAGGAGAAAATGAGTAATTGCATTAACTGCAGACAAAAATAAACACAATAATCATGGAGTCAAATGATGCTTTATGAGCCATTATAGCAAAGTATATCTTAATTGGAATTAATAGACTTAATCTGCAGCTGAGCAATTATATGCGCTATAGTTGGGCTATCTCTCTGAATTTGGACTTTACCTATATTCACTTGTTTGTTTGACTTGTCTGACTTCCCCGTATTTCATTTGGCATCCTTGTTTTTTCAGTTAGCTTGTCGGAAAAACTGAGCCACTAACTGATGCTTCAAGGGCCTGTCCCATTGGGTGTTATTTGCACGTCACGCAGATGGCGCGCGAAGATTTTGTGAATCCCAAAATCCTGGGGCGCCGCGCGCGACCGCGCATCACTGCCTACGCCATCACGCCTCACCATGCACCATGCGCGCGTTCTATCTGGATGGCTTTACTGCTGCTCATTAGTTAGTGCAAAGCTGGAGAAGTGAAGGGATGGGGCCAGGCACTGCTTTTAGTTTGGAATTCCCTTTTTTGCTATTGAATCCAAAAAATGGTTTGTCTAAATGCCACTAATACATATCTAGAAAATCTTAACAAAAAAGATAAACACTATTCAAATCATTCATTAGTTAATAAATAGGTACAAATGCATTTACAGGCAAATCTCGCTCACTTTTGAGGCCCTCAATAGCAAAGTGTCAGGACAGGTGTACTTGCACCTGTGCACTTGTCCTGATACTCAGGTGCTGACCTCACCTTCACCTTCAGGGATGGCACGACACCCGGAGGCTGCAGCGAATCGTCCGATCAGCTGAGAAGGTTGTTGGCTGCAACCTTCCCTCCATTGACGAACTATACATTGCAAAGGCTAGGAAGTGAGCGGGTAAGATCATCTCTAACCCCGCTCACTCTGGCCATAAACTCTTTAAATCATTTCCCTCTGGAAGGCGACTCTGGACTGTCAAAGCTGCCATAGCCAGACATAAAAACAGTTTTTTTTCCACGAGCAGTAGCTCTACTCAATAACCAAAAATCTATAGGCTCCTTTTGCTCTGGTATTTTATTTAATTCACATGTTTAATAATGTTTTATTATTAATGTTTAATGTTTTATGTGTCATTCTTAATTGTCACTGTATGTTGTGTTGTTACTGGCGGGCGGAGCACCAAGGCAAATTCCTTGTATGTGTACATACTTGGCCAATAAACGTATTCATTTAATCATGATCTGTGAGGTGATTCCTATCAAGAGGCTCTGTGTTCTCGAGCTGAACAGGGACACATCCTCTATGTACTACAGTGCTCTGCGATGCACCAATGTGAAAGATGACACATCGATACAAATCTTCACAAGTTCACAGTTATAGGAGTAGAATTAGACCATTCGGCCCATCGAGTCTGCCATTCAATCATGGCTGATCTCTGCCTCCTAATCCCATTTTCCTGCCTTCTCCCCATAACCCTTGACACCCGTTCTAATCAAGAATTTGTCTATCTCTGCCTTAAAAATATCCACCGACTTGGCCCCCACAGCCCTCTGTGGCAATGAGTTCCACAGATTCATTACCCCCTAACTAAAGGTTCCTTCTCACCTCTTTTCTAAAGGAGTGCCCTTTAATTCTGAGACGATGACCTCTGGTCCTAGACTCTCCCACCAGTGGAAACATCCTTTCCACATCCACTCTGTCTGTGCCTTTCATTATTCTGTAGGTTTCAATGAGTCCCCCCTCAACTTTCTAAACTCCAGCGAGTAGAGGCCCAGTGCTGTCAAACGCTCATCATATGCGAACCCACTAATTCCTGGAATCATTCTTGTAAACCTCGTCTGGACCCTCTCCAGAGCCAGCACATCCTTCCTCAACTATGGGGCCCGAATTTGCTCCCAGTACTCCAAATGCGGCCTGACCAGAACCTTATAGAACCTCAGCATTACATTTCTGTTTTCTTCCGTCCATTATTCTCAAAATCTGATCTCTATTCTGCCCATTCAGCTGAGATGAACAGTTGAAAAATGAAGCAATCTGAAGGAAAAGACATGGGAAGGAATGGCAATATTCAAATCACCCTGAGAAAAAAATGCTGCTATCTTTAACACTGATGCACAAAATTGAAATGCTGGACACCTACGCTGATTTTACAGTGATTCTAAATTGTTTACTGAATATATCAGCACATGTCTATAGGATAATTTCTAATGCCTGTAACAAATTATTAATATCAGTGGTGTCAATTGTGTCAATAGTTCACAGGAAAAACTTGTTCCGTAAGTACAAACTAAATATTGAGGCACAACATCTGTTACCTGTTAATAATGAGAGGTGTGACCAGCAAACAGGCATGGCTCACATTTATGAAAATCCATCAAATTTTATTACAGAAATGATAGCTGTATGTAATTTATCATTTGCTGAACTGAGCTTATCAGACAAGGTACATAACATTAATATATTATTGAACTGCATTGTAAAATGCCTGGTCTATGCTGCTGTTTTCTGAGGAGATATTAATAATATCAAGGCACATAAAATATTTTAAACTTGTGTATAAAGCATTGTAGAATTTCATTGGTTTTCATTTATGTCCTGTCCTGGGACATTAGAAACAAAGTTAATCCCGTTGTCTGTTTCATTTAATATCACGATAGTCATTCTCATGAAAAAAAGGGCATTTGATGGTAACAGGATACGTGAAGCATATCAGAACTCATATTAAACTGTTCTGAGTTTCAGAGAATCTTTGGAAATGTCATAGTTAAACATGATTGATTTATAAACTACAGAAGTTTAAAAAAATTAGAGTTCAAGTAAATATGAAATAATTGGACAAAGCAGTACCCCAGTCTGACCTGCTTCAATCAAGCCCTTTCAAGGTTGCCTGCATTATTGAGAAATATGTGCATAATTTCATTTTGTCTTCCTTCCAACATACAATGTTAGAAGTTAATTAAATTGCATGTCCATTGTGTTCATCCACTTACAGAGTTAATGATATTCTGCTTCTGAATTGAAGAGCATTTTATAAAGCATACACTATGGGACCTGGCAGACAGTACATAGCGCAGTTGAACTCTGTCATATTCCCCAATTACAGATCTCCCAATTAGGGCAGAAATGAAAAGGTTTTTTTGTTTGACAATTCAGAACATAACAAGTCAGTCCCAGACAGAGGGGCATGTGCTAAGTTTATTTTAATATTTGTCTCGTTGCAATGCTCATTGTTGTGTTTTTATATAGAGAACAATATTGATATTTGTAATGACATAAGAGATGGAAAGGGAATCAAACTTATTCTCTGCTGAAGAACAAAAACAATCCCATATTTTTGAATGATTCATTTCGGCTGAGGTTCCTAAACATCCAGGATTCACATTCCAGCAGAAGTTGGACAGGCTGGAAGTCACGCAAATGGTTGGAAAGAAAAAGGTCATTCAAAAGCAAAATTAGGTGCAGAAATCCAAATAAAAAGTGAATATTTTGGAACTCGGCATCATCTCTCACCACAGTTGCTGAGTATTTCCAGCACTTTATGTTTTCATTCAGAAAAGGGCTAGTTCTATCACATAATGCAACATTTATTATATTTACTAGATTAAGTGGGACCCGTTGGGTCCCAGCATCACACGGGAGGGCTGGTCCCCCATCGCAATGTTCCACCACTCCACTAATTCCAATATTGGTGGCCAGTGGGGGTGGGGGGGCTTTCTGGAGTGCTAGTATGGATGTTGTGGGCTGAAGTGACTGGTTTCCAGAGGGCTAGTATGGATATTGTGGGCCAAATGGATTATTGGGCTGGCAGCTCAGTCACTCAAGCCTGTTGTGCTGGCAGCTCACTCACTCACGGCTGGTGGGATGGCAGTTGACTCACGGCTATTCCTTGAAATTCCATTTCAAGCAGGGTGCAAGGCCACCAAATTCAAGTGCAGAATCCTACCACTTCAAGCAGGGTGCAAGGCCACCAAATTCAACTGCAGGTTCATACCATTTCAAGCAGGGTGCAAGGCCACTAAAGACAGCGAGTCGTGACCTCTCCCTCCTCCATCTTGCAGAGACTGAGCCACGCCCACACTTCTGTGTTTTATTGTCCCTGCCCCCTCCCACCAGAAGGGGTGTGGCCTTAATGGCATGATTGACAGGTGAGAGTATCTCAACATTTTTTAAACACTAATAACTCTTTTATTTTTCATCGATGGCAAAAATCCTCGGCACCGGATGAGCAGAGGGGGACTTTGAGTAAGATGGCCAAAACTCACATTTGTATGTGGTAGCGTTTTTTCTAAAATCAATATAAAACGCAAACAGGAAGTGGTCAAGAGTAGACTATAAATTATATAGAACGCAAAGCAACTTTAATTAGGCAAGGCAACTTTAATTAGGCAAGGCAACTTTAATTAGGCAAGGCAACTTTAATTAGGCAAGGCAACTTTAATTAGGCAACACAGCTTTAGCATTTCCAAATCAAAGGCAACACAGCTTTAGCATTTCCAAATCAAAGGCAACACAGCTTTAGCATTTCCAAACCAAAGGCAACACAGCTTTAGCATTTCCAAACCAAAGGCAACACAGCTTCAACATTTTCAAACCAAAGGCAACACAGCTTTAGCATTTCCAAACTATATTTTCAAACCACAATAAGACAATGGACATTTTTAAGACGGAGATTGACACATTTTTGATTAGTAAGGGTGATAGGGGTTAAGGGGCAAAGGCAGGAGAATGCGCTGAGAGGGAAAGGTGAATCAGCAATGATTGAATGGTGGAGTAGACTCGATGGGCTGAATTGCCTAATTCTTCTCCTATCACTTATGAACATCCTTTAACCACAATAAGAGCACTGACTGTTCAGTGTTATTCACAGCTCAGACTGAGAGACGTGACTCTCTCGCTCCCCCATCTTGCAGAGACAGACTGAGGCACTCAACACTTCCGGGTTTTATAGTCCCTTCATAAGGGGCGTGGCCTTCAGGAGAGAGAATCTCAACATTTTTTAAACACTAATAACTCTTTTATTTTTCATCGATGGGAAAAATCCTCGTCCTGTTCAGCGGAAGGGGACTCTGAGTAAGATGGCCAGAAATCACAGCCGTAAGTGGCAGCGTTTTTCTAAAATCAATATACAGAACAGGAAGTGGTCAAGATCAGACTTTTAGTAATATAGATATTGACTATTTTCCTTTAACATATTAAAGGATGTTCATAAGTGATAGGAGAAGAATTAGGCAATTCAGCCCATCGAGTCTACTCCACCATTCAATCATTGCTGATTCACCTTTCCCTCTCAGCGCATTCTCCTGCCTTTGCCCCTTAACCCCTATGACCCTTACTAATCAAAAATATGTCAATCTCCGTCTTAAAAATGTTCATTGTCTTGGCCTCCACAGCCACCTATGGCGATGAATTCCACCGATTCACCACCATTCATTTATTTTATTTACATTTATCATATTCCTTTAACATATTAGAGTATAGATTGTTTTCTTCGAGAAAGCTTCCTACTGCGACTATTTCAAAGTTCCCTATTTTACTTATGGATCCAAGAGTGCTAGGAAGTACCTGTACACATGCCGTTACAAGCTATGGCATGAAATGGATATCACTCCTACTTCTGCAGGACTCACTCAATGATGGGTGATTCACGATAGCATGGACCCCATAAGGAAGCATGTCTTCACAATGAATGTGAGGCCAGCTTTGAGGCCAGCACCTGCTCGAGTGGGCAAAAATCCAAAGATTCTTCTCTTAGGGAGATCACCATTTGGTAACTCCCTCTGAATTAAAAGAATACCCATCACCATAGGTTTCTCTGAGGATCCTCTTCATGACCTCAATCCAACTATGACCTCTAACCATGACATAGTAATATTTACATCAGCCCTCCCCCCCACCCCCACCTCCACCCCCATCCCACCTGAACGACACCCACAGTAACGGTTCCAATGTGTAGCCCCATCTTGTTTGCAGTCTTGCAAGTGCCAACTGTACTGTTAAGGTGGAAGACATTCTGTAAATATGGTGTATAATATATTCCAAATGGTTACTGAACTCTATAAAGGTGCTTTAGCCAGCACTGTTCTGCAACCTTGACAAGTTCTACACTAAAAGCTACCAGCTTTTCAAGGCTGTCTTGGTCTAAAAATAGTCAAAAAGGCCTTCTGGTCTGTGACTGCAGACAATTTCTGCTCAACAGAAACCAATTGGCAGTGTCCCTTTTCAATTTTGACCATAATTTATCTCACTGTTCTTCACTGCATGCAATATAAACACAATTGGTTTTACATGGATAATCATATCTCATACTTCATAATTCAGAGTTACAATATATGTAATGGCACTTGCAAGACTCAACTGCAATTTGCTGCATTATACTCCAGTTTCCTTTATTTTCTTTCTTCAGGAACAGATATAATGCTGCCAGTACTGGCAAAACATCTACTGTGCAAAGGAATGATCAAAGTCCTGCATTTAGTTTAGTTCAGTTTAGTTTAGTTTACTTTAGAGATACAGCTTAAAAAGAGGATTTTGGCCCACCAAATCCAAACTGACCATTCATCACCCGTTCACACTAATTCTATGTTATCAACCTTTCTCATCCACTCCCTACACATTGAGGGCAATTTTACAGAGGCCAATTAACCTACAAACCCACAAGTCTTTGGGATGTGGAAGGAAACCGGAGCACCTGGAGCAAACGTGCGTGGTCATAGGGAGAATGCACAAATTCCATACAGACAGCACACATGGTCAGGATCGAATCTCTGTTATCAGGTTTTCTTTTGTCTTCAAAATAGCTGCCACGTTTCTTGACTGATTGCAACGATTTGCATCCATTTTCAGCCCAAAAGGAAACTTCTGCATTCTGTGCAAACACACACTTACTTCTTCTGAATGTTACGCTATACTTAAGTAGATGCTCAAACACGCTATATTTAAATAGATGCTCAAAATGTTTACGCTATACTTTTGTAGATGCTCAAAGTGTTTTTTTCAATACCTGTTGCAAAAAATATGCCATGATTGCCCAGGTGACGATGTACGGTATATATAACTAGCAGACAAAAATGCAGGAGAAACTCAGCGGGTGCGTCTGAAGAAGGGTCTCGACCCGAAACGATGCCTATTCCTTCGCTCCATAGATGCTGCCTCACCCGCTGAGTTTCACCAGCATTTTTGTCTACCTTAGATTTGTCTAGCATCTGCAGTTCTTTCTTAAACACTATATATCTAGTAGTACCTTGTCAATGGTAACATGAAAGTCTTTCAGTCATGGTTTCCACCAAGATCATTTCTGCATACAAATAAGACCCTAAAGCATAATATTTGCAAAATATTTCTGACTTCTTTATTCTCATTATGGTAAGCGTATGCATGACAGAACTAGTTTTGTGAAAACGTTGCTTTTTGACAACTTAGCATTTAGCTCTAATGAGAAGGTAATGGTCTCTGTTCTGGTCTCATTGAAGATTATTGTTGATTGGCATCAGGCTTAATACAAACCTGGGCATTATAACCTGTAATACATGTGTGGAATAGATGGAATATTTTTGCATATTTTTCCTATAGTAGGTCTAAGTGTAAATTTGAAAATTCAATTCAGAATTACTCTTTTAATTCTCTGAGCTGATTTCTGTCCAGTCTTCAACAGTTCAATAACTACAACCACTGGAAGCTCAAATTGTTGACTGGGTCACAAAAAATTTCATTTGGCCTAAGGTTTTCATTACTTCACTTGAGTATGTTTTCATTGTCCATAGCACTTGGTTGAACTTATGATATGAACCTTTATTCACGGGTAAGCAACCTGCTGCTGAATTAATATGATGATCATTTAACCATACTTCTGTTATGAGGTCATGTCTTCCAACATTGCGGAGAATGGCGTAAAGCCAATTATCTATTTATCTCACTGGCTTCAATAAATATTGTAAATATCTCCTTTCTGTCAACAAATCGCATTAATTAAAATGTTTTGGCTCAATATCCCGGTTTTAGACTTCATGGTAGCTTCCAGTATATAACAGCTAAATGACATGAAGATCAACCAGGACCTACCCAGATGCTTTAGATTATCGTGTCTTGGAAGGAACTGCAGATGCTGGTTTAAACTGAAGATAGACATAAAATGCTGAAGTAACTCAGTGGGACAGGCAGCATCTCTGGACAGAAGGAATAGGTCACGTTTCGGGTCGGGTCTGAAGAAGGATCTCGACCCAAAATGTCACCCATTCCTTCTATCCAGAGATGCTGCCTGTCCCGTTGAGTTACTCCAGCATTTTGTGTCTATCTTCTTTTTGCTTTAGATTATACTCAGGAATTCTAACCTTTGCTTCTGTACTGTAAACTATAATTGTATCTGCATCTTGAAATGGATAATATTCTTTACCGTTTCCATAAATGCCATAATTTTGCATGCAAGATCAAATGTGCGATTCAACCTTTATACAACTTTGTTCAAATTTGCTCATTGATTCCATCGCAAACAAACAAGTCATGCCATGCATGGCTTAAGAAAATAGCAAAAATGTGATGCAGGTCCTTCAACAGGATAATTTACTTCCTATAACTTCACATAACTTATGTTTCCTAGTACCAACTTCCATGGATTTTGCTTTGAAATGATATGAAAATTTCATTGCCATTTCACTAAACAAAACATCTTTTGCTTTCCCTGTACCAAAAGACATCCACTATATGTTTTGGAGTCTATTTCAGTCGGCAAACTTCTCGTGTCCCTGCACAAAATCATCTGGTGCAGACACATTCTCGCACGTAACGTCAATTTTCATGGTGTTATTTTCTCTACAAAATATCTCCACTCTGAGGTGAAAGGTTCATCCTATTGACCATGCACCCTAAGGCTTCCATTGCAGCATGAATCTGAGCAGTCACTGCATCCGCTTTTTTTCCAGACTATTCCTGCCAATAGGCAATAGGTGTAGGAGTAGGCCATTAGGCCCTTCGAGCCAACACCGCCATTCATTGTGATCATGGCTGATCATCTGCAATCAGTACCCCGTTCCTGACTTCTCCACATATCTCCATGACTCTGCTATCTTTAAGAGCTCCATCTAACTCTCTCTTGAAAGCATCCAGAGAATTGGCCTCCACTGCCTTCTGAGCAGAGAATTCCACAGATTCACAACTCTCTGGAAAGTTTTTCCTCATCTCCGTTCTAAATGGCCTACCCCTTATTCTTGAACTGTGCCCCATCATTCTGGACTACCCCAATATCGGGAACATGTTTCCTGCCTCTAGCGTGTCCAATCCCTTAATATTCTTACATGTTTCAATAAGATTCCCTCTCATCCTTCTAAATTCCAGCGTATAAAAGCCCAGTCGCTCCATTCTTTCAACATATGACAGTCCCGCCATCCTGGGATTAACCTCGTGAACCTACGCTGCACTTCCTCAATAGGAAGAATGTCCTCCCTCAGATTTGGAGACCAAAACTGCACACAATACTCCAGGTGTGGTCTCACTAGGGCCCTGTACAAATGCAGAAGGACTTATTTGCTCCTATCCTCAACTCTTGTTATGAAGGCCAACATGCCATTAGCTTTCTTCACTGCCTGCTTTACCTGCATGCTAATGACGTCACACTGGAATGCACTGTTGCTGCTTAGTTTAGATTAATTGGTGCTCTCTCTAACTCAACAAATGAACCATATTATCTCTTCCATGTGGTCCCCTGCTGCATGACTGTCTGGAGCTTTCTTATGTCATGTACACAAGAAGGAGCTGCTTTGCTGGCCACACCATATGTACATAGTGTTCTCAACAAAAATGTTACCAGCCCTCACCCAAAGTGCTTGCCAAGGTGCCTCCTGCTCCATTTTTTAGTCCTCTGTTTTGCAGGTCTTACCCAAATTACTAGCAAAGAAGCTTGTTGATCTGTTTTTTTTATTCCCCTTACTTGTGCAAAGTTTCAATCAGTACGTTTCCTCGTGCTCAAAATTCACCACACATTCAAGGTCAGCTGCCATTGTCCTCAGCAAAGTTGAGGGACCTGAAATTGCCACCACAGCCTTCAATGGTGCTTGACACAAACTCCAGTTTCCTTCTTTTCACAGGAAGTTTATTCTTTACAATGTGCTCATCGATTTGTTGTATGTGCGCGTGCGTGCGTGAATGTTTATGTCTGAAGAAAGATTTTGACCCGAAACGTCACCCATTCCTTCTCGAGAGAGATGATGCCTGTCCTGCTGAGTTACTCCAGCATTTTGTGTCTGTCTTCGGTGTAAACCAGCATCTGCAGTTCCTACACAATCCTATTCTTTGTTGTTCTAAGTGCGTAAAATACCGGAATATAATGAACTGCTAAGAGGCGTGTTGAATCGCTAAAAGATGTGCATCTTGTTTATTTCACTCTCTCTTGCTAACACATGTGCATTTATCACACTATGTATCTTGCCTCATGCAGAGCCTTTCACACCACAAATAATTTCATACTTTAAAAAAATATTATAATTCCACCTATAATGGAGGTAACATAATATTTGAAAATGGAATCGGGCAGTGGGGGAAGAACAGTGATTATATATGATTAATATAGATCCAATCGAGATTTGACATGGACTCGATGGCTTGAATGGTTTCATTCTGTGCTGCAAGATTCTGTGATAAACAACTGTCTACAATATCAGCAGAATTCGAAGCCAGGTCAGCTAAACAAAACTTGCAACAAGACATTTTCACAATTTGCAAAAAAAACTTCACCTTAAAATAGCCAGCCATTTCATGCCTCAGTAATTGTTGTGGCTTATTTGAATTGGATGTCATGTGTTCGCAACTGTGCAAAAAATAACACGGGGTAACCTTAGCTCAGTCAACTTTATGCAAAAGAACAATAACTATTGAAGAAAGATTCTGCAATACTTAGCCTTTACAAAACACTGAATTGGGGAATAAAGGAAGCAAAGGTTTAGAAAGAATACAGGGATTAGGTTCCAGAAACAACATTAATCAAACAATTAGTTTAGTTTAATTTAGAGATGCAGCGCAGAAACAATTCTTTCAGCCCACCGAGTCCACACCGACCAGCAATCCTCGCCACCTACGTTTTTGGGGCCCTGAAGCTTGAACTGTTATGGGGGCCCCATCGTAACCACTGATATCTTCTTCAGTGGGGTTTTTCCACGACAGGCTGGCTAGACCTTTCGTGGAACACATAGGCAATAAAATAACCCCCAAAAGATATATACTTCATGAAATAGATAATAGACATTTCTATGATAATCCACAATCAGTACCCCATCCCTGCCTTCCCCCCCATACCCCTTGACTCTGCTATCTTTAAGAGCTCTATCTATCTCTCTCTTGAAAGCCTCCAGAGAATTGGCCTCCACTGCCAATCCACTCTTGAAGATAGCGGAGTCAGGGGATATGGGTAGGAGGCAGGAACGGGGTACAGATTGTTGATGATCATCCATGATCACATTGAATGGCGGTGCTGGCTTGAAGGGACGAATGGCCTACTCCTGCACCTGTTGTCTATTCACAACTCTCTGAGTGAAAAAATATTTCCTCATCTACGTTCTAAATGGCCTACCCCTTAATCTTAAACTGTGGCCCCTGGCTCTGGACTCTCCCAGCATTGGAAACATGTTTCCTGCCTCTAGCCTGTCCAAACCCTTAATAATCATATGTTTTAATAAATGGCCTCATACAGCTAATAACATTTTTACAAAAAATATGTTACCTGAAATGTCTCTTTGCCTAGCACTGAAAAAACTTTTCACACCCAGAGTTGTGAATTTGTGGAATTCTCTGCAACAGAATATAGTGGTCTTGTCTCTTTCAGCAGCACCTCGGTCTCCCTTCCTGAGCTCAGATACCAACTTTTCCTCACCTCACCTACGCTCACTTCCCCACACCTACACACCTGCACCTCGGCTAATTCCCTCGCCTCACTAAACCTCACCTAGACGATACCTCAGTACCAAACTTCTCCTCACACCTAAACCTCGCCTCGACTAAACCTCGCCTCGACTAAACCGTACCTCACTAAACCTCGCCCCTCAATCAACCTCACCCCTTAACCCCACCTCAACTAAACTGAACTTCACGCCTGGACTAATCGCCGCCTCTCTCCCGCTCCCGCTATTTATAGCCCCCACCCCGGCCGTTGGCGACGCCTCACGTGAGCGGAACGACTCCAACCAGGAGGCGGGGCCGAGCGTGGAGAGCTGCGCAGGCGCATTGCCCGAGAGAGCCGGTGGGAGGGGAGGGGAGGGGTGCACGCGTACTGACCCGAGCTCCGCCCCACTGCCCGCAGCAGCTACAGCTCCTCCCCTGCGGGATTTAAATCGCAAGAATATGCTTCTGGGGCCCCTCGGGGATTAGGGGCCCTGAAGCTTAAGATTCATTAGTTTCACAGTAGATCCACCCCCATCCCCGCACATTAACACTACCACGACACCCACTAGGGACAATTTACACTTATACCAAGCCAATTAACCTACAAACCCTTACGTCTTTGGGGTGTGGGAGGAAACCAAAGAAAACACACGCGGTCACGGGGAGAACGTACAAACTCCGTACAGACAGCGCCCGTAGTCAGGATCGAACCCGGGACTCGGGGCTCTGATGCTGTAAGGCAGCAACTCTACTGCTGCGTCACCGTGACGCCTATTGTAATGATTGGTTACGGATCCAAAGTGATTATGTATCATTTACATTACTTTATGCTCAGAAATGATTTCACCTTATATTTTAATTTCTATTTTGTGGCTGTTATGAATGCACCAAGCTCCAAACAGTAGCATCTAAAGGGGCTGTCCCACTTGGGCGACCGAATTGTCGAGTTTAGAAGAGTTTGAAAAAATGACATGTTGAAGACCTCCTTCGACTATGTAGAAGACCTCCTTCGACTATGTAGAAGACCTCCTTCGACCTCCTTCGACTATGTTGAAGATTAGCTTCCACTAGCCACGACCAGCTACGACTAACTTCGGGAAAATTGGACACCGAATAGTGGAGATTGAAGATGACCACCTTCGATCTCCTTCGACCTCCCTTCGACCTCCCCTCGACTATGATGAAGACTATCTACGACTACCTTCGACTACCTTTGACTACCCTCGATTACCTACAACTAACATGCCGACCTACTACGACCTACTACGACTAAACCTACGAGTAAAAAAAGTAGCGATTTTTTCCATAGTGACCTTTTTAACTCGCGTGCATTTTTTAACATATTGAAAAAACGCCGCAACCTAGCTGAGGCCTCGAGTACACGGAGTCCACTCTCGAGCATGAAGGAAACTTACGAAGAGCTCCTACGACTTCGAGTCGACCATGCTGAGAGTATGAGTCGAGGGCAAACTCGCCAGATCTCGCGGATTAGGTCGCCCAAGTGGGACAGGCCCTTAGGTTTATGACAATATCAGGAAATGTTTATTCATTCAGCAGAGCATAAGTTTTTGTTTGACTTCATGCTGCCATTAAACGTAGTCATTCACTTGCCATTCATTTTGGGTAGGGAAAAAATAATACAATATTACAACCACTCAAAAATAGATCAAACCCAAACTCAGGGCTGCCAACATTGGGTGAGAATTGGGAGTGAGAAATTGTCTCCCCCCTCCCATTAGTACCGAGCTTTTGCATTTTCAGCGTGAAATTGTGCAATTTGGTGCATACTGTAGCGAGCCTTTTAACTTACACTTGAATGCAATATTTATGCTTTAAATTGGATTAGCTATGAATAAGGTTAGGCTAAATTACATTCCTAATTACATTCCACAGTAGCGCCAGGCTCTGATCAACAGGTGCAGCACATGAATGATCTTAATATATTCATGTATGGAAATCAGATTATAATCAAACACATGGCTCATGTTGACCAACCTGGGTCTCACTGCACACCTGGTACAATTCCTGACCCTGACTCCAGTTGCATACCTTCTCTCATTCCTGACCCTGACTCCAGTTGCATACCTTCTATCATTCCTGACTGTCCAGCCTTTCACCTGGCCCCTTATATCACCCTGATCCTAGCTATTTACCTGCTTAGGTTCCCAGTGCTGAACACTCCCATTGTCCCAGCTTTTATTGCACACCTAGTACTATTCCAGACCTTGACTCTGGATGCACATTTGGCCTTGCTCCAAGTCCCTCTGCACTGACAATATATCTGGCCCGCACATAAAGCCTCATATCTGACCCCCTGGACTTAACCTATTACGTTCAAGTCCACAGGTGCTTATCTAATGCGGTAATCTTTTATGGGGCACTTCACGGACCAAATTTTGTATAACAAAATTTGCCACATCCATTGGTGTCCTTGTTATCTAAGATGCTAGTTACTTTGTCAAAGAAGTCATCAATTGGTTGAACACAATTTCTCCTCCATAAAATTATACTCACTCAGCTGTATAAGTATTCTGTTACCATTTCCTTCATTTTCCTAGCAAACTGTCCTGAAGTCATTTTCACCCCCAATATTTTCAGTATTTAGCTGTCTTCCTCTCAGCTGGGACTTTTCCGGAATGCAAAGTCCAATAACAACATATTTAAGCAATATTATCTATTAAATGTGATCTTGAGAGTACATAATATTTTCTGTGGTATTCATAACACAACAATGATTAAAAGATCTTTGTTTTGATTGCAGCTACCAACATGCATACATTATTATATTACAGTTAATATGTACCGAGGGAAAATTTTTGTTCCAATGCTCCCCATTCCCAATTACTTTTACATTGAAGTTTCCCGCTCACATCTGGCAGTGATCTCTGTCTGAACCAGGGGCCATAGAGCCTTTTTGAAAGTGGGGAGGCTAAGCGATCACTGATCACTGGTCTTGGGGGTACACAGTGAGGTAGTGGAGCAACCGAGTGGGGGGAGGGTGTGGGAGGGGGATGTCATGGTAGGGACTTTTTGAATTGTGATGTATTAAAATCATGTTTTAGTGCATTGTAGAAGCATGATTTCAATGTTTTTTGTTTGAAGTATTTTTAAGAGGTAACTTTTTAAGGGGTAACTTTTTCCACGCAAGGGGTGGTGGGTGTATGGAACAAGCTGCCAGAGCAGGTAGTTGAGGCAGGGACCATCCCAACATTTAAGAAAAAGTTAGACTGATACATGGATAGGACAGGTTTGGAGGGATATGGACCAAAAGCAGGTAGTGTAGCTGGGACATGTTGGCGGGTGTGGGCAAGTTGTGCCGAAGGGCCTGTTTTCACACTGTATCACTCTATGACTACATTATACCTCCACCATGCATGAATGCTTCAAAATCAAGTGGTCAAGTTTTATTGCCATATACTCAAGCATAGAAATATAGAAAATAGGTGCGGCAATAGGCCATTCGGCCCTTTGAGCCAGCACTGCCATTCAATATGATCATGGCTGTTCATCTAAAATCAGTACCTCTTTCCTGTTTTTTCCCCATATCCCTTGATTTCGCTAGCCCTAAGAGCTAAATGTAACTCTCTCTTGAAAATATCTAGTGAATTGGCTTCCACTGCCTTCTGTGGCAGAGAATTCCACATTCACAACTTTCTGCATGAAGAAAGTTTGTCCTCATCTCAGTCCCAACTGGCCTACCCTTTATTCTTAAACTGTGACCCCTGGTTCTGAACTCCCCCAACATCGGGAACATTTTACCTGCAGTTACATTCAGTGAAAATCTAGCAGGCAAGCAGGATGCTTTCTCCACCCACCCCCATTTGAAGGGCACTATCTTCCACCGTTTCTACCCAGTGCTTGGTATTTACTTCTGGTTGTCCTCCAGGATGCACCGATCCACAGCCTGATCCATGCCGGTCACCTGGGCGAAATCGGTACAGAGACTCTCATGGCAGCGGCGCAACGCTTCCGACACCTCCGACGGCCCAGGACTCTTGAACTGAGGCTGCTCCATGGCCGGAGCTGCAGCGAGCGACACGCCAGCCCGGCAAACACTCGCCAGCCCAGCAAACACTCGCCAGCCCCGGCTCCCCGTCCACATCTGCGCCCGCTGTTGCTTCTGCTTGCATCCCTCCCTCAGCCCCAGCTCTCCAACACCCGCGGCCCATGCAGTTTTTAAATTTTCGTTGATCACAGAATTTCTCATGACAGAGCGTGAGAAATTTGTGATTAGCGTGAGAGCATGAGAATTTGGCCAATGCGTGATTCTCACGCTCAATGCATGAGAGTTGGCAGTCCTGCCTAACTGATAAGAAAATGTAACTTGAAGCTAACTTAAGAAATAAATTAAAGCCACATAAATGTAAAGAAGTCTATGTCATTACTACATGGTTGTTGGAACAAACACAATTGTATCTAATAACTATATATTCTGCCAGTGGGTTGAATTAAAGAACCCCCTTTGTGGATGTACTCAGACACAGTGGCCCCCCTGTATCAAACTGCTTGCAATCTTACCAACTGAAAAATCCTTTTAACATGCATGTTATTTCTGTTTATGAATGAAACTAATTAATCAAAGGAAACAAACTGCATCAACTATTTGCGAGACATTGCTGAATGCCTGTGTCAATACTGATTTTTCTGATCAATAAGGAAGATTATTCCCTTATTTTTTCTCACAAACTTGTGTTAAAAGTTTTTTTAAGTTGCAAATAACTCAATAAATGATGGTATTTGCAGAGATTCTGCCTGATGCAAAGAAGGCAAATATGTCACTGCCAAAATTGTTCCATGCACTTATCAAATAGATTAAAGCAGAGCCATTCTGGCAGAACATGTTATCGGCCTCTTGGATTAGGAAAGTGAGCATCATTAAGATGAATATGTCACCAAGGTTATCTACTGCAAATGCTGCTTATTTCAATTGCTCCATCTGTCTTTAGGGACCAAGATCTATCACAGGCTTCGAACATTGTGAATCATTCTCTTCTGCAGGCCTGAGAATCGTCAGATGTGTTGTTTAAATGTCCCCTAATGAATTTAGGTTATTGTATTCAAGATGTTAAATATCCATCAACGTGCATAATTTATGGCACATTTCCTTGTATCAACTGATCCTTTTATCAGCAAAAAGGTAACAAATATATATTTTTGAAGGAATTGTGCATCTACTATGCAACCAACAAGGCGACCTTTGTAACAATTACAATTTCAGCTACTGCTGATGATGTTTACTCTAGGTGAAGTTCAGCAGTAGTGTGTATTGAAATAAGGAACTTTATCTTTCCTATAATAAAGAATAGTTGCATCTCTATTTTTGGCAAAAAGCCACCAGTCTCAAGCTACTTCCGCACCATGCAATTTGGGTGGCACAGTGGCGTAGTGCTAGAGCTTCTACCTTACAGCGCCATAGACCTGGGTTTGATCCTGACAATGGGTACTATCTATATAGAGTTTGTACGTTCCCCTTGTGTTCATTTCTGCCACACTCCACAGATGTAAAGGTTTGTAGGTTAATTGGCTTGGTATAAATGTAAAATTGTCCCTAGTGTGTGCAGGGTAGTGTTAATGTGCAGGGATCCCTGGTCAGTGTGGACTTGGTGGGCCAGAGGGCCTGTTTCCACACAGTATCTCTAAACTAAACTGAACTTGAAAATCAGCCCTTTCAACTGCAACTGGATATTATCCTCAATTCAGTGGGAAATTGCAATCTGGAGTAGCATGGGTGCAGAAATCATCCATTTGCCTAGCTGATGATCTGAGACATTTTCCTGTGGACAGGGTCAACAACAGTGGAATTACCATTCAGTGATTTAAAATGTAATCTGGGGTTCAAGTGGTGTATAATGTATGATGGTTTCTATAATGATGTTCAGTGCTTATCAACAGCAGAATCCATATTGCAGTTCAGTCAGGGACATTATCTTTCTTATATTAAAGAAGAGTTGCCTTTATATTTTTGGCGAGAAATACACAGGAAAGGACAGGAATTGTCAGTATATTCCAGCAATTAAAAAAACTGTCGGTAGACACAAAATGCTGGAGTAGGGACAGGCAGCATCTATGGAGAGAAGGAACGGGTGACGTTTCGGGTCGTGACCCTTCTTCAGACTGAGTTACTCCAGCATTTTGTGTCTACCTTCGCTTTAAACCAGCATCTGCAGTTCTTTCCTACCCAGTAAAAAATCTGTTTTGGTTAGACTGAATGTATAGGAATGATCTGCAGATGCTGGTTTAAACCAATATAGGCACAAAATGCTGGAGTCACTCAGCGGGACAGACAGCATCTCTGGATAGAAGGAATGGCTGACTTTTCTAGTCGAGACTCTTCTTCAGACCTGTTTGTTTCCTGTAGAATCAAGGACTGCAGATGCTGGTTTAGAAAAAACAACCCGAAAGGTCACCTATCCATGTTCTCAGGAAATGCTACCTGACCTGCTGGACAACTCCAGCACTTTGTGTCTCTGTTTGCTTCCTGTTGGGTTTCAAAAGATAAAACCATTCCATGCGTATTTGCTTGAACCAACAGATAATCATGGTAGCAGAATGATGTAAGCAAATGCTAAAAATCTTCACCAAGATAGGAAAACCCATTATTACTAAGCAGATTGGATAGCTCCTCAAATGCACCCTGTGGTGTTTGGTAGAGTAGCGTAGAAGAATGCGTGCTGGCAAGTTTGAACTACTATACCACACAGGCAAAATGGTACATAATCATTTTTGTATGTCTTACACAGTGATAGACATTGTCATCCTGAGGTCTGTATTGCAGGAGAGGCAAAGCAACATTTTTTGCACTTACTTCCAGAACAGGTATAGCTTGATACCGCCAGCTATATTGCTAAACCGGTTGCATTTCCTAACAAATGTGGAAACTGTGCAGCCATTTTGACTTATTTTAATTACAAACATTAAGTACTAACATTTTACTTTGTAACTGGGCATGCAATATATACTTTTGAACTAATATGTGGCTTAAAAACAGAAACCGAGTTACATTTGCCACATAGTCTAATTATTCTCTATTGTCTGGTTCCATAGCCTGAAGACAAGAGACTGCTTCCACTCTACACGTTCAATACAAGGATTTGTAACCAGCTTAATTATTTTATTTGGACCCATCATTGTTGCAGGAGAAGCACGACAAATAAATTCCATTTATTGGTTTGTGAGGATGATATCAGTGCTGTGAGGATGATATCAGTGGCACCATTGACTATTCAGATTGTCATTTGCACTTGACTGATTGAATTCTGCAGAGCCAACATGGCCCTGTTATGTATTGCACTGTTTGTTACTTGAGGAACATGAATTGTTCCCATGTTGGATTAGTACTGCTTTTCAGCCATAAGTACCACAATAAAAATGATTCATGAAAATTGTCACTGTGTCGCTGCCAAATTCTGACAGCCATTTGAATAAGCTGCTGCTGACAATGATCTAACATTGTCTTCCATATTGCTCGACAGCCATCAACATGTTTTTAAACCCAGACAACATTTTCCCTTCTGCCATCTATATTAACGTACCTACACGATGTCCTGTGGTAGATTGCTCTTAGGTAAATTAATAACTTCTGTTTTGGAACTGTTCAACATTGATGCTTGCTCAATGTAAAGGGCAAAAGAAACAACACAGTACACCGCAAAATAAAGTAAGAAAAATAATACTTTAGCCAAGCAGAAATCTATGGCAATTGTTATGTATCAGTGTCTGGCTGGCTCTAAAACAATCTGAATTTGGCAGTCTCTTCAGAAATGCCAGCGGGTAATGGAACGTCTAATGATTAATCTAATTTTCCTTTTAGATTTTACCCCAAACTTGTCTATTTCAACTAATTCGGAATAATCTACAGTTAATTTCTGGTAAAAAATAAAATTGAACCTACACATAGAGAATAGTACATTGCTACTCCAAGATTTCACAAATAAAGAGCCTGTACATATACCAACATGTACGCACACAATGGAAAAAATTATGAAACTGGACCATAAATACTGTAGTGGTGAAGCATAATGAAACTGGTACAGTCTACAATATTATTGATTCATATAGTCAATGAAATAATCCCTTTAAATTAGAATCACAATTTTTTTACATTTGAGTGTTGATCATTTAGATTATGGACTAATGCACTACATTACATTCTCTTAAGGTTAAAAAGGTTAAGTACAATATTCCTACTCTATCAATCTTTTTTCACTGCAAAATTAAATAAAAGCAATTTCAATAATTAGTTTCCTCATTGTTGGGGTGCCCTTCAAAACAAAACTTTGTTATCATTCCCTTTAATTTGCTACCAAGCTTGAGGAAAGCTCACATGGTTTAGTGTGCAGTCATAAAGTCTCTATGGCCAATTAACGTGACAAATGAACGGACAAGTCACAATTAATTTTTTCAATGAAATTAATAAAACCCCTTTTCCTGAAAATCAAAATATGAAATTCAAAATAAATATGAGGCCAATATTTACTGATAATATACTAGTGAGATTAATGGCATTTCCGTAATTCTAGTGCAAAAGGTATTGCAATTTTAGATAAGTTCAATGCAAGCACATAGAAGATATTTGTTGAAGTTGTACCACTCTGCTATTAGCTTTGTGAAAATACATCGAGCAACAGCAATGATATTATTGGAAGTTATTGTTTCTTAAGACAGAATCTCTCTGCACCATATCTGAGGAAGGATGTGCTGGCGTTGGAGAGGGAGGTTTATGAAAATGAACCCAGGAATGATTGGGTTAACATATGATGAGCGTTTGACAGCACTGGGCCTGCACTTTAGAAGAGTTTAGAAGGATGATGGGGTACCTCATTGAATCCTGCCGAATAGTGAAAGGCCTGGATAATGTGGATGTGGAGAGGATGTTTCCACTAGTGAAAGAGTTCAGGACCAGAGGCCATTCATTGCCTCAGAATAAGATTAGATTAGATTCGTATATTGTCATTCAGACCTTTTGGTCTGAACGAAATTTTGTTTCCCTGCAGTCATACATATAATAAAAAATGACAAATACACACAATCAACACAAATTTAACATCCACCACAGTGAGTTCACCAAACACCTCCTCACTGTGGTGGAAGGCAAAATCTTAAAGTCTCTGTCTCTTCCCTCTTTGTTCTCCCTCTGCGCCAAGACGATCCAGGGTCCAGATGTTGTGACCCACTGGGAGATGGTAAATCCCACGGCTCAACCGTGCTCCGCGAACGGGCCGGTTCAAACTCCGCGGGTGGTCGCTGCCGCCGCCACAGCTCTGAGGCCGAGTCGGGTCTCCGCTGCCGCTGCCGCTGCCTCCGCTACAGCTTCGGGGCCGAGTCGGGTCTCCGCTGCCGCTGCCGCCGCCACCACAGCTCCGGGGCCGTGTCGTGTCTCCGCTGCCGTTGCCGCCGCCGCTGCTGCCGCCACAGCTCCGGGGCCGAGTCGGGTCTCCGCTGCCGCCGCCGCTGCCGCCGCCACAGCTCCGAGGCCGCCAGCTCCGCCATTATGCCTCGGCGCAGACGGAGACGGGGATGGGGAATACGACAGAAAAAAGTCGCATCCCCGAAGGAAGAAACCAAAACATGTTTCTCCCACCCCACCCACACACATACACAACTTAATAAAACAAAATTAACTAAAACATGACAAAGGAACAAAAAGAAAGAAAAAAAAGCAGACGGACTGCAGGTGGGCCGCAGCTGTTAAGCCAGCGCCGCCATCTTGAAACTTGAAAATATATGGGATAAAAAGACGTACCTTTAGAAAGGAGGTATTTCTTCAGCCAGAGAATGGTGTATCTGTGGAATTCATTGCCACAGATGGCTGTGGAGGCCAAGCCATTGGGTATTTTTACGGTGCTGATTGACAGATTCTTGATTAGTAAGGGTGTCAGGGGTTATGGGGAGAAGGCAGGAAAATGGGGTTGAGAGAGAAAGATAGATCAGCCATGATTGACTGGTGGGGTAGGGTGAATGGCCTAATTCTACTCCTATAACGTGAACTTATGGACGTACGAGCCTACCTCATCGATGGCATGCAATTCAATGCCGTTTTGGGATATCCCAATGCTCTGGATTTTTTCTGCCATTCAAATACTCGACACACATGTCCCCAATTTAAACAAATCTCCGTGGCCTTGGAGGAGTGCAGTGAAGCCCAACAAGATGCTTTCTAGAAATGTTGAAATTGTTAAAATATGGGCAGCTCCAAATCATTCGCTGCGAGAGATACGGTATCCACAATATTTAATAAAACTCGCAATGATTGAGAATTACTTCGGACCATGCACTCATGTTGAAATATCAGTATTGACATAAAAATCTCTTTATTAAAAGGTCTGTATAGAATATTGAAGTGATGTTCATTTAAATTGGATTTCTGTCCCTGAGCAGATGACATTCTACGAGCAAGAGCCAAGACCATACTAATGTGTACCATTGTGAAACTATCTTATTAAATGCTTAAATTTACTTATTCAATACTGCTTTGAGTTTATAACAATTGCTATATTATTTGGTTTTCAACCTGTGTGGCCTTGTGATGAATCAATGAGAAATATACACTGCAATATAGTGCCTCTGGGAATTGTGTGATATCTTTTCCCTATAAGCAATATATAATTTACCCCTATAAACAAAAGAGTTTTGGTAATCTAAACAACAGAAAATGATTGGAGTACTCCATAGGACAGACATCATCTGTGGGGAAAGAAAATCAGAGCTTTCCTGACCCAGCATGAAGTTTGCACATTCTTCTTATGGTCACCTGGGTCCTCACCCCATGCTCTGGTTTTCTCCCACATGCCTAAGATATACTGGTGGATTAACTAACAATGTTTAATTACTGTTTGGGTAAATGGTAAATAAATAAAGGGGGAGTTGAGAGAGAATAACAAAAAAACATAAGAGGAGAGTTGAATAGTCTTCAATGGCATAACAAATAAGTACAGAAGTTAAATCATTAATTAATATTCTAGTGTGTAAAAAGGAACTGCAGATGCTGGTTTAAACTGAAGATAGACACAAAAAGCAGGAGTAACTCAGCGGGACAGGCAGCATCTTTGGAGAGAAGGAATGGTTGACATTTCGGGTCGAGACTTTTATTTTAATATTCTAATAGTCTAATAAAATATAGTGTATATTTCCCATTGATTTGCAATCATCACAAGATTGCATATCATCGACCTGAAACCATCTGTTTCATCATAGATGCTTCCTGATCCTGTGAGTAGTTCCTATATTTTTTGCTTTTGTTTTATATTGCCAGTGCCTGCTGGGTTTTTTTTGCTTTTGGATTTACTATCAAACTTCATTTGAATGTAACCTCATAGCGATGGACTTTTAATTTCCTCTTTATTGAACTATTTTACATCAGTGCCCCTAAATAGAACCATGTTGACCATTTGATTTAGCAATCGAATATTCCCCCATTTACAAAGATATTTAATCATACTCTCACACAAATGGTACATTGTTGAAGACACGTATTAAGCCTAGAACTGCTAATACCCAGTGAGGGCTTTAAACACATTTGCAAATGATAAACGAACAAACTAAAGACTAAAACACATGTTGGTGCTTGCAAATTCCTACGACAGCACTGGTTTGTAAAATAATCAGATTAGAGGTCTGCACCCTCCCGCACAGAAGTTCAAAGCCAGTCTGAGAGAGAGCAGCTAAATTTGCTTCATTGAAACTCTTACTCAAATTGTCTCAACCTCACCTCTTATGACTAATGCCTGTTTAAAACATCAACTCTTTTGTTACTTTCATGTTCCCTAGTTTAAGAGTATGCTCTTTGACAATAACAATTTAAGCTTCATATTTTCAACACCTTAATGAAACAGATAGAAATGCAATCTGAGAAAATCTAAACTGATATGAGAAAATAGCTCCATTGAAATTAGTTGCAGCAATTTACTTCAACCTTTTAGTGGATCATAAAGCTTTTATATTCAACCTATTATCTGCATTACTAATTGCATCAAAGTTCACCACTTACCATAATGCAAAGGCCAAATATCCAAATCTGAGCCCACAGGGATTTCTCATAACAATTAACCTTATATTTATTTTATTTATTTCAATGATGTCTGGAATTATTAAATATCCAATACCATCATCTCATTATCTTAAAATACATTAGAAAAACATAGTTAATAAAAAGTGTAATCATTTTAAACTGCTGCTTTTAAATGTGCCAATTGAAGTAATATGCATCTTTTTTTATACACAGGCTGAGTTTGTATACATATTACAATACGGAAAATGTAACACCAACACAGAAATGATTTGCTTTCTTTAGGTATTTGGATGTTATATTACTTTTGACTCAATGAGTTTCTTGAATGGCTGGAATTGTTACCATTGCCCCAACTTTCAAGGACTGGCAAAACCTAAATATATGCAGTTGATTATATGCAGTGTGTATGCAGTCTTAATTGGAGCAAGCATTCTGAAATCCTGCACGACCTAAGCAAGTTTTATGCCCCTGTCCCACTTAGGAAACCTGGACGGAAACCTCAGGAGACTTTGCGCCCCACCCAAGGTTTTCGTGCAGTTCCCGGAGGTTGCAGGTGGTTGCCGGAGGTTGCATGCAGTGGAAGCAGGTAGGGAGACTGACAAAAACCTCCGGCAACCTCCGGTAACCGCACGGAAACCTTGGGTGGGGCGCAAAGTCTCCAGAGGTTTCCGTTCGGGTTTCCTAAGTGGGACAGGGGCATAAAAAGACTCCGCTTCAGACTCAGGTCTCTCAGCACTCTGACTCAGTCTGTAGAAGGGTTTTGACCCGAAACGCCAACTCCTTTTCTCCAGAGATGCTGTCTGACCCGCTGAGTTTCTCCAGCTTTTTGTGTCTATCTTCGGTTTAAACTGGCAAATGCAGTTCCTTCTTACACCAGTAAGACCCCTGCTGTTTTCTTTTAACATATGTTTGTCAAGTGTTTTATACCTTACTGTAATTACAGTTTAACAAACAAACACATTTTTGCCTGAGGTCTATGGAGAGCGGGAGGGGATTGATGTTCTGCTGCCTTAATGGAAATGCTTAAAGTCTTTCAAAACTGCGTGAGAAATAGAACCAATGTTTTCTTGTGATGCGATCCAATTCAAATTGACTCAGAAACACAGAACACCAACAGCTGTGTTTTATGTGTTAACTTACAGCTTCCACCCGTCCCCATAAACGGAGCATGCCCTTTCCATCCGCATCTACAACTTTGTGCATGCACTTTATTTACACTTACTTATCACACCCCTTTCTGCCCTTAAAAAGTAAAAATTCACATTGACAAATAACCCTGTCTCTCTTGTCTGAGAAAATGCTGGTCGACATCCCTCATTCCAGATCTATGGTGTAGGAATTTGTCCTCCAATTCATGCACTACCCATGTAAATATGGCAGTGCTTGTTAAGTATACTTTGCCTCTGAAGTTTATTGCCTTCCATTACAGTGAGGAATGTTGATTCCACTGTGGTGGATGTTTATGCTAAACTTTATTTTATGGGCTGTGTGTATTTTTGCCTTTTACTTAGTATGGCTGTATTGTAACTCAAATTTCACTGTACCTTAATTGGTACATGTGACAATTAAATTGAATCTTGAATCTTGAATATGAAGATGGAAATACCACTGACTTCAGAAATCACTGCGGTAGAGTTGCTGCCACACAGCGACAGAGACCAGGGTTCGATCCAGACCAAGGGTGCTGGCTGTATGGAGTTTGTACATTCTCCTGCATGGGTTTTCTCCGGGTGCTCCAGTTTCCTCCCACATTCCAAAGGCGTAAAGGTTTGTAGGTTAATTGGCTTTGGTAAAATTGGGAATTGTCCCTAGTGTTAGTACGTGGGAATCACTGGACGGCGAGGATTCGGTGGGCCGAAGGACCTGTTTCCGCACTGTATCTCTAAACGACACTAAATTCTGCCAGCCTAGCAACACCAGATCTACTAATGTGATTGATTCTCAATTGTCTCCTGTGTTCAGAGTTAATTAGGGATGTGTAATAGGTTCCAGCACTGTTGATGACATTTGCAATCAGTGAACAAACTACCTTTCAGTTATGTTACATTTCAATAAACTTTTTTGCAGGTATGAATTGGTGTCTGCTCTCAGCGTTTCTGCTATTATGTACATCAGCCTCTCAATACAATGGCTGAAGCAAAGCTAAAGCATGTTGACTATATTCTCAGGATGTGGTGTTTCCCTCACATCATTGGTTTGAGGTTCTCAAAACCATTCTTTTGTTGTTGCTTTGGAGATGTGAAAAACGTGAGGGTCTCCACTGGCATTTGGATAACTTATGATCTAAGCGTTGAAGTTCCTTGTTTGTTTTAGTGTATTTGTCTGCCATCAAAAATAGGTCATGTTGACTCGCATCCAGAAGTGGGTAAAATTACAAATGCACTTTGTGAAATTTGCACTTTTCTCATTTTTCTTGGCTACAGCTGAGGTTGAACACAAAGTACTGGAGTAACTCAGCAGATCATCATCATCACCATTGTTGAACACATCAACGGGCACGGTGCCTTACAATGCTATGTACGAGAGTGGTCGCAACTTCTACTAAAGTGTGGATGGCCGTTGGCTCGCTAGGAGCTCATCCGCCCTTTGACAGGTCTTGTTTTTGGTCCTGCTGGGGGTCCACAGCCCCCTCCTCACCTGGCAAACCAGGTGGGGGAAGGTTTAATCGCTGACTATCCTGTCACGGAGCAGGTAGCACGGGATTACATGGTACCCGTGGCGGACAGATCAAGCAGCATCTATGGATGGATGATGCAGCGTGATATAGAACAGTGAATGAAAGATATGCAAAAATTGATGATAAAGGAAGCAGGCCATTGCTAGCTGTTTGTTGGGTGAAAGCAACAAGCTGGTGTGACTTGGGAGGGGTAGGGATGGAGAAAGGGGGAATGCAAGGGTAACTTGAAGTTAGAGAAATCAATATTCATACCACTGGGCTGTAAGCTGCCCAAACGAAATGTGAGATGCTGTTCCTCCAATTTGCATTTAGCATCACTCTGATAATGGAGGAGACTTAGGACAGAAAGGTCAGTGTGGGAATGGGAAGGAGAATTAAAGTGTTTTGCAACCGGGAGATCAGGTAGGTCCAGGCAGACTGAGCGAAGGTGTTCAGCGAAACGATCGCCCAGTCTGCGTTTGTATTTAATAATATGGATGCCCCCCAATAAAAACCTTACTACATGAAAAGACATTTCAAACAGCATCAGGGTGGTTTCCAAACAAAACCACTCAGCAAAATGGACCTGAATGTGGCGACTGATAATTGGCAGCATGCCATTCTGAGAGGGGTGTCCGCCCTCCAAAATGCACACACTATGGCAGACAAACAGCAGCCACACAGTCTGTGTCAGCCATGACAAAGAGGCCAGAGGTGGGAAAGAGATCCTGGATTTAGTGAAGGAGACTTGGCATTCACACCAGTAGGATCAATACCAGGATGAAGGTTCTGCATGGAGCCAATGTATGAAAAGCCAAGCAGGAGATGTCCGTGTCAGTCATTTCTCCGTTCAATTGCACAAGTAGGTTTTGTATCCTTTTAACACATGTCAAGGTGAGCTAAAAACCCATTAAATACAATAAGAAAACTATTTTAGCCTTTGGATTAGGGATTTATTTATTAATACCTTATAATGAGTGTGAGTGGATCTGCAGAGTTGCATGCAATGGACATTTTTACGTTATATGCCCCATCCCCCATCTGATTATTGATGTACTGTTGATAATGACTGGATGTGAAGAGAGTTTTGTATTTGCTATGGAGTCGTGCCATGTTCACCAGGGATGTGGAATGCTTCAGCAGCGCCTTATGTCCAACTTGGTCAATGCCTCCTTCCTCTGTTCAGTCAGATGATGCTGAACATCCCTTCAGTAGCCTCCATCTTCTTCATGATCTTGTTGTCCAGTCTCCAGGACTTCCTCTTGCACCAGCTGCTTTTGGAATGCAAGGTCATATGCTACGCCTTGCTCCAAGCCTGCCTGGCCTAAACTATAAGGACATGTTTCTTTATCTGCACATTCTTCATAGACACAACACATTATTCTGCATTCTTTGTGTATTTTCTCATTTTGCATTACGTTGTATTCACATACTGTTTGATTCCTCCCACGTATAGAACCAGATAATGTGGGAACAAAGCTTTTCTCTATATACCGGAACTTGTGGCAATAAAACACCAAAGAGCACAAAATGCTGGAGTAGCTCAGCAGATCAGGCAGCATCCCTGGTGAACATAGAGAGGTGACGTTTTGGGTCGAGACCCTTCTTCAGATATCTGAAGTCTAAAGAAGAGTCTCGACCCGAAATGTCACCTCTCCATGTTCACCAGGGATGCTGCCTGACCCGCTGAGTTACTCCAGTATCCTTTTGCGTATTAACCAGCTTCTGCAGTTCTTTGATTCTACAATAAAACACCAATCACGATCCCCACACTGGGTTGACGATAAACATAATGGATTCTCATCGTCAGAAGATCTGTGACATTATTGTTCGGTCATTTGATGGCTCTCATCGTATCTGGGCTCTTCTGGTGTGGTTCAGCAGCCCACCGTACAGAGAACTACAGACCCTCAGGATAAATCCCTCTCAGCAGTTGTGGTCACTGAAAACAAAGTGTGGAGAACTCCCCTGTGATGGAGAATTCCTGTCTGCTTCCTGGAAACATGGCATTCACCATCAGGGAACTGTTTTGGTGATTCACAACCACCTGTGCAGTGATTTAGTTCAGTTTAGTTTATTGTCACATGTACTGAGGTACAGTGAAAAGCTTTTTTTATTGCTTGCTATCCAGTCAGCGGAGTGGAAGTGAATGGAGTGAAAAGCAGATGGAGTTAACTTCTATGAAGAGAGCAGTTTAGATATGTCAGTGGGGGTCAATTTAAAAACAAACCTAGCTACCTTAGGTGGCTTTTTTGTAATTTATCGCTTTTTTGATCAATTACATTCACTTTTTTTGTTTATTCACAATTATGTGTTGTATGACAATAATTTTTATGTACACTTTATTTTATGTTTTTCTCTTTCCCTTAATTATGTTTAATAGTGTCAGGAGATGTAAAACTACTGTAGAAATGATGAAGGACAACTCTGGATTCGGGATTCCGAGGTACTTGGCTGCATCACATGAATCATACAGTCTGGTAATAATAGCCAATGCAAGATAATAGTCGAATAAATATCGGAGGTCTCACCTTCTGTAGTTGGAACATCAGAGGTGCGAATGAGCCAATTAAGAGGGGTAAAATTCTGGCACAATTAAAATCATTAAATATGGATATTGCTTTCCTACAAGAGACACATTTGAAACAACAAACTCAGATCAGATTAAGGGCAAATTGGATAGGTCAAACCTATTACTCCTCATTCACCTCTAAAGCAAGAGGCACGGCCATTATAATTCGGAAGGGCATACCTTTCAAATTAAAGAAATCTATATCTGATAAAGAGGGAAGATATGTTATAGTCACGGGAGAAATTTACAATACACCATTAACTATGATAAATATTTACGCGCCTAACTTTGATAACCCACAATTTTTTAGGAAAATAATAGATTTAATCGCAGAGCATAATTATCAAAATATAATAATGGGGGGAGATTTTAACTGTGTTATAGATCCATACTTAGATAAATCAATAAAGCTAGGGAAGCGTCTTGTTAAAACTAAGACCTGTGAATTTTTAAATACTTATATAAAAAATAATAACATAGCTGATGTTTGGAGAATAGCAAATCCAAGTGGTAGGGAATACTTCAGTTCACAAAACTTATTCGCGAATTGACTATTTCTTATTGGACACAAAATGAATCCCGTATATGAATAAACCATCATATCATAATAGTATTATTTCTGATCATTCACCATTGACTTTTATACTTAAAATTGAGGGAATGCCGAGTATAAAACCTTTTTGGAGATTTAATGGACACATATTAAATAACCCACAGGGTTATGAGTATATTAAAGAACAAATAAAACTTTTTTTCGAAATAAATGACACGCCGGGTATTTCTGCACCGCTATTATGGGAAACCTTCAAGGCATATATTCGCGGTGTCATAATTTCTTACCAAAGTTTTCAAAATAAGGAAAATAAAAGAGAACTTCAGCGGATAGAACAGAAAATAAAATTACTAGAACTGGACAATACAACTGACCCAACCATAAATAAACATAATAAGATAACTTTATTGAAATATAAAGTCAATAGAATACTATCGGCTAGAGTAATAAGATTATTCCAAATTACAAAACAAGCACACTTCGAATTTGGGGATAAGCCACATAAACTACTTGCGAGGCAACTGAAGCAACGAGAAAAGGAAAAAAACTATTACTAAAATGAAATTGGATAAGGGTGAGTTTTTAACACTGCCTAAGGATATTAATAAGAGGTTTGCCCAATTTTATTATAATTTATATACATCTAAAATAAATACAGATGTAAGTAAAATTACAAATTTTTTAGATAATTGCAAGCTCCCAAAATTGGATAGTTTAGAACAAGAGCAATTAGGAGTACGGATTACTAATGAAGAAATAAAACAAATAATAAACTCACCGAAAAATGGGAAGACCCCAGGACCAGACGGTTTTAGTAATGAATTTTATAAAAGATTTCAGGAGTCAATTGTACCAAGATTATTCAATTTATACACGCAGGCTTATACTGAAAATAAACTACCAGAAACCCTAGCAGAAGCAACAATAACACTTATACCAAAAAAAGATAAAGATTTAGATGAACCGGGTTCTTATAGAGCTATTTCACTTCTAAATACGGATCAGAAAATTTTAGCAAAGATTCTAGCTAGAAGGCTAAATAATTATATTAACAATTTAATAAATACGGATCAAACAGTATTTATACCCAAAAGACAATAATTTAATAATTTGAGAAGGCTTTTCAATATAATGTACTCTCATAATGAGGACAATGATGATATTTCAGTTGTCACGCTGGATGCAGAGAAGGCATTTGATCAAGTAGAATGGCAGTATTTATACAAGGTACTCCAAAAATTTAATATGGGAGAGAATTTTATTAGATGGGTTAAACTACTTTACGATAGACCTACGGCAAGAATACTAACTAACAATAAGCTATCTCCAAAATTTTACTTATCAAGGGGTAATAGACTAGGGTGTGCCTTATCACCATTGCTATTTGCCCTTATGATAGAACCGTTGGCCGAAAGGATTAGAAATCACCCGAATATTCACGGATATAACACTAAGGACTCAAAGAATAAAAATTCACTATATGCTGATGATATCCTTTTATATATTGATAATACACAAACGAGTATACCCACCTTATTAACACTAATTGAGGAATTCGGCTCTTTTTCAGGATATAGAATAAATTGGAATAAAAACCACAGGATTCAAGACACTTACTAAAATTCCCCTTCAAAATTGCAACAGAAAAATTCAAGTATCTGGGTATTCAAATTACAAGAAGACACAAATCATTATTTAGTGCCAATTTTATACCACTATTCAATAAACTGAATGATATGATTAAATTTTGGAAAACTCTTCCGCTCTCATTGATAGGTAGAATTAACGCTATAAAAATGACTTTCTTACCACAATTAATATATTTGTCTCAAGCGATCCCAATATATATTCCAAAATATTTTTTTTTTAAACTAGATTCCACTATCACTAATTTTATATGGGACTACAGAACACATAGAATTCAACGAAAGCATTTGTGCAAATGTAAAGAAGTTGGGGGTTTATCATTACCTAACTTTATGTATTACTACCGAGCAGTGCATATTAAGAACATAATGTACTGGCTGGATAGTTCCACTCAGCAGTTGGAGTGGATAAGAATGGAGAAAGAGGAGTGCTATCCGTACGATATAGGAACGATCCTGGTCTCACCGATAAAATTGAATAGTATAATATATAAGATGAACCCAATTATTCACAATATAATAAGAATTTGGAAACAAATAAAAGTATCCTTGAAATTAAATAATTTATCAGTACTAACCCCATTATTGAACAACCCCGCATTCAAACCTTCTCTCATCGACAACACATATCAATAATGGGATAGACTGGGGATTAGGAAAGTAGGGGATATGTATGAATTGGGCAAACTGTTATCATTTCAACAATTAAAATTAAAATTTAAATTGAAGGATAATCAATATAATCAATATATACAGGTATGTGACTTTATGAAGAAATATACACATAGATTTCAAACTATATTTTTAGACCCTTTAGAAGAAGCAATGAATATTAAGGCTGATTCACAAAAATTAATATCATACTTTTATAATAATATATTAAATAGAGAATCACCCTCAACAGAAGCACTAAGGTAAGATTGGGAACATGAGCTAATGATAAAGATCTCGAAGGATAGATGGGAAAAGTATTTGATGAATACACATAACTGTTCTATTAATGCAAGACATAATTTAATTCAATTCAAATTATTACATAGACTATATTATTCAAAAACGAGGTTGAATAAATTTTATCCAAACGTCTCTCCCAGATGCGATAAATGTTTGTTTCAAAACGCTAATATAACACATTCATTTGTAGGATGTACAAAGTTGAATAAATTTTGGAGTGATATATTTGATATATTTACAAAGCTTTTCAAGTCAAGAATAGAACCCAAAATGGAATGGATTATATTTGGAATAATAGGAGAAGACACCAATTTAAATAAAGACCAAAACGTTTTGTTTAATTATGGGTTAATAATTGGAAAGAAATTGATACTTACATTTTGGAAAAATACAACCATACCAACTGTTAAAATGTGGATTAGGAATATGATGGACATAGCACGCCTTGAAGAAATGAGACTCCGACTAATAGATAAATATGACCAATTCTTAAGGAGTTGGTCTCCTTTCATCGACTTTTTGGAATCATGTGATGCAGCGGTACCATAAGGATTGCTGATTTCAGTTCATGACGTGGATAGATCTACATCTCCGAATACAGATTTGAAAAATTCTCTTTTAAGGGGCCTTCTCTTCTATTTCTACTTTCCACTTTTTATTTTTATTTTTATTTATTTTTTTTATATACACTTCACGTTTTTCTACTCTCTACCATCTATTTTTCCACTTTTTCCCCTTTCTATTGTTTTCTTTTTCTTGTCTTGCCTACTTCTTTCTCATAACATAAAACTAGAGGTTGTACATAGAATGGATTACGGTATGACATAGTTGGCACCTAAAATTAGGTTCCACTGTACTGTTTTGTACTGTATTAACTTCTAATAAAATAAACAAATTTAAAGTGAGGAAAAAGAAAAAAAAAGAAATGTCAGTGGGACAAAAGACATCCCACATTTTCACACGTCTCAGCTATTACAGCCATGGAGGGCATCAGCCTAGGATTTAGCAAAATGCTCTTTGCACATGGGGTCATATTTTTGAGTCCTACGCTGGAGTCTGCCCCTCACCCGAAGTTCAGATGGCTATTAAGTGCACCTTTACATTGCAGTAAAGGAAAAATAACAAACTTGCTTTGTTGCACTGAGACTGCTCCTTTATGATAGTTAGGTGTCAACTTTCAGCTCCAAATATTTCAGGAAGGACAGAAATAGGTACTGAGCAAAGTGTGCAATCTTAGGTGCTCATCTGATGCTGGGAGAAAGATCAGAAGAGCTGATGTGAATTGGGCTCACAAATGCCTAATCCACATTTGCAATGGGCACCAATCAATCTGAAAATGAGCACATGCTCAATCTACTACGGATAAAACATGCAGTGATCAATCCAGATTTGAAGAAGGAAATTCTGGTTTTACATACAGTAAGATGCTTTATGGACTTTATCTTCATCTCTTCAATTCCTCATTCTTTCTATCCGTCTTTTTCTCTCTACAAATCCTCAAGGAGCATTGCATGGGGAATGGCATCGCTCAATGTCCATGGAAGTTGTGTCTGATGCAAATGCTTGAACCCAGCCAGGGAAATGCCTGACAGAATACCTTGTCTGGTGTGCCAAGATCCAAAATTGATCATTATCACGTTTTGATGCTTCCAATGTGCAATTTTAATTGTCCGGTTCTGAAACACACAGCGGTATGCATTCAAAGTTCAAGATCAACGTGTTTCAGGGGCTGACTTTCCCACATCAAGGCCATCTCCTGCACTTTTCCGATTTTAGAATTTTTGAGCGGTTTTGGATGAAGGCCAAGTACAAACCATCAAAGCAATTTTAACATTTCAAATAGTTAAATCTCTGTTAAGATAACCAAAATGTAATGTTTGAACATTGTTTTGAGTTTTATAACACTGAAAAGTATGTATTCATATTAACTGCTTTAGCACAAAGCCTCAGTCATTCTGAACTTAAAATAATAATTCAATTCATTGAGCTCATCACATCATTTAATGCATCATTTTAAATAATATCAACATTCTTCTCTTAATTTTTATTATCATTATATTCCTTGTAAATAGATTATTTATCTAGATTCAGTTTCAGGAGAAAACTTTATCTGCAATTCAATTCCATGTCCCTCGGAACATGGACCCGTTGCAGTTCGCATACCGTCCGAACAGATCCACGGACGATGCAGTCTCCCAGGTTTTGCACACCGCTCTCTCCCATCTGGACAGCCAGAAGGGGGGCTACGTGAGGATACTGTTCATAGACTACAGTTCAGCCTTCAACACGATAGTCCCCACCAGACTGGCCGGGAAGCTACTGGAATTGGGACTCAACACCTCCCTGTGTGCCTGGGTCCTGGACTTTCTCACCGGTCAGGCCCCAGGTAGTCAAGATGGGAGGGAATACATCGAAGTCCCTCACCCTGAGCACAGGATCGCCCCAGGATTGCGTCCTCAGCCCCCTATTGTACTCCCTGTACACACATGACTGTGTGGCTAGGTTCAGCTCCAACTCAATAATTAAGTTTGCTGATGACACTGTGGTGGTGGGCCTGATCTCAGACAACGACGAGTAGGCCTACCGGGAGGAGGTGGCTGATCTAGCACTCTGGTGCCAGGATAACAGCCTCCTCTTGAACATCAAAAAATCGAAGGAGCTGATCATGGGCTTTAGGAGGGCACATCATCCGAGGACGTACACTCCATTGAGGATAAATGGGGATCCTGTGGATAGGGTGAACTGTTTTAAATATCTGGGAGTCCACATCTCCGAGGATATGACATGAGCATCACACGCCTCAGCACTCATGAGTAAGGCAAGGCAGCGCCTTTACCACCTCAGGCAATTGAGGAAATTCAGAGCGTCTCCGAGGATCCTCCAGTGCTTCTACGCAGCGGCGGTGGAAAGCATCTTGTCCGGGAACATTACCATCTGGTTTGGGAATTGCTCTGCCAAGGACAAGAAGGCTCTGCAGAGAGTAGTGCGTTCGGCTGAACGCACTATGGGAACTTCACTTGCCCCCCTGCAGGAACTATACATCAGGAAGTGCAACTCCAGAGCTAACAATATCATGAGAGACCCCTTCCACCCCTGCAACGGACTGTTCCAGCTGCTATGGTCAGGCAAACGCCTCCGTTACCATGCGGTGAGAACAGAGAGGTTGAGAAGGAGTTTCTTCCCAGAGGCCATTCGGACTGTAAACGCCTATCTCACCAGGGACTAACTCTACTGAACGTTTTTCCTTCCATTATTTATTATGTAAAGGTATATGTGTGTTATGATTGTGTTTATAGTTTGTTTGGTTGTTTGTCTTTTTGCACAAAAGTCCGCGAGCATTGCCACTTTCATTTCACTGCACATCTCGTATGTGTATGTGACAAATAAACTTGACTTGACTTGAATTCATAACAACTTATATTTCATACAAACATTGATTAGAAAGGGAACATCACAAAAAGTTCTCTCAAATCTCAATTATAATAAAACAGTCGATCATTGTGTGTGTTCGTTATAAGCCCCACTCATTTATAACTACAGTAAAAGAACTTTGGCAAATGGAATAGATAAATGTTTTAAGCTTGATTTAAATCTGTGAAAATCAATGAAACACTACCAGCGAAAACAAGGGTGCCAATATACTTTTTGCTTAGCTCAAAAAGCACAAGGTTAGGCCACATGAGGCTTATTCATTTACTTATAAAGAGTAGTATTGAAGCATTTGACACTTGCTGCATTCAGAATGCAAGTAAGTGAATAAGTCCAATTTACCATTGGGCATATGACTGTTTTATTTCTAGCATGTGATTGCCTAGATTTTATAATGGGCTTTTTATATTCTGTATTAAAGCATTAAAAAAGCTTTTAATGAAAAATGAAAGATATTTGATTACATCGCAAGATGTATCGCAAGGGGGATTCTCAGAAAAATATTGTCAGGTGACAGCTGGAAAAACTGAGGGGATAATTAAAAGAAAGCACGTTTAAAGGTGTGTACTTCATGCATGCATCCCTGGTAATAGGCTTTCTCTTTCAGTTATAGGATTATCATTGCACTGTAGGTCTGTAATCCATTGATCTGACCATGATTAACAGAAAAAATGCCGCATGCCGAAAGGCTTCAGAACCCGTTGATCACCATCTCGTATTCAGCAGCTCCCAAAAAATGATACCATTTGAAGCATTAAAACCATTTTTCATTAAAAAGTCACACAGTTATGAGATAAACCAAAGACAAAGCCACCACTCAAATCAGGATGCTGGGTACATTAAAAGGTCAATTCCTGTTTTCGCATGTTTTCATTATTTATCCTTTATTCTTAACAAGGACTTTGCATGCAGAACCAACACACTTTAAGTACCATTTAGTAAAGAAAGAGGGTGTTTGTTTTAAACTGTGAACTATTCATTTTATGCTCTCATGGAAAAGTGCATTTTAAAAGGTGATGAAAGTAACAGCAATTCTATCCTTTGTAAAAACAGATGCAAACGTGCATAAGAAGATGAGAAGCAAAGAAATAAAAAGTCAATCACATTGTGCATTTTTTAACCATGACAGGATTGAAATGCGGCGTAAAAATCAATTACTAATCACAATTGGTACTTCAATGAATGTTTCAAAATTTCTTTTGAACAATCACATGGTTCTGTCTGTACAACATCCGTACATCTGAAACAAACTGGACACATGGATGGTATCAACTGTTATGCAGTGCACGGATGCCAGATTGTCTGTTATGGGCCTGTCACACTTAGGCAATTTTTTCGGAGACAGCGGGAAAATAGGCTGTCGCCACATGGTCGCAGGGTGACGCCTGCATTGTTGTGAGTTGTCTCCTCAAGTGTCATAACTTTTTTCTTGTCACTGCTGGATTTTAATGTTCAAAGCCTTTCGGCGAAAGTGGGCTTGACGTTGCCTGTCTTTTCCTGTCATAGGTGCTGTCGCCAGGTTGTTTGTTGTCGCTGGGTGCTGACTTCAGAGAATTCCATTGGCAACCAGCGACAGGTACTGAATTATCTTCAGTTGTCTTCAGTTGCCGCAGACAGGGTCGTGGCTTGTCGTATCCTATCACGGTTGGACGTAAGTTGACTTCGGTTGTCATAGGTTGTCACATGGGTGGTCGTAGGTTGTCATAGGTGTGGTTGTAGGTGGACGTCACAAGTCATCTCAAGGAATTGTATCGCCGGTTGACATAGCTTGTTGTAGCTTGACGTCAACTAGGTGGTAGCTTGTCATAGACATTGCCGTAGGGGGAGGTCCAGAGAAGCCGGTTTTTCAGCATCCCGCTACGACTGTGACTGTCGCAGGCAGTCCCCCAAAAATCGACTAAGTGGGACAGGCTCTTAAGACACATGGCAAAGAACTGTACACAACATGCATGTTAAAGCAGGCCCTAATAATGGGAAACAACAACTGTTGTGTGATTTGTAAATGGATATAATGTTACTTATACCATTGTTGTGGAGTCTAATTTAGCGGACAACTATGGATCAACCCAAATTATCCAATCCTCGGTACCACCATTATAGCTGTTGTTCATCACTACTAGGGAAGTCCAACTGAGAAAGTTTAAAGATTTAAAAGTTACAAAATGGATGCTTTCACCTTCCTCTTATTACACCAGCAAGGCTAACAGAAATGTTTTCGCCATTATTCCATAACACTGGCGAGATAACAGCACAACTACATGATGTTTTCCTTTATGATTACAACCACAACAGAATTTGTTTGAAAAGTCTTCACAAAATGCTGGAGTAACTCAATGGGTCAGGCAGCATCTCTGGAGGGAATCGACAGGGCAAGTTTCAGATTGGAACCCTTTTGTTAGCATATGTTTGTAATACAATTTCATAAATTATGTTCCTTATTTTTGCTCCGTAGAAAGTATTTCCATATTCCTTCAACATTTCATAAGTGTGTTCTTTTATTCTCCATTTCTATTGTAGATGTATTTTCACTCATAATTCATAATGTGCGCAATTTTTTTCTTCTTTCATTTGGCATTACTGTTATTTTTTTCCCTTTTTTATTTTTCCACATTTTTCACCCATTTTCTATTCCATAATCACTTTGCCTATTGTTTCCTCCATCCATCCCAATGGTTCCAGAAACATGCACAGCTTGGAGCTCCCAATGAATGTGAAAAAGATCCAGGTTTAAAGCAAGAAGTTCAGCTGTTCAGTTCAGTTTAGTTCTTGTCACGTTCACTGAGGTACAGTGAAAAGCCTTTGGTGTATGGACTTCCTCTTGTTCATGGTTTACTAAAATGCAGCTTAGATATGAACGAGGACTAAAAGAGATTTCCAAGTTCTTATAAACATGATATTATTATGATTTATCAGCTGATATGATAAAATATTACTCTACTGGATTGGTAAATTAGCACATCAAAGTACTCCTTTTGGCAATATCTCCATCCAACTCATCTGCTGGCCTTATATTCAATAAATGGGAGCTGCCCTCTCTTCTAATGTAATGAAAGCAAACCTTCCACACACAGTGCATACCTCTCATCTCTGTTGCATTCATAGTTCTTATGTTCTAGGAGCAGAATGTCATTTGGCCCATCAAGTCTACTCCGCCATTCAATCATGGCTGATCTATCTCTCCGCCTCAACCCCATTCTCCTGTCTTCTCCCCATAACCCATAACACCCTTACAAATCTGTCAATCTCCACCTTAAAAATATCCATTGACTTGGCCTCCACTGCCATCATATATAAGAGTCAAAATGTGGTCACATTACACATGACACAAGAATGTTGCGTTGTTATAGACAATAGACAATAGGTGCAGGAGTAGGCCATTCAGCACTTCGAGCCAGCACCGCCATTCAATATGATCATGGCTGAACATATTGTCATAAGTGTCATAAATAGAATCTGAGTACAAACAGATATTTCCCCAGTATTTTGTTTCTTATTATTTATGTTGGAAACTTATGGCATTGTTGCTAAAATTCAGAAGTTAACTTGAAGCCATTTTAAACTAAATTTATGACAAGCAATGCACAAAAAAGTCTGACTGGTATAATTCACCTTGACCAGTGGTTCATCTTCAACCCAATCATCATTTAGAATTCTGGATGAATGAAAATTCAAGTTGATTCACCTGCAAGAACCACTCTATGGTGCTAATGTAAAAATAGACCAATTTTTTATTTAGTTTAGTTGAGAGATACAGCACAGAAACAGGTCCTTCAGCCCACCGAGTCTGGGCTGACCAGCGATAATCACATATTAAAGCTAACCTGCACACACTATTTACACTTATTGCAACCAATTAACCTGCAAGCCTGTACATCTTTAGAATGTGAAAGGAAACTGAAGATCTCAGAGAACACCCACGCAGTCACGGAGAGAACTTGCAAACTCCATATCTCCTCCCTCTTCACCTATGACTGCACACCTGTACATGGTACTAACACCATCATCAAGTATGCAGATGATACAACAGTGATTGGCCTCATCAGCAACAACGATGAGTCGGCCTATAGGGAGGAGGTCCAGCACTTAGCAGCATGGTGCGCTGACAACAACCTGGCCCTTAACACCAAGAAGACCAAGGAGCTCATTGTAGACTTCAGGAAGTCCAGGGGCGGCACGCACACCCCCATCCACATTAACGGGACGGAGGTGGAACGTGTTTCTAGCTTCAGGTTCCTGGGAGTCAACGTCTCCGATGACCTCTCTTGGACCCACAATACCTCAACTCTGATCAAGAAGGCTCACCAGCGTCTCTTCTTCCTGAGGAGACTGAAGAAGGTCCATCTGTCTCCTCAGATCCTGGTGAACTTCTACCGCTGCACCATCGAGAGCATCCTTACCAACTGCATCACAGTATGGTATGGCAACTGCTCTGTCTCCGACCGGAAGGCATTGCAGAGGGTGGTGAAAATTGCCCAACGCATCACCGGTTCCTCGCTCCCATCCATTTTGTCTGTCCAAAGCAAGCGTTGTCTGTGGAGGGCGCTCAGCATTGCCAAGGACTGCTCTCACCCCAACCATGGACTGTTTACCCTCCTACCATCCGGGAGGCGCTACAGGTCACTCCGTTGCCGAACCAGCAGGTCCAGGAACAGCTTCTTCCCGGCGGCTGTCACTCTACTCAACAACGTACCTCGGTGACTGCCAATCACCCCCCCCCCCCCCCCCCCCCCCCCCCCGGACACTTATTATTATTTATTCAAATCATTTGCTATGTCGCTCTTCCAGGGAGATGCTAAATGCATTTCGTTGTCTCTGTACTGTACACTGACAATGACAATTAAAATTGAATCTGAATCTGAATCTGAATATAGACAGCACCTACAGTCGGCATCGATCTCGGGGCTCCGGCGCCGCAAGCGCTGTGAGGCAGCAACTTTACCGCTGCACCACCGTGCAGCCCTTTACATTTAATTTGATGGTACAACGTCACATTGACAGAGACAGCAATGTTATAAATGTCATCTCTCTCCTAGGGTCCAGTATAGTCTAAACTGCAACTTTTTAATTTTGCCACGTAATCCATGAATACAAATCAGTTTGCAAACTGATCATTTCTTAAACATTAATCAATCACATTTTCTAACATTTTAATAGTGTTTTAATTGATTTTCTTTGCGGTTCTCACAATATCAACTCTTTTAGTTTGCATTTTCTAACCATCTTTAATGGGGTAACAATTTTTTTTTAATGATGATGCTGATATTTCTACCTCAATCAGGTAGAATTGCACTACTACGGACTGACGCAAAACTGCATTTCGTTGTACCCATACTCAGTATTTGTGCAATGACATTAAAGTTGAATTGAATTGAATTTTGCCCAGGCTATTTTTTTCTACAAACCATGTGGGTTACAGATCAATAACGCAAAGAACTGGAGTAACTTCAGTGGGTCAGGCAATATCTCTGGAGAACAGATGGGAGATGCTCCAGGTCGAAACCCTACCAGACTAAGAAGGGTGGGGGGAAATTGAAGAGAGGAGGGGCATGACAATCCCTGGAAAGTAATAGGTGGATAGAGCTGAAGTTGGGTTTTGATAGGCAGATAGTTGGACAAAGACCTTAGCTGAAGAGACAGAGGGTGTGAGACAAAATCATTGAAGAGTTGTGAATTGTGAAGCTAGAGGAAGGAATGTAGGTGGAAGGGAAGGAGGAGGGGAGAAACCTGCAAGTCCAGGGGAGACTGGGGAGGGGAGGGGAAAATAACAGGGGGAGGGTGGGGGGGAGGAGAAGAAGTGGGTGAGGGGGTTTTGGTAGTTACCTCAAATTGGAGAATTCAAAGTTCATGCTGTTGGTTTGTAAACGGTATATGAGGTGCTGTTCCTCCGCTTTGTGTGTGGTCTCTCGAGCAATGGAGAAGGCCCAGGAAAGAAGGATCAGTAGGGGAATGGGAAGGGGAGTTAAAATGGTTAGCAACCTGGGAGCTCCAGCAAGCCTTGGCAGACTGAATGTGTGCTAGAAATATTCACTTGGTTAGGTTTTCATGTTTCTCTTTTCCCATTTCATTGCAAACTGCATTTCTGTACTTTCCTGTTCTTGCATCATCCTGGTCCATTTCTGTCTCTTCTCTTTCTTAATCCATCTCTATACCAGGGAAAGGACCAGCAACCAAAAGGCACAAAGTCTCAGTATTAATCCGATCAACTGCCTTCAGGCACTTATAAATTCCACCGTATATGTCACAAATCATCTTCAACCCCAAACTAACACTCCCACTTAGGCTAATACCCCTCAATTGTCTCTGTTCTCAATATTCCGTCCAATCTTGAATATCCTCAACAGGTAAATAACCACCCAGCCCTTTCATTAACTTCAGTGAAACTAACCAGTATAGTTACTGAATGTTACGTTTACAGTTTCGGAAATATCACCCATTCCATCTTTCCAGAGATGCTGCCTGTCCCGCTGAATTATTCCAGCTTTTGTCCCCATCTTCAGTAGAGTTATGCCTTTTCTCACATAAAGTCTCGCAAATGGGCATGTTCTTCTTTCTGACATGCCTAACAAGTTTGCTTTACACGACCACATTAATTTTAACGGGCCTTTCATTTTTTGCCTTGAACAACCTTTCCCAACCTGCCCCTCCAACTCTGCTAACTGTTCACTGCTTCCATTATTCCATCATCAAAATCCTTCAGCCTCTCTGCAATTGTCTTTGAAACTTTCCCAAATCAATCTCTCTCCTTGCTACAGAAATTGGTAGACTCAGTCTGATTCATTACAAGCATAGCCTTGCCCACTACAAGCGCCACTGCCTCTAGAAGGCAGCTTCTATCATCAAGGATCCTCACTGTAGATGGTTTATGCATGCAACCTATAATGTATCTACCTCAACACCACTAACCACGCCCAGCCATATCAGTATAACTGTGATATCCTCCCCTTGTTCCTCCCTGTTTGTTCCAGTACGCCTGAAGACTAGATGCAGTCAGTACTGGGACGTGTGTAACATGTGCCTTAATTAAAGACTCAGTAAAGGTTACAGTGTGTCAGACTCCACTCCTTTACATGGTGTCAGCAAGTTAAAAAGCGGGCCTCCTGTTTATCGGGTTTTATTTGTCCCTAGTCCAACTAGTGTTTAATTCCCTATTCATCATGGCATTCTCATGCCGAAAGCCCTCTCCCCTTGTCTTTGACGCTGACATTGCGGAACGCTGGGCTATTTTCGTGATGGACTACAACCACTTCATCAACATCGTACACCGAAATGACCCTGATGCGGTCAAAGCCTCGCTCCTGCTGAACCTTGCCGGTCCCGATGCTATGAAATGAGCCCAGGCTTTCAACTATAATCCAGCGGTCCTGGATGACAACGACCAGGTCGTCGAGCCGGCGGAATCTGCAAATGACCCGGTATGTCTCTTACGCAAGTTTGCGGAGATTTGTGACTTGCCCTCCAACCGCATATTGGAGCGGGCTAGATTTTTCACACGGAAACAGCAGCCTGATGAGCCTGTTGAATGTTTTATCGCCGACCTGCACTACCTTGCTCAGCGGTGCCGTTTCGAGACCATGTGTGATCAGCTCACCAGAGATATCCTTGTCACCGGCATGCTAGATCAGAAGCTACGTGCAGATCTGCTGCAAAGACCAGACCTCACCCTGACTCAGGCAATGCATGCATGCCGCATAGCTGAAGTAGTTGCCCCGCCACATGGGCAGAGGGGATCTGACAATCGGGCTATTAATCTGACTGGTGTTGCTATGCCCCGTCGCAAACAAGGCAACTTTTGCCCTACGCCGCGGCCGACTTATGCCCCTCGGGTCCCGCTTGACAAGAAGTGTCCCAACTGCAATTATATCCATTCCATGCAGTCGCAGTGCCCAGCATTTGGCAAAGCTTGCAATTTCTGTAGGAAGATGAACCATTTTTCAGCTGCCTGTCGCTCCCGTGGGAACATTCCCTCAGCTCCTAGACAAGTTTTAAACAACCTTCAGCAAGCCGATAACGATTTCGATTCCCAGTCTTCTGTCGACACTGCCCTCGACTCTGAGCCCAGCTGTTCCATGGGAGATGCCAGTGTTTACACTCTCCTTCATGGCCAAACTCGCCTCCCCGATCCTTCTGTACTCATTACTGTCAACAACAAGTCCTTCAGTGCTAAACTCGACACGGGGGCGAAGGTGAATGTTATGTCAACATCCCTATTCAAACAGATAAGAAATAATGAGCTGTTGACTGCTGATCGCTCCATATTGCGTGCTTATGGGGGGGAGGAGCTAACACCTGTGGGGAGGGCCACCTTCCACTGTGTGCTGCAGAAATCATCCCGTGACCTGTCGTTTTTCATTCTTGACTGTGACTGTGTGGCTCTGTTGAGCAATCAGGCCTGTCAGGATCTCGGGCTTGTGTCTTTCGACCGTACGGTCCAACGAAGTGCGTGTGATGCTGAATCCACTCTCCGAGTACCCTGACCTCTTCGATGATAAGCTGGGGAAGCTGCCACTTGCATACAAGATCGCAACTGACCCATCGGTTGTACCAGTGGTCCGTGCTCCACACAGGGTGTCGTTTGCCATGAAGGGCAAGGTCGAAGCCATGCTGAAGAACATGGTTGACATGGGAGTGCTTGAAGCTGTCAGCGATCCCACCGAGTGGGTCTCCACCATGGTCGCCACCATGAAGAAGGGTAGGAACGAAATACGGGTGTGCATAAACCCCAAAGATTTGAATCTGGCAATAAAACGTCCCCACTACCCTATGAGGACTGTAGAAGATGTTGCTGCCCAGGTCGGTCAGGCCACGGTGTTTTCTGTTCTCGATGCCAGGAGCTCGTTCTGGCAAATACCTCTAGACAAACGCTCCTCAGACTTAACCACTTTTGGCACACCCTTCGGAAGGTTCAAATTTTTGCGGATGCCATTCGGCATAAACTCCGCTAGCGAAGTGTTTCAAAGCTCCATGGCAGCTTCTTGCAGGAGATACAGAAGCTTGAAGGCCCACTCCACCAGGTTCAGGAACAGCTAATTTCCTACGCTAACAGGTTCTTTAACTGATTTGCACGACCCTATATGGTTCCTTATAACCCTTTTATGTCAGTGTGTGGATTTTAGCTCTGTGTTAAACACCAATTTGCCAGATCTGCTACACTCCAAACTCTTCCAGTTGACTGTGCCTAAACATCTCTGTGAGTGGATAGTAGACTTTGGGAGAGCTCCCCCTCCACTCCCCCTCCACTCCCCCTCCACTCCCCCCACCCCCCCCCCCCCCCACCATCAACAACACCACAGTCACATCTGTGGAGTAATTTAAGTTCCTTGGAACCATAATCTCCAGGGTCCTTAAATGGGGGCCACCATTGACTCCACAGTCAAAAAGGCCCAACAGAGGATGCACTTCCTGCGGCAGCTGAGAAAACATAATCTGCCACAGGCAATGATGGTCCAGTTTTATACGGCCATCATAGAGTCTGTCCTCACCATCTCCATCATGGTCTGGCTTGGCTCAGCTACCAAGCATGACATACGGAGACTGCACCACATTGTTCAATCAGCTGAGAAGGTTGTTGGCTGCAAACCTACCCCCATCGATGAACTGTACACTGCAAGGGCCAGGAAGCGAGTGGGTAAGATCATCTCTGACACTCACCCTGGCTATAAACTCTTTGAATCACTCCCCTCTGGAAGGCGACTCCGGACTGTCAAAGCTGCCACAGCCAGACATAAAAACAGCTTTTCTCCATGAGCAGTAGCTCTACAAGTAGTTGAGGCCAGTTGAGGGTAGTTGAGGCCAGTTCATTGGCTATATTTAAGAGGGAGTTAGATGTGGCCCTTGTGGCTAAAGGGATCAGGGGGTATGGAGAGAAGGCAGGTACAGGATACTGAGTTGGATGATCAGCCATGATCATATTGAATGGCGGTGCAGGCTCGAAGGGCCGAATGGCCTACTCCTGCACCTATTTTCTATGTTTCTATGTTTCTACTCAATAACTAAAAGTCTGTAGCCTCCTTTTGCTCTGGTATTTCATTTCATTCTTCACATGTTTGAATTATTTATACTCCCAATTTATCAATACTATCCCCCCCACTATTTAGTTTAAACCCACATGTGTGGCACTAGTAAACCTGCCTGCCAGAACGTCGGCCCTCCTTCTTTTAAGGTGTAACCCGTCCCTGTTTGTACAGGTCTTTCATGATTTTCATTAGAACATTTAATATATGTGAAGAGGTATTAAGAGGTATTAAGGCAACCTAGGCATTAATATGTGGATCACCGCTGTAGACCTAAAGCAGATCCTGCAGTCAAAGCATGTACTGTTTCCCAGGATCCATCTTTCAGAATGATGAAAGAGTAATTTTTCTTTTAGTTGCCAGCTAGATCTCCTTGGCTGTTTTACAAATGGAATTGCAGATTGTCTGGAGTGCAGTGTTCAAAAGTTTTTTTCAGGTGATATTTACACTGAGTCCTTTTGTTAATGCAGTTAAGTTTCAAGTACACGGTGGTGTAACGGTAGAGTTGTTCCCTTACAGCTCTTACAGCGTCAGAGACCCGGGTTTGATCCTGGCTACAGGTGCTGTCTGTATGGAGTTTGTGCGTTCTTCCCGTGATCTGTGTGGGTTTTCTCCAAGAACTTTGGTTTTCTCCTACACTCCAAAGACGTACAGGTTTGTAGGTTAATTTGCTTGGTATGTGTGAAAAAAATTGTCCCACGTGTAGGATAGTGTTAATGTGCGGGGATCGCTGGTTGGTGCAGACTCGGTGGGCCGAAGGACCTGTTTCAGCCCTGTAACTCTACAACTAAACTCATGCATCATATATAAACAAAACAAATTAAACTAATAGATTGCAATCATGATGGTCCATGTGATCTAGAAAATGATTTACCTATATCAGGATGTAATCCTAATTTTGTTCAGGATCCACATATTTAGCAAGTGCTGCAGTGGGATCAATGTGAATCATTCAACCAACTTCAACTGTTTGCCTCAACCCTCAACCTCCCCCCACTTCCACCTGCTCCAGACACAATTCATGCTCTCGAAAAAGCATGCCAGACCCATGAGACATGAAGGTCGGCTGGTATAGATGTGGGGCCAAGTCATAAGCAGACATTTACAATGGTAGGCAATTGGATATACATCAGGTGTGTAGGAAAGAACTGCAGATGCTGGTTTAAATAGCTGGTAAGATAGACACCTCTTGCCTGATGGGAGTGGGGAGAAGAGGGAGTGATCACGGTGAGACTCTATCATAGAAGATAGAACCTATCTGTATTCTACGCACAACCCTCCCATCTCCCACCTAAGCAGCATTTTATATTCTCCAGAACCCACACTGCCATTAGCTTTGCATCATTAACAAATCTGGATATATTACACATGATCCCCTCATCCATATTATTCCCATGGATAAGAAACAGCTGGGGCTCACCATAATAAATCCCTATGAAGTCAAATGGTCACAGCCTCCCAATCCAAAAATGACCAATTTATTCCTCTTCATTGATGCTTGTCCTCTAACTTTAATCAACACCAGTATATTTACCTCCATACTGTGCACTCTACTTTTGTTTAGCAATCTCTTGTGTGGCATCTTAGAAAAACCCTCCAGAAATACAAATAGACCATTTCAACTGGTTCAGCCTTAATTAAACTTTCAAAATGCTGAATATTGCCAGAGGATGAAATAATAAAGACTACAGCAGAAATTACAAAGTGACGTACTAACACTTCTTCTGCGGCAATCCCTTGGGGCCGAGGATGATTTACCTCCATTCCAGTTGTGCATCTACTGAGGCCATCTCAGGACCAAGATGTGTTTCATATAGTGGGAAGGATGGGACACAATGCAAACCGTTCACCTTTTTTGCTGGGCCTCTCAAGTCATGAACTAGAAATTGATACAAAGCCAAAAAGACTCACATTATCTTTGAACCTGTGTCCACCTGTTAAACTCTTACCAGTAATGGATGGCAGAGTTTTAGCAGCCTGACCCAGCAGGTAACATGGACAGTGATAGTATTTAGAGCCTCAATGCCTAGGGTGTTGGTTGCCATTGATTCACTTAACCTGGCGGTGGATATGGAAGTCATTTTAGAGAAAGCTTTGGTGTTACCTCTACAGTGCTCCGAGGTGCTTGTTGAGGGGAGCACTGGTTCCACAAGTGTTTGAGACCCAGGGACACTGCTGAATGATAGGCTATAAGTTTAATGCTGGGTTTAAAATTTTGATTTTCTAAGACCTCGCTCAGAAACCGGCCCTGCTGAGTGCCCCCCATCCCACCTGGACTGTCTCCCTCAGATGGTCACATCGCACAGTTTATTTATTTTATATTTTTGTTACATCGGTTGGAAGCTGCATACCAAATCTCGTTGCACTGATGTGCAATGACAATAAAATATATTATTATTATTATTATTATTATTATTATTATTATTATTATTATTATTATTATTATTATTATTATTATTATTATTATGTCCAAAGGCAGTTCTAGCACATTGGGAACAGTATTGAATTTCACCATGGATATCACTAAGTGGTTGCATGTGAGAAACTAAGGTTTCTCCTCGTTTTCAAGGTCCTCAAGATGGATCGTTACTGAGATGGTTTGTTGTTTGTGCAGCCAGATCAAATTGGTAAAACACTTTGGTTTTGTGCATATTTAGCCTGAGAAGCAGTATCTTGTACTCTTTGGGAAGGAGTTGATGATGTTGTAGATTTTGGCCTCTGACTGTGCACATACTCAAACACTGTCTGTGTTCTGCAGCTTGATAGTTCGACGAAGGAGATGGAGTGATCTTGTTTTGGGAGTGGAAGTAACGCAGGTTAAACACGCATCCTGTGAATTTGTTCCACTCCAGCAGAAAGCTAATTGTAGCAAGAAAGATTGAGACATGTGTTGCGGTGATGATACAACCTTGCTTGACACTAATTTGCACAGGACTGATTGCTGTTGAACAGTTGTTTAGAACTCTGCTTACATGGGATCCGTAGGGGACTTTGGGTGGAGGTGAATTTCTGACGACAGCCAAATTTGAGAAGGATTCTTTACATTCTCTCAACTGATGGAATCTAGGCTTTTATGTGATCAAAAATATGATGGATATCAGATGATTTTGCCCCTTGCAATTCTCTTAAGAGTTTTTATTGTGGTGACTCTCTCTGTGGCAGAAGGCAGGGAGATATGCCTCTGTAATTAACACACTCATCTTTATCTCCTTTTATGAAGACGGTCCTCAATGCAACATCTCTGAAGTCTCCTGATGTGTCCTCCGATTCTAGATGAGAGAGATAATGCCATCAATTTGCATCTAAAGCTACTCTCCAGCAAGTCCTGCAAACGTACCAGTTCTGAAAAGTAGCGAGGATTGCTTTAAACTAAAGTTTGAATATATACGACGATATTTGAAATGTAGACGCTACACTTATGGAGGTAGAGTTTAAGAAGGAACTGCAGATGCAGGAAAATCGAAGGTACACAAAAATGTTGGAGAAACTCAGCGGGTGCAGCAGCATCTATGGAACGAAGGAAATAGGCAACGTTTCGGGTCGAAACCCTTCTACAGAGGTAGATGTTGGAATACATTTGTGCACAGTAAAATTTCACAAGTAATAAGTAAAATAACCAATTCCCTGTTAATTATACAGGAAATGGCAGCTCTTGCATACATCCTCTTAAAGCAATGAAGGTTTTAATGACTGTTCTACTTCCAAAGTCTTCTAGAAATCGACTGTGCCAAGCACATCTTCAGTCACTTTATACAATTGGTTCCTGAATTCCAAATGCAGGGTATGAGCATATTCCCACCCACATTTTAGCCAAACTCCGAGGTACCACGTCTTAAATCATCTGTTCATGTAAATCTACATTACCTTTTGAACACGACTGCACATTTGGAAAGGAAGAGCTGCCATTTCCTGCACAAATAACTGGGAATTGGTCATTTTACTTATTATTTGTGATACCTTGCTGTACACTAAAGTATTCCAATGTCTACCTCAATAAGTGTGGTGTCATTTCAAATGCATCTCACTAAATATGAGGTACTTGTTTCATCTAATTGTATTTGAGGGCCTATTCCTGTCTTGTTCAGACCTCCAGCTTCAGAATATTTGTTTAGTTTAGCGATACAGCATAGAAACAGGTCCTTTGGCCCATCCAGTCCACACCGGTCAATGATCGCCCATTCACATGTGCTGTGATATCCCACTTTCTGATCCACACCTTAAACACTACAGGCAATTTACAGAGGCTATTTAACCTACATTTCCGCACATCTTTGGGACGTGTGTGGTATCGGGAGCACCGAGAGGAAACCCATGCGGTAACACGAAGAATACACAAACTCCGCACAGATTGCTCCCAAGGACAGGATTAAACTCAGGTCTCTAGCACTGTCTTCTTCTTTTGTTTGAGGCAGCAGACGTTATGTAATGCCCTCCGGGCGCTGTAGCCAGATCAATGTGCTGTTGTCGATGGCCGTCCAGGGGGGGCAGAGGACAGCGCAGTCGAAAATGACGTGCTGCGCTGTTTGCTGGTCTGCTCCACACACGCAGGCTGCTGATGAACGCAGCCCCCAGCGATGCATGTTGGCATTGAACCGGATGACCGCTGTATGGAGCAGGTTCAGGGCGAGCCACATTTTGCGGGGCAGGTCCGAGCTGGGTGGGGCTGTGGTGTTCGGTGCACCAGTGAATTGAGGAGGTCGCGAAGTCTGTTCCCAGCTGGTTCTCCATGCTCCTAGTGTGTTGAAACCAGAGCCACAGAGGGTCGGTGCGTGACGGGAGAAGGGGCGACGAGATGACAGGCGTTGATGTCCTAGTTGCTGTGTGTCCTGGGCAAGGTGATGCAAAGGATGTTTGGTGACTGATGGGGCCTTGCACACCAGCCTATGAGTGAAATACTCTCTGCGAAGCTTGGCGGGTGCGATACCTGTGAGCACCGGCAGAAGATCCGTCGGAGTAGGATGTAGGCAGCCGGTGATGATCCGCTTGGTGTCGTTGAGGATGGCGTCTACCTTGCTAGTATGAGTGCTGTGGCATCATGCTGTCTAGCACTGTAAGGTAGCAGCTCTGCCAGCTGCCCCACTGTGAAATGTGTCAGAATGCAAAGAGACCATAGATGCCAAAGCATTACAAAGTGAATGTTCGGCACAGCAGTGTGATTTGGAGTTGCTTATGCTACATCTACCTAATCCATAAAGATGGTTCATTCATAGAATGAAGTTCAGAATTTTATCACTTTCCAAAGATATAAAAAAGGTCATTATACCTCATTATTGATTGAAAATCAATATAAAATCTCTCAAGAAATGACAAAAGATGCCTAATGTAGAATAGGTTGAGGGAATAAATTGTCTTTGTATAAATCTTACACAGAAGAGTTCTCATTTGTTTAATCACTGCTGTGCACCTCCAATCAAGTGACCAGTAACGAGTTAACTATTGATTCAACTGAACAAGTAGCTTCTGGTGCAGAGGCCTTGTGACTGTTCTCATGCTTAACTATCACAAACTCCATGGTTCTAAAACTATGCCTCACTTCTTTCTCGATATATTGCCTCATTTCAGTGGTGCTGAAGTTAACGGTGAGAGGTGAAGGTTGAGATTAAAGGAAAAGGCCACAGTGACTCAAAAATTTCCCTCCGGGGCCTCCGGGGATGCATAAAGTTTTATTGTATTGTATCGGACGATATGCACTTCATCCTCAGAAATACATGTGCAAATAGTCCATATTGTTCTGACTTTCAAATATTTGAAATAATAGGCATGTGGCAATAAGGCGATACGGTGGCGCACTGGTAGAGGTGTTGCCACTCAGAGCCAGAGACCCTGGTTCGATCCTGACTGTTGATGCTTATCTGTATGGAGTTTGTACTTTCTCCCCATGACCTGCGTGGATTTTCCCTGGGATCTCCGGTTTCCTCCCACACCCCAAAGATGTACAGGTTTATAGGTTCATTGGCTTGGTATAATTGTAAATTGGCCTTGGTGTGTGTAGGGTAGTGTTAATGTGTGGACATAGTGGGCCGAAGGGCCTGTTTTTGCATCTCTAAACTAACCTAAATACTTAAACCCAAGATCCAATAATATCTTTAATCAATTCTAGTATTTTAAATAGTACATTAAGAAAACAAATTAATAATTTGCCTCATCAAAATTAATAGTTTAGTTTAGAGATACAAGCCCTTCAGCCCATCAGGTCCGCGCCGCACATTAACACCATCCTACACCCACGAGGGACAACATTTACCAAGCCAATTAACCTACAAACCTGTACGTCTTTGAAGTGTGGGAAGAAACCAAAGATCTTGGAGAAAACCCACGCAGATCACAGGGAGAACGTACAAACTCCATACAGACAGCAGCCGTAGTCAGGATCGAACTCGGGTCTCCGGCGCTGCATTCGCTGTAGGCAGCAACTCTACCACTGCGCCACCGTGACCGTTGCTCAAACCAGGATTGAAAAGTTGGTATTTAACTACTATGCTTTATCAACAGCATCAGAGATATGAAGCAGAATTGAAAATATTGTTTATTCAAAATGGACTTTTTATGACAATTGATGGTTAATACTGTTTTGAACCTTATCGGGGAGCATTTCAGTAATAGATAGCAGACTGATATACATTTTATTCAGAAATTGCTTTGCCAAATGAGAAATTACTGAGTGATTAGCTTAAATATGACACTGTATCAATCCTACTTGGATTATCAATGCTTTGGTCTCTGTGCAAAGATGGCCACGTCAAAGTACACAGTGCAATGAACAAAAATTGATAAACTACCAAGCATACCTCTTTCATCCAATGTGGGTCTCAGCTAATTTTGAAATTGAATCCAACACAATCATTCCATTCAGTGACTGCATAAAGGTAGCTAATTTTGAAACAGGTCAAACACCAGTTCCGTGAGACACATTGCAGCTGAAGCAGAAGTATTTGTGAGCATTTTCTAGAGAACCCACAATCATTTCCATATTCTACATTTGTCTAGAATTGTGGTATTGAAAGGTCTCAATTTGGGAAATGGGATAAAGATCACATTATTGTAAATGATCACATTGCCCTTAATTTATTATCTTTTATTAAATCCAGGTAATACTTGTTTACTTAAGAATTGCATTTGTGAATCAGTAGCTGCAACTAACTACATAGCATTTTACACCTGCAGCATCCAGTGCTCTCTGAGGAGCTTACTCAATAAAAAGATTAAAGTATTACGCTCAGAAAGACACTAGCTCTACCTGCTACTTCTAATCAAATAAGAATGGAATGAAATGTTTCTTTTCAATTAATCTTTCTATTAATAGCAATAAGCAGGCAGTTTATTAGTGTAGGTAAATTAACCTGTGTGTACAATAGCAATGCGAAAGGTCTGCAGCGCATAAAACTAATGATGTTGATTATTGGTACTAAGATTGTTGTCGACAGCAGATTCTTTCACCTGCAAATCCACCCTGAACCCTCATATAAAATCAGCTCAGTTAAAAGGTCATATACAGTAACCCGAATTCACTGGATAAATAAATGCAAGTAAAGTAGATGAATCACAGGAGAATTGGTGCATGGCAGTGAATGAATAACCTGCAAATGGTTCCCAAACCCCATTATTTCCTTTTTTTTTCAGGCCAAAGATTCATGTCCCTGCATCCTGTCAGTTCATTACGGAGAAATATCATTCCTCTCTCGGCACATTCTGGACTACCCTCTCAGCCCCATGAGGACCCTTTAATGTTTAATTCCCCATCATCTGCTTCAGTGAACAATTTAATCTCTGCTTGTATGATCAATACTATATCAGTGTAAATTAAAATGACAATTTTAAAGTAATTAAGCCTGTTAATGCTCGATCCAAATATCATTATTTGTAAAAGGGATATGGGAAAAATTACACAGTGTCCAGCGTGACAGGCAGATGTTCTATCGTAGCAATCTTGTTGCAGTTGTAGACACTGAAGGCTTAAGGAAAGCAGATTAACTTCTTGCTCTGACTGCCAGGATACCTATCCAATTTCAAAGGGGGATAACACAATTTGATAAATTTAATTTATGGGACAAACTCAATTATTTTTAATATTGGAAGAAAACTGGACAGATTCCAAAAATGACACAATGAAAATGCACTTAACTCCAGAATGAAATACAAAAAAGTAATTGTGTTATTTAATTCCGACCCCCTTTCTAAAAAACCTTTAAATAATCGTATTGCTAAACGGAATGGCCAACATTCATTTATAGACAGTGCTCTGAATTTAATATAGTTGTTAATAAAAAAGGTGCTGTTCACAGTAGTAATCTCCAACACTGCTCGTATTTGGGAACATACATTACAATTGAAGCATTAGGTCATTTAATCGTATGAATAGTTCCATGGCATTCAAAATACCTCAGCAATTTTTTGATCCTATCCAGCTTTACTCTGTTTGAATATCAGTTTGCCTCGACAAGTTATTTCTGTATTGGCTCACTCAACAGGAGCCAATAATTAACCAATAGCAAAAATACTGAAGGATCCTTATTTTTCAGTCCATTCCCAGTTTTTGCCTTCTTAATAGGCACTCCCTGTAGATTTTTTTAAACACTACCAAAGATCATGATCATTGCAAATTTGCAAGCTCAGAAATCTGCTTTGGTAATTGCCAAACTAGCAAATGGAGCAGATGAAGCAGTTTTACCTTGCATAAAGTGGTTTATCTCAAAGAGGCAACCTAAATAATTTATTGGTCAAATACTTTGAGGTAAGACTTTTCCCAACTGAAAAATGGGCACCTGACTTTAAAGATGGATTAGGGACATTTCGACTAAAGCCCATCATTTACAATTTCATGCATGGCCATAAATAAGAAAATGAACCTCCCATCTGCTTCCAGAAGAGGTCTATGTAGATGTGCACAAAATAATCATGATTGCTAGTTTCAGATCCAAATGGGTGAGGTAAACAGTGGATTTATACTGGGCACTCAGCAGTCTCATTTGCAGCTTTGAATGCAACCATTGGAGCTCACTCAAAAATTGGCTGATAGATTTGGTTACATTTATATTTAATGAACAATGCCTCATTAAAATGTTCCCTCACAATTCAACCTCCTTCCTAATCTGCCCTCTTGTCCATCTACCCATCCTTTACTCTCTAGAAAATTAAACAAGATGCTTGCTTTGCATAGATAGCCGGCTGAATTGAAATGAGGTACAAAGTTGAAGATGGTCGCTGCATGATGCTGTCATTGCGTAAGTGACACAATGAACTTTTGTTTGAGCATTAAAATCAACACAGGTCTGTATTATACTGGATTTGCAACACCTAAAAATAGAGCCATATCTATTATCTTACTGTTGCCAGATGCGTCATGGCATTGCACATAGGTTTTCAGTTATATAAATTAATTCAGAAGTTATTCACAAGGGGCAGACTACATTTTAAGGCATGTATGTAAGGACGAAGAAATGTATACTCAAAAAATATTACACTTATTTTCATCTATTTTTTTAAGCATTTCTTCACTGGTGATGCTATTTCTAATGATATTAGTAATATTTAAAAACACTATAATTTAATAGTGATCTCTGCTGGTCTGAGGCCAGGCGCCAACTCTCAGACACCTCCTCCTACTTATCCTTGGACCATGACCCCACGGATGAGCACCAGGCCATTATCTCAAACACCATCACTGGCTTCCTCACTTCCGCTCCCTGCCCTCCCAAGCCTCCAATCTCATCGCTCCCCAGCCCCGCACGGCCCGATTTTACCTTCTCCCCAAAATACACAAGCCTGACTGTCCTGGCAGACCCATTGTTTCTGCCTGTTCGTGCCCTGCCGAACTTATTTCCACATACCTCGACTCCATCCTATCCCCCCTGGTCAAATCCCTCCCTACCTATGTCCAAGACACTTCATACACTCTTCGTCTCCTCTGTTTTCCAGGCCCCCACTCCCGCATCTTCACCATGGATGTCCAGTCACTCTACACCTCCATCCCCCACCAGTAGGGTCTTAAAGCCCTCCGTTTCATCCTCGACCGCAGAAGGAACCAAGCTCCGTCTAAAAATACTCTCCTCCGCCTAGCGGAGCTGGTCCTTACCCTCAACAACTTTTCATTTGACTCCTCCCATTTCCTCCAAATACAAGGCGTAGCTATGGGCATGTGCATGGGCCCAAGCTATGCCTGCCTCTTTGAAGAGTACGTCGAACAATCCTTGTTTGAGGCTTACCACGGCCCAATCCCCAAACTCTACCTCCGCTACATTGACGACTGCATTGGTGCTACCTCCTGCACCCATGCAGAACTCACTGACTTCATCCATTTCACCACTAAATTCCATCCAGCACTCAAATACACCTGGACCATTACCGACATCTCCCTACCATTTCTAGACCTCACTATCTCAATCGCAGGTAACAGGCTACTGACTGACATCTACTATAAACCCACTGACTCTCATGGCTATCTGGACTAAACATCTTCCCACCCTGCTTCCTGAAGGACTCTATCCCCTACTCCCAATTCCTCCATCTACGCCGCATCTGCACCCAGGATGAGGTGTTCCAAACCAGGGCGCCAGAGATGTCCTCATTCTTTAGGGAATGGGGGTTCCCCTCTTCGACTATAGTTGAGGCTCTCACCAGGGTCTCTTCATATCCAGTCGCTCCACTCTCACTCCCTATCCCCCCCACTCGTAACAAGGACAGAGACCCCCTTGTCCTCACCTTCCACCCCACCAGCCGTCACATACAACAGATAATCCTCTGACATTTTCGCCACCTCCAACGGGATCCCACCGCTGGCCGCATCTTCCCATCTCCTCCCCTTTCAGCTTTCCGCTGAGACCACTCCCTCCGTAACTCCCTGGTCAATTCCCGCCAAAACCACCCCCACCCTTGCAATCGCAGGACATGCTACACTTGTCGCTTTACCTCCCCCCTCGACTCCATCCAAGGACCCAAGCAGTCTTTCCAGGTGAGGCAGAGGTTCACCTGCACCTCTTCCAACCTCATCTATTGAATCCGCTGTTCTGGGTGTCAACTGCTCTACATCGGTGAGACCAAGCGTAGGCTTGGCGATCGCTTCGCCCAACACCTCCGCTCAGTTTGCATTAACCAACCTGATCTCCCAGTGGCTCAGCACTTCAACTCCCCCTCCCATTCCAAATCCGCCCTTTCTGTCCTGGGCCTCCACCATGGCCAGAGTGAGTCCCACTGCAAATTGGAGGAGCAGCACCTCATATTTCGCTTGGGCAGTTTACACCCCTGCGATATGAACATTGACTTCTCTAATTTCAGGTTTCTCCCTCTGTTCCCTCCCCTTCCCAGCTCTCTCACAGCCCACTGTCTCTGCCTCTTCCTTTCTTCTTCCCGCCACCCCCACATCAGTCTGAAGAAGGGTCTCGACCCGAAATGTCACCTATTCCTTCACTCTATAGATGCTGCCTCACCCGCTGAGTTTCTCCAGCATTTTTGTCTACCCATAATTTAATAAAAAATATAAGATCATGGCTTTAACAAAGAATGTGCTAAATGCTTTGTTTTGAATTTTCGCCCTGACACCCCAACAATAGGTACTCTTGTGTTCCAAATATTTCATTCTGAGAAAATCCAGCTCTCCAAGGGGCATTTTAAACATTTCTTTCTAGGAAGTAATTTTTTATAATTGCTACAATCTATATTTTAACTTCCATTCTAAGACATCAAGGCAACAGACAAAAACATTCTGAAGGCTATGCTGAAAATCTCAAGTTAAAAAAATGAAACTTTTGCTGGCCTGTTTTTGCAATTACTTCTTGAATTAACAAAAGAAAATCCAACGTTGTATGAAAATGGCAACAGTAATTTATCCTAAAAGTGAAGTATCATTCTCTCCTGGATACCAACACCTCTATAGAATCCTTGGTATCTTCACTTGGTTAACCCTTTCCTTCTCTGGCCCATTCCCTCATCTATTTTTCCTGTTGCATGATGACTGGACTCTCACTCCACATTAAAATATATCACCAATTTCCATCCCACTTACACACTCACATGCTTCACTTTCAACTCATGGCTTCTCTATCTCCATTTCTGGGGTGAACCATCAAACAAATGACCTTACAGGCCTGCCAACTGAAAATAACTTTCGCCTTTCCCACTTCTTGAATTCCGGTCTCCTTCTTCTCATCTCTAGTCCACTCTTTTGTTTCTCTAACTCCTTCTAATTTTCCTGCTTTTCACACCAGTGTTGACCTGCTTCTCTCACCCTGGCTTTTATGTCACTTAAAACCCGTTACATCTCCAAACTTTCCTAGTTATGATGCAAGATCATCTCTGTTACTCTTCTAAATTTATTTTATATAACCAGCATCTGATAATACTATAATTTTCTGTTGCAGTAATTTACGTGCATCTTTGAGTGAAAGTTATGCATAACTGGAGTTTGGATAATCTAAGGCTCCAATTGTCAGTACTATGTTGATAGCAACTGAACATAAATTGCGGACTGTGTAGGAAGGAACTGCAGATGCTGATATACACTTCAACCTCCAGCAACTAGGATGCCAAGGGTCCTGTGCAAGAATTTTGTTTGTGGATTTTAGCTCTGCGTTCAACACCATTGTGCCTGTACCCCTCGGTCAGTGGATCATCAACTTCCTGACAGACAGGAAGCAGCATGCGAGGCTGGGAAAGCACATCTCAGACCCGTTGACCCTCAGCATATGAGCACCACAAGAGCGGATAAGATCATCTATGACCCCTCTCACCCTGGCCACAAACTCTTTGAAGCTCTTCTCTCTGGAAGGCGACTCTGAACTGTCAAAGCTGCAACAGCCAGGCATAAAAACTGCTTTTTCTATGAGCAGTAGCTCTACTCAACAGCCAAAAGTCTGTAGCCTCCTTTTGCTCTGGTATTTTATTTCATTCTTCACATGTTTATATTATAATGTTTTATTTCTAATTGTTTACTGTATATCGTGTTGTTGCTTGTGAGCAAAGCACCAAGGCAAATTCCTTGTATGTGTACATAATTGGCTAATAAAATGTATTCAATTCAATTCAAGATTGACACAAAATGCTGGTGTAACTCAGCGGGACAGGCAGCATCACTGGATAGAAGTAATGGGTGACATTTCAGGTCAGTGTCTGAATAAGGGTCTCGACCCGAAACGTCACCTGTAAATTGCTGACTGTTGGACCTCTGGTGAACTGCCTGGTTAATTATAGCTATATATCACATTCCTAGCAAGAAGCTTCGAGTGATAAAGTGATAAAGGCATGGAATCAGGTCCTTCAGCCCAACTCATCTATGCCCATCAAAATACCCATCTACACTGGTCCCAGTTGCCCACGTTTGACCCATATCCCTCTAATCCTCTAAATGTTGTTTAAATGTTTTTAGAGTACCTGCCTCAATTACCTCCTCTAGCAGCTCATTTTATACACCCTATCTAGCGTGGTTATAAAACCTACCATCAGCGGCGCCGCAGATCTGCCACTGCCTGTGCGTGCTAATGTGGAGGCTTTGGGGGGATTAAAATGCAGGTTTGTATTGGTTGTTGGAGAGGGATTTCCTCGTGCTGCCAGCTGATAAAGAAAAATAGTTTGCGCTTCCGTTCCTGTTTTTTTTTAATTTGCTGGACGATTACATCGCTGCATTGAAGTTAAACGCGATTTCTAACGCCTTCAACGCCTTCAACATCACGGATCGCAATATCAGGACAAAACAAAAGGTATGTCGTTTATTTAACATATTATCTTGCTTTTTGGTGTGGCTTCATTTTAATCTTATTATGCGAAAAATGTTATTTAGGCCCACATACGAATCTGCCGTGTCTTGCCTGCTGATATGGGCTTTAAAATTTATGGCAACTGCAACATTCCAATCGATCACATTCCAGAAACATCCACTCTCAAGATAATCAAATTCATTATTTTTTTGCACAATCATGTCATAAGAACATCAAAAAAATCTATATTTTGTGTTATTGTCTATCCATAATCAATATTTTCTTACTAAATATCCACAGTACAGTTTTAGTCAGATGCATTGTGCAAAAAATAATGATTTTGATTATCTTGAGAGTGGATGTTTCTGGATTAATTTATGGGAATTAAATGTTTAAATTCCTATCATTTGGCAAATAAATTCATGATTGAGATTTTTAAATTATATTATATTGTGAATTCTTGTGTGAATGGGATCAGTTTGTTATTTGTTATTTGGATACTTAGGCTATTTAAAATGTTTAGCCTTTTCTTAATAAATGGATAGATGTTTAGATCTAGTAATTGAATTTAGATGAATTTAAGTGATTAGATGAAACTCATGAATATGAATTTTTTGTTGGGTATTTACTATTTGTTGTAGCATTTAACTTTATAATTTCTACCTTTTTTTCTAAAACTGCAAATAATAACTTGTTTCTGTTAATGCTGTTCAGTGTTATTTTTTCTTTACATTTTAAACAGATGTCTCTGAAGAAGAAATGCAAAATTGCCAATCCAAATGCCCACAAAATAGACGGATTTTGACAGCATTCGCCGAGATTATCCGAATTTGGACTACTACAAATGTGATGATCTACATGACATTCTTAATGGGAAAGTAGTGGGCAGAAAGGCATGTCATGCGAGCAAAAACTTGTAGTTTACAATGACAAAATTGAAAAGTTGAGGAAAAACAAGGTTTACAGAGTTGCTTATTGGTTACAATCTGAGGAGTATGATGATGCTACTGATTATGATATGCCAATGTACCAGCTGGCAACTGATCTTCTCCATAAAGACTTGGTCTTTTGCTAGAAATTGTAATTTCTTTACCTGTCTTTTACGGACTTACAGCATATAATACAATAATATTAAAGTTCTGATCTTGAGAATATCACATTTTTGAATTTTCAAAGCAGTCTGGGTGTTTATTACTATTTCCGTCACAACGGTCAATTTTGTAATTAGCTACAATTAGATAATTAACTAATTATATGCTTTAATTTCAGGTAATCCAAGTAAGATGTTTCATACATGTTTCAGAATGCTCCAATCTACAATAACTGAAAATTTCACTCAGTTCTCTTAATTTTTAAGAAAGTTATGGGCTTTTGACTGTCCTCGATCACAGCTTTTGTGTTAGATCAATGGAAAAGCAATAGGGAACAAGATGCTAATGTACGAGTATGAAAATGACCATAACATTTTTAATACTAAAGATAAGAAAGTGAATTAGATATCAAATTAAAGTTTTTTTAATGCTTTATCTGATGGGATAAATTACAGGCTTGATTTTTAAAATCTCAGAATTTTGTAACTTTCCGACCCTATCACCTTCTATGTGAAAAAGTTGCCTCTCAAATTCCTATTAAATCTATCTCCTCTCACCTTAAATTTATGCACTGGTTCTGGGAAAACGACTCTGTGCATCCACCCTATCTAATCCTCCCATGATTTTGTACATGCCAAGTCAAGTCAAGTCACTTTTATTTATATAGCACATTTAAAAAACAACTCTCGTTGGCCAAAGTGCTTTACATTGGTGGAGGTACTAACGTTATGCAACAGTGGTTCATGGATTAAATACATACATCACTACATACATGTAGCCCTCGCTCAGAGGATGTCAAGAAAGACTTGGGAGTGGAGATGAGTTTTAAGTCTCGACTTAAAGGAGTCGATGGAGGGGGCAGTTCTGATGGGAAGAGGGGTGGTCCTTAGGATCACCATTCAGTCTCCTGTGCGCAAGGAATAAAGTCCTAGCTTGCCTAACCTCTTCCAACAATTCCCTAGACTTCTGCCAACATCCTCAAGGATCTTTTCAATCTTTCTTTTGTATATTCAAACTTAAATACTGTTAAAATAAGCTGGAATAAGCTGTTACAGCATTTTCGAGACTTGTCTTAATGCCATGTGACTAATCAACCACTCCCTTCTCTTGGCATTTTCCACGCAACTACAGGAGATGCAATACCTTTCTATATACATTTTCTCTTTCTGCATCCAGTGACCCAACCAATACTTCCAGGTGAACTAACATTGACCAGCACTTCCCACAATCAAAGTATTGTATTCAATGCTCATAATGTGGTGTCTTCCTCCGTGGAGATACCAAATGCAGATTGGATGACCAAACGCACAGCACTATGCAAGAAGCCCTACAGAGTGCTCATGCAATCCTGAGCTTCATCTAATCTCTAACTTCATCTCACTCCTATTCAAGCTCCCCTGCCTGTTTTGGCTTGAGGAATGGAACTTGACAGCTTTGGACTCCACCTTTCACATGCACTCCTTTCCATTCTATCCCCTTTCCCCATCCCTGCAGCCATCCCTGCAACTTAGTTTTAGTTTAGTTTAGTTGAGAGATACAATGCAAAAACAGGCCCTTCCGTCCACCGAGTCTGCACTGACCAGTGATCCTTGCGCATTAACACTGTCCTACTAGGAACATTTTTTACATTTATAACAAGCCAATTAATCCACAAACCTGAACACCTTTGGAGTGTGGGAGGAAACTGAAGATTGTGAAGAAAACATGCATGGTCATGGGGAGGATGTACAAACTCCGTACAGACAGCACCTGTAGTTGGGATCGAACCCTGGTCTCCGGCTCTGTAAATGCTGTAAGGCAGCAACTCTATCGCTGCGCCACCGTGCCGACCTTTAACAATTCTGACAACGAGATAATGACCTGAAGCATTGACTTTGTTTATCTCCCCATGGATGCTGTTGGCATGTTCAGTGCCTTCAGTATTTTATTTTGGGGGGGGGGGGATTTCCATTATCTGTCAATTTTTTCTCCTTATTTTGTTTAGGCACATTTTCACCTTCATATCGTGAAGTAGATTCCCGCCCAAATCAGAACATGACCGTACTCTCAGTTCTCTCTAGAGTGGTAATGGTGAAAATTACTCTGAGTCTCAATTCAGGTGATTATCCCTCACTTTACCAATGATATTCGGCTTCGATTATGCTCCCTCTCTGTCACCATGTAATAGCTTCTGCTGGGTACTAATGTGAGACTTCCAGTGTAAAATAAAATCTGATATAGAAGTTCTCCTTACACTGAGGTACAGGATGGACTGTATAATCCTCCACAATTCTTTAATTCCTTACAATTCTGCTCCATTTGCCTCCACTGCAATTTCCCCAGTACATCTTTCTGTTGTTAGAAAGTTCTTGCCAGGCTTACATTCAGTACACCTGGTTTGAAACAGATTGATCTTAACATGGTCGGTCAACAGTAAATGCACAATATTCGCAGTTTGTTGCATATTCCACTGCCCTGTGTATTACTGAGTTTTTTCACTGCCATCAAGAGTCTGGTATTATGTCCAGGATTGCTTTGAACAAGGAAAGTAACAAGAAGTCTCTTCAAACAATTAGATAAAGAGCCAAAACCAGGAATTTAAATCCGTGCCAAATAATATTCTGAAGCCAATGTTTGGAAAGAAAAGATTAAGATTAAAACAGTAAATATAAACCAATCTTTTGATTAAAAAAGATTACTAACAGCAATGAAACTCTGAAGGATTGACTGGCCATGTTTAGTTTAGAAATACAGCATGGAAACACGCCCTTTGGCCCACCAGGTCCGAGCTGACCAGCGATCCCTGCGCACTAACACTATCCTACATTAGCCTACAAACCCGTGCGCCTTTGCAGTGTGGGAGGAAACCGGAGCTCCCGGAGAAAACACACGCAGATCACGGGGTGAAAGTATAAACTCCGTACAGACAGCAGCCGTAGTCAGCATGGAACCCGGGTCTCTGGTGTTGTAAGGCAGCAGCTACAAGACACAGTAATCTACAAGCCTTTTGATGAGAAACAATTAAGGTAAGAAAGTTCTTCAGGGTACATCATACTACATCTTCCTGACGTATACCTGTAGTTGCTGGAACTTGGTGCCTGATTTACCAAGCACTTAGTATTCTTATTGTAAAATCCAGATTATCATTTAATTAATAGAGGAGCCTATTTTGAATACTTGAGAAGCGGAAGTAGCCCTAAATTATAAGACAATAGTTGATACCTGTATGGATTTCACACCCTTTATCAGGTTTTAAGGGCCTCAATTGATAAGCTCTAGAAACTGCTACAACAGAGTTTTCGATCTAATTAACAGGACCGCTAATTCAGAGTGCTAAAGTAAATGGATTAGCACTCTTCTTAAAAGGTTGACGTTTCATTACACAGTTTTAGCACGTTGTTCAATATCTTTTGTACAAAGATATGTAAATAATCACTTAATGCAGCCGGGCTATGACAAAATAAAGTAGCAAGTAAAGATATGTCAAAAAATTCATCATTCATCCGAGAATTTTCGTCAGGAAAATGCTTAGTTTCTGTTGTAAACGATTTGAAGGTTCCCACCACCTTTAAATTTTCCCCCCAATTTATATAATATCATAATATTTATCTGTAGTTACAGCGAGACAATGCTGCTTAAATTGTCAATCTTTGGACCACTAAGAATTTCAGATTATCTATATATATACTTCACTTTTCCAAAGCTACTTCTTCTATATGCCCTCTCTTATAACTATTTAGATTACGCTGCACCATGGATAACAATTCTGAACTTTGTGTAGTGTACACCAAAACTCCAAGAAAGTAGGATTAAACCACAACAAGGCCTCTTGTGATTCTATATACGTTCTGTAACATACTACAAAGAACATTTCCAGACTGTGCTGAGTTATAACACCTCAGAGGGGTACCACAATGAAATTCCTGCTTGCGTGAAGCCCATTGAGTAAATAGATAAACATAATAAGTACAATAATAGATACAATGACAAATGCAAAATAGCAGAATATTGCAACCATCGTAGTGCAATCTGTCGTACCACAACAAAAATCAAAAATCCAATAACTGAATGAGGTAGAGTTGAGAGTAAGAGACCTCAGGGAAGGGAGTGTAAAAGAGGTAATTGGTCAAGAATCTTTTAGCCATGCGGATAAGCTATTCATAAGTCTGCATAAGGGTGTCAGGGGTTATGGGGAGAAGGCAGGAGAGGGAAAGAGAGGGAAAGATAGGTCAACCATGATTGAATGGCGGAGTGGCCTGATAGGCTGAATGGCCTAATTCTGCTCCTATCACTTAGCCTGGGATTTTGTGGGAAATGTTGGAAGAACGGAGCTGTTTTTCCGTTTTATCATGAACGTGGGCAGCACTTCACTCCATGGGAATCGAACTTTACTCCCTTCTGCATGAGGGTAAACGTCACTGGTTAAGTTGTTTTTTTATTGATAGGAACATATCGATGAGGGGAAATTTCCAGAATGCTGGATCACAATAGTTAACTATGTAAACACGTGTATATGACTAACCACATTTTTGCAAGCAAAAATGGTATAAAAATGCTGCTTGCTTTGAGTCTGTAGAACAGTCTTTTGCTTGACATTTCTCCTTGTCAGGCAACCTATTGTCACTCACGTCTCATGTAAATTATTCTGATATTTCAAACTCCATTATCTTCTCCCAGAAGGTCGAAGAGAGAAAAGGGAATGGCCAGGCTGGCAAGCATCTTTAATTATACTTCCAACCTTTCCGATGCAACCTACCATAAGGATGGAGTGGATGGAAGGACATGACGACCCTATTATGGACTGGGCTGTGTTCACCGCTCTCTGCAGGTTCAGGCAGTCATAGAATGACTATCTACTCTATCCATGTCCCTCATAATTTTATAAATTTCTATGATGTCAAGCTTCAGCATCATAGGTTCAAGTGAGAATAAATCCAGCCTATCCAATTACATATTATTACGGCCCTCCATCCCAGGGAACATCCTGGTGAATCAATTTTTCATTCTTTCTAATGTTACCACATCCTATTTGTAGTTTAGTGACCAGAACCTTTTATAATGCTCAACGTGCAGCTTGACCAATGTTCTGTACAGCAGCTACATGACATCCTAATGGGCCTGTCCCACTTGCGTAATTTTTTAGGCGACAAGAGGCGACTAGGCTGTCGCCACATGGTCGCCAGTGGTCGCCGGGGTGTCGCCTGTATGGTCGTGAGTAGTCTCCTCAGCCGTCCAAAGTCTTAGTGTCTTTCTGGTCGCTGCTGGAATTTTCAACATGTTGAAACATTTTTGGCGACAGTGGCAACCGTGGGTTTGACGCCAATGAGCGTAGCTTGACGTAGGTGCTGTTATAGGTTGTCGCCAGGTGACGTAGGTTGGTGCCGGTGCTGACTTCGGTGAATTCCATTGTCGTATTCGCTGGCAGTTGCCTAAAAAATTGCCCAGTAGTCCAGTCGCCATTTTTTCGACAACCTGCTATGACTATGCTGGCAGTTGCCAAAAAATTGCCGAAGTGGGACAGGCCCATAACTCTTCTACTCAATGTCTCAACCTTCGAAGATAAGCTTGCTGAACGCCTTCTTCATTACCCTATCCATCTGTGTTGCCATTTTCAAGGACCTGTGAACACGCACCCCAAAGTCCCTCATCAGCACACCTGATATCCCTGCCATTTATTACAAATGTCCTGGTAGTGTTTGATGCCCTAAAATCTATCGCATCACACACGTGTGGATTAATTTCCATCCACCATTCCTCCATCCAACTTTTCAACTGATCTAGGTCTCTCTGTATCCATTCACAACCATCTTTGCTCTTTTCCACCAATTTCTGTCATCAGCAAACGTACTAATCACTTACTTTCTCATCAATATACAAACACATACTGTATATACTCAGGCACAAACACACAGGCACACACACACACACACACACACACACACACACACACACACACACACACACACACACACACACACACACACACACACACACACACACACACACACACACACACACTTACATACACACGCACATATATACAGTGCATTCAGAAAGTATTCAGTCCCCTTCACTTTTTCCACATTTTGTTACATTACAGCCTTATTCTAAAATGGATAAAATTCTTTTTTTTTATCATCAATCTATACACAATACCCCATAATAAAAATGCGAAAACAGGTGTTTAGAAATTTTTGCAAAGTAATTAAAAATAAATAACTGAAATATCACATTTACATAAGTATTCAGACCCTTTACTCAGTACTTTGTTGAGGCACCTTTGGTAGCGATTACAGCCTCAAGTCTTCTTGGGTATGACGCTACAAGCTTGGCACACCTGTATTTGGGTAACTTCTCCCATTCTTCTTTGCAGATGCCCTCAAGCTCTGTCAGGTTGGATGGGGAGCGTCGATGCACAGCTATTTTCAGGTCCCTCCAGAGATGTTTGATCGGGTTCAAGTCCGGGCTCTGGCTGGGCCACTCAAGGACATTCACAGACTTATCACGAAGCCACTCCTGCGTTGTCTTGGCTATGTGCTTAGGGCCGTTGTCCTGTTGGAAGGTGAACCTCCGCCCCACTCTGAGGACCTGAATGCTCTGGAGCAGGTTTTCATCAAAGATCTCTCTGTACATTACTCCGTCCATCTTTCCCTCGATCCTGACTAGTTTTCCAGTTCCTGCCGCTGAAAAACATCCCCACAGCATGATGCTGCCACCACCATGCTTCACCGTAGGTATGGTATTGGCCAGGTGATGAGCAGTGCCTGGTTGCCTCCAGACGTGACGCTTGGCATTCAGGCCAAAGGTTCAATCTTGGTTTCATCTTGGTTACGTCTGGTTACATCTTGGTTTCATCAGACCAGTGAATCTTGTTTAGGTGCCTTTTGGCAAACTCCAAGCGGGCTGTCATGTGCCTTTTACTGAGGAGTGGCTTCCGTCTGGCCACTCTTCCATAAAAGTCTGATTGGTGGAGTGCTGCAGATATAGTTGTCCTTCTGGAAGGTTCTCCCAACTCCACAGAGGAACTCTGGAACTCTGTCAGAGTGACCATCGGGTTCTTGGTCACCTCCCTGACCATGGCCCTTCTCCCCTGATTGCTTAGTTTGGCCGGGCGGCCAGCTCTATGAAGAATCCTGGTGGTTCCAAGTTCTTCCACTTAAGAATGACGGAGGCCACTGTGCTCTTCGGGACCTGCAACGCTGCAGAAATTGTTTTATATCCTTTCCCAGATCTGTGTCTCGACACAATCCTGCCTCGGAGGTCAACGGGCAATTCCTTCGGCTTCATGGCTTGGTTTTTGCTCTGACATGCACTGTCAACTGTGGGATCTTATATAGACAGGTGTGTGTCTTACCAAATCATGTACAATCAATTTAATTTACCACTAGTGGACTCCAATCAAGTTGTAGGAACATCTCAAGGAAAATCAATGGAAACAGGATGCACCAAAGCTCAATTATGAGTGTCATAGCAAAGGGTCTGAATACTGATATAATTGTGATATTTCAGTTATTTCTTTTTAATTCGTTAGCAACAATTTCTAAACACCTGTTTTCGCTTTTATATTATGAGGTATTGTGTGTAGATTGATGATAAAAAAAAATGAATTAATCCATTTTAGAATAAGGCTGTAACGTAACAAAATGTGGAAAAAGTGAAGGGGTCTGAATACCACCCCACTTTCGTCAATTTTCTTAGATACATTTGGAGACATGGATGGAGAATGCAGACACAAAAAAATGCAGATCTTGAGCAAAACACAAAGTAATGGAGTATCTCAGCTAGTTCAGATGAAGAAGGGTCTTGACCAAAACGTCAATGATCTATTCCCTCCAGAGATGCTGCCCAAACCTGCTAAGTTACTCCAGCACTTTTACATCTTGGACCCCTTTTAAAACTTGTCTGCGTCCCCTGAAAAACTTCAATAAGATGAATGCAGAAAGTCCTGGAAATATTCAGGAGGTCCGGCAGATTTTGAGAAGAGAGAATCCAGATTAATATTTTTTTGTTGAAAGGCCATCGCCCTGAAATGTAAACTGTTTGTCTCTCTGTTGGTATTTCCTGACTAGAGCCAGGATGTTTAGGCACTAAAAAACTCTGAAATAGGCAGGCAAAAAGGCATAATAAAATTACAAAAAAGGCACGAAACGGGCATTTATTGGCAAAAAAGGTACAAAAGCATTTATTTCCACCACCAAAATATGGTTAAAGATAATAATATAAAGGTATACTACATTAAATGACCAAAGTTGCCTGGTTGCACATAATTACTAGCATTTTTTTCCAATTATCTGGTGTTAAATTATGCCGTCTGTCAGACAGAATATGTTTCAGTTGTGAAAAACTTATTTCTACCCCAGCTGAGGTCACTGGTGCAAACCTGAAACAAGCAACAGACTCTATATTCATGTTGATATCTTGTGCATTACAACTACCTTTGAGAACTTTAGCTGTGTTTTGTATTTCTTCAAGATCTTTGTTAGCTAAAATCACTCTCTCACATTTTCCTTGTATGCCTTTACCTACATCACCAAGAACTTTACGAATATCGTCAGTTACTTTGTTGAAAACCTGCAAGTTATTCACTAATGCTTCGCCATGTTTCTCAAGGGAAGTGATAGCTTGTGGGAAGTTTGCAAAATTGGAAGCCATAAACACATGATCACAGTGGAGGGACTTTTTCTGCATGATTTCACTGACGATCCTGATTGCAGCAGATTCTTCTTCAAAACAGTTGATGATTTATTTGATCTTTTCAAAATTTGCAGCATAGTAGAGTACAGCAGAGAGCCATGTACCCCACCTAATCAAAGCAGGCTGAGGAGGTAGCGAAATCTCAGGTGCCATTTCCTTGAACAACTGCACATGTGACGGTACTTTGAGGAAGATTTTCTTGACTTTGAAAACTGGGCGATCGACATTTGGAAACAAGCTACGTATGTGTTTGGCAATTCTATGAAGTGCTTGAGCTAAACATGTCAAATGCAACATTTTGGGGAATAAAACGTTAAGAGCATGAGCAGCTTCTTTCATGTACGGAGCTGCATCAGTCACAAACAGAAGAACATTCTCGTCTTTTATTCCTTCTGGCCAAAGTTCAGCAAGTGAAGATGTAAACAACTGAGCAATAATTAAGCTGTTTGACTTCTCCAATACTTCCGATGTCAACAAATACTCCTTTGATGGTTGACCTGCCTCCAGTGTACCGATGACCACATTGGCAACATATCTCCCCATAGTATCGGTTGTCTCGTCCATTGAGATCCATATTTTGTTGCATGCAACATCATCTCTAATGTTCTGCGCAACAATGTTGAAGTTGCTGTCAACATAATTTTTCCATAATGATGATTCGCTTGGTATATGTTCCTCTGTGTATTTCTCTAAAAAACCTCTGATAGATTTGTTTTCCACTTTCCACAGTGGAATTCCAGCATCAATGAATGCCTTGCACAGCTCACTCGAAAACTCAGATTTGCGACTGGAGCCAGCAGTAAATGTAGTGAGGAGACAAGCTTGGGTAATTCGCTTGGTTAGTCTACACCCCAGCGGTATCAACATTGACTTCTCTAATTTTAGATAGCCCTTGTCTTCTCCCTCCTCCTGCTCCCCCCTTCCCAGCTCTCCTTCTAGTCCTACTCTCTCTGCCGCTTCCTTTATTTTTCCTGCCCCGCAACACATCAGTCTGAAGAAGGGTCTCGACCCGAAATGTCGCCTATTCCTTTGCTCCATAGATGCTGCCTCACCCGCTGAGCTACTCAAGCATGTTTTGTCTACCTTCGATTTTTCCAACATCTGCACTTCTTTCTTATATAGTTCTTGGAGAAAACGGCCGACGGTGGCGCCCTAGGTTTCGCCCCAGTGGTGGAAGTTTTCTTGTAAGTTATAATATGTTAACACGTTAATAATAACACTAATATTAACGTGTTAACATAGAAAACGTCATTGTAATCACGGTACAACTAGAGAAAGTAGCACAACCTTTTAGCAAAACGGCAAAAAAAAGCTGATTTAGGCACAAGATCGTAAAAAAGACATTATCCTGGTGAAATCAACAAAGGCATGAAAAGGCACTTATGGCATTTAAGGCAAAATCCTGGCTATTCCTGACTAACTTTCCATAATTTTCCATTTCCAGACGGGTTTTGCTTTAATACCACTGAATAAGTTATTCCTCCAGGAAATTAAATGGTATTTCCTACTTCCATTTTCCCCATTATTTCTTTAAATTCTATCTTGTCTTTTTAAAATTCTATCCACCATAATATATGATGAAATTCTGCATTAGGATGGAGAATGACATAGTTATTTCAGAGACTGGGGTCCTGAACTTGAATAAAGGAGACATTGAAGGTATGAGACGGGGATTGGCTAGCATAGACGGGCAAATTATACTTAAAGGGTTGACAGTGGAGATGCAATGGCGAAGATTTAAAGACCGCATGGTTGAACTACCAAAATTGTTCATCCGCGTCTGGCAAAAAAATAAAACGGGGAAGGCGGCCCAACTGTGGCTGATGAGGGAAATCAGGGATACTGTTAAAGCCAAGGAAGAGGCATATAAATTGGCCAAAAGAAGCAGCAAACCAGAGGACTGGGAGAAATTTAGAACTCAACAGAGGAGCACAAAGGGGTTAATTAAGAGGGGGGATAAAGAGCATGAAAGAAAGCTTGCGTTGAATATAAAAACTGACTGTAAAAGTTTCTATAGGTATGTAAAAACAAAAAGATTAGTGAAGATGAATGTAGGCCACTTACAGTCAGAGACAGGTGAATTTATAATGGGAAACAAGGAAATGGCAGAACAGTTAAACAAGTGTTTTGGTTCTGTCGTCACTAAGGAAAACACAAACAATCTCCCGGAAATACTAGGGGACCGAGAGGGGAACTGAAGGGAATCCACATTAGTCAGAAAATGGTGTTAGGTAAACTGTTGGGACTGAAGGCAGATACATCCCCAGGGCCTGATGGTCTGCATCCCAGAGTACTCAAGGAGGTGGCCATAGAAATCGTGGATGCATTGGTGATCATTTTCCAATGTTCTCTCGACTCTGGATCAGTTCCTGTGGACTGGAGGGTTGCCAATGTAACTCCACTTTTTAAGATGAGGGAGAGAGAAAACAGGGAATTATAGACCAATTAGCCTTAGATCAGTAGTGGGGAAGATGATGGATTCAATTATTAAAGATGTTATAGCAGCATACTTGGAAAGCAGTGACGGGATCGGGCAAAGTCAGCATGGATTTATGAATGGGAAATCATGCTTGACCAGGATGGTGTGACTGACTTACGATGAAAGAATGGGTCGACTGGGCTTGTATTCGCTGAAATTTAGAAGGATGAGAGGGTATCTTACAGAAACATACAATAGCATTCTTATAGGATTGGACAGGGTAGATGCAGGAAAAATGATCCAGATGTTGGGGGAATCCTGAACCAGGGGTCACAGTTTAAGAATAAGTGGTAGGCCATTTAAGACTGAAATGAGGAAAATCTTTTTCACCCAAAGAGTTGTGAATCTGTGGAGTTCTCTGCCACAGAAGGCAGTGGAGGCCAATTCACTGGATGTTTTCAAGAGAGAGTTAGATTTAGCTCTTATGGCTAAGGGAATCAAGGTATATGGGGGAAAAAGCCGGAACAGGGTACTGATTTTGGATGATCTGCCATGATTATATTGAATGGTGGTGCTGGCTCGAAGGGCCGAATGGTGTACTCCTGCACCTATTTTCCATTTCCTATCTATGTACATGTAATAAGAAACTTAATGTGTGGGAAGGAACTGAAGATGCTGGTTTACACCAAAGATAGACACAAAATGTTGGAGTAACTCAGTGGGACAGGCAGCATTGCTGGATAGAAGGAATGGGTGACATTTCGAGTCTAGGCCCTTCTTCGGACTAAGAGTCAGGGGAGAAGGAAACAAGAAATATGGACGGGTAAGGTGTGAAAATGAGAGGTCAAAGGGGACGAAGCTCAAGAAAAATGTAAAATAGATAATTGTTACCCTTCCCTATCTCTTGTCAACATCACCCATTCCTTTAACCAGAGGTGCAGCTTCTCCCACTGAGTTACTCCAGCATTTTGTGTCCAATAAGAAACTTAAGACAGGTAGATTACACCAGTTAAAATGCTGCATATTATCTTTCTGGAGATTTAATTCATAAATAGAGCAGTTGACATGGAGAAGAGTCAACATTACAGTAACTAAGCCAAATGCATCCTCCAGCATGGTGGTTACAAGATGTGAATTCACATCAGCTTCATATGAGCCACATATAGCTCTCAGGTTAAATATCAGGTGCGCGATCCTATAGACTCTGCAGTCAATGCGTACAGATATCAAAATCAATATCTTTGCCTTATATTATTCTTCAGTCCCTTGGGCTTAGATTATGGATTTCCCCTTTGACAGTAGATTATTTGCTCTCAACTGGGCATTTTGGATCCATCTGAAGGCTTTATGTTTCTTACAATTTGTGGATGCATGACAATATTCAAGTACATTTATGCGGCACATTATTTGTAAATACACCTTAAAAGTCCAAAGACGTCAAGCAGCAATGACAACAGAAGCATGGTGATAAGGACCTTCAACAACCTTAGCTCAGCCTGTGATTTAATGGAGGTGCCATGGGTATGGAAACACTAAGGGAAGAACTAACTTTTAGAAACCACGTATCACATTGAAAATAGACACCAAATGCTGGGGTAAATCAGCGGGACAGGCAGCATCTCTGGAGAGAAGGAATGGGTGACGTTGTCGGGTCGAGACCCTTCTTCAGACGCAGATCGCATTGTAATCGGGTCCATTAAAGTTAATAACGCAGCAAATTAAAAAAAATAGAAAAGCAAACCAGATGAAGATAAGTTCAAATGTTTCCAAATATAATACCAATAGCTTAGCCTTGAACGACCTTTGCTGTTTGGTTTCTTGTTTAATTGCTGCCTATTCAATGCTGTGCCTTCCCCGTCATCAACCGGGTGCATAAAATGCCGCATCCTATTTAAAATGCATGAAAATAACAATAAGGCAAACTGTGTAGCAATTGTTAGCCTTGTATTTAATAGAGTAGTGGCATCTTATCGGTTACATGGGAAATAAAAAAGTCAAACTTAAATGTACAAAAAATTATGATGGAAGCCCTAAATAAAGTGAAGTAATGCAAGTTTATTGAGTACAGAATCAATCAATCAATGCACAAGTGGATTAACAACAACTCATCGACTTGTGAGAGATGATTTGCCGAAATATCAAGAAGATCGTGCAATTAAGGACTAAAAATGTTGGCTGCAACATTATGGGATGTAAATGATGAGAAATCAATTTGCAAAAGTAAAAAAAAAAGATGAACCTCCCTCCCCCAAATTGTGACAGGATGTTTTATTTATTGTTAAACAACATTCCTGCAATGACCTGAAACTTCTGTAGGTGTTTATTTGCTCACAACACATCAAATGATCAATATTTTTAATTTGGGTTCAAGTTATTATTTTTCACATCACAGCTTCAGGAGCAAAGTAAAGTGGCTCATATTTTAGCGCTAAAAAGATCGATATGACAGTTTCACCTTCACTACAGACCCTGCCAGTTGACTGCAGCACATCATAATGTACAGTGGGTGATGTAGGTGCAGCCACGCTGGAATCACATCATTATCCAGACATGGAGCCAGACAGGAATGATTTAGCCCATCATGAAGCGCCTGATGCCCTTAGTAAACCAATCTCGCCTCATACAGTTTATCAGACCTGTCTTTTATTGAGCAAAGCACAGACAGTTTCATAAAGCAGATTACGTCCCTCATCATAAATGCATCCAATTTTTGCTGAGCCAAGGAACATCTGTAAACTATAATTAATTTTCCATAAATTTCCAAACAAAATTATTCAAACCTGAAACCATGCCCCGAAATACACAGTTATAATTCATTTACTACGGTGGATTCATTGATCGCCATTCAGTATGTCTGTGCGTACGGGAAGAAGAATTACAGCCATAGCGTATTACTACAGTGACATCTACTTCATTTCAATGATTTGGAACTGCTCTGCCTTTCTTTAGACAAAATGAAAGGTGGCCGGATGGCTTATTCCATCTCAGTCACATTTTGTCTAAGCTGGAAATGCACTCACAGTTTATGTTCGACATAAATTCAAGACACAATTCTCAATCAAAAATCTATCCTCTGTTCACAGGATCATGCTTCTTGGTTCAAAGAATCCAGCTGCTTTTATAGCAGTTGTGGCTTTAAAGAGTTTGCACACAAAATGATTTGCTTTAATATGCCATAGGTTGATGGGAAGCATGCTTACAGCCAAGTATTTTGTAGCTTATTAAAGAGAAGTTAATTATCCTTGATAATTGCAGTAATGATTTCTCAAGTGATACATTTAAGGCCATGGGTAACTTTTTGGAGGAGATTAATATTATGTTAATTATCATCTGAAAAGAGCAGGAAAGTTAATAGAAAATGAGTTAAAGGCATGATGCTGTAAAGGTCAAATGTAAATGTTAAAGATATGGTTGTCAATATGAATATCAAATAAACCAAATGTGCAGCAAGTTGACAGCCTCAATTAATATTAAATATGGTTGCACTTTATCTCAAGATTCTCCACCTGACTTACAAATGGTTATTGTTGAGCTAATGGAATCAAATTACTCTCATTCTGTACCGGAGATATTCCCACTGCCATCGCTTCTGAAGCGGAGTTAAATTATTCCATGCTTATCCGGTGCTATGGGGAAGATTATTGTTGTAAAAATATTTTAGCCACATAAAGTAATAGTACGGATGTGAATTTTACATTTGTAAGTCAGCCCGTCTAAGCAGTAGACAAGTGAGAGTCCAGTGGTGAGTATTTAACAGCACACGGCGTGATTTACATCTCCTGTGCTTTTTCAAGGACAGTCTAACCAACAACAACAATACTTATACATTGCTTTCCTACTCAGCTCTGATCCTAAGTCATGTTTTGCTGTAAGGTTTGGTGAGTTGTCATGATAGGAGGTCTGAAGAAGGGTCGCAAACCGAAACGTCACCCATTCCTTCTCACCAGAGATGCTGCCTGTCCCGCTGAGTTACTCCAGCATTTTGTGTCTCTTAAGGAGACAAGATAACCCTTGGTTGCAGGCGGACAACAAACAGCCTTTGTTTTGGATGCAGAGCCAGGAAAAGAAATGTTTTCCTCCTGTCCAAAGAGGCATATTTTAAAAGCTAATGACTAAAAGTAGCATTCATTAGCTACCACTGCTCCGGCAAGAGTTACGATGGGAAATTCCTTACTGAGAAGATTTTGAATAGTACATGCTAATATAGACGATGTCCATAATGATCTTGGGGACTGGCAATGAAATGCAGCACCTTAGTTTAGTTTAGTTTATTGATACAGCACGGAAACAGACCCTTTCGGCCCACCGGGTCCACGCATTCCCCGCACATTAACACCAACCTCCTATACCCATTAGGGACAATTTTTACATGTACCAAGCCAATTAACCTACATACCTGTACGTCTTTAGAGTGTGGGAGAAAACCAAAGATCTCGGAGAAAACCCACGCAGGTCATGGGGAGAACGTACAAACTCCGTACAGACAGCACCTGTAGTCAGGATCGAACCCGGGTCTCTGGCGCTGCATTCGCTGTAAGGCAGCAACTCTACCGCTGTGCCACCGTGCCACTGCGCCACCTTCTTTAAAGTGGTCTGGATACAAGTGGTCAACTATTTGCCACACAAACTTTATACCACCGCAACCATCGGGCAGCGTATATAAAATAGGTGATGGTTTGCAATATGGTCCCTGGTAAAAACTGACAATGCACATCCATCTTGTACTATGGAAGCTATTCAATTTTAATTTCCAAAAAATTACACTTACGAAAAATTGACAATTTACTATTCCCGTTTTCCTTTGGAAAATTCTTTACTTATGTGCTTAAATGTGACGTGTTACAAAATATATTAACAAGAAGTTACATTTCATAGAGCTTTTGGTGTGTATAATATACATTGTTGTGCCTTGATCTTTGCCCTTTAAATGTCCGAGGTTGGTTGCCAATGAACCCAGGCTGGGAGTAGCGTTAATCGATGACTGTTGAGGTGCAGGGAAACACTCAACTCCAGTATCCATACCCCAACTAAAGACAATGTACCTGCATCAGTTTCACAAATATTCAGAACATCAAGATGGGATACGAGATCCACATCGCTCTTGATAAAATTGCAATCGCATCAAAATCAAATTTAAAAAAGTGTTTTTGTGGATTTTCTTTGTGGGGTGCGTAGAAAGATGAAAACAGGCTGGTTTGATAATTCTGCTGCATAACACAGCAATTATGCAGCCCTTCATGTCAGCTATATTTCAAAAGCATGATCTTGCAATGACCTTCTTTATCTTCTGATTAAAAGCATCGCATTTAATTGAAAAAAAAACTTATCACTGCACAAGATTGTGGATTTATAGGAGCCATCTCTGAGATTTGCAATTTTGCTTCTTGATGCTCCAAGCTTATGGTGCTCGAACGCAAGGAAGCACCCAGGCTGTGCATTGGGATCCAAGACACATATGGGCGGCAGTTATACAAGCACACATGAGCTACAGACAGAGGGTCTCTCATCCAGGTGGAGGCTTTCACAATGAAAGTGGAGCATGTAGAATTCTCTGCCACAGAAGGCAGCGGAAGCCAATTCACTGGATGTTTTCAAGTTAGATTTAACTCTTAGGGCCAAATGAATCAAGGGATATGGAGAAAAAGCCAGAACGGGGCACCGATTTTAGATGATCAGCCATGATCATATTGAATGGCGGTGCTGGCTCGAAGGGCTGAATGGCCTTTTCTGCACCTATTGTCTATGTTTCTATGTCCCAGTGAAATGTGCAAGTGACAAGCTGCATGAGGAGCCAGACTGGTTAGAGAGACCTTCCCATATGGAGTGTAGCCCCCAAATACCTCATCAAAAATAACATCAGCAGGACCTGCTCAACAATGGCAGCATATTGTAAATGAAGGCCATGAAACAGGGTAACAGATTTTTGAAAGCTTTGTAATAAAAATATTAATAGTGGGTGTCAGTGAATGTATTACTGCCACTGGCCAAGAAATTAGACACTTTGCCACGTTAATGCACAGGAAATAATATAAAGAAACCCAGATCTCCAAATGCGTGGGAGATTTCCTCACTGATGGAATCTATCCTGAAACTTGAGATATAAAGACCTCCTCAAAGGATGAGACAAAGATCATAAAAATGCAGTCACAGGACATGAGGCAAAAGCCTCTAGGAGAGGGTATTGCCTCCAGCATCGACAAGGTCAGCTCTAGGAGGCACCCCCTGGGATACAGAAGCTGTCGGGCGAGGAGAGGGGCGTTATGTCACAGCCCTGCAGCAGCCTGGGGTGGATTGGGGGGGGGGGGGGGGTGTTTAAATTGGGGGAAATTAAAGGTGTATTACTATCTAAATGGAGAGAGCATGCAATAAGCGAAGTTCGAAGAGGGATTTAGATCCTCTGGTGCATGAATCACAAAGGTTTATCAATCCGATCCAACAAGTAGACCTGTGGTGAATAGCACGGATTTTATGGCAAAGGGGTTGGAGTTTAAGCATTGGGTGGTTTTATTAGAGATGCACAGAGTGCTGGTGAGTGCACGCATGGATTGTTGTGTCTAAAAAAGGATACTGTAGCATTGGAGGCAGTCTAAAGGAGATTCAGCACACTCATTCCCAATTTGGTTCTGCATTCATTAGAATTTAAAAGAATGAATGATCACCTTTTTCAAACAAATAAGATCTTGAGAGAGTAGATATTGAGATGTCTTCCTGAGTCAGATACAGTAGTTGTGAATAAGGAGACATTGCTACATAATTTGGGACTGGTCATTTAGAAAGTTCTTCTCTCAGATGGTAATGAATCTTTTTAATTCTCTGTCTCCAAGGGTGAAGACAGATTTGAAAGATCAAGGAATTGAGAGTTATGGGGAACTGGCACAAAAGTGGAGCGCGGGGCATAGTGGAAGGGTTTGATGGCCTGCTCCTGCTTTTATTCGCTACTGTACTTGTGTTCACACAATATAATCAGACTCTTGCTTCCAATGTGTTCAATTAGCTGGTTCACAAGGGTGAGCACATCCTCTAGCATTACCTGACTTCATGGTTCTTCTCTTCTCAATTCTCTCAAGATGATTAACATTGGCTGCTCTTCCTTTACCTGCAGTGTCAGCTTTAGATCCAGCATTCTCATCATCTCATTACTCTGGCCTCATCCATATTTATGTGGTAAGTAGTACAATGCCCACCTTGCTCAACATCAACTCTTGGAGAAGTTGATGTTTCCTTCAGCTCAATATTGTGATATCTGAAACATTTTCATGGGCAGCAACCATAAACGTTGCTCAACCATCCTTGTGAATGAATGAATGAATGAATTGAATGAATGAATGAATGAATGAATGAATGAATGAATGAATGAATGAATGAATGAATGAATAAGTGTATTGGCCAAGTATTCACATACAAGGAATGTATGACACAGTCTCAATCTGAAATATTTCACTTGTATCTCAAATTCCTTTTGATTATGCTTGGAGTCACAGCAATTTCTAAGGCCACTTCTTCATATGTACGAAGGAACTGCAGATGCTGGTTTAAACTGAAGATAGGCACAAAATAAGAAGGGTCTCGACACAAAACGTCACCTATTCCTTTTCTTGAGAGATGCTGCCTGACCCGCTGAGTTACCTCAGCTTTTTGTGCCTAACTTCAACTACCTCTCATCTCACCAATGAACCCCTCATTCAGTTTCCTAATCAACATCTAAAATGCTCCTCCTCCACACTGCATTGTCTTCAATTAACCTTCAGCTTAACACCAAGCATCCTACCCAGTTCCTGCCCACCATTTCCTCCCTTGTTCTCACATATAGACAAGCCATGCCTCTTCAAGTATTATATTACAATTATTGTACAATCTGCTTTCAAAGTCCTTCCAACTGTAGATTGTCTCGGTTCCGTGCACCCTCTGTTCATTGCCTTCTCTACTGATAACATAACTATCATCTCTGGATGCATAACTTCAAAATGTCTCCTCAAATCTCTTAACCTCTTCTTTATAAACATCCCTAGAACCATATTTTTAGCCCAAGTATTCCTTTACTTCTTCCCTGTACTTCTTTCTGAAATGTCTTTGAGTCATCTTAAGCTAAACAAGGTAGTTGTTACTGTATATACTTGGCAGTTCCCTATAAAATTGGATTGGTGGGTCTTTTCAAAATTGCCGCATTGCTTGCCTGAGCCATAACGAGAGCAAATGTATTTATATGATTAATTTCTTCTGATGAGTCAGTTTACAAAGAATCGCTCAGTTTGAATTAACTTTTTTAAAGACTTTTCTGGCTCCTGCCACAAATTAAAAAAAATATTTGAATGGCCCAATCACAGAGTAAAGTACGTGGACATCCAAAATGGTAGGTAATTTAAGAAAACAATACTACTTGGAAAGATGGGAAGGTGGATGAATGGAAAGATGACCTTCAATTTAATGATTGTTCGTTACATACTTAATTAACTTGAGAATTAAAAGTATGGGGCTTCAGGCTATATGTTTCTTTGCACTCTCCCTGCATGTCGTACACTAATACTACTCTCTGCTCAAGCAATCCCTATACAGTGGTAGAAAACAAGGAAGAAGATGGTAGTGATAATAAACAGATAGAGTAGCAAGGAATTTCTTATTAAAAAATGTGAAAGCTCATACTATATCCAGTACCTGTTCAATAAGATTGCTTTTGTCACCTTTATTACTTATTCCATTTATTACCTCGGAGTGTTGTATCCCCATGGAGTTGAATAGTGGTGTGAGGACATTGTATTGTGTGCTTTGCTGAGCGCTAATGAGTCTGTCCCACTTAGGTGACTGCAGGAGACTATGCAGTCGCCACATGTTCGAGGGTGGTTGCCGGGGAGTCGCATCCATGGTCGTGAGGAGTTCCTGCATTCTGGGAACTAGTCACGGCCTCATTATGGTCATCGCTAATTTTTCAATATGTTGAAAAATTAGCAGCGACCAGAATGAATCCGCCATGGAGAATAGCGAGAATTCTCGTGCTGTAGGTGCGGTGGTAGTGGGTTGCCAGGAGGTCGAAGGTTGTCATAGGTTCTCGTAGGTTGTAGCCGGTGCTGACCGATGAATTTCATTGGCTCATTGGGAAAAAAAACATAAGCAGTAGTTTTCAGAACCAAGGATAACCGACCAGTAATGTTAAATGTTAAATGTCCGCTGAATTTCACAGCCGTCTATCTCTGGCTTCTTAAAAGTTATCTCCACTCCTTCTCCCCCCCTTGACCCTTCCCCTATACTGTGCTTTCATCGTCTTAATTACAGCGGTAGACTGCGCGCGGCAGTCTCATCAGCAGCTTGTCTGTCCTTTCACCCTTTTTGTTATTTTTAGTCTGTTTTAAAGTATGTTTTTGGAGATTTAAGATCTTTTTATGTGGGGGAGGTGGGGGGGGGGGGGGGGGGGGGGAGAAAGGAAACTGTATCGCAGTCACTTCCTGGTCGAGGATGCGTCTTTTCTCCGAGTCACATCTTCGACCCTCTCGCGGCCTACCAACGGGATTGGTGCGGCCTTTCCTGCCAGAGACTGGCCACAGCACCGAATTCCATCGCGGAGGGGGACGATGTCTTACCGGGGATCGCCGTGTTGCAGCTCCGGGGTGTTGGGCCTGCTGATTAACACCGTGGAGCTGTGGTTTGCGGGCGGTGCTGACTTTAACATCGCGGAGGTTTGGGACCTCTTGCCAGGGGTCACCAGTGTTCGAGCTCCGCCCAGTTCAGCCTATGGACTTCGGGAGCTGCGGTCTCCGGTAAAAAGCGGCCGATTCAGAAATTCCAAGCCGCTGAGAGTGTTCTTCCTTTCCGACGCCGGAGCTCCGATCATCCCAGCGAGAGGGCCTGAACATCGGGGCGCCCGTAGCGGCGACTGCGGAGGGCTCAAAGGCCCCGACCACGGGTGAAAAAGAGGAAGATGACAGAACTTTATCGCCTTCCCTCACAGTAACGTTGACTCCGCTGTGTGGGATGTTCATGTTAAACTCTATCGTGTATTGTCTTCTTTTTATTCGTATTGCTGTATGGTAACTCAAATCTCACTGCTCCAATTGGTGCATGTGACAGAAATGTAACTTGAACGAACTTGCACCTTTCTGTTCATCGCGGTGTGTGTCTATATCACATTGGCTTTGCACCGTGTGAATTTCACTCAGACAGTGCTCCCCCCGCTTGCCCTGCCCCCCCGCCTGCATAACGGGCTAGTGAAGGAAGCGATGTGCGTGTGTGTGTGTGCGTGTGCGTGTGTGTGTGTGCGTGTGTGTGTGTGTGCGTGTGTGCGTGTGTGCGTGTGCGTGTGTGCGTGCCCGTGTGTGTGTGTGTGTGTGTGCGTGTGTGTGTGTGTGTCACACTCTGACAGTCGCCGTTCCAGTCGCTGGTTTTTCAGTCACCGGCAGTCGCTTGGAAAATTGCAGAAGTGGGACAGGCCCATAAGGATGCAGGAAAATGGGATGATGATTACTGACCCTGTTCTCAGAGATGGTTTCATAGAATATACAGTGTAACTAAGTAGGTCAAGAAATCAGACCATTTTTGTGCAAAATAACATGTGTGATAATTATGTGTTCATGCACTGATATTTAGGGACATTGGGCAGAGGTTTTGGTTTGATTCACTTGCCTTTACTGCAGCACCTTCAAAAAAGGGCTTCATGTTGAAGAGTTCAAAGTAGTTGGAAAAAAAAGCTCTTTAATAAGTTTCTTGACCGCCATTGTGGAAGTGTCCTCATAGTACTGATGTTAAGTTCCAGCTTCCTTTGCTCATACTCATTCCAAACACGGGGACTCTTTTGCAATGGCTGTTAAGGAGGTGTTTTAAAGGGGGGTTTTCTCGTCAATTATCTCTTCAACAAGGGGGAGCCCACCTGAGGGACCCCAGTCCTTTCCGAAAAGCATGGCAAGGACCCACAACCGACACCCAGCATCGTTTCGCACAGTGCCATGCATCCCAACAACGGTGGTGACAGACTTGTCCTTCTGCAGCTCGCTCTGAGGGCAAGATCAATGTGCTGCTTTGCAACTACCCTTCCCATCTGACTTTCACTCCAACTGTTGGTCTTGAAGGCTTGGCTTTCCTTTGGATGGGTCCCCTTGTGGCATCTTCCTTTATGATTAAAACAGTATTTTAAGCTAAACCGAAAATATTAAGAATTATTCGCAAAAGGCATTAGTAGGTTAAACCCTGGCTGGTTTGTCAAACTGTGCAATTTATTTGTGGCTGGCTCACATATTTAGTGGCATCTATGTGGAATTTTACCCTAAAATGGAGACAACAGTTTAAATCCCTTACAAGATAAAATTGCAGGTTAAAATTGCTGGGATATTGTGTGGTGTGTTCAAATACTATTCATTGCGGGCATTAATATGCCAACGTTGTTGGTCGATCTCAGTGAAAGTGGGTTCCTACTTGTCATATTATGCTCTTTACTCCAGCTTGAACAGTGCTGTCCTGGAGGCACATTTGATAATATAACCATTCTAGAATCTTTCTGAAGGGAGAATTGAGCAGCAGGTAGAAAATTATATAACCTCTTCAACTTTTAAATTATCAGACGTTGAATTTCACCAAATTAAAGCATGCTTTTAACAAGGGACATTGGGGACATAGTTCCATTTGTCAGTTCCGTGGGTCATGCAAAGTCTTTCAGGAGCAGTGGACGCTACACAGGATTGCTTGCCTTATTGATTGTGATTTGATGACTGTCTTTGAATTACTTTGTATTGATTTTGGGGGCAGGGTATGTGTGTTGTGGGGGGTGGAGTTGTTGGTGGTGGTTAGTATTGAACATAGCCATCTACTGTTTGTTAGTGGACTATTACTGAAGGCGGTTGCTTTTGCTCAAGTCCACTAATCACCTGCTTGCACAAAGCAGTACATTTACGGAAGCAAAAATGGACCTTTAGTTGTAAAAGCTACTCGATTTTAGCAATAGTTTTCAAATAGTAACAATGCTGCCTTCTGATTAACTTCAACTAAGAGCACTTATGAGACTATCAAAATCTATCAGCCATCAGTCCTGACCTACAGACAGTTTGGATATTTTTATTGCCACTATTTGTCTTTGACCTTTATTCAAATGTCAGTTAAATAAAGTTGTGTGCAAAGCTACCTAGGCTGTGCACGATAGTCTAATCAATACAGCATTAAGACATGACCAACAAATAGCAATAAATTAATTAGTTACTATTAGCGAACAACTTCCAGCTATTTTAACAATAGATTATGTTTAACATGTAACTGTTAATAGCTTAATCTAACAGCTCTCAATAATTAGATTTGTAATTTATTCCAGGTTATTTTAGTAACATATTGACCTTTTATTATGGGTGGCACTTCTTTTACATGTGTGAATTAACACTGTATGGGAATAAACACATTTATTTAGGATTATTGGATTGGGATGGAGAGAAAGAACAGTGGATGAGTTGATGGAAAAGTGTAAAAAATACTCAGTGTGACCAAGAAAAAGTGATCAGAAGCACAGATGGCCATAACCCCTCTTTTCCAAACAAAAGCTGTTATGAAATCTGCAATCTATAATTTATTGAGAGACAAGGTATTGATCACAGTTTCACGAACTGCTAATGACTGAAGATAGACACAAAATGCTGCATTAACTCAGCGGGACATTCAGCATCTCTGGAGAGAAAGAATGGGTGACGTTTCAGGTCGAGACCCTTCTCCTGAGATGCTGCCTGTCCGGCTGAGTTACTCCAGCATTTTGTGTCATCGTCAGTGTAAACCAGCATCTGCAGTTCCTTCGTACACAATTAACACGACTATTTAACTGAAAGTGACAACAAATGAAGCTTAATGTGAAATTCCAACAGACCAAATTTTGGGGCAATTCTGAACAGATGAATTAGAAGGCTAATTGATCACATTGAATTTATGATTGAAAAGAAAATGTAATCTAAGCAGAACCTTATTCTCAGTTTTGAATCAGCAGATTTAACTACAATTCTCATAGTTTTCCTATCAGTACACATTGCGCTGGACAAATGTGGCAACTATTGGCTACAACAACTTTAGTTTTTCTGTGCATGTATTGCTTAAGATGAAAACAGTATGTTGGGAAAAGTGATTAGATTCTGGGCTGTCTGCAGTCATTTCCCATCAAAGTGGAATCGCTTGAAGAGGTGTACATTTCATGGATTTACAATCTAGAATTACTGTAAAATACACCAAAAAAACATACATTTTGTTGCATTAGATTCGTGAGCATTCAACTATGTGGCATGGCATGATATCAACTAACTACACAACTCAAAGAGTTGATTGTGTGCAGGAAAGAACTGCAGATGCTGGTTTAAATCGAAGGTAGACACAACATGTTGGAGTAACTCAGTGGGACAGGCAGCATCTCTGGAGAGAAGGAATGGGTGACGTTTCGGGTCGAGGAAGGGTCTCGACCCGAAACATCACCCATTCCTTCTCTCCAGAGATGCTGCCTGTCCCACTGAGTTACTCCAGCATGTTGTATCTACCTTCAAAGAGTTGATTATTGCTATTGTAAGTCTATCATGTACAGCTTACTTTTTTTAAATTTCTTTATTTATTGTTGATAATATTTCAGCTTCTACTTTCAACAATTGCATGTGTTCCAATCTTAATTAGCATTTTGCAGTTTTGTTTAGCCAACGTAAGGGCCTGTCCCACTTGAGCGTTATTTGCGCGTCATTTACGCGACATCATTTACGTGTCACGATGCACGCGCGACATCATTTAGGCATCACGCACGCGTGGTGAGATGTGATGACGTAGGCAGTGGCGCGCGGACGACATGCGTGACGCGCAAATGACGCCCAAATGGGACTGGCCCTTTAAGATTCCAGGGATCCTTTTGAATTGACACCTGGGACCCACGGACCCAATAACTGGAAAATTATCACTATAGTTATTGCCAGATCTTCTTGGATAATATTCAGCAAGTAACTTCTGCCCCTAACCTCTAAGTTGATACTTAATTTGTTGGCTTATTAACAGTTCTGTTCACTCTGTACCAAAGCTGCAGTCACTTTCAGAGAGAGAACGTTATCTTTAGAATGATGTTGATTTGTGTGGACGCAGCAAGGTGAGAGACATTGGGGCTGAAAGATCAAATACTTTTCAGTTTAAAGGTCTGTGGTTGGCATCAAGCACTCTCAGATCAACAAAAGCAGTAAATTCTTTTCTCCGAAGATAGACGCAAAAAGAGACCCTTCTTCAGACCCGAAACGTCACCTATTCCTTTTTCTCCAGAGATGCCGTCTACTCCAGCTTTGTGTCTATCTTCGGTTAAAATCAGCATCTGCAGTTCCATCCTACATAAGTTGTTTTCTCCATTCTCCTCTGATATGATTTGAGAAAAAGGTGTCCCGACGTGATACTCCGTCTGCCCATTTCCCCCTACGATGCTTCCTCCAGCACTTTGCTGCTCAGAATCCCAACATCTGCAATCTCTTGTGTCTCCATGATAAGAGCGTGTAGCCTGCACTGCACCATGGTACCAATTTTACATTGAACACACATGGCTACCTCAGTAATGAATTCGGCATGTCCACTCCGAATTGAACATAAACCACAAAGCCTGTTTCCTATGTTGCTGGATTGAAATGCAGGCCAAGTTTTGTTTAGTTTAGAGATACAGCGCGGAAACAGACCCTTCGGCCCAACGGGTCCGCGCCGACCAGCAAACCCCGCACACTAACTATCCTACACCCACTAGGGCCAATTTTTGGTTACATTTACTAAGCCAATAAACCTACAAGTGATGAAGATCAGTTGTCCCACACGCAAAATGTTTGTTGCACATTTGAAGTTACCACCTTGACTGTCACTACTAATATTATCCACCAGGTTTTCTTGTGGTAGAAATCATTGGGAAATGCACATTGACTCCTGCACTGCAGATGTTAGTTTACACCGAAGATAAACACAAAGTGTTGGTGTAACTCAGCGGGACAGGCAGCATCTCTGGATAGAAGGAAATGGTGAAGTTTTGGGTCGGGACCTTTCTTCTAAATGAGTTTATATACGCTGCATAAGAGGGTCGTTATACTTGAGTAAAACATGCTGGGCAGTTAAACAGTTGCAATTTTCATGGAAAATGGATGGTGTACAAACTCTGAAATAATGATGAAAATAGTTTAAAATTTACTGGGAATAGACAACAGAATTTAATACACAGTGTCAATTCCTCAAACATTGGTTAAGAATTCTGCATTCCCAAGTAATAAAAATAAGAAGATTTGACACAAAATACGGGAGTAACTCAGCAGGTCTGGCAGCATCTCTGGAGAAAAGCAATAGGTGACTTTTTGGGTCAAGACCATTCCTCAGACCCTACACATTTAATAAAATAAAAAATTGAATTGTTCAGCATAAGTCAAGAGCCCCTGCATATACAGAGGAGGAATGAACTAAATAACAAACCAAGAGCCCCTGCATATACAGGAGAGGAATGAACTAAATAACAAACCAAGAGCCCCTGCATATACAGGAGAGGAATGAACTAAATAACAATCAAACATATTACAACAATAAAGCTGCAAAAAAACTGTCTGTTTATGTTTAAAAGAAAACTTCTGCCAATTTTTATAGCATATAATAAAGTTAGAAATTGCACCATTAACAACTTTATTTCTTGATTATCTAAATCCACTTCCTGCTTTTTCCTCGGCCCGGATTCCAGCTGTTTTACTCTTGTTCCAATGGAATTCCTGCTGTTGACTGCCACCTAGTGTCCGAACCTGGTGTGACCGAGCACTTTCATTTCTTGAATCCTGACAGTTAGCTCAGAGGCACAAAAAGCTGGAGTAACTCAGCGGGACAGGCAGCATCTCCGGAGAAAAGGAATCGGTGACGTTTTCTCCAGAGATGCTGCCTGTCCCGCTGAGTTACTCCAGCTTTTTGTGACCATCTTCGATTTAAACCAGCATCTGCTGTTCCTTCCGTCACAATTAGCACACAGGGTGGGTCAGAAGAATTACTTATCTAAAACAGAACACTTGTTGCGTGAGATTATCTACACAACCACGTGCCAAAGTCTATTCACCCACATTTCCTGAACACTATATTTTGCAACATACATGCACTTTGATCAAGGCTGGCCTGGAAATTGATTCAGGATGGAAAGTGTAATACCTCAGTAAGATATTAGAAGAATGAACAGGAGTGACCAAGAGAATGTGGGCAGCCATAAGGGACTGGATAGATTAAGTAAAACGGGGATAATGCAGCAAAGTGGTTGAGCAAAGAGGGAATGAAGAACCAAAGGGTAGCAAGATTTCCACACTTGCCTTCAGGCTAAATTAACGTGATAATGTTGGTGTTCAGCCAGGGTTAGATCCCACAGATAGCTCTTAAGGGCCTGTCCCACTTACACGACCTTGGCTCGCAAATTACACGACCTCGTGGTCGCTTGAGGCGTACAGGCCTCGTGGGGCCAGTCCCACTTAGAAGCGCGGAGGCGTATGGAGTTGTGTGGGGCTGGTCCCGACATCGCGCGGGGCTCCGAACTTCCTGCAGTGTCTGAAAATTTCATGTGCCAACGGCCTGTCGGCATGCAGGCGCATTGTGGTCGTACGCAGCGTCTTGACGTCGTACGCAACGTCTTGACGGCGTACGTCTAGCGCGTGGCATTGCGTGATGATGTCACCGCCCGGCGTGGCGTTGCGTGATGACGTCACCGCCCGACGCCGTGCGACACCCAAATTCAGTCAGCCCGCCTCCTGCCCAGCTGATTGGTCAGCATGACGCAAATGATGTCACGCGTGTACTTAGCGCGAACTTTGGTCGCGTCAAACGCACACAATCGCATGCAAGTGGGACAGGCCCTTAAGACTGTGTGAAACATAAGCTCTCCTGGTGTTAGAGCCTGGACAGATATGGCAGTCGTTGCACCTTCTGCAGAGAATCAGCACACATGCCAATCGCCAGATTGAATATTTGACACCGAATGTTACATCTGTAAAGACACCAAACTTCTCAGCCTACATTCCTGAATTGCTGCCCCTTTGCTGTCACATTGTACTATACACAGGGCATGCTACATTTCAAAATCGCTTGCTGACTTTTACAATCATACAGTTTTATACTAATCACAGAAAAGAGGAATAATGCACAGAATCTAGAGAAAAGCATGGGGACTACATACTGGGACTGTTAAAATAATTAATTCTAGGAGCAGATCAAGGCCATTCAGCCCATCAAGTCTACTCCGTCATTCAATGATGACTGATTTATCTTTCCCTCTCAACCCCATCCTCCTGCCTTCTCCACATAACCCTGACACGCGTACTGATCACGAATGGACTAGTCAACCATAGTGACTATAGGCATGTCTGTCTGATTATCCAGTATGAAGCCTTATTTCAAAATCACCAGGCAAGTGACTGCCTTCATACAACTTTGTGTCTGAACTATTTATACACTTCATCTTTTTTTTTCTTGCGGTTGTGTTACAATGTAACTTATCAGTTGTGCAGGATTACGCAGCTAGATATTCACAAGTTTTAACTGTTTTGTAAATCTATATCTACCAAACACACAATAGTTTAAAATGCTGAGCACCAATAGACTTCCACAAATTAAATTAGAATTTAATAATAAAAAAGAACATTTCTGCTATCAGTCAGCTGTTAAGCGGCAGTTCGTAACTAGATTCTACGCCATCTTTGTACTGAGTTTGGCTTAGGTCACTTGGTGACGTACGTTTATCAGAACGCAACAGTTGAGAAAGCATCTGCCTCCATACCTTCAAAGCACAATCAGATATAGTAAGTAAGTTAGTAAGTAAATTTTATTTATATAACACGTTTAAATCAACTCGCGTTTCAACGGGCAGGGAATGAGCAGGATGCACTCCGTTAGAAAAGGTCTTTTGAGAAGTATTTCAGTGGCACAGCAATAAAGTTGCTGCACTTACAGCGCCAGATTCAATCCCGACTTCAGGTGCTGTCCGTACGGATTTTGTATGTTCTCCAAGTGACCTGCGTGGGTTTTCTCCGGGATCTTCGGCTTCCTCCCACACTCCAAAGCCGTACAGGTTTGTAGGTAAATTGGCGTGGTATAAGTGCAAATTGTCCCTAGTGTGTATTGGATAGAATTAATGTGTAGGAATCGCTGGTCGGTGTGGACTCGGTGCGCCGAATGGCCTGTTTACACACTGTATCTCTAAGCTGAAGTATTTATATCTGTAAATGTAAAGTAGTCCAATTGATTCAGTGCATTTGTTTTCCTGGCCACAAATGTTGGTAATGAAACTGCTACACTTCATGAGTGAGGATTTAATAATAATCCCCTGCTTCCAAGGCACCACGATGAAGTCGAGAGGTAACTCTGTCTCAAGGTCACGCCTGTTAGAATTCTTCTAAAAAACATAATGCCCATTTCCTGAGATAAATTCATCTAAGGTATTGAAAACAAAATTTATTATTCATTGCCTTCACTACCAACTTACTCTCCGAAAAAGAGCTCTTGAGTATCACATTGGCAATATTTTCCCTCCAATTCAATCTCAAAAAAACATCCAGAATTAAATAACTGATTTACACAGAATATCACTCCTCTGAGATCTTTTATGAAGGCACAAACAAAGGGACAAGGGCATTTGTCTACATATGTTGGTCCAGTTTAATACTGCCATCGTAGAGTCTGTCCTCACCATCTCCATCATGGTCTGGTTTGGCTCAGCCGCCAAGCACGACATCCGGAGGCTGCAGCACATTGTTCGATTAGCTGAGAAGGTTATTGGCTGCAACCTTCCCCCCATTGACGAACTGTACACTGCAAGGGCCAGGAAGCGAGCGGGTAAGATCATCTCAGACCCCTCTCACCTTGGCCACAAACTCTTTGAAGCACTTCCCTCTGGAAGGCGACTCCGGACTGTCAAAGCCACCACAGCCAGACATAAAAACAGCTTTTTTCCACGTGTCGTAGCTCTGTTCAATAACCAAACGCCTGTAGCCTCCTTTTGCTCTGGTATTTTATTTAATTCTTCACATGTTTAAACTATGATGTTTTGTACTTAATGTTTTATGTTTTATTCTTAATTGTTTACTGTATGTCGTGTTGTTGCTTGCGAGCGGAGCACCAAGGTAAATTCTTTGTATGTGTACATACTTGGCAAATAAACTAATCCATCATTCAATCATTCATTCATTCATTAAAGATAAAACCATCAAACAAAATATATTACAAACTAATTTCCAGTTAAATCGTCTGTATTAAGCAACAGTTCAAGTTACCGCAGGTTACGGAAGGATAACAAAACGTGCTTTTTGTAAATCATGAAACATCTTATACGAGTTGTAAACTCACCCATAGCTGAGATTGCTGTGATCCAAGCCCGTGATCACAATTCTGTCCAACTCCCCACGAAACACACTTTTGTGACTTGATTTTATCAATCCATTCAAAGAATTCCAGGTCTCAGCAAAAGACAATTGTGCTTCTGTACACTTCAAACACCAATAAAGCTAGTAGTTATCTTTCCTTGGAGTTTGCTTATGCAACTTGGTCTTGGGTGTTGCAATTTTGGTCTGATTGCTCTGGGGGCAAGTTAGAATTATCGTTGACCTCCCATTCCTCTCACATACCAAATCAATCCATTTTGGTGGAAACTGAAGTTAATACCAATCTTTTCTTTAAAGTATCTAAATAACATAATACAAAATTCATGATGCTGCTCGGCATTGAAAATATGTAACATAATATAGTATACATGCTGATATATGTTCATAACCAATCTATATTTTAATGGTACAAGATTAGTATGATCACATTAGGTGACACATTGGACAAGGAAACAATCTTACCGTGAAATGTTCTTGTGATTTATAATTTTCATCCAAGTACACTCGTGCTCTGTTATACTCTATCATTTCATCACTTGATAGCAGTTCTCTGGTGTAAAAGAAGAAAAATGTTTTGCAGGTGATCTTTCAGGTAAGTTTGAACTTTGTATCATTACACAAGGGCGGCACGGCGGCGTAGTGGTAGAGCTACTGCCTCACAATGCCAGAGACCCAGGTTCGATCCTGACTATGGGTGCCGACTGTTCGGAGTTTGTACGTTCTCCCCGTGACCTGTGTGGGTTTTCTCCGAGATCTTTGGTTTCCTCCCGCACTGCAAAGACGTGCGGGTTTGTAGGTTAATTGGCTTGGTTTACGTGGAAAATTGCCCCTAGTGTGTGTAGGGTAGTGTTAATGTGCGAGGATTGCTTGGTGGGCTAAAGAGCTTGTTTCCGCACTGTATCTCTAACCTAAACTAAACTAAACACTACAAGTAATTCAGAGGTTTAGAATATTGTCCATTCACCTTCTAGGAACAAATGCAAGCTAGTAAGATGGATCAGAATTTTCCCTTTTTTAGCTCGAATTCACATTTTAGTTCTTTTTTAAGAGATACAATATGGAAACAGGCCCTTTGGCCCACCGAGTCCACATTGACCAGTGATTCCCACACACTAACACTATCCTACACACAAGGGACAATTTAACCAAGCCAATAAACCTACAAACCTGTACGTCTTGGAGTGTGGGAGGATATCGGAGCTCCCGGAGAAAACCCACGCAGGTCACCAGGAGAACGTACAAACTGTACAGACAGCACCCATACTCAGGATCGAACCCAGGTCTCTGGCGCTGTGAGGCAGCAACTCTACCACTGCGCCACCGTGCCTCTGGACATCAATCTAAAGTTCTAAACTTTTGAACATTTTGTACAACTTGACAGTCTAATTTGAAGAGCTGATATGCTCTTCATAACAGGCTAAATTCAGCATGGCGCCAGGGGCTGTGAGATTCTGACCACGAGGCTCAGGTATTTCTAATGCAAAACAAATGAAAGCGGCTCTGCTTACTTTTATGCTGTCCCTCTTGTCCTTTTTCATCCCTGAATATATTCTACTGCTACCCAGGTTAGAAAATACGAAAGAGGAGTAGCAACTCCACCTTAGATTCACCAGTGGGGTTCCAACTTTCCTCTTTACCACCTTGTCTTAAATTGTGTCTTATTATACTCAGGCCTCAGTGAAAGGGCTTGCTTGAATCTGATTATTAATGGAGAATTTTATAAACCATCATTTGTCAACATTGAACATGAGAAAATGTTTTAATCATTTTAACTGCGCATCCTCCAAATAACATTTGTAAAATAGACCAAATATTCAGAAACCTGCTTAAACCAAAGGCCTTCCTAAATGTAGCATTGTATGTGGTATTTACGTGTGAATTGTTCTGTGAAACATTTACTAAAAGTAAGTAGCAGGTTTAAAACTAGAACGTCTCGATAAACGATGTGATGGTGCGATTTCATTTAACAGGCGAGGGAGATCTATTGACACGCAGAAGGGTCCCAACCTGAAACGTCACCTATCTATGTTCTCCAGGTATGCTGCTTGAGTTACTCCAGCACTTTCATAAGTGATAGGATCAGAATTAGGCCATTCGGCCCATCATATCTACTCCATCATTCCATCATGTCTGATCTATCTTTCCCTCTCACCCCCATTCTCCTGCCTTCTCCCCATAACCCCTGACACACGTTCTAACCCGTAAGTTGTGCCCTTTCGCTACATGTGGGATTTCTCTGACACAATCCAACTATTTCCATGAGTGGAAATAGTCCCCACTTATATTGAATGATATTTCAAAATAAACATGTGTGTGTCAAATTGTAATTTTAAACAGCATGTGGAATAATTCCCTTCCCAACTTATGTTAAAGGCCTACTGAAGATAGAGATGAATTTATTTCAGCAGATGGTCTGAGCTGTGCACACCTATAGCCTGGAAAGATGGCACGCACTGTGATGAGCAGTGCCTGGTTGCAACGGCCCCCATTACTGCACCCTCTACCACCTGTAATGAAGAATGAAACCGCTGGGCGACAATGTTTACCCCAACAATAATGGGCATGGCAGCACAGGAATAGGAATTGTTTTCCAGATGGGAGCTCTTGAAAAAGGTAGGGACAATTGATAATCCTTTTGCACTTCACACTTTGCCCTTTGTTTTTATTGATAAGAAGCCAAGGGTTCAATACAGAGTTAGAAGACATTCCAATTCTAAATTTCTGAAAATGAAGATGAAAGATGTGCCAGTAGAGATGTGAACAAGAAGCTCCAAAGAAATAATCTTTACTTTCCTGGTATCTCATTGGTGACCCTCGGACTATCCCTGATCGGACTTTGCCTTGCACTAAACGTTATTCCCTTATCATGTATCTATACACTGTAAATGGCCCGATTGTAATCATGTGTTGTCTTTCTGCTGACTGGTTAGCACGCAACAAAAGCTTTTCACTGTACCTCGGTACACGTGACAATAAACTAAACTAACTTAACTAAACTAAAATATAGGACATTCACACACACCTCAGCTCACACCACCAGGGGGAGACGTTTCCAGGAAAGTCTGCCACAAACTTTGCAAATATGTCTGTGCCAGCAGAGGGCGCCGTGCTCCTGACTTGGATTTAATCTGCTACCTTTTACATTTGGATCACTCATAATTTGACTGTTATGGCAATGCATAGCAGTTATTTTTAAAGATTGATTCCTATGACTGCGAACTCACTCCATATAAAAAAGGCTGTAAATTTGGATAATAGATTTTAATAAATTACGTGAATTAGCTAAATTGTGACAAATGAATTATAAGTCAAGGACTTGTTGCAGTTCTATAAGACGTTGGTGAGACCGCATCTCGAATATTGTCTTCAGTTCTGGGCGCCATGTTATAGGAAAGATATTGTCAAGCTTGAAAGGGTTCAGAAAAGATTTATGAGGATGTTAGCAGGACTAGAAGGTGTGAGCTATAGGGAGAGGTTGAGCAGACTGGGTCTCTATTCCATGGAGTGCAGGAGGATGAGGGGATATCTTATAGAGGTGTACAAAATTATGAGAGGAATAGATCGGGTAGATGCACAGTCTCTTACCACACTGTATCTATGACTTCTGCCCAAAATCAATGGAGCTTTCAGAATGGTGATAAAGTGAGGATCAATAGATGGTCTAAAGAGTGTTGAGGTCTATGTACAAAGTGTCAAAAAAACTGTCACGTTCTGAAGAAGGGTCCTTGACCTGAAAAGTTAACACAGTTTCTCGTCCCAGAAATGAGGCCAGACCTGGTGAATATTTCCCAGCATTTTATGGTTTTATTTTAGATTTCAGCATGTACGGGGTTTATTTGAATTTTCAATACTTCAGGTTGCTAATGGAATGCTGCCTGGGATTCTCAGAGGGCCTGAAGCACCAGGCAAAAGAAGTAATGTCGCAGATATTCAAAGCCCAGGAAGCTAGTACGGATCGCTAGTCAGCGCTCATTACTGAGGTTGTTATTGCTTTGACAGTGCGAGGAGTGGGGGAGGAAATGGCGCATTGATTTATCACAATTGTATCAGGAATCCAAGGGAAGTTAAGGGAACAGATTGCATATTGTATTTCCGGGAATTTTAAAGGTTAAGGAGCTTAGTTTAGTTTAGAGATGTAGTGCAGTTTTGAGATACATTACAGAAAACAGGCCCTTCGGCCCATCATGTCTGCACCAACCCCCGCACATCAACACTATCTCACACATACTAGGGACAATTTATTTATATCAAGTCAATTAACCTACAAACCTGTATGTCTTTGGAGTGTAGGACGTAACCGAAGATCTCGGAGAAAACCTACGTGGTCACGGGGCGAACGTACAAACTCCGGACAGACAGCACCCGTAGTCAGGATCAAACCTGGAACTCCGGCACTGCAAGCGCTGTAAGGCAGCAACTCTACTGCTGCGCCACCATGCGTGCTGTTATTTGATAGATATTTTCAAGATAGTGGGGGATTGATAGAAAAGGCAGAAACTATTTTTGCTGAGTCTAGAATCTAGAACTAGAAGGTTTAATCTACATATTGCAGCTGAGCCTTTCCAGAGTGAAGTTTGAAAACACGTCAATGTGAGCAGTGCTGGGCCCATAGCTGTCTGTCATCTATATCAATGATTTGGATGAGAATGTACAAGTTTGCAGATTACACTCAAATAGATGCTATTGTATTCAGTGATGATGGTAATCAAGAAATACAGCCACATTTTGATCAGTTGGGCAAGTGGGTCAAGGAATGGCTCATGGTGTTTAATCAGCTTGAGGTAATGTTGCACATTGGAAGTCAAATGAGGGCATGACATTCACAGTGAATGGTGGTGGCCTGAGGAATTTTATAGAGCAGAAGGATCCAGGAGTTCAGGTACACAGTTCCCTGAAAGTGGCATCACAGGTAGATAGGGTGGCGAAGAAGGCTTTTGGCACCCTGGATTTCATCGGTCTGGTAAATGAGTAAAGAAGTTGTGACATTGTGTTACAGTTGTACAAAACGTTGGTGAGGCTGCACTTGGAGTATGAAAGAATAGACAAAAATGCTGGAGAAACTCAGCGGGTGAGGCAGCATCTATGGAGCGAAGGAATAGGTGACATTTCGGGTCGAGACCCTTCTTCAGACCCTCGATCCGAAACGTCACCTATTCCTTCGCTCCATAGATGCTGCCTCACCCGCTGAGTTTCTCCAGCATTTTTGTCTACCTTCGATTTTTCCAGCATCTGCAGATCTTTTTTAAACACTTGGAGTATTATGTTCAGTTTTGGTGGCCCGACTACAGGAAATATGCCATTAAGTTGGAAAAGGTGCAGAGAAGATTTTCGAGGGATGCCAGGACTTGGAGCACTGGAGGCTGAGAGATTATCTTATAAAAGGTAAAATCATGACGGGAATAGACAGGATGAATGCATAGGGGATTTTTCCCAAGGTAGAACAATCTAGAAGTATAGGGCAAAGGTGGAAGGTGAGAGGTGAAAGGGTTAATAGGAACCTGAGAGGCAACCTTTTCACGCAGAGGGTGGTGGGTCAGAGGAAGTAGTAGAGACAGGTACAAGAGGAACACTTAGGATGGTGGCGCAATGGTAGAGTTGCTGCCTTACAGCGCCAGAGGCCCTCATTCAATCCTGACTACAGGTACTTGTCTGTACGGAGTTTGTACATTCTCCCCATGACCTGCGTAGGTTCTCAGGGATCTTCGGTTTCCTCCCACACTCCAAAGATTGTACAGGTCTGTAGGTTAATTGGCTTAGTAAAAATGTAAATTGTCCCTAGTGTGTGTAGGATAGCGTTAGTGCAAGGGGATCGCTGGTCGGTGTGGACTCAGTGGGCCAAAGGGCCTGTTTCCGCGCTGTATCTCTAAACTAAACTAAACTAAAGATAGACACAAAGAGCTGGAGTAACCTAGCGGGACAGGCAGCATCTCTGGAGAGAAGGAATGGGTGACGTTTCACTCGGTTTAAACTAAATGAAAGGTGTATGCATAAGAAACGATGATGGATATGGTCCAAATGTGGGAAAACTGGACTAGATTAGCGGAGATATTATGGCTGTTGTGGGTGAGTTGGGCCATTGGGACTGTCTCTGTGCTGTGTGGCTTTGACTATGTAAAGAAGTTGCTGAAAATTTGGAAAACTACTCCACAAAAGGCATTTGAAACAAACTCAATTGTAACTTCCAATCACACATTTCAACATTTTAGAAAACATTTTTTTACGTGATATCAACATCTGATTACTGCTGCCTCTGAAGGACAAATAAAAATGCGTTTCAACAAATCTAGTCGTCACTGACAGGTGTTACTCAGCATCTTCAAGAATGAAATTAATCCCAAAGCTAAAAAAAAATCTTTCAACTATTACGTTTAAGAATGAGCTGCAGATGCTGGAAAATCGAAGGTAGACAAAAATGCTGGAGAAACTCAGCGGGTGAAGGAAATAGGCAACGTTTCAGGTCGAAACCCTTCTTCAGACTGATGTGAGGGTGGGACGGGGGGGGGGGGGGGGGAGGAAGAAAGGAAGAGTGGAGCCAGTGGGCTGAGGGAGAGCTGAGAAGAGGAGGAGAAAGTAACTATTACTGTCTATTAATAGAGGGAAGAAGTTGGTGAGTTAAATTGTATGCATAGATGTTGAGTCATTTCTTAATAAGCAAAGAAATCATTAATAGAAACTGGGTTTATTGACCTTAACGTGACCCATCTGATCAGTGCCCAGTAGCTACATCAAAATGACCCGAGGTCCATGTTCTTGTTTCCTGGGAGATTGATTCCTCATGGAAACCAAATATTCTATGATGTTTAAAGAATGTTTATAGATCTGTTTGTAACAATGACTTTAATATTCTATTAATAGTACAGAACGCCGCAGGAGATCCTTCTTCCCTGTGGCTATCAAACTGTACAACTCCTTCCCCTTCTGTCGTGGGGTAGACTGACTCTCCCCCCCCCCCCCTCCATGTTTCATATATCTTGTGTTTTATGACTGTTGGCAGATCAATTTGCCTCCTTGGATAAATAAAGTTCTATCATATTGTATAATTAAGGTTAATTAATCAGTCATAACAGTATTGTTTTTCACGACCTCATAGTGTGCAAAATGAAATATGAATTTAATCAATGCAGGTTGGCAACCAGCCAAATAATTGATGCAGTTTCACCCCCCCCCCCCCCCCCCCCCCACCTGTGATTTTATCTTAAGACAAAGTGGTAGAGTAACTCAGTGGGTCAGGCAGCATCGCTGGAAGACAGAGACAGGTGGCATTTGGGGTTGGGACCCCTTTTCAGACTGATTGGAGTGGGATGGAGAAAGTTAGAAGCGGGGAAGATGCAGGGCAAAGCCTGGCAAGTGATAGGTGAATACAGGTGATGGGGTTTAACTGGCTGATAGGTGGACTAAGGCAGAGATAAGAAGACCAAAGACAGTAAGAGATAAGGAGTGGAGAGGCGTGGAATGTAAAGCCAGAGGAAGGATATATAATGGAAGAGGATGGGGGAAGGAAAAAGGGAGTGGGGCGGGAAAGTGGGAGAAATACGTGTGCAAGTAGTTTTTTCACCTTTTCATTTTTTTTCATCCGGTGTTTGCATCTTGTTAGTAATAAAGACCCAAGTAAACCATTGGAGACATGTATTTCACTTAGAGTTAGGTAAACGTGATACCTACTTCACAAACTTGTCAACGTGGGACATCGAGGCTTCATAATTCTTCCCTCCAACTTCTTGGCAATGCAATGCAATAAAGTGAGGCTTGTGTATGTGCACAGTCTGCAAAGAAGAACAGAAATACATTGTCACCACTGCAACAGAAGGAGCTGAGCAGTTCTTATGACATACAATGCTCACTGGCTGAAAAGCAAAGCTTTAAACATAGGGATAATGTCAAGATAAAAAAAACAAATGAACATTGATTTGAAAGACATTGCAAAAACAAATTGTGAATTTATTAATACGAAGAAGGCCCATTGGTTATTTTGGGGGGAAAAAAAGTTAAGGGCTTCCATTACCAATCACCGGGTTTAAAGGGTAAATTTGCACTTTGGAGATCAGCATTTTACTCCAGCAAGATCCACAAACCCACAAACCAGAGCCTCCGTGTCACTCCTTGAACTGGAGGAGTTACTTCCTGGTGTATCATTGTCTGGTTGGTCCATGCAGGAAGCCAATAGCTGGCTTGCTGTTTCACTGTCTACCCGGTCCACCGACCAAGTTGCCTCTGAGTCCCCTAATTTGAGGAAGGACATTCTTGCTATTGAGGGAGTGCAGCGTAGGTCATCGAGGTTAATTCCCGGGATGGCGGGACTGTCATATGATGAAAGAAAGGAACGACTGGGCTTGTATTCACTGGAATTTACAAGGATAAGAGGGGATCTTATAAAAACATATAAAATTATTATAGGATTTGGACACGCTAGATGCAGGAATATTAATTGGACACGCTAGATGCAGGAAACATGTTCTCGATGTTGGGGGAGTCCAGAACCAGGGTGCACAGTTTAAGAATAAGGGGTAGGCCATTTAGAACTGAGATGACAAAAAACTTTTTCAACCAAAGAGTTGTGAATTTGTGGAATTCTCTGCCTCAGACGGCAGTGGAGGCCAATTCACTGGATGCATCCAAGAGAGACTTAGATAGAGGTCTTAGGGCTAGCGGAATCAAGGGATATGGGGAGAAGGCAGAAACGGGGTACTGATTGGGGATGATCAGTCATGATCACAATGAATGGCTGTAGTGGCTCGAAGGGCCGAATGGCCTCCTCCTGCACCTATTGTCTATGTATCTATGTAAATAGATGGAGCAGGGATTTACTATCAACACCTCCTCTCAATTCTTGTGCGCTCCAGTGCTCTCAGCAATGAGGTTATCTCATTGTTTACTGCATACGTTGAAAGGCAATTTGCTAATTACTCATCACAGAACAATTCACATTGACATTCCTGGACAGACTGGAAAACTATTTTTGTTTCGTGCCTTTTTCAAAATAAGATTAATTATATTTTAAAAAGGGAATTGTCCTCTCATCGCTAATAATTAAAGTCAAAGCTCAGTCTATTCGAAAGCGGCAAATGAAACTCTCAGAACCCAATTAATATGACCTGAAGGATTTGGTTAGAGGTGCAGGAACAACGGCCTGGATTGAAGTCAAAAGCAAAAGCACTGGAGATGCTAGAAATCTAAACAGAGGATGGAAATACTTGGGTAACAACAATAACGTGGGAAACAGAACCAATGATCCAAATCTTCCTCTAACGGGTGTGTTGACATTTTAAAGTTCTGATTCTATTTCTAGCATGTTTCTGTACTGTGCTGATTGTATTATTTGCAATGATTTTCATTTTTGCATATTATTTCCTCTACTTGCAAACCTAACCAAGCCGCTTCAACCCTCCTGCAATAGTATGAGGAGATGCCACTTGACTTCTTTAAATCGGATGGAAACATATCTCACAGACTCCCCATTGCTGATTACCCAGAATAATGCATATATTTAACAAAATATATAAGTTTAAGAAAGAACTCAAGTTGGGAAAAGGGGAAGTACAACAGGATCTGGGGGTCCTTGTTCATCAGTCTATGAAAGTAAGCAGGCAGGTACAGCAGGCAGTGAAGAAAGTGAATGGCATGTTGGCCTTTATAACAAGAGGAATCGAATATAGGAGCAAAGAGGTCCTTCTACAGTTGTACAGAGCCCTAGTACAGAGGAACTCAGCGGGTGAGGCAGCATCTATGGAGAGAAGGAATAGGCAACATTTCGGGTCGAGACCCTTCTTCAGACTGATCCCCGATTACTGATCCCTGACGCTGATCAGTGATCACGGTCTATATCTCTCGTTTCCCTTTCCCCTGACTCTCAGTCTGAAGAAGGGTCTCGACCAGAAACGTCGCCTATTCCTTCACTCCATAGATGCTGCCTCACCTGCTGAATTCCTCCAGCATTTTTCAACCTTCAAAAAATATCTATGTCATTCCGTACAAATAAATGAATGTCATGGACTATAAGGAAGGCCAGTATTTATGGAAGTTCCCAACTACTTTGGAATACGAGAGAAGGAGATGGTAAAAACTAAATTACTGTATTAGAATCACCTCCAGTCTGACCCAGCATATCCTGGAATCCTTGACAAGGAACTCTAGATGCTGGAAATTGACACAAAAAGCTGGAGTAACTTAGTGGGCCAGGCAGCATCTCTGGAGAAAAGGAATGGGTGGCGTTTCAGGTCGAGACCCTTCTTCAGACTGACAGTCGGGGGAAACGGAAACGAGAGATACAGACGGTGATGTAGAGAGATATAGAACAGATGATTTAAAGATATGCCGAAAAGTAATGATGATAAAGGAAACAGGCCATTGTAACTGTGGGTACACAAAAAAGCTGGAGAAACTCAGCGGGTGCAGCAGCACCTATGGAGCGAAGGAAATAGGCAACGTTTCGGGCCGAAACCCTTCTTCAGACTGTAGGCAACGTTTCGGGCCGAAACCCTTCTTCATTGTAACTGTGGGCTAGGTGAGAACGAGAAGACAATGAGACTCAACAAGACGACTTTGAAGCTGGTACGACTTTGGGTGGGGGAGGGATGGAGAGAGCGGGGATTGCAAGGATTATTTGAATTTAGAGAAATCAATATCCTGGAATCTTAGTCCAAGATTTTAGATATCCCTGTTGGCAATATTGAGTACGTTACTGGTGGGTAGATCTAGTAAGAATGTTGAGCGGTGAAGTATCAGTATTATCCGATTATTTATTATCGCCCTTTCAAAATCCCTCATTATTTACATTTCCATCATCATTTAGTCACAGACCACAACCATCACACATTCTCTTCTTCCATTCTAACTCCATGGCTTTCCCCTTAACCTAAAGTCCTTCAAGGCCTCTCTGTTCCATGAAGAAATCTATAGAAAGAGAATTGGGGTTTCTTTTGGACAACGATAGTTCAACCACAAATACAAAAATTCATGTTGGTTTAAGCATTTCAGAATCATGAACAAAGGCTGAATTATCCTTGGAATGGAAATGTTTGAAATGCATTTCTCTGCTAACCTCAGTGAGATAGTTTCTCTCTGAGTCGGCGGTATGAGATCTAGGTATAGATATTTAAGCTTCCTCAATATGACTGGGTTGCTGTAGAGATCCAATACTGCTGATAGTTCATCAGCTATTCTGTATGATTGTCTCGACCCGAAGCGTCACCCATTCCTTCTCTCCAGAGAAGCTGCCTGACCTGCTGAGTTACTCCGGCATTTTGTATCTATTGGTGTAAACCAGCATCTTCAATTCGTTCCTACACTATGATTGTTTCCGTTTTAAGCCTTGCCTATAAATAGTTGACTGCATGTGCAAGACAATTTGATGACACATTAATCTCACAATGTTGCTACTAATACCCACTGATCTAGAAGAAAGGGAGGTTGGAGATTCTCCACAGAATCCATACAGATTATAGATCCCCAGCAAACTGGCAACATTAGCTGAATTATAAACAGTCCGAAGGATAATTAGTGTTAATAAGGAGAGACAGGCTGTTCAGTCTGATATACCACATTTAATTGAGGTGCATAAAATTAGGAGAGATCCAGACAGAGTCTGCATAAAGGGCCCTTGCTTCTTAAACAGATGAAAATATTGAACGCAAGCTCTCTAATCTGTACAGCTCTATTCACCAAGTTTCGAAGGAATGACATGGTATAATTCCTTGTAAAAAGAAAAACACCTAATGGAACACATAGTGTAGGAAGGAACTGCAGATAGACACAAAATGCTGGAGTAACTCATCGGGACAGGCAGCATCTCTGCAGAGAAGCAATGGGTACCGTTTCAGGTCAGGACCCTTCTTCAAACTTTAAAAAGTACCTGCCTGGATGACCACGCAAAGAATCAGAATTTACAGAGACTAAATTTGGCTCATCAGGACCATGCTAGTTCCAAGGAGAACACTCACATCAGTTCCATTCTCCATCCTTATTTCAGTTCAGTTTAGTTTATTGTCACGTGTGCCGAGGTACAGTCAAAAGCTTTTGTTGCATGCTATCCAGTCAGCAGAAAGACAATACATGATTACAATCGAGCCATTTACAGTGCATAGATACATGATAAGGGAATAACATTTAGTGCAAGGTAAAGCCAGCATAAAGATAGTCCGAGGGTCACCAATGAGGTAGATAGCAGTTCAGGGCTGCTCTCTGGTTGTGGTAGGATGATTCAGTTGCCTGATAACAGCTGGGAAGAAATTGTCCCTGAATCTGGAGGTGCACGTTTTCACACTTCTATACCTTTAGCCTGATGGGAGACGGGAGAAGAAGGAGTGGAGAGGATGCGACTCATCCATGATTATGCTGCTGGCCTTGCCGAGGCAGCGTGAGGTATAAATGGAGTCAATGGAAGGGAGGTTGGTTTGTGTGATGGTTTAGTCTGCGTCCACAATTCGCTACAATTTCAGGCAGTCTTGGATGGAGCTGTTCTCAAACCGAGCTGTGATGCATCCCGATAAAATGCTCACTGTGGTGCTATGTTGGTTTCTATTAATTTCATGTATCATGTGACATTCTCTCTCAAACTTGCCCATCAAGTCCCTTTTGAATCCTTTTGCCATTGACTTGCACCAAGGAATCATTTGCAGTAGGCCAATTAACCTACCGGGATAGGGATATGGGAGGAGACTGGAGCACCACGAGGAAAACCATACAGGGTATGCACTCGTGGTCAGTATCACTGGAGCTGGGAGTCAGTAGTACACACCATCATGCCACACTAAATAAGGACCACCTCTGTCCAACATGGACATAGGGGAATGAATGCCCAGCATTCACATGATATTAAATCCCAAATGCTATCCACCTCTTTTAAGATCAGGTGTCAGAAAATCAATTTATGTATTAGTTAATATTGAATGGTGTTAAAATGATTCACAATATTTGCACACCATTACTATTGCTAGTAAGCCAAACTAGTTTGCAACAGACAAAACACAGTCCACTATGAGAGAGATAGGGTAAAAACACCATTAAAAAAATCCTACATTATTTTTTTAAAGCGATCATAATAAACCTTTTTTTGGAAACTAAATAAACCTGTTCTTATGTGGAGAAGAGACAATTTGCACTCCTAACTTCCGCCTGTTCCCCACAAGGATCAAGGATAGGTACATTCCTTTGCTCTTAGTCTCCAGTGTCATTTCAACAGGACCTCGGATTTTCAACGACAATGCTGTTATAATGCTAACTGAATGGTAAATCAGCATTCCATTACCTTAAGAGCAACAAACAACCTGCTGGAGGATAGACACAAAACGCTGGAGTAACTCAACAGGTCAGGCAGCAACCTGGAGAAAAGGAATAGGTGACATTTCGGGTCAAGACCCTTCTTCCAGAGATGCTGACTGACCTGCTGAGCTACTCAAGCTTTTTGCGTCTTTCTTCAATTTAGACCAGCATCTGCAGATCCTTCCGACGCAACCTGCTAGAGGAACTCAGGAGTTAGAACGGCATCAGATGTTACGGGTCAAAATTCTGCATTAGGACTTACCATTGCAGATTGAGGCAAAGTCCATGAAGTGCTGCATGTTGGGAGGGTGTGAAGTTAGTGTGGGTGAAGGGAGTGAAGAAGCCAAGGTGGTTGATGTCCACGAGGGCAACCAAGGTTGAAAAGGTCAAGACAGGGTAAAATGGCTGAAGAGGGTATCCTAGTAGCAGGGGGACTTGGGGAGGGATAATAATCTGCAGCCTCCTGTATAGTATTAATCACATTAAGAGTTCTCTCAAACAACATAGCAGCACGGTAATATCACCATTTTACTGAAGAAGGGTCTCGACCCAAAACATCATCTATTCCTTTTCCCCAGAGATGCTGCCTGACCTGCTGAATTAAGGGCCTGTCCCACTTACACGACCAAATTCGCAACCTTTTTTACTCGTGGACATTTTTCATCAGGCTAGAAAAAACGCCCCGACCTACTTGATGCCACGAGTACCTACGACTAGCATCATGACCTACCTACGACCTTCCTACGACCACCTACGACCTCGTGACGACCATGCTGCGAGTATGAGTCAAGGGCAAACTCGGCAGAGGTCGTGAATCAGGTCGTGAAAGTGGGACAGGCCCTTTATTCCAGCTTTTTGTGTCCATCTACCACTTTTATTTCACTTGTTAAAGATTTCACAAAGTCAAAAACAAAGATTGAAGTACACACACTTTAAAGGACAGATTAAAGCATCACTGATGCTCTTCTTAAAGGAACATCTTACATTTATTTTAGAGCTGGAGAGTTTGTATTTATTGAAAAATCATTTGGATCTCATAGATCAAATTAAAAGGTTTGGAGGGTACTTGACAATGGCGTAGATTGTAAACATCATTACAATGTCTATTGTTTTAATGCTCATGAAGAAGAGAGTGAATGGGGCTGCTTGCAAAGCTTTAAGGACAGCAGTAAACAGTTTGATGATTCACAGTTGTAGTTCCCCAGGTCACCACTAGGCTTTTCATAACAAGTATACAGAGTAAATTTCAACTCATGACGTTAAAACAAAAATTTCAAAATATAAGAAAGTGTAAAAGGATATCAGTAGACTTCAAGTTTAGGAAAGAACTGCAGATGCTGGAGCTCTCGAAGGTAGACAAAAATGCTGGAGAAACTCAGCGCGTGCGGCAGCATCTATGGAGCGAAGGAATAGGTGACCATTCTGAAGAAGGGTCTCGACCCGAAACGTCACCTATTCCTTCGCTCCATAGATGCTGCCTCACCCACTGAGTTTCTCCAGCATTATTGTCGACCTTCAGTAGACTTTAAGGTTTAGTTTTGTTTATTTACAGATGGAGCATGGAAAAGGCCCTTTGGCCCACCAAGTGCATGCCTACCGTAGACAGGGAGAAATGGGCAAACACGTGACAGGTGACATTTAACACAGGGAAGCCTGCACTGGCACATTGAAAAGAGACAATATAATCTGAAAGACAATTCTGAAGGAGCCAGAAAGAAAGAAATTGTGATGATAGTTACAGCAATCATACAAGGGGCAAGAGAGGATAAGGAAGCTGCAGAAAAAAATAAAATTATCCGAGGGGTAACTTTTTCACACAGTGGGTTTATGGAACAAACTGCCAAGGGAGATGATTGAGGCTGGGACCATCCCATCTTTAAGAAACAGTTGGACAGGTACATGGATAGGACAGGTTTGGAGGGATATGGACCAAGCGCAGGCAAGTGGGACTAGTGCAGCTGGGACATTGTTGGCCGGTGTGGGCAAGTTGGGCCGAAGGGCCTGTTTCCACACTGTATCACTCTGTGACTCTAATAAAGATGGACATACTATATAAATCCAAGCAAGTTATGCTGAACCTTGATGAAGCTTTGGCTCAGCCATTGATGGAGCATTCGGACCAAATCAAGACAGACAAGCTTGAGGATTAAAAGATAAAAGGGAGTGCCTGTGACAGGATGGAAACCAAGAGAGACACCAATTAAGGTTGGTGTCAATTCTTCAGAGATGATGCAGAAAAACTTCATAAAAATGGGTTATGGGACAAGGAGCTCAGTATTAGTGTTGGTATTGGTTTACTATTGCCACAAGTATGTAGTGAAAAACTTAGTATGTGTGCTATACAAATCATAGTGTGCACGAGTACATTTAAGTCATCACAAGGGCAACAGATAGAGCAAAGAAAGAATCACCAGAGTGCAGAGTATAGAATAAATGAATGAATGAATGAATGAATGAATGAATGTTTATTGGCCATGTATTCACATACAATAAATTTGCCATGGTGCTCCACCCGCAAGTGACAACAACATACAGTGACAGTTATGAATGACACATAAAACATTAAACATTAATAATAAAACATTATCGATTAAACATGTGAATTAAATAAAATACCAGAGCAAAAGGAGGCTACAGATTTTTGTTTATTGAGTAGAGCTACTACTAGTGGAAAAAAGCTGTTTTTATGTCTGGCTGTGGCAGCTTTGACAGTTCGGAGTCGCCTTCCAGAGGGAAGTGAATCAAAGAGTTTGTGGCCAGGGTGAAATGGGTCAGAGATGATCTTACCCAATCGCTTCCTGGCCCTTGCAGTGTACAGTTCATCAATGGAGGGAAGGTTGCAGCCAATAACCTTCTCAGCTGATCGGACGATTCGCTGTAGCCTCCGGATGTCGTGCTTAGTGGCTGAGCCAAAACCAGACCATGATGGAGAAGGTGAGGACAGACTCTACGATGGCCGTGTAGAATTGTACCATCATTGCCTGTGGCAGATTGTGCTTCCTCAGCTGCCGCAGGAAGTACATCCTCTGTTGTGCCTTTTTGACTGTGGAGTCGTTGGTAGATCCCCATTTAAGGTTCTTGGAGATGATGGCTCCCAGGAACTTAAAAGACTCCACAGATGGAGGGGAGGGGGAGCTCTCCTAACATTTACTATCGATTCCACTGTCTTAAGAGCATTGAGCTCCAGGTTGTTACGATGGCAACAGGACGTCAGTTGTGACACTTCCTGTCTGTAGGCGGATTCTTCCCCATCCTGGATCAGTCCAATCAGGGTTGTGTCATCTGCAAACTTGAGAAGCTTGACAGAGGTGTCTGTGGAGTGCAGTCATTGGTGTAGAGAGAGTAGAGGAGAGGAGAGAGTACGCAGCCTTGTGGTGCTCCTATGCTTAGGGTTTGCAGGTCCGAGATGTGCTTTCCCAGCCTCACATGCTGCTTCCTGTCTGTCAGGAAGCTGGTGATCCACCGACAGAGGGGTTTGAGGTATCCAGATCCCTGAAAGGACGGGGGAGGACCCTCGTAACGGTATCGGGCACTCGGTGGTTAGAGTATAGGTTGGTTGAAGATACTCTAAACAATTCGAGAATTCAATATTTGAACAAATTTGAATTCAAATTTGCATACGTCGAGTTACGTACCAAAAAGCTAATTGGTCAGAGCAGAGCGAATGAAATTTTTCGATTTAAAGTTACTAATATTCAGAACCTCACATTGAGGTGCTGGACAATTTAAAGTGTGCACATTCTTTATCAGATTAATTTGTGTATTATAATAAAACTTCGAAGTTGTGTATAAAGTGTATGTAAGACTACTGTTGTTGCATTGTGTTTACCGTGTATTGCCTTTGATTTTAATTTTGAGTGTTAGATATACTGTTATGGGGATAGTTTAAATCGGTTGTATAAAAATATAGTTTGATCGGGACTGCTGTTACAATCGGAGTCCGACTCGTGATTGTTCGGCCAGCGGTTCGTATCCTTCCGATCGATTGCTTCAGGGGAGGGATTGTTCAGTTGACCGAGCAGACCACGAGGAGTGATTAAAAATATACTGTGATCTGTTTTGGAAGCTGTACGGTTATCGAATGCGATATTAGACGAATGCTTATGATTTATACAGGAATGTGGTTGGGTATAATAAAAATAAGTGGCATAGTTTATTTTCTGTTTACGATTTTACTTGCGTGTTTGAAGCTCATTTGCATGTGTGTAGTTGTTCTTGGTATAGGAAACAGGTTGTGGGAACGTGCTTAATTGTGGTTGATTGTTTCCTGGAGCACCTTAATCTTTGGATGATTGAGATTGTAGAGTTGGAGTTGTGTGAATTTGTGAGAGACAAGAGAAGAATTTGAATAGTAGATTGGAAGGATTGATTGCGCACGTGTGGAAGAGGTGCGAGTGTATTAGCGCTTCAGAGCTGTTGGCCATTGTTCGGTAGTGACCTTGGTTGTCTTGGATATTGAGATAAGGGGTGCATTGTTAATACAATACAATACAATACAATTCAATTAATTGTCATTTGGACCCCTTGAGGTCCAAACGAAATGTCGTTTCTGCAGCCATACATTACAAAACAAAAAGACCCGAGACACAACACAGTTTACACAAACATCCATCACATCGTTGTGATGGAAGGCAAAAAAAACGTATCTCTCCACTGCACTCTCCCCCCCGATGTCAGAGTCAGAGTCAAAGTCAAAGCCCCCAGCTGGCGATGGCGATTGTCCCGCGGCCATTAAAGCCATGCCGGGTGATGCAAGGTCGCGCACCGGGTCTTGGTGTTAGAGCCCCCGGCGGGCGCTCGCAAAGTCCCGCAGCCATTCCAAGCCGCGCGGGGCGGTGCTGTAAGTACCCGCTCCAGGTGCTCTTCAACCCCGCAACTCGGGCGGGAGAAGTCGCCGTTGCGGAAGCCCCGAAAAGCGGTCTCCCACCAGGGACCCGCGGGCTCCCGGTGCCGCCGTCCGCCAAACCCGCAGTTGCAGCCTCCGAACCTCCGGAGGTCGGGTGGCAGCAGTGCTCAACCACAGCTCCACCCGCTCCAGACTCGGCCAGCCCCGTGACGGTGAGTAGTCGGCAGCTCCACAGCTGGAACCCCAGGTCGTTCCTGTTGGAGGCCGCTCCACGTTGCAGCACCAACGACAACGGAGACCCGACAAAGAAAAGGTCGGGTCTCCCGTGCAGGGGAAAGATTTTAAAGTTACCCCCTCCCCCCCACCCCCCCACACACATACCCCAACAAAAAAAATAACAAAAACTACATAAAAACGAGACAAAAAATAATAAAACACAGACGGACTGCAGAGGCCGCTGCTGACGAGAGTCGCGCCACCCACCGAAGGTGTGGGTGGCTTAGGAGTTGCTGACATTGTCCAAAAGAATGGGGAATCATGTGGAGAGAGATATGACTGCCGATTCTGAAAGTCCTTTACAAGTAATATGCAGCGAGTTTCCACAGAGAGCTGAACGATTGAGAAATCATTCCGGGGTATTAAATAAAGAATTAGGGAGCCAAATATGGCCCGAGGATGGTGTTGGGATTGAAGTACATTGATCAAATTATCTGGCAGTGTAGTGATAGTGAAGAGGCAAGAGAATTAATCGGATTGTGGAAAAAATATCATGAGGAACAGAAAGCAAGTTGAGCGGCTGAAAGAATGGCAAGTTGGAAGGAAGCAACTCCGAAGCGGGGGATAGAATTAGAGGACAGTGAAGCGTACCAACCTCCAGGCAGCTTGAGAGAGGAGCCTGAGAGTATTACAGAAAAGGGGAAAAGTAAATCTTCCACAGGGAAACGGGCATCTCGAGCGTGAGGATCCGATGGTTGCCGTTAGTTTTGAGGGGGACGATGATGAGTAGTTAGAAGATTGGGAAAGTGTTAAAATTAGGAATTCGCACCCACCACCTTATTCATCTTACGATCCCCACGCCTCAGATACACATTGTGCAGCTTGTGAACGGAATAGACAATCAGATTCTATAACACAGACTTCCTTTAACCCGACCGCTCCATTAATAATAGATAGTCCGAGAGTTCGCGGTACCAGAAGCCAGTCGAGAAAGAGAACTCGAGTAGTTAAGGACAAAGAAGGTAGAGGAAGAATACAGAAACCAGGGTATACTTGCCAGTTTAATCCTAGACGAGTAGCGAGAGGAGAAAATGAATCATTTAGGAAGTACCGTGAACCCCCTAGTGAAGGGGAAGATACATCTGGGGGTGAGACAACAATTAAAGAAACCAAGAAAGATCTTCATATGGCAGAAAGTACAAAAATTAAACAAACAACTCTTAGACAGTTCCTTGTTAGGGAAATGTCTAATCCTTCTTTTGATCCGGCCAATGCAGTGAGTGCAAATAATCCCCGTACAATACAAGTCTATACCCCATGGAAGCCCAACGAGATGATGGCCATTTTATGTCCAATACCCGATCGTAGAAAATCACCTGCTTCCTTTGTGGATCACCTAGGAACTACAAAGCGCGTTTACCACACAGACTCCCGAGATCTATGGGTGGTGATCCAGCAATAATTACCCCAAGTGAGCGTACCAGGTTCCTAACAATTTTAGGACATCCATCGAATGAAGCTCTAGCGAATATAATAGCGGACAATAGTACAAAGGAAGAGGCTGTTTTAACGGCCCTTGCAAACACTCTTCAAAAACCAATTGATTTGGCCAAAATCCTAGATGTAACACTGAAAAAGGGAGAGGGAGCAGATGAATTTTTAGAGTGATTCTCTGAATTACATATGGATCAATCGGGTGACTTAAATTATCAAAATGGAGTAAATTCCCCACAATATTGTGCCATATTATTGAATTGCCTTCCCATTAATGTAGTGGAATCCATTAAAACTAATAACATGCACTGGACAGAAAATAGTGCCAGTCAAATGGCTGGGGCAGTAAGATATCACTGGACGGACATAAAGAAGAAGGAGAGTCCGCCTGCAGTAAAACCAAAGACTGAATATGTAATGAGAAAAGAAATGCCATAATCTGATCCTGAACCACTTATCCCCAGAGTACCAGCCAACTACGGATTGGGTGAAATTAGAGTCCCGGAATATCTAGACCCATATCACAGAGAGATACCTGCCCTGCAGCCATTCTCCCAGAGACCAAGTTTGAGGAGATACCAGTCATCAGGAATGGGCCAGTGTTATACTTGAGGAGGGTTAGGTCACTGGAGTAGGGAGTGCCCAAATAGAGAAAAGAACGAAAGAGGGGGTCACAGAAGAAATTTCGAAGACCAAAGAGAATGGAGGGATCAACGGGATCCTAGAGAGCACAGAGGGAACCGTCAGGAAAATCAAGAATCAAGGGGACAATTTCCTTTTCCCAGAATAACCCATTCACACGCCTATGATCAGCAAACCTAAAGGTGACTGGATGCGAGTCTGACAAAGAACCTACACTATCTCTACAGATAGAAGGACAATTCTGTACCTTCTTAGTAGACACAGGTGCATTATTGTCATCTCTCCAATCAATTAATAATCTCCCAGAATCAAAATGTTCAGTACCTGTCTGGGTTTCAAGGACAAGTCTGCCAGTATCCCATCTTTGAGCCAGTAGAAGTAGTATATGGCAGAAAGGCAATCAGACACAGATTTGGGATAACCACCGGATTAGATTGCAATTTGATGGCTAGAGATTTGCTCTGTGCTTTCCAATTAAAAATAGAATGTGGCGACAAAGGCATAATAGGGACCCCCTGGGCTCCCTTATGACAGTGTTACTCCATAGTGACCCTTCAATGATGGTCCTTAGATCTGGACGAAGAACCCGCATTTCATACTACACTGGCTCACGACAGGAGTGGGAAGGGCTGGAAAACTTCTTTAAAGCACACGAAGGACAGGATTGGGAGGTGGAAGTGTTGACACTTGTTGGGGGGGAACAGAGGGAGCTGCCGAATATACCAAAATGCCAACACAATTATGGAAAAGAACTGAAGAGGTTGCTCCTCACATCACCTGAATGGTGAACTACCCGGCAAGAGCTAAAGACCTAGGAACGATGGTAAGAAAGGCAATCACCATGGCAGACCCGAATAATTTCTGAAAGCAAAATTTGTCTAATCAGTATGTTGTTGAATTTTATCAGGCCCCAAGGACAGTTTTTACCCGCTTACATCATCATCTGGGGAGTGAGGTATACGAGTATGTGGACCCTCAAGTGTGGGTGGAGGACACAGCTCAGGTAGGATGCGTGAACATCAATCCCATCCAAGTAGCTCTCCAGAAAGGGGCAACACTTCCTTCAATACAACAATATCATTAAAATTACAGGCCATCAGCAGCATTGACAAATTAATTTGTGGTTTGCTAGAACAAGGAATTTTGGTGAAGTGCCAATCGATTTGTAACACCCCTATTCTTGCCATTCCAAAATCGGGAAAGGAGGGCTAATATAGACTTGGAACTGCTTCATGCTCCTAGTGCCAAACCCTGCCCATATCCTAGCCCAAATACTGGCTGAAGCAAAAATCTTCTCAATATTTGACTTGCACCATGCATTCTTTTCTCTGCCTCTTCACGAAGACAGCCAATATTTGTTTGCTTTCACTTACAGGGGCCAACAATAAACCTGGACCAGATTGCCTCAAGGGTTTATCAATTTGCCTACTTTATTTTCCAACTGAGTACTTTAAAGTTCAAAATTAGTGCAGTATGTCGATGATCTATTAGTGGCTACCAAAAACGAGTCCAGTAATCGGAAAGATACTGAGCAACTGCTAAACCATTTAGCTGATTTAGTATATGTAGTCTCGCCATCAAAAGTACCCATGGTCCATGAGAAAGTTAAATTTTTAGGGACTATAATTTCGGCCACCGAAAGAAGTCTGGAGAAAAGCAGACTTGAACCCATCTGCGAATTCCCAACCCCAAAAGAAGCCAAACATACGAGGCAATGGCTTGGCATGGTCAATTATTGTAGACCCTGGATCCCTAACATAGCTCTGGAAACCAAGGAGCTAACACCCTATACCAGCAAGGAGGGTGAATTTAAATGAACAAAGAAAGCACAGGAGGCCTTTGAAAACTTAAAAAGATCACCGATGCAAGTCACGGCGTTAGGAAGACCATTATATGACCGACCTTTTCCAGCTCTATTCCAGCACCATTTTACCTGAATGTGCAACTTTGGTTCTGACTCAAAAACATGGGGATAGACATAGACCAGTTGCCTATTACTCCTCTAAATTAGATCCAGTAGCCAGGGAACATCTACTTTACACTCAAATTTTAACTGCAATATACAATAGTTTACAATCAGCTGCTAATTTGACACTCCAGCTGGAGATTGTAGTGTACAGTTCACATTCGGTATCGGCATTGTTGGGGCAGCTTCAAACCCAGCACTTAACAATGGCCCGCCAAAATATGCATGAGATCTATCGTTTCAACAATCCAAAATTGCAATTCAGTCATTGTACATTGATTAACCCAGCCTCCTTTCTTATTTCACCCCCAGAAGAGCAATCAAAAGCAGGACATGACTGTCTATTTGTCATAGAAGAGGAAACATCTGTAAGAGAGGACTTGAGGGCTGCACCCATAGAGAACGCTGACATCACATTATATGTGGACGGGAGCGCAACTATTGGGCCATGGGGTGAGAGATTGTCTGGGTATGCAAATGTTGACCAGAAAGCGGAAATTATAAAAGCAGCTGCCTTCGAGTCTCCTTATTTAGTGCAGCAAGCTGAATTATTCGCTTTAATTCAGGCTTGTATTATTGGGGAAAATCTAAAAGTAAATATTTACACTGACTCTCAGTATGCATTTGGAATGGTGCATGATTTTGGGCAATTATGGAAAAATAGGGGATTTCTAACTTCCGCAGGAACACAAATTTCAAATAAACAATTGGTGACAGATTTATTATACAATAGACAATAGGTGCAGGAGTAAACCATTCGGCCCTTCGAGCCAGCACCGCTTTTTATTGAAGGCCTTGATGCTACCCAGACAAATCTGTTATGAAATGTTGCGCCCACACAAAAGGACAGACTCCAGTGGATATTGAGAATCGTAATGCCGACTTAGTAGCCAAGAAAGTATCATGGGAAACGATGAGGCAGACTAAAAGTATTACTAACAAGTCTCCCTCAGAGAAGCTGATGCCAACCATCCAATAAATTGTTCGATTACAGGAGGAGGCTATTGAAAGAGATAAGGAAAGATGGAGACAACTTGGGTGTGTACTGGTTTGTATGACTGGACTGTGGACCACTCCAGCAGGGCAAACTTGCATGACAGACTCATTAGCAGTAAGGGTTGTCGAGTGTATGCACTATGCAACACATTGTGGTGCAAGGGCAGTAGGGGACACTCTATTGGCTACTTGGTGGCATCCAAAACTACAAACTTTAGCTCAGAAGATAAGTGGTAATTGTTTGGTCTGCCAGAAATACAATCCAGGGAAAGGAATAGGATGTGAAGGAGGGAAAAAGCCATTGCCTATGGGTCCATTTGGGACATTGCGGATGGACTATATTGAATTAGAAAGGTGGCAGGGGTATAAATACGTACTTGTCATAGTCGAAGTATTCAGCCGGTGGATCTAAGTTTACCCAACCCTTGATAACAAAGCAGCTATTGTTGTCAAGGTGTTAATGAAAGAAATTGTTCCAGAATTCGGTATCCCCATTTGACTTAGTTCACATAACGGTCCATACTTTATTGGACAAATCAATAAAGGATTTTGTGATCAGCTGGGGATCCAGCAGCAATTACACTGTGTTTATCGACCGCAGGCTGCTGGACTTGTAGAAAGGGAAAATCAGACCCTTAAAACTAAATTAGCCAAATTAAAGGCGGAGACTGGACATATGGATTAAGTTACTCCCAATAGCCCTATTTCATATGAGTCATGCCTGTAGGGAAATCTAAATTAAGCGCAGCTAAAATTATTTATGGTAAACCCTTGAAAACACCTTGGAACCAGAATGCGATGAAAATAGTCAATTTCCATCATATGACTGCGGAGATGACCAACTACTTTCTAGCTTTGACCAGAGCCTTAACAGATTCACATTGTAGAATAAGAGTAGCCTATAGTGTGATGCCTTCATTAGCAACTCGTATTAAAGTGAAACCTGGAGACTATGTCCTAATAAAGAATTGGGTGAGGAAAGGATTGGAAGTTCGTTGGGAGGGACCTTGCCAGGTTCTTCTAATGACTCCATCAGCAGTGAAAGTGGATGGAAGAAATGCATGGGTGCATCTCCATCACTGTAAAAGCATCAGTGAAAGTATGGATTGTTAACTTGCTTCATCCCAGGATTTCTTAGGAACTCTATACTCTATTATGGACCAAGCACATATGAACTTTCAAGATTGATGGAGGGGCGGGGGGTGGGGGGGAGGCGGTGGGGAGCGGGGGGGGAGGAGCGGAGGGAGGGGGGAGCGGAGCGGCGACTCTGGTTTGTGTGATAGATTGGGGTTCATTCACAACTGTCTGTAATTTATTTTGCAGCCTTGGGCAGAGTTATTACTGAACCAATTTGTGATGCTTTCTGTGGTGTATCTGTAGATGTTGGTAAGAGTCACTGAAGACATGCCAAACACTTTATTTGTCTTAAGAGGAAGTAGAGGTAGTGGCGTGGTTGGTAATGTGGTTGATCCTGGACAAATTGTTGGCAATATTTATGGCAAAAAGCCTGAAGCTGTCAACCATATCTACTTCGGCATCATGATGCTGACCGACATGTATACCACCTTATTTCCTGAAGCCAAGACCTAGCTCCTTTACCTTGCTGTCATTGAGGGATTGTTTTAACACCATGTTACCAATCACTATATCTCCTTCCTAAACTCCGCCAGGTCATTATTCAAAATATGGCCCTCTATGGTGTTGTCATTTGCTAATGTTAGAGCAGAATTTGGCCACAGTCACGCAAGTATAGGGAGTATAGTAAGGGGCTGAGAACACCTTTTGAGACACCAGTGTTAGGAATTATCGCGGGGATGTTTTGTCGACCTACATAAGAGTGAGCTGAATAAAGACAACACCGGTCACCAAGCCATGAAGTAAATGTTTATACAATATATTATTTTTGATTCAATGCATTATTAAAAGTACAAGGTACATAAATTGCTATCCATATTCCAGGAAAGTGCACTAAGACTGCAGCCTAAGCCAAACCAATCTGTAACCGAGGAAGATATAAATTATAGGATGTCCAAGTATAATATTAAGTGGAGATCTTAACAGAGAGGTGGGATATGATTTTATTTATAAAAAATCATAGCAAGATGACAAGAGATTAAGTAAGTGGATTGTCCTTGTATAACATTAAACCTTTGATGAATTGTTTTAGATTTTTCTAAGATATAATCACAATAATGGACAATGATAAAGGTGTAAAGAAGTTTGCAACAAACTTGTAACTTAAATGTCACAGTGTCTTGGCACATTGCCTCTCACCTCTGGAAACTAACCTTTGAAACCAAACATGTGGAAGAATATCCTTGTTCCTGCTGAATTTTAAATACATTTAGCCAATCCTAAACCATTCCCACAACTGTCAACCAGATAATCCTGAAGATAGAACCAAAATGCTGGAGTAACTCAGCGGGACAGGCAGTATCGCTGGAGAGAAGGAATGGGTGACGGTTTGGATCGGGACTCTTCTTCAGGCTTATCGACCCAAAACATTGCCCATTCCTTCTATCCAGAGATGCTGCCTGTCCCTCGCTGAGTTACTCAAGCATTTTGTGTCTATCTTTGGTTTGAACAAACATCTGCAGTTCCTTCCTACACAACTGGATAATCCCATTGGAATAGCACTGTGAAAATACCAGTAAACTTGGTAACAGTGGTGATAAAGTTACCAGAGGTGGTTTTGAGGGACATGTTGTACCAGCATTTGGAAAGGCAAGGACTGATAAGGGATTGTCAACATGGCAAATCTAGTCTCTTGATTGAGTTTTTTTGAAGAGGTGACAAAAAAGATTGATGAGACCAAGGCAGTAAGCATTGTCTTCATAGCCTTTAACAAGGCTTTTGACAAGGTAAGCTGGTAGATCACATGGAACGCGGGAGGAGATATATAACTAACTTGGATATACTGTATAACTAACTTGGTGGTAGGAGTCAGAGGGTGGTAGTGATTGGTTGTTATTCAAATTGGAGGCTTGTAAAGGGCCTGTCCCACTTGGCATTTTTTTCAGTGACTGCCGGCATCATTGACTGACGTATCAGGTCACCGAACAATTTGCAGCATAATGCGACGGTGACGGGGCGTGATGACGTATAACACGCGGTGTTTTTTCAAGTGTCGCAACATTTTTCTTTGTCGCCGCTCGATTTTGAAATGTTCAAAATCTTTTGACGACACTGATATGACGACGGAAGTCGCCAAAAAAAATCGCCAAGTGGGACAGGCCCTTAAGCAGTGATATGCTGTAGGGATTTATGCTAGGTTCATTGTTGTTTTCATCGATATTAATGATTAACATGATAATGTAAGGGTCGGCATGGTTAGTGGCTGTGGATGTCAGTAAAGTTTGTGCCTAGTGGACAGTTCAGACGGTTATTTTAGATTACGACAGGTTCTAAATGAACTGGGGAATGGACTAAAGAATGGCAGATGGAATTAACCTTGGAGAAGTGTGAAATATTGCATTAAGTTAAAGCAGGGCAGGACTTAAACAAGAAATGGTTGGGCTCCAGAAAATGTTCCAGAACAGAGAGACCAGTAGGTACAGGTTTGTAGTTCCCTGAAAATGGACTACAGAGGTAGACAGAGTAGTGAAGAGGCATTTGGAACACTTGCCTTCAGTGGTTAGGGGTATCGAGTAAAGGAATTGGGAGGTCCTGTTACAACTGTACGTCAATGGTGAGACTGTTCTTGGGGTATTATGCATGGCTCTGGTTGGCCAGCATATGATGTCATTATGCTAGAAAATGTGCAGAAAAATTAATGAGGATATTACTGATATGGAGGGCTTGACTTATACGGACAGATTGGATAGGCTTGGACTTTGTTCCCTGGAACACAAGAGTTGGAGGGTTGACCTGAAAGATTTTATTTAATGTCATGAGATGCATAGATAAGGTGGATGAATAGTCAGAATCTTATCCCAGAGCAGGAAACTCTAAAACTCCTGGGCACAGATTTAAGACGAGAAAGATTTAATACGGACCTGAGGGGCAGCCTTTTCCACACTGAGGGTAGTAGGTCTATTGAATATCAAAATATATTTAAACAGGAGCATGGATAGTAAACGTTTAGAGGAAAATGGGGCAAATGTAGGCAAATGGGTTACAGTAGGTGTAGGAAGGAACTGCAGATGTTGGTTTACATCAAAGAGAGACACAGCATGCTGGAGTAGCTCAGGACAGGCAGCATCCCTGGAGAGAAGAAATGGGTGACCTTCTGGGTCAAGACCCGTCTTCAAAATGAGAGTCAGGGGAGAGGGCGACGCAGAGATATGGAAGGGTGAGGTATGAAAAAGGGTGAGATCTGATAGATCATTGTTGGCCAGGGGAAGGTGACAACAAAATATTCAAAGCTAAAATGTAATCAGGAGGACACTCAGACTAGTCGGAGAAGTAGGATGAGGGAGGGATGGAGAGAGAGAGAGAGGGAAAGCAAGGGTTGCTTGAAGTTAGAGAAGTCAATATTGTCAGTATGTGGGCAGTAGGATGATCACATGCTCACTGTGCTCATTACAAATGATGCAGTCTCACTAGAGACTACCACTTTGATCTGTCCCATGACATGCTAGGGTTAGGGTTGGGCCAGGATGGAAAGGTTGGGTTGAAGGCCCTGTTTCCATGCTATGTAACTAGCACTTTAAAAATAAGAATGGGAGTAAATGTAGAACAAGTTTAACTAGCATCTGCTGGTCATTTATTTACAGTGATAATGACTTATTTTATAGATACATAGAAACATAGACAATAGGTGCAGGAGTAGGCCATTCGACCCTTTGAGTCAGCAATAGGATCATGGCTGATCATCCCCAATCAGTACCCCGTTCCTGCCTTCTCCCCAAACCCCTTGATTCCGCTAGCCATAAGAGCTCTATCTAACTCTCTTTTGAATGCATCCAGTGAACCGGCCTCCAGTGTCTTCTGTGGCAAATAATTCCACAAATTCCCAGCTCTCTGGGTGAAAACGTTTTTCCTCACATCAGTTCTAAATGGCCTACCCCTTATTCTTAAACTGTGGCCCCTGGTTTTGGACTCCCCGAACATCGGGAACATGTTTCCTGCATCCAGCGTGTCCAATCCCTTAATAATTTTATATTATTTGATGAATCTATCTATGCGTGTTACATTTAAAATTATACAGCTCAATCTTGGCAACTGAGTTTCGAATCTGTGTCAATCCTCTCGCTTACAACACTGACTAATTTGAGACTTATCAATGCTGATGAGGTCAGAAGGTAACAGACAGGCCGAAGATTAATATCTATCTCCTACTCTATTCCCTACTCCCAATTCCGCCGTTTATGCCCAGGATGAGGTGTTCCATACCAGAGCATCGGAGATGTCCTTATTCTTTAGGAAACGGGGGTTCCCCTCTTCCATTTTAGATGAGGTCTCCGCTATATCCTGCAGCTACCCTCTTACTCCCCATCCCCCCATTCGTAAAACAAGGACAGTCCCCCTTGTCCTCACCTTCCATCCCATCAGCCATTGCATACATAATATAATTCTCCAACATTTTCGCCACCTCCAACGGGATCCCACTACTGGCCACATTTTCCCATCTCCACCCCTTTCTGCTTTCCGCAGAGACCGTTCCCTCCGTAACTCCCTGGTCAACTCGTCCCTTCCCACCCAAACCACCCCCTCCCCAGGTGCTTTCCCCTGCAAGCGCAGGAGATGCAACACCTGTCCCTTTACCTCCTCCCTCGACTCCATTCAAGGACCCAATCAGTCTTTCCAGGTCAGGCAGAGGTTCACTTGCACCTCCTCCAACCTCATCAACTGTATCCGCTGTTCCAGGTGTGAATGTCTCTACATCGGTGAGACCAAGCGCAGGCTCGGCGATCGTTTCACTGAACACCGCTCAGTCCGTCTTAATTTAGCTGATCTCCTGGCTGCTCAGCACTTCAACTCCCCCTCCCATTCCCAATCTGACCTTTCTGTCCTAGGCCTCCTCCATTGTCAGAGTGAGGCCCAGCGCAAAATGGAGGAACAGCACCTCATATTTTGCTTGGGTAGTTTACACCCCAGTGGTATGAACATTGACTTCTCTATAGCCCTTGCTTTCTCTCTCCCCTTCCCCTTCCCAGTTCTCCCACCAGTCTCACTGTCTATGCCTACTTTCTATCTTTGTCCCGCTCCCTCCCCTGACATCAGTCTGAAGAAGGGACCCAACCCGAAACGTCACCCCAGAGATGCTGCTGCCTCACAATGTGGTTAGGTTAGGTAAGGGGGAGGTGCAGCGAGACCTGGGCGTCCTTGTACACTGGTCACTACAAGTTGGCTTACAGGTACAGCAAGCAGTGAAGAAAGCTAATGGAATGTTGGCCTTCATAACAAGAGGGTTTCAGTATAAGAGTAAAGAGGTTCTTCTGCAGTTGTATAGGGCTCTGGTGAGAATACATCTGGAGTATTGTGTACAGTTTTGGTCTCCTAATTTGAGGAAGGACATCCTTGTGATTGAGGCAGTGCAGCGTAGGTTCACGGGATTGATCCCTGGGATGGCGGGACTAGGCTTGTATTCACTGGAGTTTAGAAGGATGAGGGGATATCTTATAGAAACATATAAAATTAGAAAAAGGACTGGACAAGCTCGATGCAGGAAAAATGTTCCCAATGGTGGGCGAGTCCAGAACCAGGGGCCACATTCTTAGAATAAAGGGGAGGTTATTTAAGACTGAGGTGAGAAAAAACTTTTTCACCCAGAATGTTGTGAATTTATGGAATTTTCTGCCACAGAGGGCAGTGGAGACCAAGTCACTGGATGGATTTAAGAGAGTGTTAGATAGAGCTCTAGGGGCTAGTGGAGTCAAGGGATATGGGGAGAAGGCAGGCACGGGTTATTGATAGGGGACGGTCAGCCATGATCACAATGAATGGCGGTGCTGGCTCGAAGGGCCGAATGGCCTCCTCCTGCACCTATTTTCTATGTTTCTATGTTTCATGCTGCCTCACCCGCTGAGCTACTCCAGCATTTTGTGTCTACCCAGGACAAAGATTAAAATATTTCCCTCCCAGCACCTCAGCACAATTGATGACAAAATACATTTTAGTCGGGGAACGGGACAAGAAATGCATTTTCCAGTTTGACAGATTGAACATCAAGAAAAAAAAACAGTGTTGCTCGAGGGCGTTATCAGGGAATTTGATGCAAATGCAGATATAGTGAATGCATGATCAGACCAAGCTTGTGGGGTTGGGAGGAGTGGTGTAAACATAATCAGAGGCAACATCTATCTTTATCATGTTCATCTTGCCCTGACTGCATGGGAGGGAATGAAATGGAACCTACAATTTTACTTGGTGTGTGAAGCATCAGTGATCTCATGATTATAAATGAAATCATAACTTATTATTAAAAAAATGTAACTGTAATTATATATTACACATGTCCCATTCAAGCCAATTCCCATTCATCCATCCTCCCTATTCATGGTGGCCAAGTCTGGCTCCTGAACTCCCAAGAGATCTAAATTTAAATCCTGTGTAGGAAAGAGCTACAGATGCCGGTTTAAATCGAAGGTAGACACAAAATGTTGGAGTAACTCAGCGGGACAGGCAGCTTCTCTGGAGGGAAGGAATGGGTGACGTTTCGGGTCAAGACCCTTCTTCAGACTGATCCTTTGGGTTGAGACCCTTCTTCAGTCAACCTAGGCCTGCACTTCATCCTCCAGCACATAGGCTGCCAGGGGACCTATGCAAGGATTTTGTTTGTGGACTTTAGCTCTGCATTCAACACCATTGTGCCAGAGCTACTACACTACAAACTCTTCTAGTTGACTGTGCCTGAACCCCTCTGTCAGTGGATCACCAACTTCCTGACAGACAGGAAGCAGCATGCGAGGCTGGGAAAGTACATCTCAAACCCGCTGACCCTCAGCATAGGAGCACCGCAAGGTTGCGTACTCTCTCCTCTCCTCTACTCTCACTACACCAACGACTGCACCGCCACAGACTCCTCTGTCAAGCTTTTCAAGTTTGCGGACGACACAACCCTGATTGGACTGATCCAGGATGGGGAGGGATCTGCCTACAGACATAAGTGACAAAGCTGGCGTCCTGGTGCCATCGCAACAACCTGGAGCTCAATGCTCTTAAGACAATGGAATTGATTGCAGACTTTAGGAGAGCTCCCCCTCCCCTCCCCCCACTCACCATCAACAACACCACAGTCACGTCTGTGTAGTCATTTAAGTTCCTTGGAACCATCATCTCCAAGGACCTTAAATGGGTGGCCACCATTGACTCCACAGTCAAAAAGGCCCAACAGAGGATGTACTTCCTGTGGCAGCTGAGAAAACACAATCTGCCACAGGCAATGATGGTCCAGTTTCATACTGCCATCATAGAGTCTGTCCTCACCTTCTCCATCATGGTCTGGTTTAGCTCAGCCACCAAGCGTGACATCCGGAGGCTACAGCCGAGAAGGTTGCTGGCTGCAACCTTCCCCCCATCGACGAACTGTACACTGCAAGGGCCAGGAAGCGAGTGGGCAAGATCATCTCTGACCTCCCTCACCTTGGCCACAAACACTTTGAATCACTTCCCTTTGGAAGGCGACTCCAGACTGTCAAAGCCGCCACAGCCAGACATAAAAACAGCTTTTTTATCACGAGCAGTAGCTCCACTCAACAACCAAAAAGTCTGTAGCCTCCTTTTGCCCTGGTATTTTATTTCATTCTTCACGTTTAAATTATGTTTTATTTTTAATTACCTACTGTATGTCGTGTTGTTGCTTGCGAGCAAAGCACCAAGGCAAATTCCTTGTATTTATATATTCTTGGCCAATAAAATGTATTCAATTCAATTCAACTCAATCCAAGAAGCTTCTCGACCTGAAACGTTCCCCATTCCTTCTCCCCAGTAGAGATGCGGCCTGTCCCGCTGAGTTACTCCAGCATTTTGCGTCTACCTTAAATCTAAATTCTCCTTGCTTTGGAGCAAAGGACTTTCCCAATAACCCTCATACATCCTCCTACCTCTCCATTCTTGAGCACCCATCTCCTTCGGGCTGTGGAGGACTGAAGAAGGGTTTTGGCCCGAAACGTTGCCTATTTCCTTCGCTCCTTAGATGCTGCTGCACCCGCTGAGTTTCTCCAGCACCTTTGTCTACCTTCGATTTTCCAGCATCTGCAGTTCCTTCTTAAGCATTACGTAAATGTGACTGTTTTAACATGTTGGGACCCTCAACAACAAATAAAGGTCTGCTGCATCTTTCATGGCTGACAGCTCGGCAAAAAAAAAAAACCCCTGTAAGATCTTTCCTGTGTTAATAAAGAGAAACAACTGATCTTTGCCAGTAGAACTTGCAGCCTTATTTACAATGATATACTTGACAGATGAGGATGCTTGTGGTTTAAGACAGAAACATTTGAGAAACCACACACATTAACAGACAGTTAATTGAAACACCAGGGGAATAACATGATGGTTTTATTTAAAATTGGCCGCCTTTCCTCCATAAATGTATTAAAACTAAACTTGGCCACCACAATAATCACATGTGCACGCAGAAACTGCCACATGGAATACGGTGGAAGCTGTGGTAATTAAATGGAGTGGTTGACATTAATGTCGGACACATTTTTGGCAGTATTTTTCCAGGTAAGAGACAAAGATTGTAGATGAGAAGCCGAGAATGCCAGATGAGACCCGAGGATTCTTCTCATCCACTGTGTTCAATCCACTGTGCATTGCAACTGCTGTCAAGAATCTTTTCTTAAACCAATGACCTTCACAAGTGCACAGACAAAAGTCAGAAGCCAAGGAAGGTGGGGATAACCTCTGAGACTCAATGCTTAGTGTTGTTCACCACTCTATTATGGCAGGCAACACAAACTCCCACCAAAGTAAACATGCAGGTACGTCAGGCAGTGAAGAAAGCAAATGGCATGTTGGCCTTCATAAAGAGAGGATTTGATTATAGGGCCCTGGTGAGACCACACCTGGAGTATTGTGTGCAGTTTTGGTCTCCTAATTTGAGGAAGGACATCCTTGCTATTGAGGCAGTGCAGCGTAAATTCATGAGGTTAATCCCCGGGATGGCGGGACTGTCATATGAGGAAAGATTGGAAAGACTGGGCTTGTATTCACTGGAATTTAGAAGGATAAGAGGGGATCTTATAGAAACATATAAAATTATAAAAGGACTGGACAAGCTAGATGCAGGAAAAAATGTTCCCAATGTTGGGGGAGTCCAGAACCAGCAGCCAGTCTAAGAATAAAGGGGAGGCCATTTAAAACTGAAATGAGAAAAAAACTTTTCCCCCAGAGAGTTGTGAATTTGTGGAATTCTCTGCCACAGAATGCAGTAGAGGCCAATTCACTGGATGAATTTAAAAGAGAGTTAGATAGAGCTCTTGGGGCTAGTGGAATCAAGGGATATGGGGAGAAGGCAGGCACGGGTTACTGATTGTAGATGATCAGCCATGATCACAATGAATGGTGGTGCTGGCTCGAAGGGCCAAATGTCTTCCTCCTGCACCTATTTTCTATGTTTCTAAAAACTGTTCATGGGTTCTTCCCCCAGGTGCATGGCATTGATAACGAAAAATGTTTTCTGATGGCTACTCACAGGTTGTTTTGTTTGTCATGGGATAGACTGTAAATTTCATAAAGATCTCTGACCAATTGTAATGCAAACTGGAAAGACTAATTATGTATAATTATGGGACGTGGCCGGTGACTGGGTTCAATCCTGCCTGCAGGCACTGTCTGTACGGGGCTTGTTCATTCTCCGTTTGACCGCGTGGGTTTTTTACCGGGTGCTGCGGTTTCCTTCTGCATTCCAGAGACGTACAGGTTTGTAAGTTAAATGGCATCGGTAAAAATTGTAAACTGTTGCAAGTGTAGTGCTAGTGTATGCAGTGCTTGCTGGTCAGCACGGACTCAATGGGTTGAGGAGCCCGTTTCCGTGCTGCATCTCTAAAGCAAGCTAAAAAGTGAAGTAAAATAATAATAATTGTTGAATTTAACATTGAGCCCGGAGTTCCATAACAGGTATGATTTGAAAATCAGAGGCTGTTCCATTAAGTTTACATTCACAGAGGGGTCAGAGAATTGGAAAATTGAAGTGATAGGTGAAGCTCAGGATCACCAATGTTGAGGAGACCACAGCGTGATGATCACCAAATGCAGTGGAGTACATTGGGGGAAAAAAATGATTGAATCCCTACTTTTTTGTAAGGAGAGTCTGGGTCCCTTGAGAGAGGGAAGGAAGATGTGAAAGGTTAGGTGGTGCATCGCCAACACTTGCATGGGAAGGTGCCATGAGAAGTAGTGCAAGTGTCAGCGGAGATGCCAAAATAGTCAACGTCATGTTTTGCCTCATTATACTCCAGCTGCTAGATCTTCGTCCACTCACTTCTTACAATGTTACAAATGCTCATGAAAGAAACCAGGATTGGGCAGGAGTTGAGGCCTTTAGCTATACAGGGTTGGACAAGTTAGGACTTTATTCCTTGGAATGCAGGAAGACGATGGTGATCTTATAGAGGTATACAAGAACATGAGGGAAATAGAATAGATGCAGCATCTTTTACCTAGAGGAGGGGAATCAAGGGCCAGAGGACATATATTTCAGATGAGTGGAGAAAGATTGAATAGGATCCTGAGGGCCAACATTTTTACATGGAGGGTGGTGGTATATGGAATGAGTTGAGGATAGACACAAAATGCTGGAGTAACTCAGCGGGACAGGCAGTATCTCTGGATAGAAGGAATGGGTGACCTTTTGGGTCGAGACACTTCTTCTGAAGAATGGGTTCGACCCGAAACGTCACCTATTCCTTCTATCCAGAGATGCTGCCTGTCCCGCTGAATTACTCTGACATTTTGTGTCTATCTTTGGTTTAAACCAGCATCTGTAGTTTCTTCCTACACATATGGAATGAGCTGCCAGAGGAGGTAGTTGAGGCAGATACAAGAACAACATTTAAAATACATTTGAAGAGGTACTTGGACAGGAAAGGTTTAGAGGGATTGTGGCCAAATGTGGGCAGGTGGGACTCATAGATGGGGCAGCTGGTCGGCATGGGCAAGTTGGGCCGAAGAGCCTGCTTCTGAGCTGTGCGATGCCATAACTCTGAACACTGATGTGAAGTTATGGGAAACTGCACCTTACTTCGATCGGACTTGTGATAGACAGGAAATGTTATGTATGTGTGTGTACCTGTGTGTACTATGACTATTTTAAAATCAGTGTTGAGAGTAAATTCTTCACCGTCATTAACATTTCTTATCAACATGGCATCTCCTTTTCCTCCTCCTCTTTAAAATCAGCAATTTGAACCGTTAAAATCCGAGGTGATGGAAACATGACCCGAAAGTAGAAAATGCTGGAAATCCTCAGCAGTTTCGTGAAATCAGACATTGTTTTGAATTATTAAACAACTTTGTTTCATGATCTTTGAGCCCCTGAATGTCAGCGGCGTAGTGTTACCCACATAGCGAAGGGAATCTGAGGTAACCCAGTGTCATTTTTTGGAGTGTTTCCCCGTTTATAATTTTACCCTGACTCAATGAGCATAACTGTGAAAAGCAAGTGTTACATTTCATGCACAGCAGCTTACATCTTTATGCAAGCTGTGTCCTCTGAAGGAAAGCTCTAAGTAACTTGCAAGTAAAAACAATATTTTATGCTGAATATTTTATGCTGAAACAGAAGTGAAAGATGGTTGTTGAATAGACAGTGACTTCAAATGACTGTTGGATGCATAGACCATTATAACGGGTTGGCTCAAATTAGCCCATTTGAATGCTAATATTCAGTGGTTATATGGTTAATGATTGTTATGATGTGAAGAGTCTATACTAGCATTCCAGGGCTGCCAACATTGGGTGAGAGTTAGGAGTGAGAAATTGCGAGAGACAAAGCCCGAGGGTGCATAGCGACCGGGGGGGGGGGGGGGGGGGGGGGGGGGGGGGGGGGGGGGGGGGGGGGTGGGGGGGGGGTTGGGGGGGTTGGGGGGGGGGGGGTTGGGGGGGGGGGTGTCCCCCTCCCATTGGTACGGAACATTTGCATTTTTCAGCTTGAAATTATGCAATATGCATACTGTAGCGAGTTTTTTAACTTACACTTGAATGCAATATATATGCTTTAAATTGGATTGGAGCATTTTTGAAAGGGGGGAGGATGTGCGATCATTGATCACTGGCCTTGGGGGTACCTGGTGAGGGAGTGGAGCAACCGAGTAGGGAGAGGGTGTGGAAGAAGGGTGTCCCCCCTCCCAGGGTAAGAACTTTTTGAAATTTGATGTATTAAAATCATGTTTTAGTGCACTGTAGAAGTATGATTTCAATGTTTTTTGTATGAAGTATTTTTAAGGTAACTTTTTAAGGGGTAACTTTATCCGCACAAAGGGTCCACACGTGTCAATTGGCCTGCACTGCCTTCTGTGGCAGAGAATTCCACAGATTCACAACTCTCTGCGTGAAGAAAGTTTGTTCTCATCTCAGTCCTAACTGGCCCCCCTTTATTCTTAAACTGTGACCCATGGTTCTGAATGCCCCCAACATCGGGAACATTTTACCTGCAGTTACAGTAAGTGAAAATCTAGCAGGCAAGCAGGATGCTTTCACCAACCACCCCCATTTGAAGTCCACTATCTTCCACCGTATCTACCCAATGCTCGGAACTTACTTCCAGCAGCCACTGGTTGTCCTCCAGGATGCACCGAGCCACAGCCTGATCCATGCCGGTCACCTGGGCGAATTCGGCACAGAGACTCTCACGGCAGCGGCGCAATACTTCGACGCCTCCGACGGCCCGGGTCTCTTGCACTGGGGCTGCTCCATGGCCGGAGCTGCAGTGAACGACTCGCCAGCTCGGCAAACACTCGCCAGCCCCGCTCCCCGTCCGCATCTGTCCCCGCCGCTGCTTCTGCTTCCAACACCCGCAGCCCATGCAGTTGATATGAGTTTTGAAATTTTCGTTGATCACAGAATTTCTCACAACAGTGCGAGAGAAATTTGTGATCAGCGTGAGAATTTGGTGAAATGCGTGATTCTCACGCTCAATGCATGGGAGTTGGCAGCCCTGCCACTCTATCCCCCTCTCCCTCTCCCCCCCTCTCTCTCCTCTCTCTCCTCTCTCTCTCCCCTCTCTCTTCCCCCTCTCTCTCCCATTCTCTCCTACCCTTCCCTCTCCCTCTCTCTCCACCTCTCTTCTCTCCCCTCTCTCTCTCCCTCCTACCTCACTCTCATCCCTCTCTCACCCCCCTCTCTCTCTCCCCCCTCTCTTCCGCTCTTTCTCCTCTCAACCCCCCTCTCTCTCCCCCTCTCTCTCCCCTCCCCCTCTCTATCTCCCCTCCCCTCTCTCTCCTCTCTCCCCTGTCTCACTCTCTCCGCTTCCCTCTTTCTCTCTCCCCCTCTCTCTCTCTCACCCCTCTCCCCCCCTCGCTCTCTCCCCCTCTCTCTCTTCCCCCTCTCTCCCTCCCACCTCACTCTCCCCCCCCTCTCTCTCTCTCTCTCTCCCCCCTCCCCCCTCCCTCTCTCTCCCCTCTCTTTCCCCTAACTCTCTCTTCCCCCTCTCTCTCTCTCCCCCCACCTCTCTCTCCTCTCTCTCCCCCTCTCTCTCTCCCTCTCCCTTCCCCCTCTCTCCCTCCCCCTCCTCTACCCCACTCTCTCTCCCCCCCTCCTCTCTCTCCCCTCTCTCCCTCTCTCTCCTTTCTCTTTCCCCTAACTCTCTCTCCCCTCTCTTTCCCCTAACTCTCTCCCCCTCCCATTCTTCTCTCTCTCTCCCTCTCTTCCCCCCTCCTCTCTCTATTTATCCCTCCCTCTCTATCTCTCCCTCTCTCTCCCTCTCTACACACTCTCCCCTCTCTCTCTGTCTCTCCTCTCTCTCTTCCCCCTCTCTCTCTCATCTCTCTCTCCCTCTCTCTCCCTCATTCCTCCCTCCCACCTCACTCTCCCCCTGGCTCTCTCTCCCCTCTCTCTTTCTCCTCTGTATCTCTCTATCTTTCCCCTTCTCTCCCTCTCTCTTTTACCACCCCTCTCTCTTCCCCCTCTCTCTCCCATTCTCTCCTACCCTCTCCTCCCTCTGCACCCCCTCTCTCTTCCCTCTTTCCTCCCTCTCACTCCTCTCTCTTCCCTCTCTCTCTTCCCCCCTTCTCCCACCTCACTCTCCCCCTCTCTCTCCCCTCCTCTCTCTCCCCTCCTCTCCCTCTTCTCTCTCTCCATTCACGCCCCCTCTGTCTCTCCCCTCTCTCTCCTCTCACCCCCTCTTCCCCCCCCCCGTCTCCCTGTCTTCTTCCCCTCTCTCTCTCTCTCTCCACCTCCCTTGAGAGTCTGTCCCTTCGGCACAGAGACTCTCGCGGCAGCGGCAGCGGCGCAACGCCTCCGACGGCCCGGGACACTCGCACTGTCCGGAGTGCTCCATGGCCGGAGCTGCATCGAGTAACTCGTCAGCGCCGCAAACAATCGACAGCGCTGCAAACACTCGCAGCCCGGCTCCCCGCATCTGTTCCCGCCGCTGGTTCTGTTCCCATCCCTCCCGCAGCCCCGGCTCTCCAACACCCGCGGACCATGCACTTTATCCGAGTTTTGAAATTTTCGTTGATCACAAAATTTTTCACCACTGAGCGTGAGAAATTTCTGATCAGCGTGAGGGCGTGAGAGTTTGCTTGAGGGCGTGAGTCTCACGCTCAAAGCGTGAGAGTTGGCAGCCCTGCATTCTAAGGTAGACAAAAATGCTGGAGGAACTCAGCGGGTGAAGGGCCTGTCCCACTTGGGCAACATTTACGGGACATCATTTACGTGTCATGACGCGCATGGCGTGCATTAAGCGCGCATGGCGTGCATTATGCGCACATGGTGCCACCTGCGTGATGCGCAAATAACGCCTTGAGGCAGCATCAATGGAGAGAAGGAATAGGCGACGTTTCGGGTCTCAACTCAAAATGTCGCCTTTCCTTCTCTCCATAAACGCTGAGTTCCTCCATAATTTTGGTCTACCTTCGATTTATCCAGCATCTGCAGTTCTTTCTTAGACATACTAGCATTCCATGTCATTAAATGCTAGTATGTCTAAGAAATTAAATGTCATTAAATGCTAGTGTCAAAGAATAGCAACGCCTCGGAATTAGAGGGGGATTTATCTACTCATTATTGCGATTAATGATTTGAGTGCCCATCGTTCAGCAGAGATATTTTGATTCAATGGTAAGATGCACTCACTTCACATTATGTGCCCTACTTCCAAAAACAAAACAGTTATTTCAATGTGTGTCCCTGAGACTGGTAAACCAAGTGAGAAATGTACTGAAGGAAAGGCACATTAAGTTAGAAAGTCTATTCACAATCATTCCAAACTACTCCAGAACATCCAAAATGACAGTGTTCATTTCAGTGCTGCACTGGAGGTCTGCTGAGCAATCACACTGAAAAAGAGATGGAGACGTTATTGGCTATATAGGAGCCAGGTAGAAGAATAGAAGAAAGAGAGAAAGCACAATTATAGATTGCCAGTGGTAGTTAAATAGTTTGAAACTACAATCCCCCTTTAAAATAGTTAATGAAAAATTTAAATATCTAGGAATCTACGTAACTAAGACATACTTCTTTATTTAAATTAAACTTTCCTCCTTTACTGAATAAATTACATAAGAATATTCAGTATTGGAAAACACTCCCTATCTCAATGTTTGGTAGATTTAATGCTATAAAAATGATTTTTCTACCGCAATTATTGTACCTCTTTCAATCAATCCCGATATACCTTCCAAAATTTTTTTAATTAAAAGGTGGAATCCATCGTCACTAACTTTATCTGGGATTATAAAAATCACAGAATAAGCAAAAAACATTTATGCAAATCAAAGACAAATGGAGGTTTAGCTTTACCGAATTTCATGTTTTATTTCTGGGCAGTTAACATTAAAAATATGAACTTTTGGTTGGAAGAAATGGACCAGCAACCAGACTGGTTAAAGATGGAAAAGGAAGGAAGACTGTTTACCCTTTGAAATTGGCTCGATTCTATTTGCTCCCACAAAATTGAACAAAAACACCTACAGTGAAAACCCTATAATATACAGTGGTATACGAATTTGGAAACAATTAAAAAAGACTTTAAAATTGAATAATTTATCACTCTTTCTTCCCATTGTAAACAACCCTGCATTTAAACCTTCTATGTTGGATAAAGATTTTTTACAATGGAAAAATCATGGAATTAAAAAGATGGGTCATCTCTATAGGAAACAAACTTACGGACTCCACTCAAATTACTATTTCAGATATTTACAACTTAGAGATTATGTTAAATCAAATACACAAGACTACAGAACTAGAGATCCAGAAACTCTTGATGAATGTTTGAATAAGCATCCTAATACAGATAAATTAATATCTCATATCTATAATTTCCTATTAGATAGTGAGGCACCACCGACGGAATTATATAGGCAAACATGGGAAAATGAACTAGGCCAACCAATAATGAAGATATTTGGGACGAAAGTTTACAACATATACATCAATGCTCGTTAAATGCCAGATATTCTTTAATACAATTTAAAGTATTACATAGGTTAAATTGCTCAAAAACGAAATTAAATAGTTTTTAAATCTTCCCACATAATTCTCCTATTTGTGAAAAATGGCAGCATTTAGAGGCTAACAACTCACACATTTGTAAATTGTATAAAAATTTAAAATCTTTGGACGGAAATTTTAAAAATAATTTCGGAAGTTGTCAACACCCAATTGGATCCCGACTCAAAACTAATAATACTAGGAATATCAGAACAAAGCCTAACACTTACTACAAGCCAAATAAACTTTCTCGACTATAGTATAATAACTGGGAAAAATCTAAAATCAGTACCGGAATCAGTAACAGAATCAAAGGATATGGCCAGAAAGCAGGAACGGGGTACTGATTTTAGATGATCAGCCATGATCATATTGAATGGCAGTGCTGGTTCAAAGGTGCCGAATAGCCTACTTCTGCACCTATTTTGTATGTTTCTAGTGGAAACATCCTCTCCACATCCACTCCATCATTGAGTCCCATATTGTGCCAGGAATCCTTTACATATCTGACCATTCAATACATAACAAACACATCCCACAACACTTGATGTAACAATCCAACATGTACTCAGTCCTTCATGAGAATGAAGCCACAACCATAACTTGAACCACATCCTACATGGTTTAGTTCTTTCTGTGTTAAGTATATATCCATTATGAAGTGGTCACACATACTTAAAAATAAAACAATTTTTTGAAAGCACAGATTTTTGCTGGGTTTATGGAACACATCAATGCAAGCATCAAGAAAATAAAGTTATTCAATGAACAACTATGGAGAACATTCCCAGCCTCCTTCCCAGTGACAGCTAAGATGTGTTTACTTGTGCATTTCACTACTAATAAATCGTCTCACCAGATGCGTCATTTCAAGCGCTCATTTACAGTGTTGAACTTGGATCACACACAAACAGGCTGTGTTTCCACTTGAACATTTGTCAGTACTTGTATCGTTCTGCTCCCTCACAATGCAAACTATTTCCACCACACCCGCCATCCTATAATTCAAATGCAAACATTATGGAACGAACAAAGTGCGAGCAAGAATGACTCTAATTCCAAAAGCAAGCTGGCATGAAGACAAACATCTATACTGGTGAAAATGTGGATATTTAAGCATTCCAGCACAGTCAAGAATAGTTTAGGATTGATATATGTGCATCAACGAGAAAGTGGGACAAGGGAAAAGGAATAGGAAAGCCAATGAAGGGCTGAAATGAAGTAATTTGGAAGGAGGTTTACATGTCGGCATAAACACCGACATAGATTATGCAGTGGGTTCGGAGAGAGGAGGAGAACTTCTTCAAAGTAGCTTCGGAGAGAGGTCTTGACCCGAAACATCGCCTATAGATGCTGCCTCACCCGCTGAGTTTCTCCAGCATTTTTTGTCTACCGCCGACTTAGATTAGTTGGACTGAATGGGCTCTTGTCAAGTTGTGAGTCAATGTCATCTGAAACATGTAAAATGATTTAAAAATTAGGATTAATGATTGGATTATTATTTATTCTTATGGCAGCATTGTACAGGAATTTCACATACTATTTCTCATCTATTTCTATAATGCAGAAGAAGGCAGGCAGATTTATTTTTACTTAGAAGTGAAACAATGACTGGAGTCAATGACAATGGCTGGGGAGGAGTAGGCACTGAGAGTGTGGTGTTTGTATAGTGAATCATCAAGTTCAAGTTCAAGTTAGTTTATTGTCATGTGTCCCTGTATAGGACAATGAAATTCTTGCTTTGCTTAAGCACACAGAAAATAGTAGGCATTTACTACAAAACAGATAAATGTGTCCATATACCATGATATAAATATATACACACATGAATAAATAAACTGATAGTGCAAATAACAGAAAGTGGTTGGTAATAATCAGAGTTTTGTCCGAGCCAGGTTTAATAGCCTGATGGCTGAGGGGAAGTAACTATTCCTGAACCTGGTTGTTGCAGTCTTCAGGCTCCTGTACCTTCTACCTGAAGGTAGCAGGGAGATGAGTGTGTGGCCAGGATGGTGTGGGTCTTTGATGATACTGCCAGCCTTTTTGAGGCAGCGACTGCGATAAATCCCCTCGATGGAAGGAAGGTCAGAGCCGATGATGGACTGGGCAGTGTTTACTACTTTTTGTAGTCTTTTCCTTTCCAGGGCGCTCAAATTGCCGAACCAAGCCACGATGCAACCGGTCAGCATGCTCTCGACTGTGCACCTGTAGAAGTTAGAGAGAGTCTTCCTTGACAATCCGACTCTCCGTAATCTTCTCAGGAAGTAGAGGCGCTGATGTGCTTTTTTGATGATTGCATTAGTGTTCTCGGACCAGGAAAGATCTTCAGAGATGTGCACGCCCAGGAATTTGAAGCTCTTGACCCTTTCAACCATCGACCCGTTGATATAAATGGGGCTGTGGGTCCCCCTCCTACTCCTTCCAAAGTCCACAATCAGTTCCTTGGTTTTGCTGGTGTTGAGGGCCAGGTTATTGCGCTGGCACCATATGGACAGTTGCTCGATCTCTCTTCTGTACTCTGACTCATCCCCATCAGTGATACGCCCCACAATAGTGGTGTCGTCAGCGAACTTGATGATGGAGTTCGCACTGTGGTTCGCTACGCAGTCATGGGTATAGAGTGAGTACAGCAGGGGGCTGAGCACGCAGCCTTGAGGTGCTCCCGTGCTGATTGTTATTGAGGCTGACACATTTCCACCAATACGAACAGACTGTGGTCTGTGGACGAGGAAGTCAAGGATCCAGTTGCAGAGGGATGCGCAGAGACCCAGTTCTGCGAGTTTGGTAACCAGTTTGGAGGGGATGATTGTGTTAAATGCCGAGCTGTAATCAATGAATAACAGCCTGACATATGAGTTTTTGTTGTCCAAGTGGTCCAGTGCGGAGTGGAGGGCCAGCGAGATCGCATCCACCGTTGATCTGTTGTGGCGGTACGCGAACTGCAGTGGGTCCAGGTTTTTGTCGATGTAGGAGTTGATTTGCTCCATGATCAACCTCTCAAAGCACTTCATCACCACCGGCGTTAGTGCCACTGGTCGATAGTCATTGAGGCATGTCTGTGGTAAATTTTTCGCTATACCACAGTTCACGTGACATTAACAAACTAATTCCAATATTAGTTGAAACTCATCTTCTTGGTCTGTATCAACCAAACCTGAACACACTGTCTAATTTGTACTCTATCCACATTCTGCAGACAGCACGATAAACAGCTGGCTTCAGTGAACCATGCAATAGCGCAGGTCAACGAGATGTAGATTGAAACAGATAAAAGTAGCTGGCTTCAGCTATACCCTTTCATCTCTACAATCTGGGAAAACTTGAAAGGACAAGGTCATTTCCTACAAATTAGGCCAGTAACCTTTAGTAACACACAGTAGCATTACAACATGTCAGTTTGTTGCTATCATCTCTCTTGCATCACAGAATACACTTCCAAATGGTCTTTTCTCCAACAAAGCAGGGCAGTGTCATCCTTCTGCCTCAGGCTTTTTCAGATCTAGTACAAACCCACTCTGCCCTAGATTAGAAAAGCAGATCACCAGGGCTTCGGCGGTAAAAGAAAAATCATCATAATTTGCAGGCAACTTTGAAATATTGTATATCAGCTGAATGAAATGTCCCCCTCCCCCACCCATACCTTAAAGTGGCAAACCAATTCTCTGCATCATTTCTTCAGCTCTGATTGATAAAAAAAACATCTATTGATGATCATCCAAGAACATTGGAGCTGTGCCAATTTTCTAATTGCTAGAAACAAAGGCACGGGCAAAAGTGGCTTTAGTCCATATGCGATCTTTTCCCTCCTCTTCTGCAGATAATTAGCAGGCTTTAAATATCCTTGTGATATGACCCACATTGTGAAAGGGATCTGATTTATGCTGAGTGGGTTGATCTAAGTCCGGACTGGTTTCATCATAAACTTCCCGCCGACATCATGGTGAGCCGCGGCCCATCCCATCGACAAGCCTGGCTTGTGCCGTGAAGCCGAACGTCCCAGCGGGCAGGCCGCCGAGAGCGAGGAGGGACATGGACCACTGAGAGTATAGGATGACCACCGCGAGAAATCGCCGAGATTAGGGTCCAGTGCAGCTGAGAGATTAGGGGTCCAGTACAGGCAAGCGTGAGGAGGGGCACACATCGCTGAGATTGAAGAAGGACTGCCGCGAGCAATCGCTGAGACAATAAGGGTCAGTGTGCAGGGGACCAGAGTGCAGGGGACCAGAGTGCAGGGGACCAGAGTGCAGGGGACCAGAGTGAAAGAGACCAGTGCAGGGAACCAGAGTGCAAGAGACCAGTGCAGGGGACCAGAGTGCAGGGGACCAGAGTACAGGGGACCAGAGTGCAGGGGACTGGAGTGCAGGGGACTAGAGTGCAAGAGGCCAGAGTGCAGGGGGCTAGAGTGCAAGGGACCAGAGTGCAGGGGACTAGAGTGCAGGGAACCAGAGTGCAAGAAACCAGAGTGCAGGGGACCAGAGTGCAGGGGACTAGAGTGCAAGGGACCAGAGTGCAAGAGACCAGAGTGCAGGGGACTAGAGTGCAGGGGACTAGAGTGCAAGAGACCAGAGTGCAAGAGACCAGAGTGCAAGAGACCAGAGTGCAGGGGACCAGAGTGCAGGGGACCAGAGTGCAGGGGACCAGAGTGCAGGGGACTAGAGTGCAGGGGACTAGAGTGCAAGAGACCAGAGTGCAGGGGACTAGAGTGCAGGGGACTAGAGTGCAGGGGACTAGAGTGCAGGGGACTAGAGTGCAAGAGACCAGAGTGCAGGGGACCAGAGTGCAAGAGACCAGTGCAGGGGACTAGAGTGCAAGAGACCAGTGCAGGGGACTAGAGTGCAGGGGACTAGAGTGCAGGGGACCAGTGCAGGGGACCAGTGCAGGGGACTAGAGTGCAAGTGACCAGTGCAGGCGACTAGAGTGCAGGGGACTAGAGTGCAGGGGACTAGAGTGCAAGAGACCAGAGTGCAGGGGACTAGAGTGCAGGGGACTAGAGTGCAGGGGACTAGAGTGCAGGGGACTAGAGTGCAAGAGACCAGTGCAGGGGACTAGAGTGCAGGGGACCAGTGCAGGGGACTAGAGTGCAGGGGACTAGAGTGCAAGAGGCCAGTGCAGAGACTAGAGTGCAAGAGACCAGTGCAGGGGACTAGAGTGCAAGAGACCAGTGCAGGGGACTAGAGTGCAGGGGACTAGAGTGCAGGGGACCAGTGCAGGGGACTAGAGTGCAGGGGACCAGTGCAGGGGACTAGAGTGCAAGAGACCAGTGCAGGGGACTAGAGTGCAGGGGACCAGAGTGCAGGGGACCAGTGCAGGGGACTAGAGTGCAGGGGACCAGTGCAGGGGACTAGAGTGCAGGGGACCAGTGTTGCTGAGAGCGAGGGGTGGCCGCCACAAGCAACCGTCCCTTGTGCCGACCGCAGCTGACAGTGAAGGGGCCAGTGCAGCTGAGAGATTAGGAGTCCACAAAGAGCAACCTGGCCCGGGACCAGCAAGAACGTAGAGGTACCGCTGAGTACAAAGACGGGCCTGGTGGGGTCCACATGCAGCCAGGTGCAACAGCAGGCTTGGTTCACCGCTGCAAGCAGAAGATAAGACTGTTCGATTAACGTTTATTAATATTGTCAGCCCCAGAAACCTGGTGATTCTTCGTGTATTCCCCAGGCGAGGTCTGCTGTATGATTTTACCAGGTTGAATAGAAAACAAAGAATTACATTGTACCCGTGTACATGTGACAATAAAATATCATTGAATCATTCGGCAGACATAATCCTCTTGAGTGCGGATTTATAACAATGTGAATAATGAATGTTTCCTTTATTTGCGGCTGTATTACGGATCCTGGGACTCTGCCCATTATTATAGACATTCCACTGAGGAAATAGCGTGTATCCCATTAATAGTATATGTCTGTCAGACTACTCTCATTCTTCTGAATCATGCAAGTATAAATCTAATTTATTCTCCTCAAACAGTGTTTTTGTTTCCTACCTAAAGAAGAATGTACTTGCTTCTGCAAAGACTTCCTGTTATATACTTCGATCAGGTCTCCCCTCAACTTCCAGTGTTCCAGACAAAACAATCCAAATATGTCCAACCTCTTCCTGTAGCTAATAGCTCCGAATCCAGACATAATTCTGGTAAACCTCCTACACATCTTTTCCAAAGCCTAGACATCCTTCCTGTAATTGGGCAATCCGAACCGCAGGCAATACTCCAAACTGCAGCGAAATCAGTCCTATAAAACTTCAAGGGTTTCAAAGGTTTCAAAGGCTTTTTATTGTCACGTGTACCAATTAAGGTGTAGTGATATGCACATTACCATACAGCCATACTGAAAAAAAGCAACAAGACAGACAACTATATAAAAGTTAACATAAACATCCACCACAGCAGATTTCCCACATTCCTCACTGTGATGGAAGCCAATAAAGTCTAATCTACTTCCTCTTTATTCTCCCGCCGTCGTGTCAGTCGAACCATCGGCCACGGTGATCGATGCTCCCCCAGCCGGTGGTCGAAGACCCCGCATCGGGGCGGTCGAGGCTCGTGCCGCTTGGAGTTCCCGAAGTCGGTTGCAAGCTCCGTGATGTTAGGTCCGCAGGTCCCGCGGTGGAGCTCTCGAAGTCGGCCTCCAGCAAAGGCCGCCAGCTCCTCGATGTTAGGCCGCAGTGCGGATGGAGATACGATACGTAAAAAAACATCGCATCTCCGCCGAGGTAAGAGATTAGAAAAAGTTTCCACCAACTCCCCCACCACCTCCCACCCCCCATGTAAAACAAGCTAAAGAACACTAAAAACATACATTTAACACTCAAACAACAAAGAAGGAAGGGACAGACAGACTGTTGTCAAGGCAGCCATTGCTGGCGCCACCCTGTGGATCATGGCTTCCTGATTCTTATTCTCAAATTCATGATGAAAGAAGGTTCTTTACCACTCCATCTACATGTATTGCCATTTTCAGGGTCCCCAAGATCCCTCTGCACATAGATGCTGGTAAGGGCCATGCCATTAATTGTACAGTATATTTCTCGCTTGCACTCAACTTCCCAAAGTGCCACATCTCACACTTGCTTGGATTAAAATCCATCAGCCATTCCTGCAGCTGATCTATACCCCGCCGTATACTTGGACAGCCGCAACCTCACTGTCCGCAACCTCAGCAATCTTGGTGTTATTTACAAATGGACAAACCAACCCGTCTATATTTACATCCAGGTCTATTATATACATGACAATCAGCAATGGTTCCAGCACGGATCGGTGTGAAACTCTATTGGTTTTCGGCCTGAATATTGTCGTTCCACCACACACAGTTTTCCATCAGTAAACCAGTTCTGAAATGTCAGTTTTTCACGTTATGTGCGTGCAAATACAAAAGTCCCTAATTTGTAGTCTATCTAATGCAGCCTTTTATTTTTGTGCTCTAACCTTGGACTCCTCATGAGGTGCAGCAGTGGAGCTCAATTCCCCAGAAATTATGCAGCATAACAGGTCTTAAAGACCAGGCTGCCAGAGGCAAATCTAGGTATTAGATAACATTCACTTTATGTACATGTAAATGTATTTATATATCAGCTGTATGTCTAGACATACAAATGATACATAATTACAATGACATGTGTGTCTAATTACATTAGACATAGTCTGATATGAGTTTAAATAAATAGTGTAAGTGTTTTTCAATACTTTCATTTTGGTTTTGTTAACATAATTTGTATAGCAGATTAACTGATTGATTTATAATAGTTTTTTTTTTAATGTTTCCCATTGATTCTGACAAGCAAGGACATTTTGGTTCAGTTTAGTTTATTGTCACGGGTACCGAGGTACAGTGAAAAGCTTTTGTTACGTGCCAACCAGTTAGCAGAAGGAGAATACATGATTACAATCGAGCCATTTACAGTGTATAGATATATGATGAGGGAATGACGTTTAGTGCAAGGTAAAGCCAGCAAAGTCCAATCAAGGATAGTCCGAGAGTCATCAAAGATCTTGAGAGTAGTTCAGCACTGCTCTCTGGTTGTGGTAGGATGTTTCAGCTGCCTAATAATAGCTGGGAAGAAACTGTCCCTGAATCTGGAGGTGGGCGTTTTCACATTTCTATAACGTTTGCCTGATTTTTAGTTTTAGTTTAGTTCAGAGATACAGCGCGGAAACAGGCCCTTTCGGCCCACCGGGTCCGCGCCAACCAGCGATCCCCGCACATTAACACTATCCTATACCCACTAGGGACAAAATTTATATTTACCAAGCTAATTAGCCTACATACCTGTACGTCTTTGGAGTGTGTGGGAGGAAACGGAAGCTCTTGGAGAAAACCCACGCAGGTCATGGGGAGAACATACAAACTCCGGACAGACAGCACCCGTAGTCGGGATCGAACCCGGGTCTCCGGCGCTGCATTCGCTGTAAGGCTGCAACTCTACCGCTGCGCCACCGTGCACTGCGCCACTGTGCCGTCTGAGTGGAGAGAGGAGCTGAGGGACCTATGTTAGCTGTGCTCCACATGTTGATAGCTGGCTGGACCAGAGCATTAGCTCTCAGAGATATATTTTGTGCATAAGCATGTAAGCATACGGTCACCAAGGATCAGGCCAGCATCAGGATGGATCTGCTTAAGATTAGGTGTAGGTTTCCAGCAGAACTCAGCATATGGAAGTCACTGCCTGCTGGAAATTTGCAGCCAAAATATACAAGAAGATTTCCCTGGACTTGTGCACCTGGATAACCAGGAAGCTGGAGCACCATTGTGATCTTTCACTATTACCACTGGTACTGAATCTGATCTGACACTTTTAAATCACTTTGTTTAGAGCACCCTGCAGGTTCATTCTCAACACAACTCTGGACAAAATAAATGAGTCAAGCAATGACAAGACGTGGCCTTAAACTACAGCTGTCGGCTTCATGGGGTTTACCCTCATTCACTGGTTGACTTCTCGCCCGAGTTCTGAAATCAATTATAATACTGCAATACTATTATGTGCAAGTAGAAAATAGAAATTCTGATGCCTTTTCAGTGCATTATGTACTTCAAAATAATCCTACATGACACCAAAATTATCCCCTTTTTGCAAAAGAAACATTGACCAAACAGTGAGACTTCCATACATTGTGTAAATCCATTAACCATCATCAAAATAATGAATGGACAGGGAAACCACTTTGAATCCTTTGGGGAAAATCCTATCTTCAATTGGAACTGATAGTAAGGTTAGATATGGCCACAAATTAAAACATGCAAATCTGCCAAATGTTTTCTCGAGTGATTATAAACACTGGCAGATGAATGGGAGAGCGAGTTATTTTTAAACTAAAGTACAGAGGGACTTGGACAGGTTGGGCGTGTGGGCAGAGAAGTAGCAGATGGAATACAGCATAGCAAAGTGCTTAATCATGCATTTTGGCAGTAGGAATAAAGGCATCGACTATTTTCTAATTGGGGTAAAGCTTCTGAAATCAAAATGGAAAGACACTTGGGGGTGCTGCTGCAGGATTCCCAAAAGTTTAATTTCCAGGTTGAATCGGTAGTAAGGAAGGCAAATGCAACATTAGCATTTATTTCAAGAAGACTAGAACATAAAAACGGACGTACAGAATGCTGACGATTTATAAGGCACTTGTCAGGCCACATTTGGTATATTGTGAGCTATTTTGGGCAGCATATCTGAGGAAGGATGTGCTGGCATTGGAGAGGGTCCAGAACAAGTTTACACAAATCTTTCCAGGGATGATTGGGTTAACGAATGATCAGAGCTCTGGTCCTGTACTCGCTGAAGTTTGGAAGGGTGAGAGGCTATCTCATTTCAAGTTACTGAATAGTGAAAGGCTTGGATAGAGTGGATGTGGAGAGAATGTCTCCACTAGTGGAATAGCCTAGGACCAGAGAGCATAGCCTTGGAATAATAGGTAATGAGAAGGAATTTCTTTAGCCAGAGGGTGATGAATCTGTGGAATTCATCGCCTCAGACGGCTGTGGAGGCCAAGTCGTTGGGCATTTTTAAAGCGGAGATTGACAGGTTCTTGATTAGTACGGGTGTCAAAGGTTACAGGGAGAAGGCAGAAGAAGGGGTTGGGACGGGAAAGAGATCAGACACGATTGAGTGATGGAGTAGACCCAATGGGCTGAATGGCCTCATTCTGCTCCTATGACGTGAACTCATGAACTTTATTATGGAATCAATTGACGGCTCCTCCTTCTTTTCAAGTTGGCATCAATGAGATCAATGGCAAAAGAGTCACTATTTTTAGAAAAGTTATCCTCAACAAAGTGCACTCAAAGAATATTGCTGTTGCTTAGATGAAAAGGTGAAACAACTGCTAAACACTCAAGGACCCAGGAAAAAAAACTCCTAGTTACAAGACCTCGTGCTGCATCCTGCTGGACCTAGCCATCACCCCAGACACAAAGCAGATCTGGCCCCTTTCTCCAACACATCAGTAAACTACTGCTGGGCACAAAGGTGAGTTAAGTGCTGGATTAAAGGGTCAGATATGGATTCTCTGGTGCGCTGGGTGTCAATGAGCAGAATGGCGAGCTGAGCTGTAAATGGCTGGCCGCCAGCAATTGAAACCACGTTATTTGCAAGGGTGGTTGCAGTTTCAAATCTACCTAAACACCACGATAACATCGGTCTTCATCAAGTTGTCAAAACACCTCCCAAAATCTGTTACCCATGTCACCGAGAAGAGCAAGGCAAATAGTTGTTGATGGACACAAAAAGCTGCAGTAACTCAGCGGGTCCAACAGCAACTCTGGAGAAAAGGAATAGGTGACATTTCGGGTCGAGAACCTTCTTCACTGAGTGAAAGGGACACGAGAGATATAGATGGTGATGTGGGGAGATATAGAATACATCAATGAAATATATGCATAAAAGTAATGATGATAATGGGAACAGGCCATTGTTAGCTGTGAACTAGGTGAAAACCAGTTACAGACAATGAGACTCAACAAGGCGGTTTTGAAGTAAGTACAAGGACTTGCGTGGGTGAAGGACAGAGAGAGAGGGGATGCAGGGGTACCTTGAAGTTAGAGAAATCATTTATCATACCGTTGGGTTGTAAGCTGCCCAAGCGACATAAGAGGTGCTGTTCCTCCCATTTGCATTTGGCCTTACTCTGACAATGGAGGAGGCCCAGGACAGAAAGGTCAGTGTGGGAATGGGAAGGGGCTTTAAAGTGTTTGGCCACAGGGAGGTCAGATAAGTCCAGGTGGACTGAGCAAAGGTGTTCTCAGTGAAACGATCTACGTTTGCTCTCGCCGATGTATAAGAGTCCGCACCTTGAACAACGGATACAGTAGATGAGGTTGCAGTAGGTGCAAGTGAACCTCTGTCTCACCTGAAAGGACAATCAGGGTCCTTGGACAGAGTCTAGGGAGGAGGTATAGGGACAGGTGTAGGCAATAGTTGCTACTTTTAAATTCCCATTCTTTACAGGGATGACTGGGTTTCCCAAGCTGTCTAAGGAAGATGAGGAAACCTTTATCAAAGTTCTGCTTTCTGCTTTCCGCAGAAACCGTTCCCTCAGCAACTCCCTGGTTAACTCATCCCTTCCCAACCAAACCGCCCCCTCCCCAGGTACATTCCCCTGCAACCGCAGGAGATGCAATACCTGTCGCTATACGTCCTCCCTCGACTCTGTTCAGGGACCCCGACAGTCTTTTCAGGTGAGGCAGAGGTTCACTTGCACCTCCTCCAGCCTCATCTACTGTCTCTGCTATTCTATGTGTGGATTCCTGTATATCGGCGAGACCAAGTGCAGACTTGGCAATCGTTTCGCTGAACACCTCCGCTCAGTCCGCCTGGGCTGTGCGATCAGTTGCTACTTTAACTCCCTCTCCCATTCCCATACTGATCTTTCTGTCCTGGGCCTCCTCCACTGTCAGAGTGAGGCCACAAGCACGTTGGAGGAACAGCACTTCATATTTCGCTTGGGCAGCTTGCACCCCAGCGGTATGAACATTGATTTCCCTAACTTCAAGTAACCTTTGCTTTTCCCCTCTCCGACCCTCCCTCACCTTAGTTCTCCAACTAGTTTTGCAGTGCTCCTGATTCATTTTAATGTGTATCTGCCTCATTGTCACCTTCCCCTTTGCCATCAATGAACCTTTGTACATTTCCTTGGTCATCGTCTGCTTTGATCCGTCTTTATCACACCTTACATCTCTTTGTATCCTTCCATATGTCTAGATTCCCCCTCAGTCTGAAGTAGGGTCACGACCTGAAAAGTCACCCATTCCTTCTCTCCGGAGATGCTGCCCATCCCGCCGAGTTACTCCAGCATTTTGTGTCTATCTTCGGTGCAGACCAGCACTTGCACTTTGTCAAGGTGAAGTGTCTTTCCAGCACTGTAAGAGAGTAGAAGTTCTCAACACAATAAGCCCTCAACTCCCCAGTTCAAAGGCCCCTAAGATTGGATTCCCATCCCCCAGGTTCTGGATCAGATCTACTTCCTCCTGCGGTCTGTTCTGGAGTCCTCTGGACCTGACTGAATACCAACTAGCATGACCCACTTGTGTCCCACTCCAATTCTCCATCCTACACTTACTCTGAACTTTCTGTCATGTCCATTTTACATGTTTTCGTTGATTCCCAATGTAAGATTAAGGGATAGCATTGCATCTTTTGATGAGGCATATTACCATCCTTAAGACTCAATGCTGAATGCAACAACTTTTCCAGGAGCAATTTTAAGCCTTCACTCTGACAAGATATACTTGGCATTACAGCATTGTATTAACTGGAAGACCCAACAATCCCAGGGTCCCTGTCCGGACTCCCATTTTCCAATCTCAATAAACTATAGTTTATTCCAATTTGTTGCACAAATCCTGTTAGATTGTAAGCCCTCATCAACGTGTCTGAAGAAGGGTCTCGACCCGAAACGTAACCTATTCCTTCGTTCCATAGATGCTGCCTCACCCACTGAGTTTCTCCAGCATTTTTGTCTACCTTCGATTTTTCCAGCATCTGCAGTTCTTTCTTAAAAATTACATTCTCCATGCTCGTTGACCTACATTTGCTCATGAAAGGCTTGGATAGAGTGGATGTGGAGAAGACGTTTCCACTTGTGGGAGAGTCTAGGACCAGAGGTCATAGCCTCAGAATTAAAGGACATTCTTTTAGGAAGGAGCCGAGGAGGAATTTCTTTCGTCAGAGGGTGGTGAATCTAAGGAATTCTTTGCCACAGAAGAATGTGTAGGCCATGACAGTGGATATTTTTTAAGGCAGCGATAGATAGATTCTTGATTAGTACGGGTTTTAAGGGTTATGGGGAGAAGGAGGTTAGGAGGGGTAGATAAATCAGCGATGATTGAATGTGGTTTCTTCAACATCATGGTTTTTTTTTAAATTCTCACCTGCCACGGCCTCACCCCTTGTTGTCTGACTCAGCAGAAAAAATTCCCTAAACTCAGCAATGCCAGTGTTATGCACTTAACAAACTCAGCAGGGAAAGCCCTGCATGGTCCCAACACTGGAGGATGGGCAGTAGAGTGAACAGCATGTTTGTCACCCACTTGACAATGACTGGATCAATGGATCCGTTACTAAGAACACGGAGGAGTCAACTGCAGACAGAATGAAGTTACACGCTCCACTCAGATTGCAGGGCGTGGATTTTTTCCCCAGGCGACCAGAAACCCGCCTGTGTTGAAATAGATACAAGCTTATTTCTTACACCGAGGAAATGCTCCTGGCATCTGATACAGCCACTGGTACAAGCTGGCAAGTAAAAGTGGTTACCAATAAAAGATCTGGAAAATGACTTGTGTACTGACAATGGTGAAACAGTCCAGACACAATTCATACGCCAGGTCTCACAAAACCACACTTCATTTATTTGCAGCTTTCAATTACCTGGTCTGAATGATTTAATAACTTGTGTGGAAAATGAGCTTTGGTATTCATTTAAGAGGATATGAATTTCTTTTGTCCTTGCACTAACGAGTACATTTTCAAATAACAGCTCTGCAAATTAATCTAAAGGAATGTTCAAGGTGTATCAGAAATAATGACAGCCAGTAAAGTTTAGCCCACAAACTGTGCACAGATGGGAACTGACATTTTGTTGAAAAAAAAAAGTACTTTACCAATCAAATTTCATAGAACAAAACACTTCCTTGGCGTGGATTGATAATGTCCGCACACTTTCATCTGCATGTAAAATGTTAGTGGACATGAGGAAGTTTCCGGGCACAGTCAGTGTCTGTGTCCATGTCTGTGTCCAACTGTGCTCAGGGCCCTGGGCTGTGGTTGGAGCCGGTGCGGTGTCCGGGGGTTGCTGCTCTCCCTCTCTCCCCCCCCCCTCCTGCGGCTGGTTGCCTCTCCCTCTCCCTCTTCCTCCCCCTCCCCATCTCCCGGCTCCAGACCGCAGCCTCAAAAAATATCTGACTGACTTTCAGTTAGCCGCGCGTGGATTTTAAAGTAACTGAAAGTCAGTCGGTTACTGCGGTCTGGAGCAAGGAGGAGAACCGCTCTGGACCCAGTTCGTGTCTCTGCCCAGCATGCTTTTATCAGGGACAGCGAGTTTTTAAAAAAGTAAATGAGATCTCATTGTGACATCATAGCTGCTAACTGTCACTGCATTTTGTCAAACTGGATATTGTAGCGAATTGAACTCACTGTGGAATGAATGCATTAACAGAGCCACTCTGCTGCTGGATCCGAAGTTGTCCGTGCCGCTGACGGTAAAGTCTGTGAAAGTGGCCCCATCAGAGACTGTGAGGCCTCGCATCCTCGGCGCTTCTGACACGCCGGCTTTGTCACGCTGGCTGTTCACCCGCTGCTTTTCGCCCGAGGGCGAAAAGCAGCGGTTGAACATCCGATGTTTGGCTTGAGGCTGCGTGACAGAGCCGGGCTGGGCACCAGCGGTAGGGAAAAATGGCGGCTTTTTTCAAGGAGAGAGCTTCAGACCCCGAGTACTGAGCTATGGTGGGTGGCCAGGAGGCGGCGACAAAATGAGTGAGTGGGGGGGGGGGGGGGAGGAGGATTTTGTTAAATAACGTGTACATAAAAATGTCCAAATGTTTTGAGGAGTGCATGAGTGAATGTAAAAGTGAATTAGCTAGCAAAATGGAAGAAATCACGGAGTTTCAACGTGTGGGTTTTGCGGACCAAGGAATCAAAGGCCGAATCTGACATAAACACTCACACACACACACACACACACACACACACACACACACACACACACACACACAGAGTTTTAATAGTATATAGATAGATGGATTTTTGTTGCAATGTTATAAAACTGTGTTACTAAAGATGCAGCAAACATTGATGAAAGTTTACGCAATAATATGAATCATTGAGATCATGCTTCAAGTAAGTTGTCTAAAGATAATTATCTATAAACATGCAAAATGCATCAGGAAAATGATTTGGCTAACAGTGATGAAACTTTAACTTTCCTTCTTCCTTAAATCTAATGTCAAAAATAGAGTTACTCTTGTCAAAAAAATATATATATTCACTACTTTAATACAATTTAATACAGAACAATTATTTTAGTTCATGCTAAAATTATTGTAACATCTGAATCAAGGACTACTTCTAAACTTTACAAAGCCTTGTCAAAAATAAGTAAACTCTGCTTCAAGCGGGCACTACAGTGAAGTGAGGAGGGAAATGTCTACAACTACTGCAACATCATAAATAATGACATGTACATGGATCTTGCCTCCAATGTAGCTAAACCTCGTGACATATCAAAGAAGCATACTCAATCAAACAAAATGTATATCGAGCTACATAACAAGATAGAAGAGCAACAAAGATGGAGGTTTTAAAAAGTTCCTCAAAAAAGAAACAGGGGCAGCAAGATTTAGGGAGAGAGTTTCACAATTTAGGAACTTGACAACCAAATTGTTTGCTAGTGATGGTTGAGGGATACATAAGAGGCTTGAACCCAAGGGGTGCAAAGATCACAAACAATTGTTGGGCTGGAACAGGTTAGAAAGATAAGGACACCTGGTGCTGTAGAGGGATTCAACAGAAATTAGGTTTTCAAAATTAATATTTTAATGGACGGGGATTTTTGCAGGTCTATGTTCACAGGGTTGAAGAGAGGACAGTATTTGTTATACAAATTAAGATGCAGGCGGCAGTGACTTGAATGAGGATACTTGCCCTGTTCATTCAGGGCGCAGATGGTGGTTACTAAGACACAATGTCACACTAAGCAACTTGACATATCAAGAATGCAATCTCATCTCTAATTAAATTTAAATACTTTAGTTGAAGATTGTGATCTGACATTCTGTGAACATTCACTATCTTTACACAAGGAATAAGAGATCAACACTCTCTCGTAAAATAAAATGCCAGGATTTTCTGCTGTAACATCAAAGATGAAGGGGCATGTGACAGAGCTGTAACAATTCTGAAAGATATTGAGAAGGTAGCAGTGTAAGGTAGTTTCCAGTGAGTGTTGCAATTACATTCCTGCATCATTGTTGCAAGGAGCTCCACCCTCTACAATGGAAAATATTATGTGGATCATGTATGCATTCCAAAAACGCTGCGATTTCCTTTTTGGCATCTCTTTAGGCAACAATAGTGTAGACAAAATGCAAACAGGAACTAACGACGACAACTTTCATGACCAAAGCCTTGTTCAGCACTGAGTCACCGAACGAGCATCTCAGCAGTAAAACATTGACAAAAATTACATCCTGTTTGTTTTAACACAATGTGGACTTTGGAAGATGATACAGGTAAAGGAACAATGTGCCTTCAGTTTTGTGGCTGCCCACTCAGGTCTCCTGTTGCCAGAACAGTAGAAATAAATACAAAGCATCGATTTATACCTAAAGAGAGATAATGGCCAATGCAAGACCAATGATGTCACAGACAAGCATTAGCAGGGCTGCCAACTCTCATGCATTGAGCGTGAAAGTCACGCATTTCACAAAATTCTCACGCTGATCACAAATTTCTCACGCTCAAAAATCTGCCGGTGCTGGATATTCAAAATAAAGAAAAAATAGTTTTAGAGGTGAGTAAAAACCATGAGGGGAATATATAAGGTGAATGCATAGTCTTTTTCCTGGGATATGTGATTCAAGAACTAGAGGGCATTGGTTTAAAGCAGGGCTGTCAGGATGATTTGGGGGGAAAAGAAAAGGAGTTTAGATTCTCCCGTGCAGATGGTGTGATAGGTGAGACACGGCGGTGGGCCCAGCACTGATGCCCGCCCCTCCGCACCCCTCCCACCATCTCCTCTGGCAGCTCTGTGTCTGTGGGCAGCTTTGTCCACACCCCATGGAGTTTTAACCCCGGCCCAGAGCCAGGAGCGGACCGGGTGAGTGGGGCATCGGTGCCGCCTCCGGAGCCGTGGGGATGAATCTCGAGCTAAGGCTCCGCTCCGATGCCCAAACCCCGGGTCACTGACCCTCACCTCCCCCAGCCCCAGCTGGACACAGAGCACCTGGGCCGGCTCGCATTCCCGGGGGGGGGGGGGGTGGGGAAGAGACGGGGGTGGGTGGTGGGGGGGAAAGGGAAACGCTACCTGGGCATTGCCAAGTCTCCACACACTCTCACACACACACTGGCACACACCAGGTTTATAGGGATATGGGCCAAATGCGGATAAATTGGACTAGTTTAGATGGGGCATCTTGATCTGTATGAACAAGTTGGGATGAAAGGCCTGTTTCCATGCTGTAAGACGATGACACATTATAGAAAGAGTGCAATTGTTCTGGAGAGGATCCAGGGGTGTTTTATGAAGATGTTGGCAGGGCTGGAATTTTGAAGAAAGATTTGATAACAGGGATTGTATTCTCTGCAGCAACAGAGATGAAGAAAAAACGTAGTTGAGGTGAATAATATTATGAGAATAGGACCTGTTTCACTTAACAAAGAGTGTAGGAAGGAACTGCAGATGCTAGTTCAAACTGAAGATAGACACTAAAAACTAGAAAAACTCAACAGGACAGGCAGCATCTCCGGAGAAAAGGAATGGGTGATGTTTCGACCTCGAGACCATCAGACTGAAGAGGTTGAAAACCAGCTATAAAACACGATGACTGGAGATGTGTGTTATCCAACTAAGGGCAGAAATCAAAATCATGTGTTCATCTTTATAATAATAATAAATATTACAGAAAAAATAATTTAATGGGGTGGCACGGTGGCAGTGAAGAAAGCGAATGGCATGTTGGCCTTTTTAACAAGAGGAGTCAAATATAGGGGCAAAGAGGTCCTTCTGCAGTTGTACAGAGCCCTAGTGAGACCACACCTGGAGTATTGTGTGCAGTTTTGGTCCCCTAATTTGAGGAAGGACATTCTTGCTATTGAGGGAGTGCAGCTTAGGTTTACAAGGTTAATTTCTGGGATGGCGGGACTGCCATATGCTGAGAGAATGGAGCGGCTGGGCTTGTACACTCTGGAGTTTAGAAGGATGAGAGGGCATCTTATTGAAACATATAAGATTGTTAAGGGTTTGGACACGCTAGAGGCAGGAAACATGTTCCTGATGTTGGGGGAGTGCAGAACCAGGAGCCATAGTTTAAGAATAAGGGGTAAGCCATTTAGAACGGAGACGAAGAAACACTTTTTCTCACAGAGAGTTGTGAGTCTGTGGAATTCTCTGCTGTGGAGGCTGGTTCTCTGGATACTTTCAAGAGAGAGCTAGATAGGGCTCTTAAAGATAGCGGAGTCAGGGGATATGGGGAGAAGGCAGGAATGGGGTACTGATTGGGCATGATCAGCCATGATCACATTGAATGGCGGTGCTAGCTCGAAAGGCCGTATGGCCTACTCCTGCACCTATTATCTATTGGCGCAGAGGTAGAGTTGCTGCCTTACTACCACATGAGCTTTCTCTGGATATTCCGGCTTCTCCCACATCCGAAAGAAGTGCAGGTTTGTAGATTAATTGGCTTCAGTAAATTGTCCCTGACGTGTAGGATGGAACTGGTGTATGATAGATTGCTGGTCGGTGTGGACTTGGTGGGCTGAAGGGCCTGTTTCCATATATATGTTTTATATATATATCTTAATTTAATTGAACCATATACGATTGAATATGTGGCATTATTTTCATCTTGTTTCTATAGTCAAAGGGTAAGGTTGATTGATTTATTTGTGCAGAACAGTGATGGAAGTCCGACTCTTGCCTTGTTTCTATGTTTTTTTCTCTATATATGGTGTATGATAGATTGCTGGTTGGTGTGGACTTGGTGGGCTGAAGGGCCTGTTTCCATATATATGTTTTATATATATATCTTAACTGCATAACTGCATGAATTATAATCTGATTTCCATACATGAATATAGTCATTGACGTGCTACACCTGTTGATCAGAGCCTGGCTCTACTGTGGAATGTAATTAGGAATGTAATTTAGCCTAACCTTATTCATACCTAATCCAATTTAAAGCATAAATGTTGCATTCAAGTGTTAGTTAAAAGACTCGCTAAAGTATGCACCAGATTGCACAATTTCAAGCTGACAAATGAGAAAGCTCCCTACCGTGGGAAGGGGGACACCCCCTCCCACATCCTCCCACCTCCATTGGTCGCTACGCTCCCTCGCAATTTCTCACTCTCAACTCTCAAGGCACATTACAATGAATTGCACATGTAGAGATAAAATTAATGATGGTGTAAATTTGATCAGAAATAATGTCGATTACAATATAAGTTCATCTAACACAAGTTTAATCATGGTTTACAGAATTTTTTTAAAATGATCTAATATGCAGGCAACTTTCCAGTTTTAAAGCAAGATCATCATCCTAAAACATTAACTGGAAACAGCGCCAAAATATGGTGACTACATTTGTGGGTTGTGCAAAAGAGTTTCACTGGGCTGTGCATACGTGAATGTAAAGAACCATTGAACTATTAACTCTGCTTCTCCTTCTACATGTGCTACCTAACATTCGGAGTTATCTACTTGTCTACTTGCATTATCTACTTGTTATCGACTGATTTATACATGAATCCACATAATTGCAAGGACTTCTAACAAATATATCTTGTATGCGCATACACATTTAGAAACAATTCACTGTCTGTATAAATGTAGCAATTAGTTTCCTGGCCACTTGTGTCAAGAGGCTTCCTGCTGCGGGCTGTTCCAATGGAGAGTAGTCATTGTCTACTCAGGTGGACCTTGTAATTTCATGCCCAATCATTGCTTGCAAGTTTCAATGGAAGGTTGTTAGCTAATATATATTTTCCTTTTAGGTGCCCGCACTATGCTTTTCTTCTTTATAAGTTTACCTATATGCACAGTGGCGCAGTGGTAGATTTGCAGCCTTACAGCGCCAGAGACCCGGGTTCGATCCTGACCTCGTGTGCTGTCTGTACATCCGGAGTTTGTACGTTCTCCCCGTGACCACCTGTGTTTCTCCCGGATGCTCCGGTTTCCTCCCACACATCAAAGACGAACAGGTTTGTAGGTTAATTGACTGATAATAATTGTAAATTGTCCCTAGGATACCATTAGTGTACGGGATTGTTGGTTGGCACAGACTTGGTGGGATGAGGGACCTGTTTCTGTGCTGTATCTCTCCGTTAAACTAAACGTGTTTATTAATACCTGTTAATGTTTCAGACCATCTTTCGGATTATTTGGGATGTGCATTGGCTGTAAAGGAGAGGTATTCTGTGGTATGAAAGTTTTGTTATCTGCAGAAAGCCCTTAGCTTATTCCTCATGATATTAAGGATTTATTATACACATTGTGCAACTTTATATCAACTACAATGCCTTAAAAATATTTGCCCAAAACTTCCAGAATTTTTGAAGTAACATAGTCTCCTCCCCATGAGAATGGATTGTAAACTGATAATCATTAGGACACAGAAAGCTGCACTGTGAGAGTGCAAGGAGAAAGATAATCCTATTATTATCAAGCAGAGAAATGCCATTTTATGTATAACTGGACCAAGTGGGACCCGTTCGGCCCCGTTCCTCCAATGCAATATTCCACCACTCACATATTTTATGTAAATGAGATTCGGGATCCCATTGTGACGTCATTGTGACATCGAACGCGGCTGATGGGCAGGGCAAGTGGAAAGGTGGTTTGAAAAGTGATTTTTGTAAAGTTTAAAATGTCAATAACTTGTAAAATATCAATTTGAACGAAACTTGTTTCAATGCATGTTCTAAAATGATCAAATTTAAATCTCTGTGCATGTCCCAGAAAACTGTTCATCATTACTGTCTACAAGCAACTTACGTTCTGTGCAGTTTAGTACATTGTCCTTGGCACAGGCTGTATTAATGGAGGAAAAGCATCCACTTGTTTTAAGGCTACTTCAGTTCAACTCGGTTCAGTCAACTTCCTACTCCCTGCTTTCCTACTTTTAGACAAATCCACTTTCAATGACAATTTTTTTATTCCTTGTTCTCATTTACAGTCAAATACCAGCTTCAATGTTTCAAAATTCTGTGGAATTATTCTTTAATGCTGTTTTGACTTAAATTATTTTCAAGCACTATATATTGTTTTTTCCCTGAAGTTTAAAACAAAAGGAATAATTAACCAAATAAAGCCACAAAAAAAATGTCTACTACTGATTAGCACAAAACCAAGAACATGTAAGAAAGCCAGACAGTGGAGAAATCACGGAAATCACGGAATCAAGGAAAATCATAAAAATTTATGAAGCCACAAGAGACTGCAGATGCTGGAATCTTGAACTGAAGGATGACTGAAGGAACCCAATCAGTCAGACAGCTTCGGTGAAGAAGGGTCTCGACCCAAAATATCATCTATTACTTTTCTCCAGAGATGCTGCCTGGCCCACTGAGTTACTCCAGCTTTTTGTGTCTAGCATCTATGGAGGAAATGGATAACCAACATTTAAAGTCTGATTGGGGATGATTGGGGATGATCAGCCATGATCACATTGAATGGCGGTGCTGGCTCGAAGGGCCGAATGGCCTACTCCTGCACCAATTGTCTATTGTCTAAGTCAGGACGCTTCATCAGACTAGAAAGGTTCCTACCTGAAATGCCATACAGGATAACGTTTATCCTAGGTTGGAAACTCCATTATCCATAACCAAGACTAGTAGTGTCATCAGGCTAGTCGGCTGCCCTGAAGTACATGTCCACAGTCAGGAAGTAGCAAGATGGTAATTGTACCAAGAGGAAATTAAATCCTCTCCAATCAGCCTATCACAATTGCCCGTTTTCTGGGCAGTTCTGGTGAATGGGATCACTGTGCAGTTATTTTGACAGTGACATCATGACATCAAGAGCAGCTGAACAATTTAGGTCTGTATTCCTTGGCGTTTAGAAGAATGAATGATGATCTTATTCAAACATATAACTTCCCAAGCGCTTGGCAGGGCAAATGCCGAGATGTTTGGTCTGGTGGGAAACCCCGATTTTGAGGGCAGGCTGATAAGAAACGGGACCAGTTATTCACCACTGCGACGGGTGGAAATGTCTTCTTTCAGAAGGTAGTGAACCTCTGGAATTCTCAGTCCAAGAGACTTGTAAAGGTTCATTTAACAGATATGTTTAAGAAGAAAATAGATAAATATTTGAAAGGTCAGGAGAACAGGAAAAGCAGCCAGTAGTGATCATGTGTTGTGTACCAAACTGGATTTGATTAGTGAGCTTAAGACAAAGGAACCGGTAGGACTTAGTGGCCATAATATGATAAAATGCAACCTGCAGTTTGAGAGGGAGAAGATGAAATCCGATGTCCGGTATTATTGTTGAGAAAAGGTAACTATAAAGGCATGAGGGAAGAGCTGGCTAAAGTTGATTGACTTGTGTTGTTCTGCAGGGTTCGATGTTGGGCCGCTACTCTTCACGTTATGTATCAATGATTTGGATGGGTAATTGAAGGCTTTGTGGCCAAGTTTGTGGACGATACAAAGATAGGTTGAGGGGCAGGAAGTGTAGAGGAAGCAGGGACTCTGCAGTAGGACAGACAGGTTGGGAGGGTGGGCAAAGAAGTGGCAGATGGAATACAGTGTAGCAAAGTGTGCAGTCATGCACTTTGGTAGTAGGCATAGACAATTAAAAAAATTCTGAAATCAGAGATGCAAAGGAAATTGGGAGTGCTGGTGCAGGATTCCCAAAAGGTTCATTTACAAGTTGAATCGGTAGTAAGGAAAGCAAATGCAATGTTCGCATTTATTTCTATAGAACTAGAATATAAAAACAGAGATATGATGAGGCTTTATAAGGCACTGGGTCACACTGCACTTAGAGTATTGTGGGCAGTTTTGGGCCACATATCTGAGGAGGGATGTGCCGGCTTTGGAGAAAGTCCAGAGAAGATTTACGAGAATGATCCCGGTGATGACTGGGTTAATGTTTGATGAGCGTTTGATGCATTGGGCCTGTACTCACCGGAGTTTAGAAGGACCTCATTGAAACTTACCAAATAGTAAAAGACCTGGATAGAGTGAATATGGAGAGGATGTTTCCACTAGTGGAAGAGTCTAGGACCAGAGCAACGTTCCTTTAGGGAGGAGATGAGGAGGAATTTCTCTAGTCAGAGGGTGGAGAATCTGTGGAATTCATTGCCACAGATGGCTGTCGAAACCAAGGCTTTGGGCATTTTTAAAGTGGAGATTGACAGATTCTTGATTAGTAAGGGTGTCAAAGGTTATAGCAACTCCATTAACTTCTGCCCCCTGACTCTCGTGATGTATAACTTAACTCCTTTAACTTCTGCCCCCTGACTCTCGTGATGTATAACTAAATGTATGGAAGAGCTGAGCACAAAGTGCTAGAGCAACTGAAAGGATCAGCCAGTATCGGTGGGCGGCGCGACTCTCGTCAGCAGCGGCCTCTGAAGTCCGTCTGTGTTTTATTATTTTTTGTCTCGTTTTTATGTAATTTTTGTTATTATTTTTGTTGGGGTATGTGTGTGGGGGGGTGGGGGGGAGGGGGTAACTTTAAAATCTTTCCCCTGCACGGGAGACCCGACCTTTTCTTTGTCGGGTCTCCGTTGTCGTTGGGGCTGCAACATGGAGCGGCCTCCAACAGGAACGACCTGGGGTTCCAGCTGCGGAGCTGCCGACTACTCACCGTCACGGGGCTGGCCGAGTCCAGAGCGGGTGGAGCTGTGGTGGAGCGCTGCTGCCACCCGACCTCCGGAGTTTCGGAGGCTGCAACTGCGGGTTTGGCGGACGGCGGCACCGGGAGCCCGCGGGTCCCTGCTGGGTGACTGCTTTTCGGGGCTGAAATTGAATTGTATTGTATTGTATTGTATAGGTGAAGCGAATAGTCGGCAATGTTTCAGATTTTTCTTCATCCTGATTTGGGATAGAAAGCTGGAAAAGAGAGGCGGGACAAGGGGTGGGAAGTAGGATGGAACAATACACAGTGATAGAGTTGTTGCCTCGCAGCGCCAGAGACCCTGTTTCAATCTTGACCTTGGGTGCTGTCTCTGCGGAGTTTGTATGTTCTCCCCGATTTCTCCATTTGCTCCAATATCCTCCCACATTCCAAAGACAAGCAGGTTTATAGGTGATAGGCTCCCCTCCCATTGTGATAGGCTCCCCTCCCATTGGGCAAAAGGTATAGGTGTGAAAATGCACAACTTCAGATTTAGGGCAGTTTCTTCCCGGCTGATATCAGGCAACTGAACCATTCTACCACAACTAGAGAAGAGCCCTGAACTATCTACCTCATTGGAGACCCTCTGACTATCTTTGATTGGACTTTATTGGCTTCATCTTGTACTAAACGTTATTCCCTTATTATGTATCTGTACACACTGAATGGCTCGATTGTAATCATGTTTTGTCTTTCCACTTACCGGTTAGTACGCAACAAAAGCTTTTCACTGTTACACGTGACTATAAACTAAACATGTAGGACATAGAACTAGTGTATGGGTGATCAATGGTCATTGTGGAATTGGGGCCGAAGGGCCTAATTCCATGTGGTTTCTCTAAACTCTGGTCATAGAAACATAAAAACATAGAAAATAGGTGCAGGAGTAGGCCATTCGGCCCTTCAAGCCTGCACCACCATTCAATATGATCATGGCTGATCATCCAAATCAATATCCCATACCTGCCTTCTCTCCATACCCCCTGATCCCTTTAGCCACAAGGGCCACATCTAACTCCCTCTTAAATCTAGCCAATGAACTGGCCTCAACTACCCTCTGTGGCAGAGAATTCCACAGATTCACCACTCTCCGTGTAAAAAATGATTTTCTCATCTCAGTCCTAAAAGACTTCCCTCTTATCCTTAAACTGTGTCCCCTTGTTCTGGACTTCCCCAACATCGGGAGCAATCTTCCTGCATCTAGCCTGTCCAACCCCTTAAGAATTTTGTAAGTTTCTATAAGATCCCCCCTCAATCTTCTAAATTCTAGCGAGTACAAACCGAGTCTATCCAGCCTTTCTTCATATGAAAGTCCTGCCATCCCAGGAATCAGTCTGGTGAACCTTCTCTGTACTCCCTCTATGGTCCAACGAAGAGCAACAGCAAACATATCTAAAAATGAGTGTATAACCTGCTGTTGGCTAAATGGGTGACAAATGGTGAAGACAATGTGTTGCATGCAATTGTTCAGCTCAGGCTCTGGAACGGTGTGCAATCCTCGTAGCTCAACCAGAAGAGCAACTCTGATACTCAAATATATTCTAGTCCTGCATTATCCTTGAGACATTGACCACAAATTTAATTGGACTAGTCGCACATGAAACTATCATTACCAGAGATGACTTGCATGTAGATAGCCTAATGTATTCCCACTTTCTACAAGGTGGAAGTCAGGAGTTCAATGGAAAACTCTCTAGTTGCATTGACATTTATTGCGCCAACAACATAAAGACCCCAATGTGATACAGGAGAAAGAAAACCTTGTCGGCTCAGCATCCCACCCAGCATCTAAAAGGGTCACATCCTCCACTGTTAAACTACTGCAGTTTACCTCCAAGTTACAGCATGGAAATAGACTATCATTCCTCCACAGAGAGACACAAAAAGCTGGAGTAACTCAGCAGGTCAGACAGCACCTCCAGAAAAAAGTAATAGGTGATGTTTCGGGCCGACCCTTCTTCAGACTGAGAGTCGGGAGAAAGGGAAACGAGAGATATAGATGATGATATAGAGAGATATATAACAATTGAATGAAAGATATGCAACATAAAAAACCCAACGATGATAAAGAAATCAGGCCATAGTTAGCAGTGGCTAGGTGAACATGAGTTACAGACAAAGAGACTCAACAAGATTACTTTGTAGCTAGTACAACGACTTGGGTGGGGGAGGAACGGAGAGCGAGGGGATGCAAGGGTTACTTGAAGTTAGATAAATCAATATTCACACCACTGGGTTGTAAGCTGCCCAAACAAAATATGAGGTGCTGTTCCTCCAATTTGCGATGGGTCTCAATCCTCTGCATTCAGTAGGTCAAACTTCTGGGATCACCAACCAAGCAGTGGTGAGGAAGTGCCTACCACTCAAGGCCAGTAATGGGTCTGTCCCACTTAGGCGATTTTTTAGGTGACTGCCGGCGACTGTCATAGTCCTAGCAGGTCGCCGAAAAACCGCCGACTGGACCCCCCTATGACAATGTCTACGACAACCTACCACCTAGTCGACGTCAATCCGCAGCAAGTTACCGACAACCGGCGACCCATTAGGACGTCCACCTACCACCACACCTATGACAACTTGCAATCTACGACAAGGTAAGACAATTCGGTCGCCGGTACCTGTCGCCAGTTGACGTAGGTAGTCGCCAATGGAAAGCACCGGTCAGCACTGGCGACAACCTACGTCACCTGGTGACAACCTACGACAGCACCTACATCAGGAAAAGTCAAGCTACGTTCATGGGGGGTAAGCCGACTGTCGCCGAAAAGTTTTGAACAGTTCAAAATCCAGAGGCGACTGAGGAGACTGCTCACGACCATACAGGCGACACCCCAGCAACCATGTGGCGACAGCCTAGTCGCCTGTAGTTGCTTAGAAAATCGCCTAAGTGGGACAGGCCCTTTACACTCATCCTGGGGTTTAGTGTCAGCTTCCCATGACTAAAGGGCCTGTCCCACTGTACGAGGTAATTCAAGAGTTCTCCCGCGTTTCTCTCGATTCGAACTTGGAGAATTACGGTAATAGCTGCTCGTAGGTACTTTGGGCTCTCGTGGACATTTTTCAACGTTGAAAAATCTTCACGAATATACAGCGTTTCCCCGAGTACCTGCCATTAGCGTTACGAGCCGCTAAGAGACGTCCCGAGCTCCGATGTACACGCTACGTACAATGTACGTGCTTACCACGAGTCTGATTTTTTTTTTTAACTCGGTAGAACTCTTGAATTACCTCGTACAATGGGACAGGCCCTTAATCAATGCCAGCATGTCCACAGCAGCAGTATGAACTTGCAAAAATAACTAAATGTAACTAAATAGTTAAAGACTTCCCATGAGTAATGTCACCATGCACTGATTTAGTTAGAGCAGGGAGGACAAAATGAAGGATATCTAGATGAAAATACCTCAAGCTCTAATTGTAATAGCCACATCGTAACGGTTTGACATTGCACTGCCTGGTTCATTCAGAGATATTCAAGATCAGGCAAAAATTCACACAAAAAAAAACATATTTTCATGCTGCTTGCAAAAAATATCGTAAATAAAATATTTACCGAATTGCATTTAAAAATATCTTGCACTTTCTGAAAATTGAGTGATTGAAGAGGTGCTGCATGCTTTTCACTCTTACAAATATCTGCCTTGCCTAATACTAAAACACAGTGGATTGTAGGTTCCCGACTCTTCAGCACGTAATTGAAGCTGATCCTTCTGCTAGTAATGCAGTTAGAGTAAGCCCCTCCATGATTCTCAAGTGGACACTGATGGTTCAATTCAAAGATCAGAGAAGCTCTTCCTAGTACCTGGCGTATATTTATTCTTCAAGTAATACCTTCAAACTGATGATCTGGCCTTTTATCACTTAGCTGACTACCAGACTGTGTTATTTCCTATTTGCTTTTAGTACAATAGCTAAAAAAGACAGTGACAATTGTTCAGAGTACAGTATTTCATCATCTAGGAAGTGCATTTAATTACAAGTATTTTGGTTTATTATTTTGATTCATCTACATTCATTATTATCAGAAAATTAAAAAAAAAATGGCCTTTTAAATTACTCAAAATGTGAATTGTCCACAGGATATGTGAACTGCCAGGTTCCCTCTCCAGGTAGACCCTTCTCGACCCGAAACGTCACCTTTTCCTTTTCTCCACAGATGCTATCCGACCCGCTGAGTTTTTTGTGTCTCTCTTTGGTTTATACCAGCATCTGCATGTTCTTTCCTGCACAGGTTCTCTCTCTCAATATGTGTCAAGTGACGTCAGGTAGAGAGACACAAAATGCTGCAGTAACTCAGTGGGACAGGCAGCATCTTTTTGGGTCGAGACCAGTCTCAACCTGGAACGTCACCCATTCCTTCTATCCAGAGATGCTGCCTGTCCCAGAGTCACTGCAGCATTGGGTAAGTATGAACTTATTGGGTAAGCAAAGCACTTATGAAAGCATGGAACTACCAGGCAGAAGACACATGCAGCTGTGGAGCAGTACAGACAATGTCCCACCTACTGGAGTGTGACGACGCCCCCCAGTGCAGCCCCCAGGACCTGGCTGAACCGACCCAACCAGCTGTGACCTGCGCCAGATACTGGCAGAACGACATCTGAGATTGCAACGGACTCGAAGAAGAAAAAGACTGCAGCATTTTGTGTTTCTCTTCAGTATAAACTAGCATCTGCAGTTCTTTCCTACACAGAAGTGAAACAGGACCGTCAGAACGGAGTTTTAAATTATATCCTTTGCAATGGCGTGCAAATGCGGCCACATTAAAGCAATGACTGGAAGGTGGTGATGAAGCTTACTCCTTGGGATATGTGAATCTGTGATAATTGTCCTAAAGAAACAGTTGAGCAAATCTACCAACAGCTACCAACTTACCACTGAAGAATGCAGAGGGATTTGGAAAATGTTGCAGATGGGGTATGATGAGTGAAGATATGAGGTTATGTACTTCAGTAGGAAGAACAGAAAAACAAAGCTATTTTTAAGACAGTGTGTGACTGATCTTGTTGTGCTGCTTCCTGAGTTGTATCAAATAAATATACAGTTACTGTAACAAATTGGGAAATGGTTTTGACGAGGCTACATCTGGACGACCTCATACAGTTTGGGTCTATGTATCCATTGAAGGATGTGGTCATGTGGCATACATTCACCAGTTGATTCCTGGATAGATGGATTGGCCTGTTGAGAGGGAAAGAAGATTAACTAATAATCATTGGAAGAGGTCGACTGATCAAATTGTGACATAGAACATTCTGAGGAGTGTGATTAGGATTAGCTTCCCAGCTTGAGCTTGTCTCGCTAAAATGAGGGGGCACAGTCTTACGACACATTTCTGCCACTTAGAACAGAAATGAGCAGAAGTCTTTTTTACAGATTCATTGGATTTTTAACATTATGGCAATCGGAGAACTGGCATCTGATGGGAAAATTGATCTGAGAAGATCAGCCATGATATATTGAATAATGCTGCATGCGCAAGTGGCTTGCACCTGGTGCAAAAACTTGCAGATGCTGGAAACTTGAAACAATTGGGCTGAAGGGCCTGTTTCCATGCTGCAGAGATCTATGACATAGTTTCATGTCAAAAAACCCTTAAGTTGACTAAGTTCTACGGAAGGGTCCTTGTCCTGAAACCTCAACTCTGTTTCTCTCCACACTGATGCTTCTACATCAGCTAAGTATTATAGCTTATCCATGCTTCGTTTATCTTATATTCTCAAGCTATATGGAGCTTTGATTTACTACATCAGCAACCACAAATAGTTCAATTTGGGCACTAATGGAGCAAAAAATTCTAAAGCATATCACTGAAATGCTTTCAAAATCAAAATAGATTGATGTTAAACCGAGCAAAGTACTATTCAGGCAAAAGGCCAAAAGCTTGAAGATACATTTAAGGACCATCTTAAAGAAGGAATTCAAAGAGGCAGAAGATTAAGAGGGAGGGAATTACAGAATATAGCTTGTTAACAGAAGACAAGCAGCACTCAGTAGAACAATTACATTTGAAGAGGCTTAGGAGGGCCTGAATTGGTGGATCCTCAGGTTCAATGGGCTGGAAGCTGTTACAAAGGGCAGGAGGGATAACATTATGGAGGCATTTACAATTTTCAGCATTTACAGCATTTACAATTTTCTCAGCACTTAGAAATGTTGTTGGTAATATTTTTGTGTTGCTATCAGTCAATTGAGCAAAAAACTTTGAGAATTAAGCTACTTGTAAGAGTCAAAAATCCCTCACATCATGGACTTTTGTCAAGTGTCATATAAAAACTCAATGTATTCATCAAACAGTTAAACAAATCATTGTAAATGCAGCTATAAAAAGAACAATGCTGGTGTCCAACAACTAAATATATTAATTTAAATAAATATCACTGACTGTTCCAACAAGCAGTATTTCATGTTCACCAGCCGTATGTTTTCCAGGCCTCTGTGTAAGTGTTTTTATTAATTGCATCTCAGTCTTAATCCGCTGTTCTTTGCGGCTGAGCTATATTTCAGAAGTCTTGACCATATTTGTGGGCATGAGGATTTGTCAGAACATATAATAAAACATGCAAATTCTCAACTTTCCATTACGTCAGGCGAAAAGCCATAGAGTTGGCTGCCTGCCTGCTCGAGATAATACAGCTGCTTTCATGTAGTCACACTGAACCACAGCCCTTCCCAACACCAGTCTGCCTGCCTGCCTGCCGCTGTACAACCTACAATAACCCAGATCAAAAACTTCATAGTCTACGTAAGGAATACCAAATAGCCAAGATTAAACTCTGCATGAATCCATCTATTTTCAATATTTGAGGGTTTTTTCCCCATTCTGTGCAAGCATGGATTTAATAATATATAATAATAATATATTTTATTGTCATTGCACAGAGGTACAACGAGATTTGGAATGCAACTTCCATCTGATGTAATAACTTAATTAGCTAAAAATTTAAACACCCAGAGAAACAAGATTAAAAAAACATTTAAAACAGTATAAAGTGCAAATAAGTCTGTTGGATCGATGTGCGACGTGACCATCCGAGGGAGACAGTTCATGGGGGAGGGGGGGGGGGGGGGGGGTGCCCACAGCAGGGCCGGTTTAGAACAGCTATAGCTCTGCTTATGAAGCTGTTCCTAAAGGGCCTGTCCCACTGAAAGAGGTAATTCAAGAGCTCTCCCGAGTTAAAAAAATATCAAACTCGTAGTAAGCACGTAGAATGTACGTAGCGGGTACGTCGGAGCTCGGGACGTCTCTTAGCGGCTCGTAATGCTAACGGCAGGTACTCAGGAAACGCGATCAGCTCGTGAAGACTGATGAAGATTTTTCAACATGTTGAAAAATGTCCTCGAGAGCCCCGAGTACCTACGAGCGGCTATTACCGTAATTCTCCGAGTTCGAATCAGGGGAAACTCGGATGAACTCTTGAATTAGCTCGTACAGTGGGACAGCCCCTTAAGTCTGGAGGTGCGGGCGTAGAAGGCCTTGTAACGTCTGTCGGATGGTAGAAGTTCGAGCAGACTATAGCAAGGGTGTGAGGAGTCTTTATGAATGCTGATGGCCTTCCTGAGGCACCGTTTTTTGTAGATGCCCTCCAAGGTAACTGTGTCCCAATTATCTTCTGCGCTCTGTGGACGACCCGCTGAAGAGCTCTCCACTCCGCCTCCGTGCAGCTGAGATACCACACAGAGATGCCATATGTTAGGATACTCTTTGTGGTGCAGCGGTAGAAGGTTGTCAGCAGCTGTTGGGGCAGACCAGTCTTTTTCAATGTTCTCAGGAAGAACAGTCATTGGTGTGCCTTCTTGACCAGCGCAGCGGTGTTGGTGGACCATGTGAGGTTTTCTGAAATGTGTGTGCCCAGAAACTTAAAGCTGGACACTCTCTCCACACTGTTCCCGTTGGAGCGTATTCCCCACTATGTGACCTTCTGAAGTTGATGATCAGCTCCTTGGTCTTAGAGGTGTTTAAGGACAGGTTGTTATCTGAGCACCAGTCCGCCAGGTTCCGCACCTCTGCTCTGTAGTGTGTTTCATCACCGTTGGTGATTAGTCCGATCACCGTTGTGTCGTCTGCAAACTTGACAATGGTGTTGGTGGCGAATGCAGGAACACAGCCGTGAGTGAAGAGGGAATAGAGCATGGGGTTTAGTACACAGCCCTGAGGTGTGCCGGTACTCAGGGTGATTGTGGAGGACAGGTGCGTTGACCCTTTGCAGAGCGCACTGTACATCCTGAGTGCTCAATGTTTAAACCTGTCCCTCCGCCATGGCTGGGGTTATTCCACTCCTGGTGGTGTTGCCAGTTTCGAAGTGGGCAAAGAAGGTGATTAGCTCGTTGGCCAGTGTGATATCACTGTGGGGGCAGGCAGGGCTGCTCTTGTAGTCAGTGATGTCCCTGACACCCTGCCACATGCTTCTGGTGTCTGCAATATAGAAGTGGTCTTCCACCCTTTGCCTGTGGATGTCTTTGGCCCTTTTTATACCTTTGTTCAGGTTTGGCCTGGCAGCACTGTAGGCAGAAGTGTCCCTGGATTTTAAAGCATTGTTGCGTGCCCTTCACAGATTCTGTACCTTCTTGTACATCCAGGGTTTCCGGTTTGGGAACATCTTTATTTGCTTGTCCACTGTGACAAACTCCACACAGCAGTTGATGTAGGAGAGCACAGTGGATGTGTACTCCTCCAAGTCTACCTCTGTACCACAGGTAGCCTGTTGTGCAAACAGGTCCCAGTCGGTGCGATCAAAGCAGTCTTGGAGTTGTAGGGTGGCGTCCTCGGGCCATATTTTGACCGTCTTTATTGCAGGTTTGGTCTTGCGGATGAGGGGTCTGTATGCAGGCAGTAGAAACAGTGAGAGGTGATCAGATTGTCCCAGGGATGGGCAGGGGAGAGCTCTGTAAGCGTCCTTGACGTTGGTGTACACTTTATCCAGCGTGTTTGAGCCCCTGGTAGGGCACTGCACATGCTGGTGGAATTTGCAGAGAAAATCATTTGCGGAGAAAATCATTTTCCATTAGTGGAAGGTAGCAAAAAATGCTCTTTTTTTTAGTCTGCCTGCTTTCTAAAACTCTCAGAAATACACAGCATGAACCGTGAAAGCTCGATGGAAGATGATCTAGATTTCTCCTCTGTGGACACCAAACCTCAGTTGCGCCATGAAAACTAATTGCCTGTAACTAGCCTGAAGAGAAATTAAAATTGTAATTAAGGTTCCTGTACATCGGCGAGACCAAGCGTAGACTCAGCGACCATTTCGCTGAACACATATGCTCGGTCTGCCAAGACCAAGAGGATCTCCTGATAGATAACCATTTTAACACCTCTTCCTTTTCCCGTACGGACATTTCCTTCCTGGGACTCCTCCATTGCCAGAGTAAAGGTACTTGCAAACTGATGGGACAACACCTCATATTCCATTTGGGTAGCTTACAACCCAAGGTATGAACGATAAATTCTCTGGTTTTGGATAACTACAAAACCCTTCACTCTCCCTGCTACCCCACTCCCTCTCCCTCCTTCTCCCCCAACAACCCCACACCCCTCCCTGTGCCTCACCTGGACTCGCGCCTATTCCTAACTTCCCACAACTTTCACCTATATTCCTTTTTCTAGCTTCAAAATTCACAACTCTTCAATCTTTTTGCCTCGCACCTTCAGTCTGTTCATCTCTGGCCCTGGTCTACTAGCTGCCTATCAAAACACTCCATCACCTGTATCATCCTAGTACTTGATATACTTTGACCTGTCTGTTCTCTCCTTCACCTTTCTTCCCCCCACAATTAGTTTAAAGAGGGTCTCAACACGAAACGTCAGTTCTCCAGAGATGTTGCCTGACCCACTGAGTTACTCCAGCACTTGCGTCTAAGAATGTTACATTTGGCCTGAGATCATTTTCATATCTAAGCTACATAGGTCACCTTTCTTCAGAAATACCCTAGAGTCTCTGCAACTTAAATTAAATCTATTCTTTAATCTTGAAAACCTAATTAATTTCTTCCATCTCATCACACCCCATGTTGAATTGGTCTCCAAGGTGTGTGACCTAGTTGCATTAAGGGCATCTCTTTTTATGCAACCACAGAACAATTTAAAACCAGAGAAATATGAAAGAGAATATGGTCTCTCAATTCACGGATTGTCTTTAGCACATCCATTTTATACAATAGTGAGCCTAGTTCAAAACGCTTTTGTTCCTCCTTTCCTCAAGATACCAGGCTGCAATGTGTGAGTAGTTGATGCTTCTCTTTTCCTGTAAATGCTCAGCGATGTCCAGAACTACCTTGTGTGTTAAATGTGTGATAAAGTTAACATTAACACCACGTCTGAAAATGCCCCCCAAAAAAACAATGACATTTGGAGATCATTTATATATCATTTATATTAGAAGGGCACAACATCCAAGGACGTACACGCCACTGGAGATAAATGGGACTACTGTGGATAGGGTGAGTTGCTTTAACTACCAGGGAGTCCACATCACAGAGGATCTGACATGGACAACACACGTTGCCGCACTGGTGAGTAAAGCAAGGCAGCGCCTTTACCACCTCCGGCAGCTGAGGGAATTCAGAGTCTCTCTGAGGATCCTTCAGTGCTTCTACTCTAGGGCTGCAGAAAGCATCTTGTCCGGCAACATCTCAATCTGGTTTGGGAACAGCTCTGCCCAGGACAGGAAGGTTCTGCAGAGAGTAGTGCGATCGGCCGAACGCACAATGGGAACAGGAGGTGCAGATCCAGAGCCAGCAACATTATGGGGGACCCCTACCACCTCAACAACGGACTGTTCCAGCTGCTACGGTCAGGCAAATGCCTCCCATGTCATGCTGTGAAAACAGAGAGGATGAGACAGAGTTTCTTCCCACAGGCCATCAGGAATGTAAACTCTTATCTCACCAGGGACTAATTTACTGTACTAATTTACTGTTGTGTTGTGTCTTTAAAAAAAAAATCTACATGTAAATACTGATTCTGTTCTATTCTGTTCTGTTGTTTTTGCACAGTCCGCAGGCATTGCCACTTTCATTTCATTGCACTTCTTGTATGTGTATGTGACAAATAAAGTTGACTTGACTTGAAAAGCTCACAGTGCAATGACATTGTGCTGATCACCTAGACAGAGATAGAGGGGTTTTTTTTCACACTACTTCAACCATGATGCAGAGCTTGTGGAACTGGTTAGTTTAGTTCAGAGAACTTCTTCATGCGTATGGCGTGCACAGCCTAAAGTTGTAGGACAACTTGTTCTATTTGATCTTATTTGATTAGTTCAGAGATACAGCATGGAAACAGGTCCTTTGGGGCACCAAGTTAATGCCGACAATTGATCACCATTCATACTGGTTGTCTGCCTGCCTGCACCTGGACCGACAACTCTGTGATTTAGTGAGTGCTCATTACGCGTGGTACAGATTCACAAGAATCCTCTCCAGCCTCATCTACTGCATTCAAGTTCAAGTGAGTTTATTGTCATGTGTCCCTGATAGGACAATGAAATTCTTGCTTTGCTTCAGCACACAGAACATAGTAGGCATTTACTACAAAAAAACAGATCAGTGTGTCCATATACCATAATATAAACATTTACACACATGAATAAATAAACTGATAAAATGCAAATAACAGATAATTAGCTATTAATAATCAGAGTTTTGTCCGAGCCAGGTTTAATAGCATGTTGGCTCTGGGGAAGTAGCTATTCCTGAACCTGGTTGTTGCAGTCTTCAGGCTCCTGTACCTTCTACCTGAAGGTAGCAGGGAGATGAGTGTGTGGCCAGGATGGTGTGGGTCTTTGATGATACTGCCAGCCTTTTTGAGGCAGCGTCTGCGATAAATCCCCTCGATGGAAGGGAGGTCAGAGCCGATGATGGATTGGGCAGTGTTTACTACTTTTTGTAGTCTTTTCCTCTCCAGGGCGCTCAAGTTGCCGAACCAAGCCATAATGCAACCGGTCAGCATGCTCTCTACTGTGCACAGTAGAAGTTAGAGAGAGTCTTCCTTGACAAACCGACTCTCCGTAATCTTCTCAGGAAGTAGAGGTGCTGATGAGCTTTCTTGATAATTGCATTAGTGTTCTCGGACCAGGAAAGATCTTCAGAGATGTGCACGCCCAGGAATTTGAAGCTCTTGACCCTTTCAACCATCGACCCATTGATATAAACGGGGCTGTGGGTCCCCATCCTACTACTTCCAAAGTCCACAATCAGTTCCTTGGTTTTGCTGGTGTTGAGGGCCAGGTTATTGCACTGGCACCATATGGACAGTTGCTCGATCTCTCTTCTATACTCTGACTCATCCCCATCAGTGAATCATCCCACAACAGTGGTGTCGTCAGCGAACTTGATGATGGAGTCGCACTGTGATCGGCTACGCAGCCATGAGTATAGAGTGAGTACAGCAGGGGGCTGAGCAAGCAGCCTTGAGGTGCTCCCGTGCTGATTGTTATCGAGGCTGACACATTTCCACCAATACGAACAGACTGTGGTCTGTGAATGAGGAAATCGAGGATCCAATTGCAGAGGAATGCGCAGAGACCCAGTTCTGCGAGTTTGGTAACCAGCTTGGAGGGGATGATTGTGTTAAATGCCGAGCTGTAATCGATGAATAACAGCCTGACATGAGTTTTTGTTGTCCAAGTGGTCCAGAGTGGAGTGGAGGGCCAGTGAGATTGCATCCACCGTTGATCTGTTGTGGCGGTAAGCGAACTGCAGTGGATCCAGGTTTTTGTCGAGGTAGGAGTTGATTTGCTCCATGATCAACCTCTCAAAGCACTTCATCACCACCGGCGTTAGTGCCACTGGTCGATAGTCATTGAGGCACGTCACCTTACTCTTCTTGGGCACTGGTATAATTGATGCCCTTTTAAAGCAGGTGGGGACCTCAGACCTCAGAAGTGAGAGGTTGAAAATGTCTAGTTGGAGGTGCAGGAGTTTGCAATGAGTTATTAACTCCAGCTAGTTGGTCCGCACAGGTTTTTAGAACACGACCGGGTATACCATCAGGTCCAGGCGCTTTTCGAGGGTTCCCCCCTCTGAAGGATTTCCTGACGTCGGCCTCTGTGACTGAGACTGAAATACCATCACAGCGAATGGGGGCTCGGGAAGGCACATCAGTATTCTCCCTATCAAAGCGTGCGTAAAACGCATTGAGCTCGTCAGGGAGTGATGTTTCGCTGACATTCGGGCTGCCTCCTGGTTTTGTACGCTTCATCTTTTGTTTTGATACTATCCCTGATTTCCCTTGTTATCCACGGATGCACTACCTTCCCTAATTTATTTTTTTGCCAAACTAGGATGAACAATTGTTGTAGTTCATCCATGTAGTCTTTAAATGCCTTCCATTGCATATCCACCGTCAACCCATTAAGAATCAATCGCCAGTCTATCTTGGCCAATTCATGTCTCATACCCTCAAAGTTACCTTTCTTTAAGTTCAGGACCCTTGTTTCTGAATTAACGATGTCACTCTCCATCCTAATGAAGAACTCAACCATATTATGGTCACTCTTGCCCAAGGGGCCACGCACAACAAGACTGCTAACTAACCCTTCCTCATTACTCAATACCCAGTCTAGAATAGCCTGCTCTCTCGTTGGTTCCTCTACATGTTGGTTTAGAAAACTATCCCGCATACATTCCAAGAAATCCTCTTCCTCAGCACCCTTGCCAATTTGATTCACCCAATCTATATGTAGATTGAAGTCACCCATTATAACTGTTTTACCTTTGTTGCACGCATTTCTAATTTCCTGTTTGATGCCATCCCCAACTCCACTACTACTGTTAGGTGGCCTGTACACAACTCCCACTAGCGTTTTCTGCCCCTTAGTGTTTCGCAGCTCTACCCATATCGATTCCACATCCTCAAAGCTAATGTCCTTCCTTTCTATTGCGTTAATCTGCTCTCTAACCAGCAACGCTACCCCACCTCCTTTCCCTTTCTGTCTATCCCTCCTAAATATTGAATATCCCTGGATGTTCCCTGCCAGTCAGACGCATTGGTGCAGGCGACCGTTGGGGAGCAGGAGCTCCTCCAACGCGGTAAGTTTTAAACTCAAGGCAAGCTTGTTTCGTACCTGTTTTATTCCCTGCAGGAACCTCTTGTTCCAGAGGCTTTCTGCCGGAGGATTCGCAAGGCCTGACGAGGGAACCAGCTATGGGCTGTGGGGAAACCCCGGTTCTTGCCTCCAAGAGCGGGTAGCTGGAGAATGTTGTGTTTGCGAAGTCGGTCGCTGACGGGGGTCAGTGGCTTCCAGGCACTCCGGGTGTCGGGAGGGTTCCCTCCGATAGGCACATAGATGCTGGCGTTCCCAGGGAGGAGACCTTCAGTAAGCCGGGTGCCGGGAGGGGGTTTTCCCTCCGACAACAAAGACTTATGCGAGGGTGTTCCGAGGAAGGGGACTTCCAGTAGGCCGGGAGGGCTTCCCCCCCCCCCCCGAGATGAATATGAATACTGGGGTTTCCAAGGGAGGGGACCTCCAGTAGACCAGGAGTCGGGAGGGGTTTTCCCTCCGACAATATGGAGGGCTTTTCCCTCCGATATGAATGTTAATCCTCGGGTTCCCGTGGGGGGGGGACATCCAGTAGACCGGGAGTCGGGATATAAATATATATGCCGGGTGTCGGGAGGTTTTTCCCCGATATACATATAGAGGCTGTGGTTCCCGGGTAGGGGAATCCAGTAATTATGCAGCTTGCAGACCGCAGGGGTCCCCAGGTAAGGGGTTAAACGGACCGGAACGGTCAGCCCTGGTGCCGGTAGGAGTTTTCCCTCTGGTAATATATAAGGGTGCTGGGATTCCTGGGGGAGGGGAAATCCACCAGCTATGCGGAGCTCGGACTGCAGAGGTCCCCAAGATATGGGGTAAATCGACCCAAGTGGTCAGTCCTGGTGCCGGGAGGGTTCCTTCTGGGGGAAAAAATTAATAATGTGGAATTGCCAGGATGGAGCTTATTGAGAGGAGGCTGAAGATAGGTACACCCTAACATTAGGAGATATGGCAGTGTTGGGCAGATGGGAGAGCCTTGCCAGCAGCGCCTTGTAACAGGGCTGCATAATGGGGATGCCGAATCTATGGCAGTGCCGGCCTATTGCTCTAGGCCGTGTCAGCAGCGCCTTGTATAGGGCTGCTTAAATGTATGGCAGCAGCACCTGTAGAAGGGCTGCATGATGTCTCCCTCATGGAGGAGGTGAGCTTACCGGGGCATTTTCTGACCCTGAAGGGTGGGCTTGTTGGAGAGGCCATGCCAGCAGTGCCTTGTAGTAGGGCTGCTTAATGTCTCCCTTATGGAAGAAGAGAACATGCCGGGTCAGTGTAATCTGATGCCGAGGCTGAGGGTATAGCGTGGAGCATACCACAAGGGATGAAGGGCACATGTCGGAGGTACCATTCCTGGCATCAAAGTTGCCATCCCAACACAATGCAGTGAACACCACTATCAGGGGCGTTAGAGCCACCTGCCGAATCTTCTTTTCAGGTAAGACCTATCCCACAGGCAAAACCTGAAGGACGAAGCATAAACTGTTGGACCAATTAGGCCAACGACGAGTAAGGATTCATAGTTTAGGGGAAAACGCACCCCACGGCTTCATCGGCAGGAAGCGGTTCACTGAAGCTGGTAGCAGCATTAAGCTGACCAGAGTTACTCTACAACTAAGTGACCACGAACAAGTTGGTAAGATTTACAATTGGTTGGGCAATACACAAATAACTGAGACATTGTCATCTACTCAGAGGCATTTTAAACAGGTAAATTGACAATACTAGTATTCCAAGAAGGTTAGAATTTGGCCAGAAGAGTGTTGAGCCAGGTCCAGTATTTTAGCCAGGTTGCCTTCGAGACAGGCTCGGAGATATGGGGAATTGTCTTTCAAGGCAAGGTCAGAATTATGGCAAGAGTTGTCTTGGGACATGTGAGAATTATCGCAACCGGGCCAGAGTTGCCGTCAGGGCAGACTCGAAATGATGGCAGGTGTGGCCTGTTCATTATGAAAGAAGGGTGATCAAACTGATTTCATAGGGTTTTCCATGTACAATGATCATTAGAGATATTTGAAGGCATTGTTATGATGAGGCAATTTAAACAGTATGATAACAATAAATCATTCAAAGGACTACTCAGAGTTCAAAAACACTTGTGATGTAATGTCTGGATTATATTTTGATGCTGTATTTGGCTAAAATCCACTCAGTCTCAAGCTAATTGAGGAATTGTTCTCTCCTATCCAGTAAATTAGGTTGTTATCAAATGAATAGTTGCCATGTGACTCCGCATGGGCAACAGATTGGAATTAATAGAAACCTGGAACAGCCTTGTGGTTATAAAGGAGTTCCTATTCATTAGACTAACTGGCAATGTAATAGATGTGATGCAGCTGTGCAAGTGGCAGAACTGACAGCATGCTTAATGACAAACAATAAGGGCCATGAAGGTCATTGATAATACAACTTGTTATTGCCAGCTGAAGCTAATAAAGCCACTATGATGGACAAACAGTATTCAGCATTGCTCCAGTAGTTGATCAATAAATATGTCATTATATTGCAAAAAAAGATGCTATGGCTTAAGGTGGGAACATGCGAATGTCATCTCTAGTTGGAGGTGCAGGTGATTTGCAATGAGTTATTAACTCTTCAGTATTGGTATCAACTATCTATAGACCCTAAGTGCATTTATGGGTTAAAGAGTGATTGAGTGAATATGCATAGGTGCATGTTCAACTTCATGTTGATACACTAAGATGTGGCATATGATAACCACGAGGGTGCAATCAGGGAAAAGATCCTGTAAAAGGTACATAATCTAATTAGCCACTGGAGTATAATTAAGTACAGATCAATGACAACACAGAATGGGTGTTGGACCACTCAGTATTTATGAAATTCTGATTTAATGCAACACCGAATATAGATATATTGTTTTCATGCTAATTAAAGGTTGCAAAAATGTGTGGCATAACAGTGGCGAAAGATACATTCTCGCTACAAGCATGAGGAATGGTCTTTTATGTCTTCCTCCAATTTGCTTTATGAGTCGGGTCTTGAAATAGTCATCAAGAGTCGCTTTAGGTTCCAGCTGTGGAATTGGCCTATGCAGTTTGATCCCTGATTTGTCGGGAATAATAATAATGCAACATTATATGGTTATTTTAAACATAACTTGCTGGTTCAGCCTGTGGCTTGAGAGATCAGCATGATAAAATTAATATATGTTCTACAGATTCTCAATAGACTGCTTACGGCTTGGGTTGTCACGCCTATTTTTGTATGTATTCACAGTGCTGGAATGGTACCAAAAAAAAACAAACAGTACTTTGCTGTTTCAGATGGGAAGCGTTTGTTTAATGCTCATGTCACATTTTAAAATGGTACAGATCCTGAGCTATTGCAGTTCATTTAAATGGTCTTTGACAATATTGAGTTATAGGATCATTAACTGTGCCAAGGTGCTTTCCATCAGACTTACTGCAGCTAACAAGGTCCAAGTTGTTGGGTTCACCTCGGATATCGAGTTAGTAAAGGATATCTGTTACACAAGGTTCCCAGGACAAGTACAATGCAGTATGGGAGATTGACATTGTGTTAACACTATTTCACTAGGGGGTTCTTAGCTACATTCTTAGCTTTGATCGGACCTCATTAGGTAGTTATCCTCCTGGCGCTGGTTAGCGCAACAGGTTACATTATTGTGACAGGAGAGTATGGTATATCTGCGAATATATGCATAAGATTTTATGCTATAATTAATTTAAGCAGAGCAGTAGGGGTGTCAGGTCTCAAGATAGTTCAAGACATACACAGGGACCTTTCGTTATGTGGGGACACACATTTACAACAATACGTCAAGGTCACCAAGAGCATTTGAGACTCTAAACTAACTACGATTGTTAGTTACAAAAGACGTTATAAGAACCTATCTGCTCAGATCTTGTCAGGTGTTAAAACTGAGTTGAGTTATGCAGGAGTAGATACTGATCCGGATCCCACTCCCCCAGGGCTGCTATAACAGCAGCAGCAAGGGTTAATTACGTTCTGCTGGACCACATCCTAACGGCTGTAGCGTGGTCAAATGAACAAAATTTTCAAACATGTTATAATAACCCATTGTCAGACCAGGGGTATTTCTCAATTTATTTTATGTTCTGTTATAGGTTCCATCCGGATGAGAGATGTGATAATTGTTATTGCTTATTTAACAGCATCAGCATGTTTAAATCTATGTCATGACTGTATGCATTATGAATGTTTTCCCTCATTTGTCAATGAGGCAGTTGTGGTTGTGTAGACTTGTTTTCTCACGGCATGAAAACACAGAGCTTTGAAATCTTCACGTAGTCACTCACGTGACTCCGAAGTAAAATAGTAAGATTAAACGAGGACTTACCAGTTTGAAGTTTGATCTTTATATTATGAGGAGTTACGATGAGGGATTACGTGCCCTCTGCTGCCAGTCCTCATAAAGGTCATCTGGTAGTTCTAGTCTTCTTTCATGTTACTATCATACTTCAGTCACTATTATTATCTGTGATTTCACACCGCTGCTTTGAAGATTGACGCACGTGCGGCTGAACGACCTTCTTCACGTAATCCCTCATCGTAACTCCTCATAAAATAAAGATCAAACTTCAAACTGGTAAGTTCTCGTTTAATCTTACTATTTTGATGAAATGCAGGATTCCTCATATGAATTCAAATTACAGGTAGATGCACACAAAAAGCTGGAGTAACTCAGCGGGTCAGGCAGCACTCTTGAGAAAAGGAATAGGTTTTGGGTGGAGTCTGAAGGGGGGTCTCGACCCGAAATGTCACCTATTTCTTTTCTCCAGAGATGCTGCCTGAACGGCTGAGACTCTGGCTTTTTGTGTCTAACCAGTTTAAACCAGTATCTGCAGTTCCTTCCTACCCATTACAGGTAGATTTGCTTTAAAGTGAAAGTTGCATTCTTACGAAACGTCATATCATAGAAAGGAGACACAAGGAACTGCTGGTGCTGATTTACAAAAAAACACAAAGTGTTGGAGAAACTCAGCAGGTCAGGCAGTTTCACAGGAAGACATGGTCAGGACCCTTCTTCAGACTGCTTGTAGCCGGAGGGAGAAAGCTGTAAAGGAGTGAGGTCGGGGACAAAGTGATAGGTGGATACAGGGGGGGGGGGGGGGGGGGAAGGGTTGTTTGGCAGAACAGTGGATGAAGGCTAGAGATGGTAAAGAGACAAAGGGGTGTCAGTTAAGGAGAGAAGAGTATTGTAATATAAAGTCAGAGGGAGGGATATAGATGGAAGGAAAACGATAAAAGGGGTCCGGATACAGGGGGGGGGGGGGGGGGGGGAGAGAGAATAGTGGGGGGGGGGGGGGGGGGAGAGAATAGTGGGGGGGGGGGGGGGGGAGAGAATAGTGGGGGGGGGGGGGGGGGGAGAGAATAGTGAGGGGGGAGTTTTACCTAAGATTGAAGTATTGGAGGTTCACACGATTGGGATGTAAACTATCCACGGGAAATATAAGGTGCTGTTCCTCTAGCTTGCATGTGGCCGAACTCTGGCAATGGTGAAGGCCCAGGATATATAGGTCAGATATGGGAATAGGAAGAGGGTTAAAATGGTTAGCAACCGCCAGATGCATCAGGCCTAGATGGGCTGAGTGCTAGTGTTCAGCGAAATGGTCGCCTAGTCCAGTGCTTCTTAAACTGGTGAATGGTTCACCCAAGGGCGAATGAAATTATTTTGGGATGAATTCAACTAGAGGGGGTGAATGAAGTGCGAATTACTTAATTTATTCAGATATTTATATATTTTTTTCTATACTTACAAAAGGCATTGCCATTACAGTGGTTAGTAAGCTCTTATTGGTTTTGATCGCAGTGGAGCTGGAAATTTGATGTTTTTTCTCTCTACCCATGGTTTCTCTACATATTTTTAGGATGTTCAAAACGTTGAATAAAATAAACACTTTTAAGAAATGATTTAATTGATGTTTTTTGCTCATGTGACAAAATAAATTATATATGAAATTACCAAAAAATTACCAAAAAAACATAAGAAAATTTAGTCGAGGGTGAATGATATTTTGTGATAAGGATTCAAGGGTGAATGACATTGAAATAGGTTAAGATGCACTGGCCTAGTCTACACTTGGTCTTGGTGATGTAAAGGCGACATTGCGCGCCCTGGATACAGTCGATGAGGCTATAGATGTGTGTGAATCTCTCTCTCACCTGGGAGAGCTGCTGGATATCCTGGAACAATGTGAGGGGGGGGGGAGGGGAGGGTTTGTAGGGTCAGGTGTCACATCTCCTGCAGCCACAGGCGGAAAGTACCTGGTGATCAAGAAGGAACTGCAGATGCTGGAAGATCGAAGGTACACAAAAATACTGGAGAAACTCAGCGGGTGCAGCAGCATCTATGGTCTGAAGAAGGGTTTCGGCCCGAAACGTCACGTATTTCCTTCGCTCCATAGATGCTGCTGCACCCGCTGAGTTTCTCCAGCATTTTTAAGTACCTGGTGATGGTGGTTTGAATGGCATGAGTGAACCAAGGGTTTGCAGTGAGATTGGTCTCTGTGGAAAGCAGAAAGGGGTGGGGAAGGGAAAATATGACTAGTGGTGGGATCACATTGAAGGTGGTGGAAACATTGGAGAATTATGTATTGGATGCGGAAGTTGAAGGGTAAGAATGTCAACAATGTCAAGAATCCACCTCCAGCAGCACCACCCAATGGATGGCTCTGGTCAAACAATCTTCTTCCTTGTCTTCTTGCGAATGAAACATAAATAAACCAAAGGAATAGTTAGATCTCAAGCCGGGTGTTTAGCAGCTAGGTTGTTGACTCTGCGTCAATGTTTGCCAGGCCCTGACACAGCTCCATTTGGTGGGTGGTAAGAGCAACAAACCAAACTCAAAAACACGTCGATTTCGCAAATCCATGATCATGATCAAAATAGCAGCAGTTCCTGTGGACATTTCAACGTTGAGAATGATCTTTATGACAAACAGTCACCTGGAACTCCTAGTGATGGACAACTGAAGTAACTTCCACCATGTATTTGCTGACTCTGTAAATATTTCTGAGCAGGAATGTCAAGCACAGAGCACAATCATACTTTATTACCAAGTATGTTTTGCAAAATACGAGGAATTTCATTGGCCAAGTCAGTCATACAAATAAAAAGCAACGGAACACACAAAACACTATTTTAACATAAACATCCACTACAGTGACTCCTCCACATTCCACACTGTGATGGAAGGTGAAAAATTTTTTTTTAAATCTCTTCTCTTTACTCTCCCGCCATCGGGGGGCCTCGAGCCCTCCGTTGATGGGACGATCTTGACTCCCGTAGCCAGCGGCTTTTTGGCCCTCCACATCGGGCGATCAGCTACTGCATCAGGGGGATGTCGGCTCTCCCATGCCGGGCGATCGGACCCTGGGTCAGGGCTGGTCGAGCCTCTGTGTCGTTGGAGCTTCCCGACTCGGCCTCTTCCGAGACTGCGAGCTCTCGATGGTAAAGTCCGCAGTCTGCAGTTGGAGCAATTCCAGGCAAGGGATCAGCTCCAATGTTAAGTCCACGCCCCGCAGAGGGGCTCAAGTCAGTCCGAGGAGGCCACCAGCTCCATCGATGGTAGGCTGCAGAGTGACCGGAGATGGAATCCGAAAATTAATCGGCATCTCCGGCAAGGAGGTAAGAAACCGAAAAAAAGTTTCCCCCAACCCTCTCCCCCTCCCCCCCACATAAAACAAACTGGAGAACATTTACACAGACTTTTAACACACACTAAAAATAAAAACAAGACGAAAAAAACAGACAGACTGTTGACGGGGCTGCCAATCGTGTGGCGCCCCGCTGGTCTTCTAGACATGGTTCTGTGGAAAATGATTCAGACTGAAAGATTTCAAGAGATGAAACCGGTTCAAGACACATACTTCTTGGTTCACAAATGGGATGTAGGAAATATTATAACAGGCCAGGGAGGCACACGCCGAGTTATCAATTCAGATGCTCTTGGCTTTAGTAATTGAATGGCTAGAATTACTGTGTGTTGCAACTAGGGAAGCAGAAGAAATAATATTATGCCAAAGCTTGTCATCACCATTTGTATAACTCCAATCTGAAATGTTCACACCTTGGATTTCACCAATGCTGGAACAATAGCTGCCAATTTTTTGTGTAGGAAGGAACTGCTGATGCTGGTTTAAACCGAAGATGTAGACACAAAGGAGTAACTCAGCGGGACACGCAACATCTCTGGAGAAAAGGAATAGGTGACGTTTCGGGTTGAGATCCTTCTTCAGACGGCCAATTCTATAGTATCTTCAATGGGCAAAAACGCCCCACGATGATGTACATGAGGAGTATAAAACAAAGGTTGATGCCTGCCCAGCAAGACACATTTTAATGGCCAGAATGGAAGAGGTTTAGGAAGCGATTTTCAAAGCAGAATACAGAGCACTGAATGGTTAGTCAGGTTTGATCAATTGGTCTGAACAACGAAAGACATGCAGATATCTTAGTGTTTTATGCTGGAGAATAGAACAGAGACACTTGAGGGGATCATGCATAAAGGCAAGAATTATAAAAACTGAGGTGCTTCCAGTCATTGGTAAGCAAGCACAGGGACTTACAGCTGAACATGATTTGGAACATGTGTAGGAAGAAACTGCAGATGCTGGTTTAAACCGAAGATAGACACTAAATGCTATCTTCATTTAGGGACAGGCAACATCTCTGGAGAGAAGGAATGGGTGACGTATGGGGTCGAGACCCTTCTTCAGACTGGGCTGACCCAAAACATCACCCATTCCTTCTATCCAGAGATTCTGCCTGTCCCACTGAGTTACTCCAGCATTTTGTGTCTATCTAGGATTTAGAACATGTCTGACAGATCTTATACTGTGTAAATATAGCTCACATAAATATAAAAGGGGTCGTGCTGGAAATCTGAAATAATAAACAAGAAATATTAGCTCAGAGGAGACTGTCAATGTTTCTGGCCAACACTAGCAAGCTTAGTTTAGTTTATTTATTGTCACGTGTACCAAGGTGCAGTGAAAAGCTTTAGTTGTGTGCTAACCAGTCAGCAGAAAGACAATACATGATTACAATCTAGGCATTCACAGTGTACAGTAACTTGATAAGGGAATAACCTTTTGTGCAAGATACAGCTGGATCAAAGATAGTCCGATTGTAGTTCAGCACTGCTCACTGGTTGCAGTAGGATGGTTCAGTTGCCTGATTACAGCTGGGAAAAACTGTCCCTGAATCTGGAGGTGTGCGTTTTCACACTTTTGCCCGATTGGAGAGGGGAGAAGAAGGAGTGGCCAGGGTGTGATTCATCCTTGATTAAGCTGCTGGCCTTGCCGAGGCAAATGGAATAGATGGAAGGGAGGTTGGTCTGTGCAATGGTCTGGGCTGTGTCAACAATTCGCTGCAATTTCTTGCGCTCTTGGATGGAGCTGTTCCCAAACCAAGCTGTGATGCATCCTGATCAATGCTTTCTATGGCGCATCTGTAAAAGTTGGTGGGGGTCGTTCAGGAAATGCGGAAATTCCGAAGTCTTCTCACATGAGCACACTTTGCCAACACTGACCGGGCATCATATTCACGGCATGTTGAGCGAGTATCATCCCTTACTAAAATGACACTGTGCATTCATAAGTGATAGGAGCAGAATTAGGCCATTTGGCCCATCAAGTCTACTTCACCATTTAATCCCAGCTGATCTATCTCTCCCTCCAAACACCATTCTCCTGCCTTCTCCCCATAACCCCTGACACCCTTTCAAATTAACCGGTGCAATAGACGGTTGTAGGCCGGGCCAGATTCTATTATCATTTGTGCTATGAAAGTAGGGATAGTAACTTCTACACAAAAGGAAAGTGATTGAACCAGAAATAAAGCATCATATTGTGTTTAGAAAAGGTAATGGAGACTGGTGATCGCCCAATTAATCTGAAGTTCTAGCTGGCCTGCATTTCAATGCTAAATGTCCTAAATATGAATGTCATAGCAGATGTTGGTTGCAACGATAGCAAAATTGATTGCGATTAGAATCCATGTACGATGTTGTCACATGTACCAATTAAGGTGCAGTGAAACTCGAATTATCATTCTGACAGACGAAACAAAGCAACAAGACACACAACTCCATAAAAGTTAAAATAAACATCCACCACAGTGGATTCCCCACATTCCTCACTGTGATGGACGGCAATAAAGTCTAATCTTCCTCTTTATTCCCCCGCGTCGGGGTGATCGAAACTCCCGTCTCAGGGCGGTCAAAGCTCCTGCAGCCCGGAGCTCCCAAAGTCGGTCTCTAAACAGGGGCTCCGAGGTCGATCCCGGACAGGGATCGTGAGCTCGGCGATGTTAAGTCCGGCAGGCTCCCACGGTTGGAACTCCTGACGTCGGTCTCTAGAGGCCGCCAGCACATCGATGTTAGGCCGCAATGCGAATGGAGATATGATACGGAAAAAAAGCGCATCTCCGTCGAGGTAAGAGATTTTTAAAAAATTCTCCCAACTCCCCCCCCACCCCCACATAAAACAAGCTAAAGAACACTAAAACATACATTTAACACATACTATAAAAACAACAAAGAAGGAAGGGATGAGACAGATTGTTGGTGAGGCAGCCATTGCTGGCGCCACCCGGTCTAGAGGAGGCCAGAATACATTAACCGTGAGCATACTGGATGATGGAGCAGGCTTGAGGGCCTGGTGGTGGTCTCCTCCTGCTTCCATTTTCTTGTGCTCTTGTGATCAGTGGTGTTCCATTCATGAAGTAGGGTTTTGTTTAAAACTGAAGGAAGTCAGCGGGTCAGGGAGCATCGATGGAGGGAATGGACAAAATACATTTCAGATCAGGATCCTTCTTAAAATCAGAGAAACTCCAGTCTGAAGAAAGGAACCGGCCCAAAACATTGTCTGGCCATTCCCTCCGATGCTCCCCGATCCACTGAGTTCTTGTGGTACTTTGTTTTTTGTTCAAGATTCCAGCATCTACAGTTTCATGTGTTTCCGGGATTAGGTTGATGCTAGCTTTCAGATTTTCACCATAAAATTGCCCATTAGCCTTCTGCTCAAGTCTGTCTAATGATGGTCCATAAATAAGAACAAGTGCTGTTGGCCCCACTGTTATCTTTGACTTCAAGTTATCACCATAACTCCCTATGACATCTCAGTGTAGTGCCAAAACTAGTTCAGGATTTGAGCAGTGATGGCATCAGCTATTCCCATAAACAGCAATAAAAGTAACGACAAGCAAACCAACCTCCCTTCTTATGCAGTTACCTACAAGAGAAATGTTGGAAGAACTCCAAAGTCTGCTTTAAAATACTGTCATGCGATTGCTCGCGTCTACCTAAACAGGGACATGGGATTCAATTTTAGATCTGATGTATTTGAAACACAGCCAACAAAGCAGAACTGCACTATTGGTCAGCTGAGATTAATTGCTCAAGGAGTAAAAAAACCTCAATGATAGTCTATTTAGATATGAGAGCTGAGGGAATATTGAATTTATATGTGTGCATATTTGTCCATGTCCATTCACGTCTCCGCTAATTGAAAGTTGTTCTATGATGGGCGGCTGTTTGGAAGTTTGTATGTGCGAATCCTACTTATTTTCAGGGACCAGGCACTTCCAGGCACTATTCACATTACAACACCTCATATTTTTTCCCCAGTTTCAGACATGTACCTAAGCGCCTCAAGATTTGCACGATCCCCATTTGTTCATTGACGACTTTGAGTGCGATCTTTCTTCGTCAAACAATCAGGAAAATATAAGGAGCAGACAGTGCTGAAATGAAATTCATGTTAAAGAGACACACAAAATTCTTCAGCAACTCAAGCGGGACAGGCAGCATCTCTTTTGAGAATAAATGGGTGATGTTTCGGCTTGAGACCCTCGACTCTCTCACTCTGAGGCCCAACACAAATTGGAGGAACAGCACCTCATATTTTGCTTTGGTACCTTACAACCCAGCATTGTGAATATTGATTTATCTAACTTCAATTATCCCTTGCTCTCTCTCTCTCTCTCTCTCTCTTTCCTCCCCCACCCTAGTTCTCCAACTAGTTTCCTTGTCCTGATTAATTTTACTGTTTGTATGCCTCCTTGTCACCTTCCCTTCAGCTAACTGAGCCATTTCCATAACATCGTCTGCTTTGATCTGTCGTTTTCACATTTTACCCTTCGATATCTCAACACTCCCCCTCTCCCGACTCTCAGTCTGAAGAAGGGTCTCGACCCGAAGCATCACCCATTCCTTCTCTCCAGAGATGCTGCCTGTCCCGCTGAGTTACTCCAGCATTTTGTGTTTATCTTTGGTATAAACCAGCATCTGCAGTTCCGTCCTGTACACTCTATTCCTATTAAAGAGTCTCCTTGTCACCTTGATTTATAGATCAAAGCACTCGTTAGACTGCTGAACTCTCATTCCACTAAACTTTTCTTCCCAATCATTTTCCTTTCTAGTCCCAACTTGTTTTGGGGCCATTTAATGTTCCGCATTTCCGCATGTCTTCTGCCTCAATGATCACTTCACGCCTTGCTGTGGGCCACTCAAAGCATGAAACTGCTTCATGGCAGTGGATTGTACGAAGAAGGTCATGGGGCAGTAAAACACAATGATGACTGTGTGCCCCCACTCCCCTCCCCATTCTTGTTTTCCCCCACCTCCAAGTCTGTCGATAATTCAGCTTGTCTGTTTGCTTAAGGGATTGGGTAGACACAAAATGCTGGAGTAACTTAGCGGGTGAGGCAGCATCTATGGAGAGAAGGAATGGGCGATGTTTCGGGTTGAGACCCTTCTTAAGACTGATTGGATTGGGTCTTTGATGACCGTTCCAGTATACAGTTGGGTAGAGACTTATTGAATTTCTGTTCCTCTGGTGGAATATCCCTTCAGGGTGTAAACTTCCCAACTATTGTTTCAAATCTTCATTTAGCCTATTTCATGACTTTTGTGTTGGAAGTGGATGGATCTCAGTACTAAATGCCATAATTTTTCAGTGCACTAGAACTGAAGTCAACTAATCTCCTGGTACATAATTCTGCCTCTCAACCTCAAATGAGAACTAGTGCCCAGTAATCAGCCGCCCTTCAATACTCAAGGCAATTTGGAAATACAAAATGCAGAAGTTGTAAATATTATTTGTGGAATTCAGTGCTGAATATGGTGAACCTATAGTCCAACGGGCGGCGCTGACCAACATCGCGGAGTCCTGCGACCCTATGTCGGGGGTCACCAGCGTGAATCTCCGCCTAGCTCGGCCTGTGGACTTCGGGAGCCGCGGACTCCGGTGGAAGGTGGCCGATTTAGAGGTCCGGCCGCTGAGGATGTTCTCCCGTTTGACGTCGGGGTTCCATCATTCCCAGCGAGAGGGCCTGAACATCAGGCCACCCGTAGCAGTGACTACGGGGTGCTCGGGTGGCCCTGACCACGGGTGAACATCTGGGAAGATCAGCGAGGAGGTTGACTGGACTTTGGTTCCTTCCCTCACAGTGGGGAACTTTGGTGCCGCTGTGGGGATGTTTGTGTCATGGATTTCTGTGTTTTGTGCTTTTTTTGTCTGGATGACTGTAAGGAAAATAGCATTTCGTTGTCTCTAGACAATGACAATAAATTGAATCCAATCCAATCCAATCCAATGCCCACGCCGAACAACATGCTCCATCTACATTAGTCCCACTTACCTGTGTTTGGTCCATATAAACTTCTAACTCTGTCCTATCCACGTACCTGTCCAAATGTTTTTTAAACATTGTGATAGTACCTGCCTCAACCATCTCCTCTGGCACCATGTTCCATAAACCTACCACCCTTTGTGTAAAAAAGTTTCTCCTTAAGTTCCCATTAAAACTTTCCCCCCCTCAGTTTAAATTATGTCCTCCCGTTCTTGATTCCTCAACACTGGGTAAAAGACTGCATTTACCCTCTCTAATCCTCTCATGATTTTATACACCTTTATGAGATCACCCCTCATCCTCATTCGCTCCAAGGAATAAAATCCCAGCCTGTTCAACCTCTCAGGGCCGGTGCTAGGAATTGCGGGGCCCAATTAGAAAACTGATGGCGGGGCCCCTACTCTAGAAAAGTAAAAATTTATGTATGTTTATATTTCGTGTAGTTTCGGGAATTTTAAGGCAAGCTGGTTGGTGATTGGATGCAACCCCCTTAGAGACAGCGTTTGATTGGCCGCCAAATAAATTTGTCAAATCTGTAACAAAAATCGCTGGTCGGTGCGAACTCAGTGGACTATCTGGTTGTATCTCCAAACTAATCTGGTTGTATCAACCAGACTATCTGGTGGTATCAACCAGACTATCTGGTTGTATCTCCAAACTAATCTGGTTGTATCTCCAAACTAATCTGGTTGTATCTCCAAACTAATCTGGTTGTATCAACCAGACTATCTGGTGGTATCTCCAAACTAAACAGTATAACATGCAGGTACATTCATTTAAAATTAAATTCAGTGCTTATTTCACATGATTTCTCACTGTGTAAAGCTCAATATCTGACCAATTTCTGTTTAACACGTTTGGTCTGCCGTGAGCATTTTTCGTTGCATCTCCCCTTTTCCTAATTGGCCACAATTCAGATAATAGTCTACTTTCCTGTTTTTGCCACCAAAGTGGATAACCTCACATTTATCCACATTATACTGCATCTCCCATGCATTTGCCCACTCACCCAGCCTATCCAAGTCACCTTGCAGCCTCCTAGTTTAGAGGGGTTTAAACGGTTTAGAGATGTTTAGAGGGCTTCAGATGGGTTCAGGTGTGTTTACAATTGTTTAGAGGGGAATAGAGGGAAATAGGGGGGCTAGAGGAGTTTTAGAGGTGTTCAGAGGGTCCCAGAGGGGTTTAGAGACGTTATAAGCCCCCCGTGAGAAATTGTATTTCTCTGAAATTGAAGATAGACATAAAGCTGGAGTAACTCTGCAGGACAGGCAGCGCAGCGACTTTAGAGAGAAGACCCTTCTTCAGACTAAACTGAACTCTCGTCGGTGAGATTAATTGTGATTGTCTGAAGAAAGGTCTCGACCAGAAACGCAACCCTCTCCCCAGAGCCCTTGCGCGTCCCGTTGAGCCACCTTCAACTTCAGAGCCAAACAAAAAACACAGAGTGCTGGAGGAACTCAGCGGGCCAGGCGACTGCCTCACCCGCTGGGTTTCTCCAGCATTTTTGTCTACCGCAAAACGTCAATGATTCCGGGAATGCCGAGGCGACAGTGTGAGAGAGCTAGAGAGAGACGAGATGGGGAGAGGGAGAGAGGGAGGGAGAGAGCAAAACACAAAGAGACACAACGTGGGTCGGTAGGTGAATGACTAACCTGCACACCAGGAAGAAGCCCCTTCTCGCGCTCCGGGGCCCTCACTCATGATGGTGAGTTTAAAGAAATTCTCAACGTGTCATCGATCTACATTACATCTACATGTAATTGTGTTTTAAACAAGTATTAATGACGCCGCGTGAATTTTATTCAAAGGAACACGACGTTATTAATACTTGTTCAAAACACAATAACATTTACTGAGGAAGGCGGATGGATGCATTGATGACATGATTGTATAACAACGAGTTAAGTACTTGCTGATAAGAAGTGCTAACAGTACTAGTTAACACATCGTTTGTGTCTGATGGCCGTGCAGCGGTTGTTATACACAAAGCTCCTATAGTGGAGCTCTGCTAGAAAATCTTTGGTTATACATGTTCGTTTAAAAAAAAAATCCGGATGGCGAATTAAAAAAAACTTTAGTTAACAAAGAGAATTCGTATTTCCATACGAAGTACGGAACATTAGTGCGGGGCCCCCCTAGGCGCGGGGCCCAATTGGGAGCAATCGGTCAAATCGGCTTAAAACCGGCCCTGCAACCTCTCCCTATAGCTCAGGCCCTCGAGTCCAGATAACATCTTTTCTGCACACGATCCAGCTTAACCCCAGAGAACTGCAAATTGCACTCAAAGAAAGACAAAGGGAAAGATGTAGAAATAAGGAACTTGAAATGCTGGTTGACAAGAAAAGACACAAAATACTGTAGTCACTCTGGGAAACATGAATAGGTGACGTTTTGGGTTGGGGCCCTTCTTCAGACTCGCATTATTTCAGCACATTGTGCCAAAGGCCTGATCTAAATGATTCTGTTATCTTCTTTCACTTGTAAACCTAAACATACATTTGCACCAAACTTTTATTTAAAATTGGGGGCGGCAGGGTGGTGTAGCGTTAGAGCTACTGCCTTACAGCGCCAGAAATCAAGGTTCGATCCTGCCTACAGGTGCGGTCTGTACGGGGCTTGTACGTTCTCCCCGTGACCTGCGTGGATTTTCTCCAAGATCTTTGATTTCCTCCCACACTCCAAAGACGTACAGGTTTGTAGGTTAATTGGCTTGTTATGAATGTAAAATTGTCCCTAGGGTGTGTAGGGTAGTATTAATGTGCGGGGATCGCTGGTCAGTGCGGACTCGATGGGCCGAAGGGCCGGTTTCCGAGCTGTATCTTTACACTAAAACTAAACTAAAGGGAAATGTCTTGAAATTTCTGTGTCATTGAAGCAGATGAAAACCAAATATGGCAGTTACTACATCAGCTGTGTGGTGTAGTAAAAAAGTATTTTTATGCTGCTGGGTATGTCATTCAATGTCGGAGTCAAGATTCATCATACAGAATTATGAAGGTACTAACTTTAAAGCCAAATATGGATTGGGCAGACTATGTTCACGATTTAAACTTCAACTGCGATTGATATTACTGCCAAGAAAACTGAGCATAATTGCCGAAAAAAATTGATATCCATGCAACTTTTCAGGTGTTTTCTGATGATGCCCCGACTCTTATGACACTACTCTGCACGGCATTATTCCACTTCATCAGTAACTTTGTCATGTTTACTATATCTTTTTTTTTGGTGAGGGAAGTGTGACTTGAAATCTCCTCCGTCTACACAAAAAGGGCATACAACTTGTCAGGTTAGTCTGCTGTAAAGATCATGTCGCCAGCAATTGTCAAATAGGTTGCGTCTGTTTGAAATTCTGCAGCCTCTGATAACAACCACATGTCTTCCATACACGGCAATATGTTAAACGCAAACAACGTAATGTTAATTCACATTACATTAGAGTTCGTGACTGAAATACATCACAGTCAGTGTTAGAAGTGGGTGATCAGCCACTAAGCTACAATCCACTTCTGGCACTTAATCATAAAAATGGAAAATATGACGACAGAACAAAAAGAGTAAAAACGATGTCCAAATGGATCAAGCAGTGAATGAATACATAAAGTTTGCAAATATTAATTGGCTGCTCATTTTAAGGAGGGATTGCAAATTAACTTATTAGTTTCATGTACGTTGTACAAGGTCTACTTTTGGACATTCCCCATGGAAACAATGCATAGGAGTTACCAATTTATTATTGACCAACACCAGAGCTTATCAAAGCACATCTTTCACACATTATCAACTACAAGGCTGCATGAAAATCTATATTTACAAACTACATGTCACACATGATCAGTCAACAAATAGTGACACTGGTTAAGACATTCTGAAATAAGCATTTAGCAAACAATCCCTATAAATGCTTCAGACCAATGGAAGGGTCATTTTAAGCATGTCAGCCCTCGCTGGCAAATTCTTTTAAGTACACCAATAGTGCATTAATTAGCTGGGACGCTAAGCAGGTTTTGTTAAGTCTGTGCAGAAAGAATGGAAGAAGTTTAATTGTAAAGGGGTCAATTTCAGAGCAGCATTTCCAGCCAGGATGTCCAGACTCTATTTCTGAAGCCTATTCCATTTAAACAATGCAACAGTCAGTTTAGAACATCAACTCTTAACAGCAGAAATTGTCAAAACAAAATATAATTCCCAGTGAACGGGACAATATGTTGAGTAACATATGGACTCTTAATTAAAAGACATTTTCAGTTCTGTGCAAAACATTACACACAAATATTTTGCAAAAAGTAACTTGACTCATCACCAATAATCAATATAACATTTCTCAGTTGCAATTAAAATTAACTGTTTTTTGTTTTCACATGGGAGGAAATCTCCAATTCTCTCACAAACATTCCTACCTGGTAAAATTCCCGAAGCCAATTCTTCTGTAGGTTTTCCGGCTGTAAAACACACAAGATTAAAGAAAAATAAACAAACTGTCCGGAAAGTATACTTAGCTCTGTGGGATTACATAATGGAGATATCCTTTCAAAGCTTTTATTTATTTTTGTTGCAATAAGCAAACTTGACAGGCTGATTACTGGACAGAAATGGAACTATACATCTTATTAAGGATGTACTGAAAGCTGTTTAGAACAAAAGAAAAATCATTTTTAATTGTTCCCTGGATGGAATGGAAAATGCCTCGTTTTTCCACTTGCATCTACACAGTTGAATTCCGCAGAACTGATCAGACTTGGACTGGATGAGCTATGCAGCAGTTTCTACTTCAACGGAGTGACACCCAAGATTATGGGTATAAAGGCGTGCACTCAGCTGAATTAACGTGATTGTTGAAGATGATATTAACTCTCATTCAAGGTATATAAAAATTGCACCCTGCAGCTGAACAAATTACAGTGTTTAATATACGATTGCTCATCACAGTCCCAATATAGCTCGTTGATGGGTGGCACGTTTGATTGGTTTTGGATTGATTGCTGCAATTGCTAATTAATCTATCCAAAACCTAACACATTTCCAAAAATGTCAGTGTTATTTTTAAAACTGACTGTTTTCAGCTGGGCAAATCCAGAATTTTAATCTTGCCTTGAAAATTTTGTGCAATTTCACTAAATCTCCCAGCTAACACTTTTTAATTGTCATATGTATCAACAACAGAACAGCAAAATTCTTACTTACAGTCGCTTAACAGGCCCGTAAATGTAATAACTATGATGCTAATGCAAGAACATAACAAAGGTGGTAGAGCAACTAAAGACATAAAAGTTCAGTTGAAGTTAGCCTTGTGTACTGGTCAAGAGCCCGATGGTTGCTAATTTAACTGGTATCAGCTGTCATAAAACCTAGAAAGAGCTTGGATTGTGAAGTGCAGCATGTGCACCTGCTCTGTGGGAATCCATTTCAAATGTAATTAGGTCATTCTAAACAGGGATTGTCAGCATACAGTTGAGGAACTCTCTTCTACCTAGATCAAGACTCATCGCCGACTTGAAGATAGACACAAAAAGCCGGTGTAACTCAGCGGGTCAGACAGCATGTCTGGAGAAAAGGAATATGTGACGTTTCAGGTCGAGACCCTTCTTCAGTGTGAAGACCTGAAACATCACCTAATCCTGTTTCGGGTTGAGACTCTTTTTCAGACCCTCCCCTTTATAAATATTCATGGTCTTCATTAACTTCACCACCAATTTGCATCCTGCACTCAAATTCGACACCTCCCTCCCATTTATAAATATTGAAATATCATCACTGACTCATTCTCAATACAACGTATGCTTGACTTCAATTCAGCAAGAAAAGCATGTGCTGATATTAAACAAGTGATTCCATCCTGCACCTTGCTAATCCCTTGCACAAAGGGTGACCTGGGATGACAGATGGCACAATGGGCTAAGTGTTCGGCTGGCGACCAGAAGGTAGCCGGTTCGAATCCCGCTTGGAGTGCATACTGTCGTTGTGTCCTTGGGCAAGACACTTCACCCACCTTTGCCTGTGTGTGAATGTGTGTGAGTGATTGGTGGTGGTCGGAGGGGCCGTAGGTGCAGATTAGCAGCCACGCTTCCGTCAGTCTGCCCCAGGGCAGCTGTGGCTACAGAAGTAGCTCACCACCACCGAGTGTGACTGAGGAATGTATGAATAATGCGATGTAAAGCGCCTTGAGTATTCTAGAAAGGCGCTATATAAATCCCATCCATTATTATTATTATTATCTGTAGTTTTGGCAACCTGATTGATACTTGTGCAAGAGCAAATTCCTGCAGATGTCAGGTATCCAAAAGTATTGGAAATACTCACCGGTCACGTCAGGCAATATCTGTGCTGGAACAAAGGGATTACTATTTCAGGTTGATGGCTTATCATCACAACTGCAAAAGGTCAATGAATCTTATCTCCTGTCATCTTTTCCTGTAATTTTTCCCAGTTTCTTGGCCTGAAATATTAACCTTGGTTCTCTCCAGTACTGTCTAACCATCTGAGTATTTCCAGCATTTGCTATTTCATCCCCTGATGTAACAGAGTTCCAATGGAACCAATCATTGCCACGAAGGCACCAACTTTACTTTCATATCGGTGAATGTCCTCAGTTTCTTGAACAGCAATAAACAAAACAATGGTTATCAGAATAGTGAAAGGCTTGGATAGTGGATGTGGAGAGGATGTTTCCATTAATGGGAGAGTCGAGGGCTAGAGGTCATAGCCTCAGAATGAAAGGACCTTCTTTTAGGAAGGAGATGAGGAGAAAGTTATTTAGTTAGAGGGTGGTGAATATGTGGAATTATTTGCCACAGAAGGCTGTGGAGGCAAAGTCAGTGGATATTTTTAAGGATATTTTGAGATAGATAGATTCTTGATTAGTACTAGTGTTAGAGGTTATGGGGAGAAGGCAATGGAATGGTGTTAAGAGGGGGAGATAGATCAGCCAGGATTGAATGGAGGAATAGACTTGATGGGCCGAATGGCCTAATTCTACTGTTATTCCTTATGACCTTATGATCCTGAAGTGATAAGGAGCTGCATAACAAGATAATGGTGCATTTCTAAAGCTAATGGGAATTTATATCCATTTCCTGTTGAAACCATTAGCATCACATGATCTGAGGTAAATCATAATGCAAGCAACGAATGGCAAAATCAATGCGAACATTGAATGTGCATTAATTTCCACTTTTCTGACATTCTCATACTATCTGTGTGTCTCCATGCGGGGAGGAGGAGAAGGAAACGGTTTGATAAACAAGCACATTTATGAGGGCAACTGCTTCCATTTTTGTGACAACTCTGTGTGGCTACACCTGTACATACATTTGTCTGAGCCCATGCATAGGTGTGTGTTGCATTGTTCCCAAATGCGTTGCCCATTGGGGTTCTCCAGTGGCAACATTACTCAAGTCTCGTTACAATAAAATGGAGCGATCGAGCTTCTATCATTATATTTACCGAGTCCCCGTGGGTCGACCTCTGCAGAATCTTGTACCAGCAGTGAAGAGAGAAAAGAATCAGGTGCTACTTTCAATATTAAAGCCAGCTCTGAACGAATATTTATTTCAACATAAGCAAAAGTGCCAAGAGCTATTTCCCAACACTACCATCCAGCATCACGAAAAGCATAAAAAAACAAAACATTATGAACATTTGTGCAGGTTTCAAATTTTGTTTATTTTCAGAAGGATTGCAATATTTACCTCAAAAAACCACACGTCTGATGCAATCGAATGTGGCAGGTTTTCTTTTATATGCTGTTGATAAATTGTTTGCCTCTATATGTATGGCAGTGACCTATTTTCCTCTGTACAAACCATTACCCTGCAGGAGCTGCCTCCCCAGTAATGACCATCATGTTTAAATGGATCTCATTAAGATACGCAGCAATTACAATATAAAATCGTTTCCTGAGATTATTCAATATTTACTCCCAACCATAGCGACTTTACAGCAAAATATGATTTTGTATAGTTTCTGTGAATTTGTGATTCTGAGGGAAATTCGAGAGGTAGATAAAAAAATTGATCTTTACTGATACAGTTTTGCCTCTCCTAGCAACCTCTCTCCTGCAGCCTCCCACGAGACAAAGCACCTTCCAACTAACCCAATTATACCTCATTTTTTAAAGAGATGGCCTATGAACGAACCTTTTTGATAGATCGTTCCAAGCTGTGGCCAAGTTGTCATCAAAAACAATCCCCTGTCGTTGCGCGACAGGTCGCATCTCTGGAGAGAAGGAAAGGGTGACATTTCGGGTTGAGACCCTTCTTCAGACTAAGAGTCAGGGGAGTGGGATACAAAGAGATATGGAAGGGTAAAATGTGAAAACACAGATCAAAGGGGAGGGTGATTAAGGAAATGTAGAATAATACATTGTTAACTGAGGGGAAGGTGACAACGAGGTATGTAATCAGTCAAATGTCAGTAAAATTAATCAGGAGGACAATGAAACTAGTCAGAGAACTAGGATAGGGGAACGACGGAGAGAGAAGTAAAGCAAGGGTTACGTGAAGTTAGAGAAATCAATACTGCTGGGTTGTAAGCTGCCCAAGCAAAATATCAGGTATTGTTCCTTGCTTAAAACACTTTGCATTAATTGAACATTTGTGAATATATATCAGGTATTTTTCCCATTTAACCTTCGTAACCTTCGACATAATTTAAATCAATTTAAAATTGTACATAGATTATATTATTCAAAAACAAGATTGAACAAATTTTATCCAAATATATCCGCCACTTGTGATAAATGTCTAGCCCAAAAGGCAACTATAACACACTCCTTAGTCTCCTGCATAAAACTTTATAGATTTTGGAATGATATTTTTGAAATATTTACAAAATTATTCAAGACAAGATTGGAACCTAATACTGAAATGATTATATTTGGCGTAATGGAAGATGGGAATAAATTGAACACATCTCAAAATCTATTCCTTAACTATGGTTTAATAATAGCAAAAAAATTAATTCTTAAATTTTGGAAGGGTACATCAATACCAACACTTAAAATGTGGATTGCAAGTATGTTGGACACCGCTCATCTTGAGGAAATGCGATTCCTCCTAATGGATAAATCAGACCAATTCATAACGAGTTGGTCTCCATTCGTCGTTTTTTTGGAATCATATGGTGCAACACAATTGTAAAAAATAACTGTTTCAGGACTGGACGAGGGTTGGTCAAGACTATAAATAATGATCTCCTCTTTTTTTTCTTTTCTTTTCTTTTCTCTACTCTCTCTTTCAACTTTCTTCATTTACTCGTTTTCTTTTTTCACACACTATATATTTCACATCTTTCTATCCTTTACTATCTAACTTCTTTTTCTTATTCTAATCTTTTTTCAGTGTAACAAAAAAAAAAAAAAAAAAGTTGTACATAAAATGTATTATGAAAATATATATTAGGCACTTTGGTGCCATATGACTGTACTTACTTCTAATAAAATAAAATATTAAAAAAAAAAAAAAAAAAAAAAAAAACACTTTGCATTGATTGTCCAATGTGAATAAATATAAGTTTTCATAAATTACATAGATACATAGAAAATAGGTGCAGGAGTAGGCCATTCGGCCATTTGAGCCAGCAACGCCATTCAATGTGATCATGGCTGATCATCCACAATCAGTACCCCATTCCTGCCTCCCCCCCCCCATATCCCTTGATTCCGCTAGCCCTAAGAGTTCGATCAAACTCTCTTTTGAATGCACTCAGTGAATTGGCCTCCACTGCCTTCTGTGGCAGAGAATTCCACAAATTCACAACTCTCTGCGTGAAAAAGTTTTTCTTCATCTCAGTTCTAAATGGCCTACCCCTTATTCTTAAACTGTGGCCCCTGGTTCTGGATTCCCCCAACATCGGGAACATGTTTCCTGCATTTAGTGTGACCAATCCCTTAATAATTTTATATGTTTCTATGATACGATGATACCCTCTCATCCTTCTAAATTCCAGTGAATACAAGCCCAGTCGCTCCATTCTTTCATCATATGACAGTACCGCCATCCTGGCAATTAACCTCATAAACCTACGCTGCACTCCCTCAATAACAAGAATGTCCTTCCTCAAATTAGTAGACCAAAACTGCACACAATACTCCAGGTGTAGTCTCACCAAGGCCCTGTACAACTGCAGAAGGACCTATTTGCTGCTATACTTAACTCATCCCATTATGAAGGCCAACACGCCATTAGCTTTCTGCACTGCCTGCTGTACCTGCATGCTTACTTTATTTATAAATAATTGTATAGTGCCCTCCATAATGTTTGGGGCAAAGACCCATCATTTATTTATTTGCCTCTATACTCCACAATTTGAGATTTGTAATAGAAAAAAAATCACATGTGGTTAAAGTGAACATTTTCAGATTTTAATAAAGGCCATTTACATTTTGGTTTCACCATGTAGAAATTACAGCTGTGTTTATACATCGTCCCCTGATTTCAGGGCAGCATAATGTTTGGGACACATGGCTTCACAGGCGTTTGTAATTGCTCAGGTGTGTTTAATTGCCTCCTTAATGCAGGTATAAGAGAGCTCTCAGCACCTAGTCTTTCCTCCAATCTTTCCATCACCTTTGAAAACCTTTATTGCTGTTTATCAACAAGAGGACCAAAGTTGTGCCAATGAAAGTCAAAGAAGCCATTATGAGACTGAGAAACAGGAATACAACTGTTAGAGACGTCAGGCAAACCTCAGGCTTCCCAAAACCAACTGTATGGACATCATTAAGTTGAAAGAGAGCACTGGTGAGCTTACTAATCGCAAAGGGACTGGCAGGCCAAGGAAGACCTCCACAGCTGATGACAGAAGAATTATCTCTTTAATAAAGAAAAATCAGATCAGAAACACTCTTCGGGGGTCAGGTGTGGATTTGTCAATGACCACTGTCCGCAGAAGACATCATGAACAGAAATGCAGAGGCTACACTGCAAGATGCAAACCACTGGTTAGCCGCAAAAATAGGATGGCCGGGTTACAGTTTGCCAAGAAGTGCTTAAAAGAGTAACCACAGTTCTGGAAAAAAGTCTTGTGGACAGATGAGACGAAGATTAACTTTTATCAGAGTGATGGCAAGAGCAAAGTATGGAGGAGAGAAGGAACTGCCCAAGATCCAAAGCATACCGCCTCATCTGTGAAACACGGTTGTGGGGGTGTTATGGCCTGGGCATGTATGGCTGCTGAAGGTTCTGGCTCACTTATCTTCATTGATGATACAACTGCTGATGGTAGTAGCATAATGAATTCTGAAGTGTATAGACACATCCTATCTGCTCAAATTCAAGGAAATGCCTCAAAACGCATTGGCCGGCGGTTCATTCTACAGCATGACAATGATCCCAAACATACTGCTCAAGCAACAAAGGAGTTTTTCACAGCTAAAAATTGTTCAATTCTTGAGTGGCCAAGTCAATCTCCCAATCTGGACCCAACTGAGCATGCCTTTTATATGCTGAAGAGAAAACTGAACGAGACTAGCCCCCAAAACAAGCATAATCTAAAGATGGCTGTAATACAGGCCTGGCAGAGCATCACCAGAGAAGACACCCAACAACAGGTGATGTCCATGAATCACAGACTTCAAGCAGTCATTGCATGCAAAGGATATGCAACAAAATACTAAACATGACTACTTTCATTTACATGACATTGCTGTGTCCGAAACATTATGGTGCCCTGATATGGGGAAACTATGTATAAACACTGCTGTAATTTCTACATAGTGAAACCAAAATATATAAAAATACCCTTTATTAAAATCTGACAATGGGTACTTTGACCACATGTGTTTTTTTCTATTGCAAATCTCAAATTGTGGAGCACAGAGGCAAATAAATAAATGATGGGTCTTTGTCCCAAACATTATGGAGGGCACTGTATGTGACTTTCCATTTCCTGAGCAGTGAAACTGTGACCTGCCTAAATGCTACAACAATGCCAACACTCTCCTGGTCACCTCCCCACCCTGCATTTGCTTCAAATCTTGAACCATTCGAAATTCTGTCTGATTTCATAGCAAGTCCCGTTCACCAACCCATCCATGATTTAACAGGGACGATGGATACAAAATGCTGGAGTAACTCAGCGGGACAGACAGCATCTCTGGAGAGAAGGAATGGGTGACGTTTCAGGTCGATACAACATTCTTCAGACAACACCATCTTATTTCTAACCTCCTACAGCCAGCGCTCAACCAAATCTGGTCTCCTGCGTATTCTCAGTCTGTCTCACTCTACATGCTTGCACAGGGCCCTGGTGAGACCGCACCTGGAGTATTGTGTGCACTTTTGGTCTCCTAATTTGAGGGAGTGCAGTGTAGGCTCACCAGGTTAATTCCCAGGAAGTTGGGACAAACATACGATGAAAGAATGGATCGACTGGGCTTATATTCACTGGAATTTAGAAGGATTAGAGAGGATCTTATAGAAACATATAAAATTCTTGAGGGATAAGCGAGTTCGGAATTACAACTGCGTATGCGTGAGTTTGCCCAGGTCATGGATCATTTGGGATAAACATTCTCGCCAGCTGAGCTACTGTGTGTGTACATTACGATCGATAAGTGTTTTGACCTGCGTTTCATACGTATTTTCCAGTTTTGCTTCTTCGAGATAAGAAAATACTACTATTAAAACTATTAACCAGGTGTATTTATGGTTCATTTGTACAAAACTACAATGATTTTGGTGGTTTTACTGGCTTTTCGTTGGTCACTTGCTTGGCTCCCTTTGGTGAGTGAGCGAGATCGTGACGATGAATAACAACCATTTTTTATTGTTTTGGTTTGGGGGGAGGGGGGGGGGAGAGAGAATTAAATGAAATGTATGATTTCAATAACTATCAATAGATAATATGAAAAGTATTTGTGGGGTTTTCACCTCTTACTACAATAGTCCATGGCCACGGGCTGTATTTGTTGACTTCTGAATGAATTCTACATTGTACATGTGTAAGTAAAGTTGTGTAAAGCAACACAAACCAATGTTGACCAACATGTTGATGATGGACCTGACAACAAGCGTTTACGAGCTATTGCTGTAGATCATGCTCATGTGTACAAACGCAGCTGTCAAAAGCACTGTAATTGTACGGCATACACCCAAAAACAGAAGGACATAAACAAACTGACCTATGAAGTTGAAATGCTAGAAGGCAAGGTCGAAGAATTGAAACTAGAACTGAGGAATGCAGCAGCTAAAACGTATTTTTGTGGCAATATCAAGACCGACAAAAATGTGATGAGATTGACAGGACTTTCTTCGAAGGAAGACTTATGGGGCTTTTTCACGGGGCGAGTTGACGCAAGATGTCACCAGAGTGAAGAGGTCGTGGTCCAGCACGAGTCTCGCACGATATAACGGCAGTAGATAAAGAGTTCCCACGGTACTCGGCATTTCTGCTATTTGTGCGAGTGAACTTGTCCATTTCCCGAGCTTTCCCGTTAAATCTTGAATGAACATCGTGAACTACACGTGACACAAATGATGTAACTTTTTTTTTCACACACTATATATCCTCCCTTGGTTGAATTGGCTCATTTGGAGACATATTTTACTGTGTATGTGGGAGACACAGATGGACTGAGCACAGTACCTCGGTCTTACTGTGTGTGGGAGAGGGGGAGAAAGAGACGTACACTCACAGAGGCAGAGTCTCTCAGCCTGTGTAAGAGGGAGGGAGAGAGAGAGAGAGGCACACACAAGGTGGATGTGAAATCTCACCTGCCTGTTTCTGTGACAGACACCCACCGTCAGTAAATGAAGACACCCCCATCTGTCTCCCCCTCCTCTCCCTCGACTCCCCCACCTTTCTCTCCCAACTCCAGTCCCGTCCCGACCCCCTGGGAAACTGAATAGAGCAACAGTCAACTGCTGCCTGTGCGCTGATATGACAATAAAGGCTACTTTACTTTACTGAGTTAAAGAGTTCCCACGGTAGACTGTAAAACTGGGACCCTGGTTCTGGACTCCCCCAACACCGGAACCCTTCTTCAGACAGCCTAATCGGAATTGAGTCTGAAGATGTGTCTCGTCCCGAAACATCAGCTTTTTTTCTCCAGAGATGCTGCTTGACTCGCTGAGTTACTCCAGCTTTTTGTGTCTGTCTTCGGTTTAAACCAGCATGTGCAGTTCACTCCTTACACGGGTCTCTGTACAACATTGATTGGTAGCGTTCCGGACCCCTGGACCCGAGGACTCCGACCTGTATCTCTCAAAGAAGTACATGTGAAAAATTTCTCAAGGACCATAAAAATGCGTAACCTTTAAGTAAAGTCCCTTTTAAAGTCCCTTTTAAAGATTATAGTTATTTTCTTGAATCTCATTAACATAACTCATGAATAAGTTGATGTCCATATGCGGATGCAAATCTTTATTTTTATTTATTTTTTAAATTCAATCCCACATAAGATAATTTTTACTCACCGTTCCCTCTGTCCAGCTTCCGGGTTCACCGTTCGCAGGAGTTCCCACGGTACCCGCAAGAGTTATTACAGATATCGCACTGGCCACTACGTTCATATAATGTTGCAATACTCAACCACAAGTGTACAAGTCACTCTTGGAGAAATTCAAACTTTCTTGAATTTTCTCCCGAGTGACCAAGTTACACGATGACCTGCCGTTAGCGCTACGGTGGTCCACGGTGGTCCACGAATGCCGTACTGTTATCGCACGAGGTTCCCACGATGTTAAACTCCGGTTAACTCTTGCGTCAAGTCGCCCCGTGAAAAGGCCGCTTAAGACAACCTATGTGATGAAGCTGCACCTTGGGTTGCCAGTGGTGTTTCTCGTGGCTTTGTTTGGACTCAGTGGGGATACATGTTCTGAAATATTCAATACTTGGATTAAATTCCCAGCCATCCAAATGAAACCTCTGATTTTCTGGCCAGATCGTGATTTGATAAGGTCCACGCAGCCGAAACAGATAATATATAAATGCCCAGCACTGAGATGCATTCTCGACTGCACAGAGATATTTATAGAATGACCAAGGCATCTACAGTTGCAGGCTTTGACATGGTCCGACTACAAGAAACACAACACTGTGAAATTATTGGTTGGAATTGCCACCATCGGCATACTCACATTCTTATCAAAAGCTTGGGGTGGGTGATGACCTGATACACACATTGTTAGGAAGAGTGGTTTTGAACTTTGCTGATCCTGGGGATTGCCAAATGGCGGATAGAGGATTTCCCATTCAAGAAGAATTGATGCTTCGCCAAGCCTATTTAGGGATTCCCCCTCCCAGCGGTGGCAATCAGCAAATGACCAGAGAAAAGGTACACAAAACCAAAAAGGTTGCCAATGTCCGCATTCATAGGTCGTCTAAAATGGTTTAACATCCTGAAAAACATTTTACCCATCACTTTAGTTCTGCATATTGATGATATTTTCACCATCTGTGCAGCATTGTGTAATTTACTGCCTCCATTGTTGTGTAAATGAGATGTTGTTGCACTTGCAGACCATTCTGATCAGAAGTTCAACATTATGTTTAAGCAGATTTGATATGAACTGAAATCCAGAACTTACCGAGTTTGCAACATGTACATTTCAACTCAATCAGAGATTTACATCTCTTACATGTACTTAATTTGCAAAACAGTTTTGTTATCACCACGTATCTATACAGAGCTAATTTATTGTGTTCATAGTATTCAAACTGGTGAATGTTTTTCTGACAGTATTAAACAATGCATTTAGTTTGTGAAGGCCCAGTGTCGTTGCATTTGCATGAACAATTTTAAGAGAATTTGTTTTCTTAAGTCACAATGACTATTTACTAATAGTGATACTGTATGTGTGTCTGGATTAGTTCCAGGATGCATGTCGGGATCTTGTTTTGCATATCTGCTGTGTAGTTTTTTAATAATTCATCATGTACCAGGTATAGATAAAATGTTGGGGAAAATCATAGTGCTTTGGAATGGCAAATAATTGAAGAAAACACACTAGATAAATTTTTAGGAGGTGGCCTGTCATGGTTGTTGTACACACGATAGAGGGTTGCTTGCTAGTATTTTAAGATACAAAGAAGATAAAAGCTCAGACCGAAAATGTTATTTTTACACAGATTTCCGGCCAACACGTACACACAGTTTATACAGCACTGCGTTCACGATCACTGGCAACGTTCTTTGTTTATCCCAAATGACCTTTGACAAATCCCATGATTCATTGCACGCGCAAGATACCGAACTCAATTATTGAACAGGCCAGATGCAGGAAAAATGTTCCTGATGTTGGGGGAGTCCAGGACCAGGGGATCACAGTTTAAGAAAAAGGGATAGGCCATTTAGGACTAAGATGAGGAAAAACTTTTTCACCCAGAGAGTTGTGAACCTGTGGAGTTCTCTGCCACAGAAGGCAGTGGAGGCCGATTCACTGGATGTTTTCAAGAGAGTTAGATATAGCTGGCTCGAAGGGCCAAATGGCATACTCCCGCACCTACTTTCCATGTTTCTATGTTTCAGCAGACTCACCTCAAAATTCTGGCATTTCCCACCTAAATCGCTAAGGTGCTCCTAAAACCCCATCTCTGTCATCCCCATCACCTGCTCTAATATGCAGATCAATGTTATATTTGGTCCATTAAAAACTCCATGATATTTCATTCCATTATGTATGTAGATAAATCCTAGGTTGGCAAGATGAAGGAAAAGAAAGAGGTTGAAATAGTCTTATGCATTAAAGTCAAATCAAACCGGCCAATCTCTGAACAATAAATGCCATTGTGTGCCAAACCCGACAAAATTGTTATTCATTGTCAACATTGTAAAAATATTTGCTACCTTATTCCGGTTACACTAGATTTAGGCAGAATACACACAGTGATGAATTTAAGCTGCAGCTGATACAATCAGCAGAGGATTCAAATCTATTTAGCAGGAAGCACATTAAAACAGGTTTAGGATGTGCTAATGGATTATATGAAATGTGACAACTGTCTTGTCAATCCTGCTTAGGCTTTACCTGGTGGGGTCTCGGGTTACCTACATTTATCATGCAAGAACATTTTCAACAATTGCTTCATCACTATGGATTTTCTTTCACCTGGAGAGTGGTGCAGTAGCTGTTGCCTCATAGCTCCAGAGAACCGGCTTTCATTCTGACCTTGGGTGCCGTGCGAGTGGCATTTGTATACTTTCTCCGGGATCGAGAGGCTTTCAATCAGGTGCTTTTTTCTATCAAGTACGAGGATGTGCTGGTTGATTAAATATTTATTGTGAATGACCTTTTAAAGTAGATCAATGGCGTAAAAAGCAAAGTAGAGCCAATGGATATGTGTGAGAGAGAAAAAAAAGTGGTGGGAATATAAGGCACTGCACGATAGGAATGGACTAATAGGATGAACGTGATGGGTTGAAAGTTCTGCTTCTCTGATACATATAAGGCAAGATAGCTAGAATACACAAAACACCAGGATATTTCAAAATCCACTTCTATTTTTCTAGCTCATATAACCTTGGATTAGAAAATGATGAGTAGCTTAACTTTCTGCAATATTCACCAACTGCATATTCTGCTTTAGTTGTCTGTGGTAACCAAATCACATTAAGCTGAGCAGTTACCGTGACCAATAGCACTTACCTAAAAGGCTGTGTTTATGTTACTGCTATAGTAACAAAGCCTCCTGATTTAATTAGGTTGCACAATAACAGATTGAAACTACCCATGTGAAGAATATTCCCCTGTTTATCTAAAAATTGCTAATACTCAAATTTATCTTCACGAGTGAATTACAGGAACCTGCGCTTTTTAAGGATACCGGCTTCTAGGTTAATATTTGCAAATACATTTGGGTGCATTTATATTACCACTTTCATGCCAATAAGAATAATTTATTTTTGATAAATGCAGTGATGTCAAAGCCTAGTATCCACATAGATCTGGCATGCCAGAAGATGCTTTACAGGTGAGGCATGGTCACCTTCCCCGTGTTGGCATTGACTGTACTCACTCTAAACCAGCATGACGCAAAAACTCCTATGAGGTTACTAATTTTTCACAAGAAATGTTAGGCTTCACTTTAAAACAAATAGTGCGCTTATTCTACAGAGATTTGAAATTATTGGCAATAAAAATCAGACCTACATACCAATGTGAACATACACAAACACAAATTTAACTGGCAAAAGTGCCTCCCTCACACTGGCTCACTACATGAAGCAACTTGTTCGGTAGCAGTATATAAAGGAACTGCAGATGCTGGTTTAAACCGAAGGTAGACACAAAATGCTGGAGTAACTCAGCAAAACAGGCAGCATCTCTGGATAGAAGGAATGGGTGACGTTTTGGGTCGAGACCCTTCTTCAGACTAAAACATCACCCCTTCCTTCTATCCGGGATGCATTCACCCCTTCTAAAACATCACCCCTTCCTTCTGTCCCGCTGAATGACTCCAGCATTTTGTATCTATCTTCTGTTTGGCAGCAGAATTGATTCACACTGCCAACCTCTTGTTTCCAAGTTACAAGGTTTTCCTACTTGGAAACCACAATTACCACCATTTAAAATATTCAACAATTAAAACTGTCGGTAGCCTAGATTGGCCCTAAAATAAAAATGATCATCAATTTGCATTAACATCAATGACACTATTGATGGTGTTATTATCTTAAGTGTTTTGTTTATTCCTATCAGAAACAGCTGTGTTACCTCTCTTGTTCACATTGCCTTAAGGTGTACAGAAATTAATCAAAGAGCCTTATTGAGGCTGGTTTCATTCCCCTTGCCATTTCCTCAGTCATCAGAGATTCCAGATGAGCAAATTCACCATGTGCAGCATTTTGACTTATTTACACAATGTGACAAGACACAATCATTGTGAGATCTTTTTCCGTTAGATATATTTAAGCAAAACTAAAAGTGACTTGATATGATAATCAGTTTCTTTAATCCTTGAACTGATTTTAGTGTGGATATCTTAAAAAATCAAACTGGGATACTTGTGGCTGGCAACTGCATTCTTTTACTAGCTATTAAATAACTGGAATTAATTGCATTCACACCATCAGGTGTTTAAACAAGCCTGTCAAATAAGTTTCTGAAATAATTTAGTGCGTTCCTTTTAATGTAAAGGTACAGTACTTCTTATTCTTTTCTTGCTGATTCTAAATATTCAGCATATTCTTGCTTCTCCCCAATCCCTTTCATTTTAACATTTGCTTAACATATGTATTGTAACATATTCAATCTTTTTAGGACATTTTTACACCTCATTCGTTGTCTCTTTTCTCAATGTTTAAGTCTTTAAAACTCAAGGTTCACACCTAGCTGTGACTGTTGACTTTTAATAAGAATTCTTCATCCGCTCGGGTGCCGAGTTTTGTTTAAATTGCCGGCAAATTGTCATGACTGATTAATTACAAAATCTAATAATATGGGCATCCTTCATTGGTCCTGCATGAAAACTCCAATGTCACAATTTGACAACCACATTCTGAAATACCAAACATTTCTGTTTAGGAAAAGTCACATACGAGGAATCTAGGTTAGAAATCAGATGTATGATAGTGCCAGAAACCTTTAGGCTAATTTCCATTTGGGAGAGTCACATAATGACAATACCTATTCAGGTAATGACATGTTATACGATTCTTAAAAAAATAACCTGAAACCATTTTCCATTCAACTGATAAAGAGCCTTTACTTCCGCACAGCTGCAATATTTAATTTGTTATTCTAAATTTTACGACCATGAACTGCATAGATGGCATTCATCAGAACATATTTTAAATATGCTGATTCGAATATCAAGATGTACCAGCCATGATCTTGGATTTTACCATTCCTGCTTCCTTTACTTATGATCGACTCCAATGACACCTTCATGAAGGTAGACCAAAAATGCTGGAGTAACTCTGAAGAAGGGTCACCCATTCCTTCTCTCCAGAGACGCTGCCTGTCCAGCTGAGTTACTCCAGCATTCTGTGTCTACCTTCGATTTAAGCCAGCATCTGCAGTTCTTTCCTACACCTTCACGAAGGTTGGATTTGCTATCTTCATCTCATCTGAATGGATTTTTGGTCAAACTGATTGCATGACACCCTGCCTCTTTATGCAATAATGCTGGCATTATCAGAGCCAAGTCATTTCATTCAGGCTATGTATCTTCTTAAGAGATAGCCAACAACAGAAAGCAAACATAGACGAACCTTGAACAACACAGCATAGGAACATGCCCTTCAGGCCACATTATTGTCAGAAATGTTGTCAAACTAAATTAATCCCCCCTGCCTGCACGTGATCCATATCCCTCCATTTCCTGCATATCAGTGTGCCAAATCTAAAAGCATCTTAAACATCTCTATTGTGTCCATATTCTACACCACTCAAGGTAACGCATGCCCAATGTAAAAAAACTTGCCCTACACACCTCTTTTGAACTTTCCTCCTCTGACCTTAACGTTCTCTAGTCTTTGACATTTGCATCCTGGGAAAATAAAGTTCTGACTGTCTACCATCTCTATGCCTCTCATAATGTTATAAACTTCTATCAGGTCTCCCCTCAACTTCAGGTGCTCCAGAGAAAACAATCGAAGTGTGTACAACCTCTCCTTGTAGCTAAATGGTGAATGTATATTCTGCTTTCCACTTTCAACCAAATGTAATTTAGTTTAGATTCAAGGTACAGCATGGAAACAGGCCCTTCTGCCCTCCGAGTCCACGCCAACCTTTGATCACCCGCTCTATATACACACTCGTGACCATTTACAGAAACCAATTAACTTACAAACCTGCACTTCTTTGGAGGAAATTGGAGCAGAGAGGAACCCCACGCGGTCACAGTGAGAAGATACAAACTCCATACATACTGCACCCATTGTCAGGATCTCTGGTGCTGAAAGGCAGCAACTCTACCAATGCACCGCTGTGCATATTAGTATAGAAATCACGTGCCCTACACTTTATTCACTGATCAAAAATGCAATGCGCCACATTTGGCTCCGTATGCTTGAAACTAGATGAACCCATTAGTCCAGCGAACAACACTGAGATAATGAGTTGATCAAGATACAAATATATCCCAACCTGGCATGGCAACTGCTCTGCTCTTAACTGTCTGAATTCGCAGAGTGTGAACATAGATTAGCCCAGTCAATCACAGGCTCGTCGTTTCCTTCAGTCCAGTTCATCTTCATGGTAGACACAAAATACCGAAGTAACTCAGCGGGACAGGCAGCATCTCTGGAGAGAAGGAATGGTTGACGTTTCGGGTCGAGACCCTTCTTCATGGTACATTGAATCAAGAAGGCTGGAAGTAACATCAGAGATGCCAGCCACCCTGGCCATTCCCCTTTCTCTCATTCTTCTGGGGGAAGATAGAACAGCTGGAGAGCTCAGATGTCAAGACTTAATAACTTCTTCCCATTGACTCCTGGCCTAATCACCTCTTTCACCCCCCCCCCCCCCCCTATTGGCAGATGTACTGCCACGTACTCTTACTGTTAACTCCACTCACGCGGTTATTCTGTTACTGTATTTTAATATTCCTTTGTACTACTTGGATTTTGCTCTACAATCTTGCACCCTTATGTTGCTTTGCACTCAAAGTTGGATCTATTGTTATATTTATCATTACTATGTGTATATTATTTACTCTGTGCTCTTTGTTGAATAGGCAATTTCATTGCACACTGGTGTATATGACAATAAATTAACCTAATACTGATGTTCATAACTCTTGTGCACAGGAGCTGCTGTTATATTTTGGCGGCATCCAATATCAGTACATGAAAAAATTAATAACTGGGTTAGCAATAGTATTTGGGAATGGCATCTTTACCTGGAGTAATTGGCCTCTGATTTATCTAGAGGTGATAAGGTTCACAAGAACTTTCAGTAACTATTACTATTTCACAATAGAAAAGGCACGCTGACTTGGACCAGAATCAAAAACAATCCTAATGGTTTTTCAGAAATAGTGGAATTTCTTTCCCTCTGCATGAGTTGGGTAACTGCATATAGGTTTTATGGAATCAGACAAAGGAAAATGACTGCCGCAGCTACTTCCAGTTGGTTTTCTGATGACTCAGCAAAATGTAAAACCCTTCATCATAAATAAAAATGACAAGCTCAATTTTTCTCAATTGTTATTTGCAATTTGAATGAAACTGATGTGATCACCTGCTATGATTGCAAATAGACTCAATGGGCAGATTGGGTAAAATTGAAGCATAACCAGAGTTTCCAACTTTAAAGTTGACTTGTGAATGATTACACCGAGCGAGTTGAAGAACATCTGTAACAGTGAAAGAACATTCTCCATACATTTACCCTGTATTGTATTTGATAAGGATAAAGTATAATGTACAGGAAGTCCTATGAGATCTATCACCTAGTCTCTGTGGTCATCTAGTGGTGGCCATTTTGTGCATCCTAAGTTGTCAATGATTCATTGACAACAGTTCCAACTGCCTTGCTCCAAAATGTACTTCCTCAGAAAAAGAGGTGTCTGGCTTTCCACACTTCTCTTCCCTCCTTTATAATACTCCCTAAAATCAGTGTTATGTATTGTCTCTTATGTGGCTCCTTGCCAAGTATTGCGAGCAACACTCCAGTGAAGCCCTTGGGTGGGAGTTGTTGTCGTGGTTGGTTCATTATATTAACAGCATTACACACATTCAAGTGCTGTTCTAGTACACACTCACCGTGTGGGACTAATCATGGTGCCTGTCAAGAGCCAAGTCAGGAGTCAAGAGAGTTTAATTGTTCGAGTACATGCACTGAAGCCAGAACAATTAAGTATTTATTTGCTGCAGCTTTACAGGCACATTAATGCATCAACACAACAACTACACATACATTAAACAATAACACAATAAATTATCACCTATTCCTTCTCTTCAGAGATGCTGTCTGACCCGCTGAGTTACTCCAGCTTCGGTTTAAACCAGCATCTGCAGTTCCTTCTTACACAGGTTATCAGTATACCAGGTAACACATTCTTCCCAACCAGAAGAAATTCCAGATGATTAATTACCCTTATAACATAGAAACATACAAAATACGTGCAGGAGTAGGCCAATCGATCCTTCGAGCCAGCACCGCCATTTAATATGATCATGGCTGATCATCCAAAATCAGTACCCCGTTCTGGCTTTTTCCCCATAATCCCTCATTTCCCTTAGCCCCGAGTGGTAAATCTAACTCTCTCCTGAAAACCTCCAGTGAATTGTCTTCCACTGCTTTCTGTGGCAGAGAATTCCACAGATTCACAACTCTCTGGGTGAAAAAGTTTTTCCTCATCTCAGTCCTAAATGGCCTACCTCTTATTCTTAAACGGTGACCCTTGGTTCTGGACTCTCCCCAACATCGGGAACATTTTTTCTGCATCTACCCAGTCCAATCGCTTAATAGTTTTATATGTTTCTATAAGAATCCCTCTCATCCTTCTAAATTCCAGCGAATACAAGCCTAGTCGACCCATTCTTTCATCATATGTCAGTCCCGCCATCCCGGGAATTAATGCTGGTGAACCTACTCTGCACTCCCTCAATAGCAAGAATACCTTTCCTCAGATTAGGAGACCAAAATCGCACACAATACTCCAGGTACGGTCTCACCAGGGCCCTGTGCAACTGCAGTAGGACCTCCTTGCTCCTAAACCCAAATCCTCTCGCAATGAAGGCAAACATGCCATGAGCTTTCTTCATTGCCTGCTGCACCTGCATGCATACTTTCATTGACTGATGTACAAGTATACCCAGGTCTCGTTGCACCTGCCCTTTTCCTAATCTGACACCATTCAGATAATAATCTGCCTTCTTGTTCTAGCCACCAAAGTGGGTAACCTCACATTTATCCACATTATACTGCATCTGCCATGCATCTGCCCACTCACCCAACCTATCCAAGTCACCCTGCATTCTCATAGCATCCTCCTCAGTTCACACTCCCAGCTTTGCGTCATTTGCAAATTTCCTAATGTTACTTTTAATTCCTTCATCTAAATCATTACCACATATTGTAAATAGCTACAGTCCCAGCACCGAGCCTTGTGGCACCCCACTAGTCACTACCTGCCATTCTGAAAGGGACCTGTTAATCCCTACTCTTTGTTTCCTGTCTGCCAACCAATTTTCTATCCATGTCAATACCCTATCCCAATACCACGTGCTCTCATTTTGCCCACTAATCTCCTGTGTGGGACCTTATCAAAGGCTTTCTGGAAGTCCAGATACACTACAGCTACTGGCTCTCCCTTATCCATTTTATTGTCACATGCTCAAAAAATTTCAGAAGACTTGTCAAGCTAGATTTGTCGTACGTAAATCCATGCTGACTTGGATCCTGTTACTGCTATCCAAATGCTATTACATCTTTAATAATTGACTCCAGCATCATCCCCACCACTGATGTCGATGCCAGGCTGACAGGTCTATAATTCCCTGCTTTCTCTCTCCCTCCTTTCTTAAAAAATTGGCTAACATTAGCTACATTCCAATGCACAGGAACTGATCCAGTATCTATATGACATTGGTCAATGATCACCAATGCGTCACCATTTCTAGAGCCACCTCCTTGAGTACCCTGGGATGCAGACCATCAGGCCCTGGGGATGTATCAGTCTTCAGTCCCATCAGTCTACCCAACACCATTTCCTGACTAATGTGAATTTCCTTCAGTTGCTCCGTCACCCTAGATCCTCTGTCCCCGAGTACATCTGGGAGATTGTTTGTGTCTTCCTTAGTGAAGACAGAACCAAAGTACCTGCTCAACTCGTCTGCCATTTCCTTGTTCCCCATAATAAATTCACTTGTTTCTGTCTTTAGGGTACCCATATTTGTCCTAACTAATCTTTTCTGTTTCACAAACCAAAAGAAGCTTTTACTATCCTCCTTTATATTCTTGGCTAGCTTACCTTCGTATATCATCTTTTCTTCCCGTATTGCCTTTTCAGTTACCTTCTGTTATTCTTTAAAAGTTATCCAATCCTCCGGCTTCCCACTCATCTTTGCTATGTTATACGTCTTCTCTTTTAGTTTTATACTGTCCTTGACTTCCCTTGTCAGTCACGGTTGCCCCTTACTCCCCTTAGAATCTTTCCTCCTCTTTGCATCCCCAGAGATGCTGCCTGTCCCGCTGAGTTACTCCAGCATTTTGTGTCTTCCCCTTATGTATCTATACACTGTAAATGGTTCGATAGTAATCGTGTATTGTCTTTCTGCTAACTGGATAGCACGCAACAAAAGCTTTGCACTATACCTCGGTATACGTGACAATAAACTAAACTAAAGAATGAAGCAGAGTAGTGTACAAGGAACTGAAATGCTGATGGCATATGACGATACAACCCCATCCCACCCCGACCAACCAAAGAAGTGTGCTTACTTTCATTGCCTGAGTAATATATTCCATATATTAGCATCCACCACTCTGGTGTATGTCCCAGGAAATAATTCAGTATAAAAAATGTTCCAGTGGTAAAGAAAACAATTAAAAGGGAGGAATAATTAGTGCAAACTGAGTAAGTATAAAAAAGTTAGACACATAATGCTGGAGTAACTCAGCGGGACAGGCAACATCTCTGGAGAGAAGGAGTGGATGACGTTTCAGATCGAGACCCTTATTCAGTCTGATGTCAGGGGAGTGGGCAGGACAAAGATCGAATGTAGTCAGAGACAGTACGACTGGTGGGAGAACTGGGAAGGGGGAGGGGATGGAGAGAGAGGGAAAGCAAGCGCTATTTGAAGTTAGAGAAGTCAATCGGTGGGCGGCGCGACTTTCGTCAGCAGCGGCCTCTGCAGTCCGTCTGTGTTTTTATTATTTTTGTCTTGTTTCTATGTAGTTTTTATTATTTTTTTTTGTCGGGGTATGTGTGTGGGGGGGTGGGGGGGAGGGGGGCTTTAAAATCTTTCCCCTGCACGGGAGACCCGACCTTTTCTTTGTCGGGTCTCCGTTGTCGTTGCAACGTGGAGCGGCCTCCAACAGGAACGACTTGGGGTTCCAGCTGCGGAGCTGCCGACTACTCACCGTCACGGGGCTGGCCGAGTCCGGAGCGGGTGGAGCGATGGTGGAGCGCTGCTGCCACCCGACCCCCGGAGCTTCGGAGGCTGCAACTGCGGGTTTGGCGGACGGCGGCACCGGGAGCCCGCGGGTCCCTGCTGGGATACCGCTTTTCGGGGCTTCCGCAACGGCGACTTCTCCCGCCCGAGTTGCGGGGTTGAAGAGCACCTGAGCGGGGCCTTACATCACTGCCCCGCGCGGCTTGGAATGGCCGCGGGACTTTGCGAGCGCGCGCCGGTAGGCTCTAACACCAAGACCCGGTGCGCGACCTTGCATCACCCGGCGTGGCTTTAATGGCCGCGGAACAATCGCCATCGCCAGCCGGGGGCTTTGACTTTGACTCTGACTCTGACATCTGAGAGTGCAGTGGAGAGATAAGTTTTTTTTTGCCTTCCATCACAGCGATGTGATGGATGTTTGTGTAAACTGTGTTGTGTCTCGGGTCTTTTTTGTTTTGTAATGTATGGCTGCAGAAACGACATTTCGTTTGGACCTCAAGGGGTCCAAATTACAATAAATTGAATTGTAATTGTAATTGTATAATTGTATCAATGTTCATACCGCTGGGGTGCAAGCTACCCAAGCAAAATATGAGGTGCTGTTCCTCCAATTTACGCTGGGCCTCACTCTGACAATGGAGGAGGCCGAGAACAGAAAGGACAGATTGGGAATGGGAAGGGGAGTTAAAGTGCTGAGCAATCGGGAGATCAGGTAGCTTAAGGCGGATTGAGCGGAGATGTTCTGCGAAACGATCTGCGAGCCTGCGCTTGGTCTCGCTGATATACAGAAGTCAAAACGATCAAAAGAATCAGGTTACCAAAGATCAGGGAGAACGAAAAAGAACATCTTATTTATATAATTACATTACTGGATTATCCATTCTAGACCGCTGAGTACATTTGAAATATAGATACTATTATGATGTAAGAAGTGGAAATAGTTTTCACACTGCAAGTTAATGGGTGTAGGACAAACATTAGTGAAGCCATCATAAGAACTGCTTTTGCGTGTCATTAAAATAGTGCCAGGTATTCATTGATGTTTACATTTAGGGTTTGGTTTGGTGAATCGTCTGAAAAATGCTCCTTCAGCATGCTCTCACTATTATATTGAGAGGAAACATGCCCAAGTCTTTGGATGTGGCTTGAAGCTGCAACTGTCTATCCCACAGGCAAGAAACATAAAACTGACTGCAGATTCATTTTATCTTCAGCTGGAGAGGTTTTACGGTGGTTTTACATAGGTAGTAATGTAAATGAAAATCATAATGAAAAATCTGGAGATGAATTACTTTTCGTGTCTATCACCTGTTTTCCCCCGCAACATGTGAAGGCATTGAGAGTCAGAGACTTGTACAACACTGAAATGGGGCCATCAGTCCATTGTGAAGCAATAGCACCTGATAAGTTCAAGGTGATTTAGACTTCAATGATTAGTGGAACTCTGCAGCCAGAGATTTAGAACCATATAAAGAGTGACAACGATATGAATAGTACTTAAAGATGTTGCACAAATATCTGTGGCCATAATACATGGCCATGATTGTGAGACAGGGGGGTCGATTTTAGTAAAGCATAACGCCAGGATCAGGGAAATTAACGATGGCAGAAGACTGCACAAGAGTCTCGAGGTATGTTGTCTACCTCACGTCTGAATTGGGTTGGTCCATGGCATGAGAAGACCAGAGGTCATAGAGTGATACAGTGTGGAAACAGGCCCGGTGGCCCAACCTGCCCACACCGGGCAACATGTCCCAGCTACACTAGTCCCACCTGCCTGCATTTGGTCCATATCCCTCCAAACCTGTCCTATCCATGTACCTGTCTAACTGTTTCTTAAATGTTGGGATAGTCCCAGCCTCAACTACCTCCTCTGGCAGCTTGTTCCATGCACCCACCACCCTTTGTGTGAAACAGTTACCCCTCAGATTCCTATTAAATCTTTCCCCCTTCACCTCAACAGTAATGAGGAGAATGTTTGATTGTAAAAGCAACAGTTTAAAAAAAAGTTGACTGAAAATAAAATAATCAGGCCAAATACTTCCAGTTGTTTGACAGAAACTATTACTGGCTGAGCGGAACCACCTGTAGGTTTAGACAGACTTTATCCAGTACAAAAATCACATTATTTTTTTTTTTTTTTTTTTTTTTAACATATTTGTGAATATATCTTTTATACTTGTCATGCCATAGATTAGGGGGTTGCCTGGCAAAATATGCACAGGGTTTGAGGACTCCAGATGGTCCAGTAATTATGATATTTACATCGGATGCTCAGTACACAGAGCTGGTCTCACATGAAAGCCCTTATGCAGGAGCATGTATCTTCCTTCTATTAACAAATTAAATATAATTTCCATTTGCATCTGCCAAAAGAGTAGGAATCGAGGGGGAAAAAATCCTTCTGTGCGTTAGCAGCTCGGAGACGATCATACTGTTTACCAACTAAAAATACTAACACCTTCACACAGTCAGTGTTATCCAGGTATTAATGTGTTTTTTTTCTTCTATTTGCTTCCAAAACCATGGAAACAGTTGTTTGTGCAAGGCACGCGGTTTGTGCTTCATTAGGCTTTCAAACCAAATTTTCCATCAGTTCATAATAAGTTCAGCTGGATCTTTTGTGTCCCAAGCAATCTTCTTTTTTCCCCCATTTATCTTGCCATTATACTTGAACTAGGGCCCGGCTCAATAAATATGTACATCAATTGTGAGGTGAGTACTAGGAAATCTGTTGTTTTATCCAAATACTTTCTTTCAAAAAATTACATTAAAAATTCTGAATCATCAGGTCCAAAGTCGATGTTATGAAACATTAAATAGAATTAATAGCTGACATTTATAAAACCATTTACCAAATCACGTCTCAAACCACTTTGCACACTGAATTACATTCAAACATATAATCTTTGGTGTTGGCAATGATGCAGAATGTTTTGCCAGTATTGCAAACTATAGCTTCAATCTTCCTGCAGTTCAATTATGTGGAAATTCTGACTCATCCACAATTAATTTCAGGCATGGAATAACACAATGCAAATCTGGACGCAGCAATGTACGGATATGTAAAAGGTGACCTTTATATATTCCAAAAGCCAACAGATACTGCCTGTATAGGTAGACACAAAAGCTGGAGTAACTCAATGTCTCTCCAGCATCTCCGAAGAAAAGGAGTGCCGTTTCGGGTCGAGATCCTTCTTCAGACCAAGTCAGACTTCAGTCAGAAGAAAGGTCTCGGCCTGAAACGTCACCTATTCCTATTCTTCAGAGATGCTGTCTGACCCACTGAGTTACTCCAGCTTTTTGTATCTATCTCCGGTTTAAACCAGCATCTGCAGTTCCTTCCTATTCTGTCTGTATAGATCACAAGTTAAATGATGTGTAGTGTTTAGAACTGCGTAAATCTCGTCAGGAGGAAGGTACAGACATGACTGCATGATGGGATATTTTCATAAACCTCTAGAGTGTGCTTACCATTGAACATGTCAGGTAATTTCACTTTACTTACTGTAATAGTGGCTGTTACCGAGGCTTCAAAAATATCCACCTAAAACAGCTTGTTTTGCAGTTCAAGGTCACATGTGCAGAGAAGCTGCCCCTTTTATCTTCCACACACCAGCATATGGCTGTGTTGGAGGACACAATGGTGGATTTTCTACTCTGGGATATGGAAATGTCACACCTTGAGCACATAAGCCTGCCAGCTGCTGCTTTCAAATGGAAAGTTGGAACAAGGCCTGCCTATCCCCCTATGACGAAGATTGGTTAATGAGCACAGGAGCTCCCCCAAGTGTCCTGCAGATTCTACCTTCCATCGAGCATCGCAAAAGCACGTTCTGTGGTCACTGGTTTAATTCCTATCCCTACCAAGGTGGTGTGCTGAAATTTTCTTCCACAATTTTCAACATTATAACTTCAAGAATACATCATTAGCTGAAATACATTGGGACACGCTGAAGTTTTTAAAGGTGCAATTTGGGCAACAAAACTCTTTCGTTTGTTTGAACCATCCTACCCCAACCAGAGAGCAGTCCTGATCTACAATCTACCTTTTTGGTAACCCTCGGACTATCCTTGATCAGACTTTGCTGGCTTTACCTTGCACTAAACATTATTCCTTTATCATGTATCTACACACTGTAAATGGTTCGATTGTAATTATTTATTGTCTTTCTGCTGACTGGATAGCACACAACAAAAGCTTTTCACTGTTCCTCGGTACACGTGACAATAAACTAAACTGAACCGTTTCTCCATATTCTATATCTTAGAGTCATCATCGAGTCATCTGTATTAATCATATTATCATATATCTGTTTTAAACCAGTAGAGGGAATTAGGTTTATCTAATGACATGAAAGGCATATGGGCCTGTCCCACTTACTCGACTTTTTCGGCGACTTCCGGCACCCATCATAGTCGCTGCAGGTTGGCGAACATGTGGAAAAATTCAGCAGCAACCAGAAAGACGTTATGACTCTTTGGGCGACTGAGGAGACGACTCACAACCATGCAGGCGACACCCTGGCAACATGTCACAGAGAGCCCAAAGAATCGTACCTTGTTCTGGTCGCCGCTGGATTTTCAACATGTTGAAAAATTTCGGTGACCTGTAACGACCTATGACGGGTGCCAGCAGTCGCCGAAAAAGTTGCGTAGGTGGCACAGGCCCATTAAGGGAACACAAGTTTCTTTAATCTGCATCAGGTAGAATGTTGTTAATATCTCTCAGCAGCAATGTTTAAATTACAAAGGAATATATTGCTGTATATGTTCCTTACTCCATAGCTGGGGTCAAGGAAAGAGCGTTCACGTCGCGGCCCTGTTTCAACCAATCTTTCCACCACCACGCACAAGACGCACAAGAAGCGCAAGACAGACACCATTGTGCAGATGCCGAGAAGTGTGTTCAGCTCTGGCTGAACAACTTCTAATCTTGTATGTGGACTCGATAAGAAGAAGACTCCATAGCTTCAAGACAATAGGTTCCCCCTCCAGATATGCTCCTGGTTGTGATGACAGCTGAAAGGTGTAAACAACCCACAAACATTTCCTCATTCATAGACACAAAAAGAGTTACTGAGTTATCGTTGGTTTTATACCAGCATCTGCAATTCCTTCCAACAGTCTTTTCCATTCATTTTCTCTTGTCAGTGTGCCCCTCCACCTACTTTATGCTTTCAATTGAGGTAAAAGGGCAGAAACTTGAGGTCACATTGTGTTCAAAGGCCGGTTTATTTTGTTGCTATTATTATTATTTATTTCTTTATTTTTGTAAACCAGCAACCTGTTGCTGCCAGTTCCTTGTGTCTCCAAAGGTTGGTTCCGGGACCAAGGCACTTGAGGTGTTGGAAATGTAAAGCTAAATACCGTTTTATCCCGATGACCTCACGCTGACAGTAGGCATATCAACTACCGACTTATCTAAATGGTGGCCGACCAGGAAAAGGGGAGATGCAGCGAGACCTGGGTGTCATGGTACACCAGTCATTGAAAGTAGGCATGCAGGTGCAGCAGGCAGTGAAGAAAGCGAATGGTATGTTAGCTTTCATAGCAAAAGGATTTGACTATAGGAGCAGGGAGGTTCTACTGCAGTTGTACAGGGTCTTGGTGAGACCACACCTGGAGTATTGCGCACAGTTTTGGTCTCCAAATCTGAGGAAGGACATTATTGCCATAGAGGGAGTGCAGAGAAGGTTCACCAGACTGATTCCTGGGATGTCAGGACTGTCTTATGAAGAAAGACTGGATAGACTTGGTTTATACTCTCTAGAATTTAGGAGATTGAGAGGGGATCTTATAGAAACTTACAAAATTCTTAAGGGGTTGGACAGGCTAGATGCAGGAAGATTGCTCCCGATGTTGGGGAAGTCCAGGACAAGGGGTCACAGCTTAAGGATAAGGGGGAAATCCTTTAAAACCGAGATGAGAAGAACTTTTTTCACACAGAGAGTGGTGAATCTCTGGAACTCTCTGCCACAGAGGGTAGTCGAGGCCAGTTCATTGGCTATATTTAAGAGGGAGTTAGATGTGGCCCTTGTGGCTAAGGGGATCAGAGGGTATGGAGAGAAGGCAGGTACGGGATACTGAGTTGGATGATCAGCCATGATCATATTGAATGGCGGTGCAGGTTCGAAGGGCCGAATGGCCTACTCCTGCACCTAATTTCTATGTTTCTATGACTTCTATCACTATGAGTTAAGAGGTTTATATATTCATAAGATATACATTCAAAAAATGTTATATAACGAGTAAGATTACTTTAGTAATTCCAGAATTTACAACACTGAGAATGAAGAGTACAGATTATTTTAAATAGGTCAGGTTGTATCAGCAACCAAATGTGTTCAAAGCTCCTGCAGATCGAAGTGTGAATGAATAAGGATGCTCATAGTAATGGATCACCACTGTTGCATGGTTAGCCAGATTTTCACAATCATTGTTTTTTACACATTATTACATTAAGTGGATTTTTTAAAGTGTTTTTTCATGTGCAGAATGCTGCAATTAAATGGTGTATGTATTTCATATTTCTTTCTTTCTTAAATGCAATTCATGTATTTCTGTTTGCGGGTGACAGAAATGTATTTTCTGGTGAACTGTCAAGTTATCAGATTAGTCACAAATGTAGAAATTGTACCAGTGAAATGACTGAATCATAGCCCTATGCAACCAATATACTACAGCCGGCAGCTCAATGCACTGGAAAAATACCAACAACACCATGTCTGCAAACATGTATAAAGTAACTATAAGGATGTGAACTCTTCAGTGTTCTTTTCCAAGCCCATATCGCCTGTATCAAGCTCCCAGTTACAATCAGTTGGTTAAGTTGGGCAACATACCCAACAGCAGATTCCTGTAAAAGATACAGAAGGAGCTACCAGTCAGACGAGAGGAAAGACTAACAGACTCAAAGTCCGCTAGAAGAAGTGCAATATCCGGACTGACTTCTCTGAATCACAGGACCATCAGTTAGTAGTGGAAGGAACATACTACATCACAAACCATCCACTTGCCCGCCCCCCTCACATATCCCTCAGATGGCCACATCTGTGAAAGAGTCCGTGTTTCCCAAGAGTCAAGAGTCAAGAGGGTTTTATTATCATGTGTCCCAGATAGGACAATGAAATTCTTGCTTGCTGCAGCACAACAGAATATGTAAACATAAACGGAAGATAAAAGTTCAGCGTATCTATAGACCATAGACCATATTGGCCTCATCAGACAGATCAGTACCACCAAACTGGAGTGGAAGCAAGTCATCTTTCATCTCAAGAAACTGCCTGATGCAAAGAGAATGTCACCACAGAAAAGATTGAATCGCAGAGTTGACTAAACCTGAAAGGTAAATTTCCAGCAACATTATAGAACACAGTATGATAACGTTAAATAATAAGGGCAAAACAAATTATTTGTAAGTACAGAAACAGAAAGTTACAATATAGCCCAAATCCTGTGGATTTACACAGGCTGCACAAGTCAAGTATTGTACTCATTGTCCTAATCTGTCAGCCACATGGCTCCATGAACAGTGGAATCACCTCTGCAACCTCGGCCTTTGTTCTACTCATCCCTCTCCTATCCTCTCTGCAATTTAAAATGAAACTGGTTGTCTGACTTGCCCAGTTCTGATCAAGGATCTTCAATCTGAAACACTAGTTCTGTTTCTCTGTCAATAGCTGCTGCTTGACATGTTGAGTGTTTCGAGCATTTCCTGTTTTGAGGCCACTCTCCGTGTGTTCACAGCAAGATGCTGCAAGCTTTGGCTCGGCAGATCACCTGCCCAGCCCTAAATCCAAACAGCAGCTGATGCAGGTAAACAAATTGCCAATTATTTCCACCCGACTGAGCTGGGTGGGGCAACAAAATAAAATAACTCTCAGTCATCGCCTACTCTGTCATTTGCCTGACAGAGAGACAATGCTGAGATGGGAGTTCCCTCCTGTAATGGAAAGTATTGCAAAATGTTTCCGTTCCCAACAACTTCAAGTGCTTCCGTGAACACCATATTGCAAAATTGGCCAACTACACTCGACAGGGCATTGCGGAAGGGACAGGGTTCCAGTGCTGAAAATAACTTTCCCTGGAGATTCATGAGAGGTCAAAGTTTAATTGAAATAATTTAACTGGAGGATAACAGCTCAAAGGAACAGCAAAAGGAAGCCAGGAATTTCACCTTTGATTTTCTTGTCAATTCCACATCACTAAGAAGCTTGCAACTTACCATTTGCAGTTGATCGAACGGAAACGGCTATTCAGGTTAGAAATACCCTTTTGCATTCAACTGAGCCCAGTGATATGGGCCAAGATTACATGGTTTAACCAGGCACCTTCTCATGCTCCATGCAGAGAATAATAAAACTTGAAAGGGTTATTTTGTGTTGCCACTTCCAGCACCAGCAGCCTAAAATACCCAATTTATTCTGTCTTCTTTCATTTTTCAAGAATGCACAAAGGATTAAGAGCCTGTCCCACTTTCACGATCTAATTCACGACCTCTGCCGAGTTTGCCCTTGACTCGTACTCGCAGCATGGTCGTCACGAGGTCATAGGTCGCAGGTAGGTCGTAGCAGGCCGTGATGCTAGTCGTAGGTACTCGTGGCATCAAGTAGGTTGGGGCGTTTTTCTAGCCAAATGAAAAATGTCCACGAGTAAAAAAGGTTGTGAATTAGGTCGTGAAAGTGGGACAGGCCCTTTACACAGATGGTGCCAGGGGTAGGGTCTGCTCAGTTCCAGCTATTTTGAACAGTGTCATCATGTGGGGACTAGACTTGAGCCTCTCTTGCAAACATACCTCAGTGCAGACAGCAAATTAATGTTATGGATAGTGTTATTTTTTTAAATTATCTCTCATCTTCCAGTCGGCTCAAACTTAATTGAGGCGTAGCTGAGCTAACACACAGCTCCAGACAAAAATATTATACACCTAAATTCTCTGTGGCCACAAAGCATATCTTCTTAGGCATTTCCTTTGCTTTTGAAAGGCAGTCAACAGTATAGGGATGCAGAAAGTGGGGAGAATTGGTCAGAGGGAAGTCTGAGAGAATTAAAGGGCTCCAAATATCTTTCAAAAAATAATGGTGATTATACCAAAATTAAAGACTCCATAGCCCAATAATAAGAAACAGAATGAGGAAGCAGGGAAACATAGTAAAATACGTTTAAAAGACATTTGAGTGGTTACATGGATATGAAAGGTTTACAGGTTATAAGCCAATTGCAGGCTAATGCAGGATAATTAGAACAATTCACAGCAAAATTTTTAAGTGGAGATATTCGACGCTTCAATCACGATATTAATTCTTGGAATTCCTATCCAGGAAAGGTTTTCCAAATCATTGCTGATGGATGCGAATCTAATGCCATTGTTTCACTTAATCTGGCCCGCACTGCTCTTTGTATTTCCAAGATCTAAAATAGCCCTGACTCTCTGAGCAAGGGAGAGTTAGATTGTTAAGGATTCCATTCTTATCAAATGTCAAGGAACAACTGAAGATAGACACAAAATGCTGGAATAACTCAGCGGGACAGGGAGCATCTCTGGATAAAAGGAATGGGTGACATTTCGGGTCGAGACCCTTCTTCAGGGCCTTCTTCCTTCCTACACATCAAGGATCAACTGCATTTGGTGAATTTCACTCATGTTTCCGACTCCTCAATGATCTATGTTTAAATGGAGTTGTCATCTGCGTCAAGCTCTTTGATCATACAAAGCAAATTCAATGATTTTGTCAACTCTAATGCTGCTTGATAACTTTGAAAGTTGTAGTTATATAAAGCATTGTGGCTATCCGGAAATATTTACACTCCAATACTCAAACCCCAAGCTCACGGGAAAGGGAAACGAGGGATATAGACGGTGATATAGAGATATATAGAACAAATGAATGAAAGACATGCAAAAAGGTAATCACAGAGAGAGAGTATCGAAATAGGATGTTGCAGAACTTTTGGCGGCGAGAGGAGGAGAACTTCTTTACAGTAGGCATACATTGAGGAGATTTCACAGTGGAGCAGACAAAATATGTAGGAAGGAACTGCAGATGCTGGTTTAAACCGAAGATATACATAAATCGCTGGAGTCACTCAGTGGGTGCACAAAAAGCTAGAATGCTGTTTGAACGGCAGAGTTACACCAGCTTTTTGTGTCCATCTACCTATATTAGCTTCCATACTGCTATTTTGGATTAAACTGCTCCCATCCATCAATACTTTGCTAACACGAGTATTAATGAAAGGATACAATATACAGAGCAGTCATATGGTGCATCAGAACAAATATGCTCTGATTCAGCCAGCTAAGTACAGGAGTTCAAGTAATTGTGGGTGAAGGCTATTTTGTCAGTGAGGCTCTAATTGAGCACACATCGACCCACATGAAGGGCTCGAGTTAAATTAATTCACTGGTCGATTCATTCACTATAATGCCATAAACTAAAAGGTACAAAATTAAATTGATTTAGAAGCTGCATACATTCGTTTAAACTTTAATTGTTGAGCATGCTGAGTCTTCTGCTCATTTGAAATTTGAAATTACACTATTTCTGGCAAAGGCAAAGCAAAGAGCAGAATTATTTGCTTTTCAGGTTCCAATTTATACACGTAGAAACTAAGTTTCTGGCGAGGATAAGTGTAATTTCAAGCAACGACTTATGAATAAGAAGCCAAGGCACCTGCTGTGTTGTTACTGGTCCATGTAACAGGGTAAGAAATGGCACTAATATCCTGGCAAATGGCATAATTATCATACATATTTATATTATGTGAATCACACCTTCGAACAAATTGAGAAGGCCCCAGCCTAAGAGCAAAGATAGCCGTGACCAAATTTCACTCAGTTCAAATTCGCAAAACAGTTCAAGGTGATATTTCTGTTTAAGAAGGAACTGCAGATGGTGGGAAATCGAAGGTAGACAAAAAATGCTGGAGAAACTCAGCGGGTGAGGCAGCATCCACGGAGCGAAGGAAATAGACAACGTTTCGGGTCGAGGCGTTTTAGGTCAGATCTGAAGAAGGGTCTCGACCTGAAACTTCGCCTATTTCTTTCACTGCGTAGATGCTGCCTCACCTGCTGAGTTTCGCTAGCACTTTTGTCTACCAAGGTGACATTTCTACTCAGTATGAGCTGCATATCACAATACTGACCTTGAATTAATTTATATTTACTTCCTTAATCATGGTCTCAAGTGGAGGCTTGGTTGCTTAAGTTTAAGTACTTGCTCTATTTATGAAGACAAATATGCCATTGATTGGCTTTAGCGTTTTAAAACTTAATTTTTGCCACTACTGTATTAATAACCATTTCCTCAGTGGCAAATAAGTATCTTATTCACCATTTGCACAAACTTGTCAGTTTTGAAAATGAAACGATGAGCTGTGTCTTTACATCCATTGACTGAAAATAATTAGTAGGAAGGAACTGCAGATGCTGGTTTAAACCGAAGATAGACACATAATGCTGGAGTAACTCAGCGGGACAGGCAGCATCTCTGGAAACATAGAAACATAGAAACATAGAAATTAGGTGCAGGAGTAGGCCATTCGGCCCTTCGAGCCTGCACCGCCATTCAATATGATCATGGCTGATCATCCAACTCAGTATCCCGTACCTGCCTTCTCTCCATACCCTCTGATCCCCTTAGCCACAAGGGCCACATCTAACTCCCTCTTAAATATAGCCAATGAACTGGCCTCGACTACCCTCTGTGGCAGGGAGTTCCAGAGATTCACCACTCTCTGTGTGAAAAAAGTTCTTCTCATCTCGGTTTTAAAGGATTTCCCCCTTATCCTTAAGCTGTGACCCCTTGTCCTGGACTTCCCCAACATCGGGAGCAATCTTCCTGCATCTAGCCTGTCCAACCCCTTAAGAATTTTGTAGGTTTCTATAAGATCCCCTCTCAATCTCCTAAATTCTAGAGAGTATAAACCAAGTCTATCCAGTCTTTCTTCATAAGACAGTCCTGACATCCCAGGAATCAGTCTGGTGAACCTTCTCTGCACTCCCTCTATGGCAATAATGTCCTTCCTCAGATTTGGAGACCAAAACTGTACGCAATACTCCAGGTGTGGTCTCACCAAGACCCTGTACAACTGCAGTAGAACCTCCCTGCTCCTATACTCAAATCCTTTTGCTATGAAAGCTAACATACCATTCGCTTTCTTCACTGCCTGCTGCACCTGCATGCCCACTTTCAATGACTGGTGTACCATGACACCCAGGTCTCGCTGCATCTCCCCTTTTCCTAGTCGGCCACCATTTAGATAATAGTCTGCTTTCCTGTTTTTGCCACCAAAATGGATAACCTCACATTTATCCACATTATACTGCATCTGCCAAACATTTGCCCACTCACCCAGCCTATCCAAGTCACCTTGCAGTCTCCTAGCATCCTCCTCACAGCTAACACTGCCCCCCAGCTTAGTGTCATCCGCAAACTTGGAGATATTGCCTTCAATTCCCTCATCCAGATCATTAATATATATTGTAAATAGCTGGGGTCCCAGCACTGAGCCTTGCGGTACCCCACTAGTCACTGCCTGCCATTGTGAAAAGGTCCCGTTTACTCCTACTCTTTGCTTCCTGTTTGCCAGCCAGTTCTCTATCCACATCAATACCGAACCCCCAATGCCGTGTGCTTTAAGTTTGTAAACTAATATCTTATGTGGGACCTTGTCGAAAGCCTTCTGCAAGTCTAGATACACCACATCCACTGGTTCTCCCCTATCCACGCTACTAGTTACATCCTCGAAAAATTCTATAAGATTCGTCAGGCATGATTTACCTTTTGTAAATCCATGCTGACTTTGTCCAATGATTTCACCACTTTCCAAATGTGCTGCTATCCCATCTTTAATAACTGACTCTAGCAGTTTCCCCACTACCGATGTTAGACTAACTGGTCTGTAATTCCCCGTTTTCTCTCTCCCTCCCTTCTTAAAAAGTGGGGTTACGTTTGCTACCCGCCAATCCTCAGGAACTACTCCAGAATCTAAAGAGTTTTGAAAGATTATTACTAATGCATCCACTATTTCTGGAGCTACTTCCTTAAGTACTCTGGGATGCAGCCTATCTGGCCCTGGGGATTTATCGGCCTTTAATCCATTTAATTTACCCAACACCACTTCCCGGCTAACCTGGATTTCACTCAATTCCTCCAACTCCTTTGACCCGCGGTCCCCTGCTATTTCCGGCAGATTATTTATGTCTTCCTTAGTGAAGACGGAACCAAAGTAGTTATTCAATTGGTCCGCCATATCCTTGTTCCCCATGATCAACTCACCCGTTTCTGACTGCAAGGGACCTACATTTGTTTTAACTAATCTCTTTCTTTTCACATATCTATAAAAACTTTTGCAGTCAGTTTTTATGTTCCCTGCCAGTTTTCTTTCATAATCTATTTTTCCTTTCCTAATTAAGCCCTTTGTCCTCCTCTGCTGGTCTCTGAATTTCTCCCAGTCCTCCGGTATGCTGCTTTTTCTGGCTAATTTGTACGCATCATCCTTCGCTTTGATACTATCCCTGATTTCCCTTGTTATCCACGGATGCACTACCTTCCCTGATTTATTCTTTTGCCAAACTGGGATGAACAATTTTTGTAGTTCATCCATGCAGTCTTTAAATGTCTTCCATTGCATATCCACCGTCAACCCTTTTAGAATTAATTGCCAGTCAATCTTGGCCAATTCACGTCTCATACCCTCAAAGTTACCTTTCTTTAAGTTCAGAACCATTGTTTCTGAATTAACAATGTCACTCTCCATCCTAATGAAGAACTCAACCATATTATGGTCACTCTTGCCCAAGGGGGCACGTACAACAAGACTGCTAACTAACCCTTCCTCATTACTCAATACCCAGTCTAAAATAGCCTGCTCTCTCGTTGGTTCCTCTACATGTTGATTTAGATAACTATCCCGCATACATTCCAAAAAATCCTCTTCCTCAGCACCCCTGCCAATTTGATTCACCCAATCTATATGTAGATTGAAGTCACCCATTATAACGGTTTTGCCTTTGTCGCACGCATTTCTAATTTCCTGTTTGATACCATCTCCAACTTCACTACTACTGTTAGGTGGCCTGTACACAACACCCACCAGCGTTTTCTGCCCCTTAGTGTTTCGCAGCTCTACCCATACCGATTCCACATCCTGCAAACTAATGTCCTTCCTTTCCATTGCGTTAATCTCCTCTCTAATCAGCAACGCTACCCCACCTCCTTTTCCTTTCTCTCTATCCCTCCTGAATATTGAATATCCCTGGATGTTCAGCTCCCAGCCTTGGTCACCCTGGAGCCATGTCTCCGTGATCCCAACTATATCATAGTCATTAATAGCTATCTGCACATTCAACTCATCCACCTTATTACGAATGCTCCTTGCATTGAGACACAAAGCCTTCAGGCTTGTTTTTACAACACTCTTACCCCTTATACAATTTTGTTGAAAAGTGGCCCTTTTTGATTTTTGCCCTGGATTTTCCGGCCTGCCACTTTTACTTTTCACCTTGCTACCTATTGCTTCTACCCTCATTTTACACCCCTCTGTCTCTACGCTCACACATTTAAGAAACCCTTTCCCTTTAACTCCATCCTCCACTAGCCCATTCGACACCCCACCCCCCTTATTCAGTTTAAAACCACCCGTGTAGCAGTGGCAAACCTGCCTGCCAGAATGCTAGTCCCACACCTGTTAAGATGCAATCCGTCCCTTTTGTACAGTTCCCCCTTACCCCAAAACAGATCCCAGTGATCTAAGAATCTAAATCCCTGCCCCGTGCACCAGTTCCTCAGCCACACGTTCAGGTCCCGTATCTCCCTGTTCCTGCTCTCGCCAGCACGAGGAACTGGAAGCAAACCGGAGATAACAACCCTGGAGGTCCTGCTTTTCAGCATTTTTCCGAGCTCTCTAAAGTCACGCTGCAGAATATTCATCCCCTTCTTTCCGACATCGTTTGTGCCGACATGCACTACCACTTCCGGATGTTCACCTTCGCCCTTGAGGATTTTCTGCACTCTGTCCGTGACATCCTGGATCCTGGCACCAGGAAGGCAGCACACCATCCTCGCATCCCGTCTGTTGCCGCAGAAACCCCTGTCCGTACCTCTCACAATGGAGTCTCCTACTACAATGGCGTTGCCTGCCTTAGGCCTTTTTGGTTTTGGCTCAACAGCCCTATTCGCATCACAAGCCAGTCCGCTGCCCAGTGTAAACACCTCTTCTGTCCCGACAGCTTCTAAGTGGGTGAACCTGTTCACAAGAGGTACAACACCCGGGAATGTTGGCATTCCATGCTTCCCTCCCGTTCTCACTGTCTCCCACCTTCTCTCTTCCAGTACCTTAGGTGTAACAATCGTACTGTAAGACTTGTCGAGGAACGACTCCGTTTCTCGGACGAACCGGAGGTCATCCACTTGCTTCTCCAGTTCCCCAACACGGCCCTTCAGGAGCTCTACCTGGATGCACTTTTCGCATTTGTAGCAGCCAGAGGCACCAGCGGTGTCCTTGACCTCCCACATACTGCAAGCATCACACTGTGATGGAATGGAGAGAAGGAATGGGGGACATTTTGGGTCGAGACTCTTCTTCTTCCGAAGTGTCTTGCCCCGAAAGATTGCTTCAGAAGTTGGGTCTCAATATGTTAAATATCATAGATTACTTCATATTTTACTTATTAATGACACACAGAGAGGCTATTCAGCCCACTGGGTGCATGCCAGTTCACAAGAGAGCAATGTGTCCCATTTCCACTCACTTTATTTGCTCTGCAACCTATTCTCCCCCACAATCTTTGATTCTTTTTCCACTTACCTACACTAAAGAATAGCTTACAGTGGCCACTACACCTGAAAACACATCTGTGGGATCTGTGAGAAAACCAGGGCACCTGGAGGAAACCCACATGGACATGAGGAGGAAATGTAAACTCCACACAGACAGTACCCGAGGCTGGGATCATGCCCGTGATCTTGAGGATACGAGTCGGTGGCACCACCAAGCCATACACTAATCATGACAAAACAATAGACAAAAGACAATAGACAATAGGTGCAGGAGTAGGCCATTCGGCCCTACGAGCCAGCAGCACCATTCAATGTGATCATGGCTGATCATTGATGACATCAAAATGGCTACATCATTGGCTACATCAACATTGACCACATCAAAATGGATGATGTTTCTTGATACTCTGGAATTCCCCGAGGCAGATGGACTTATTGCCCCATTGTACTTACAGGGCAACATGAAGATGTTCTTGTGTAAGAATGAACCGCAGGTGCTGGTTTAAACCGAAGATAAACACAAAAGGCTGGAGTAATTCAGCGGGACAGGCCGCATCTTTGGAGAGAAGGAATGGGTGGCTTTTCGGCTCGAGACTCACTTTCCAGTAACTAATCCTCCTCCCCTGGACCTTCCAGGCCTGGTATCCTGATCAGATGATCCCCAAGGCAGATGTGATCTCTGGCCTGATTCTGCTGCCACTGGCTCACAGTTCAGATTCTCTCGTGAATCCGCCTCAGATTCAGACTGCATTTTTTCCACCATGGAAAAGTGCTACATTATTCAGCAGAGCCCATGTTGATGGTTGGGAAGCATCCAGCAGGGTGAGGGTGGCTAAAAGTCTCATCAGAGCCTTGTTGCAAAATACACCCAAGCGTCCGCATTTGGATAGAACCACATTTCTCAGCAATCCTCCCCTAGTTCTTGACTGTTTCTTCCCAGAGGCCATTCGGACTGTAAACGCCTATCTCACCAGGGACTAACTCTACTGAACGTTTTTCCTTCCATTATTTATTATGTAAAAGAATATGTGTGTTTTGATTGTGTTTATAGTTTGCTTGGTTGTTTGGTTGTTTGTCTTTTGCACAAAAGTCCGCGAGCATTGCCACTTTCATTTCACTGCACATCTCGTATGTGTATGTGACAAATAAACTTAACTTGACTTGACTTGTTCAGTCACAACATTACCCTGTCAGTTTTTCTCAGAATCTTGTACATTACAAGAAACCATATCTTGTTCCAATAAACTCCAGTAAGTCGTTCTCCTTTTCTGGATTCGCCAGGCTATGGTGGTGTGCAGCTCACACACTCATAATTTTAATAGCAATTGAAGTTTTTATTTAGCAAAAGAAACCCTCTTTGTAGGCCACTAAGTTGCCTCTTTGACTGTTGCATCGATCAGTTGTTTGCACATCACGCTGTGTAAATTGGTTGAACTGGTTCATTGATGTTGAGGGCTGGTGCTGTCGACGAAAGTGAATCCCCTATAGCTGATCAGGTAGCCTCTTTGGCTTAATTTTTCAATCTGGTTTTATCACTTTGTCCGAGCTGAGAAATACTATTTGAGTAATTGACTCTTTGAAGGTACAGAGCCTAAGCTATTTCCTGCAGCTCAAGCCTTCGTGCAATTATCAAAGTAAAACACTGTAGTTGACTATGAAGCCTGTGACATTTTATGTGTGTGGTAAAGTCGCTTGCTGAACATGCCAGATGAACATTGCCTCATTTTAATTTCGTTCACATACACACACATACATACACACACGCACTTGAACATGCACAAACACACATAATCCCATGCACACACACATACATGCACAGACACACGCACACACAAATGCATACACACGCACAGACACATGCAGAGACACGCACGTACACACACTCGGCAATCATAACTCCCGTAGTTTAATCACAGCCTGTGGTGAAATCCGAAAGGAATTGCAGTCTGGAGCTTGATTACAAACTCCAGAGAGGGGTATGATTCACATAATACAAATATGTATGATAACTATGGCATTTGCCAGGATAATATTGCCATTTTTCACCCTGTTACTTGGATGGTTGGGACCTGGGTCTCAGGACATCAGTGAGACCAGATTATCGGATAATTAGGGTTGGCATGGTCAAGGAGCTTGAAATAACAATGTACCAGACTATCATCAGAGGGGGTCGATGTCCTGTGAGGTGACAGGGACAAAGGGATGAAATAAATTTACCATCCGGTATGAACTCATCTGCTATCTCAACAACTCCCCCTGTAGAATTATCAAAAATGTTATGACCCATTGACTCATTGTAATAGAGAACCAGGACACCAGAGTCAACAGTGCATATTCCCCAGCACATATAACAGTGCACATAGCAGTACAACACTGCAAGACCCAGATGAGGCCAAGGAAGGCAAAAGTAGAAATAAATAATCCTCCAGGGGCCACTTCAATGCCAGGGATGAATGGGATGCAAACCTCTGGCAAAGTATGATCAATAACCAAGGAGTTGGGAGGCTTTCTCTTATGAGATCCTTCATTCGGCAAGTTGCTTTAAGCATGGTCTTACCACAATGAGCATCCCGCTTCATTGCAGAGAAAAATATATGAAATCCCTGCAACGCCCCCAGATTCTGCCGCTGGCACCTGTTACATGTGACCAGCGACAACCTACGTCACCTGGCGACAACCTACGTTAACCTGGCGATAACTACGACAGCTCCTAGGTCAGGAGGCATCAAACCCACTGTCGCCGACTGCCTCCAAAAAATTTTCAACGTGTTGAAAATCCAGTGGCGACTAGAAAGATGCTACGACACTTTGGGCGACTGAGGAGACGACTCACAGCCATACAGGCAACACCTCCGTGACCATGTGGCAACAGCCTAGTCGCCTGTAGTTGCCTAAAGAAATCGCCTAAGTGGGACAGGCCCTTAAAGCATTTTGAGATTTTGCCATTCATGACTCTATCCATGATGTGCGTGTCCTTATTTCATACTCCAGCAATCTATTTGACCCACCACTGTTGTCATTCCTGACAACAAGAAGTCAAGAAGGCCACATACCAACTAAAAATACAACAGGCCATGGGAGCATACAGCACTCCCACTGAAATCCACAATCTCAGCTATGAAACATGATAATAAATGCACAATCTGAAAAAAATAATGCTCGTAATATGGACAGTGTTCGCGAATGCCTTAATTGATAAACAGTGTTGTTCACAAAATAGCATGGATTTAATGAGCAAACTTTCCATTTACAGCCAAACACCATCCTCAGTGGCATAATCGAGTATCTCCTCCAAGGAATAAGCAGAAGTCAGTCGATACAATATCCAGCAGATCAGTCTGAAGAAGGTTCTTGACCCAAAACGTCACCCATTCCTTCTCTCCAGATGCTGCCTGTCCCGCTGAGTTACTCCAGCATTTTGTGTCTACCTTTTTTTGGGGTGAGAGTTGATTCCTGTGCCAATCCCACTTGTTGATCTCTTGATCCCTGCTCATCAGCAAAAAGACCAGCTCCATGCATTTTCTTTTGCAATGCTTCCCGGTTTGTACACTGCACAATGGAGTGTGTGGTGCAGAGAATGCAGGTATTAGATGGAATGTTAATACCACAAAATGGCTTGCGACTGCTTTCTGATGTCGACCCTAAGGGTAGTGTAGGATTCCTGGAACGGAGGTGGATGGATACCAGCGTTCCTCTCACAGCTGAAAGCCTAAAAGGCCTGTCCCATTTACGCAACTTTTTCGGCGACTGCCGGCACCCGGCATAGTTTGCTGAAAATGTTCAACATGTTGAAAATTCAGCGGCGACCAAAAAGACACTACGACTCTTTGGGTGACTAGGAGACCTCTCACGACCATACAGGCGACCCCTGGCGACCTCTCATGACCATACAGGAAACCCCCTGGCGACATGCCCCCTGGTGACACCCCGCGACATGTCGCCAGGGTGTCACCTGTATGGTCGTGAGAGGTCTCCTAGTCACTCAAAGAGTCGTAGAGTCTTTCTGGTCGCCGCTGAATTTTCAACATGTTGAACATTTTCAGTAACCTATGATGGGTGCCGGCAGTCGCTGAGAAGGTCCCGTAAGTGGGACAGGCCCTTATCAGAAACCATAAAGCCAACACATTTAATGAGGGCTTCCTCTATAGTTGCAGATGTCCAGTAAGGTTTATGTCCACAAGGGAAGGCACAGAAGTAAATCTTACAACCACTGTGCAGAAAATGACGGAAAAACACAGAACGGAAAGTGAGAATAAGGGAGCAGCAAAAGAGAATAAAAGTTGACAGATATGTACTGATTTTACAACCATTTTCTAAGCCCCATCTGACAGATGCTCCATGATGTACTTAACTATGATTATATTCTTGTCGTGAGTCAATGTCACTGGCACACAATCCTAGACTGATAATCCGACACTAAGATTTGTTTAATGTTAGATTCTATAAAGGTAGATGGAAACGGGGGGCATGAGAAGGGGGGGCTTTCATGCCCTCGTGGGGTGAAAGGGCAGTGTGTCAACTCACTGTACAATTCCAGCATTCAAATCTCTACGGAGATTAAAGGAGATCGAAGCAATCTCTCGGTGACAGTTTCCAAAAGCACACAAATAATCCTGTAATCTTGAGTTCGGGGATGATATCTTCAAGATGCACTTTTTGATTTAAAGGAATTAGCGGTGGTAAAGGGGGTTGTACACATAAAACAGGCTGGAATAGCACTGAGCCCGCGGAGGAGGCTAGTGGATCAATGGTGAACTGCAAATAATAAAGGAATGTAATGCACAAAAGGGTGGCACATCTCTGTCACTTTATATCAACTAGGGCCAGACAAGGTTCAAATGAAAAAAAATCCAAACAGCTTCGGAAATTCTTTGCATAGCTGCCATGGTGCAGAGACACATGGAAAAATAGAAGCAACTACCTTTGGCTTTCAAATTGAAAAACACCAGTGAGCAGTGATTTTGTTGATACCATTCTGAGACATTATAACCATATAACCATATAACAATTACAGCACGGAAACAGGCCATCTCGACCCTTCTAGTCCGTGCCGAACACATAATCTCCCCTAGTCCCATATACCTGCGCTCAGACCATAACCCTCCATTCCTTTCCCATCCATATAACTATCCAATTTATTTTTAAATGATAAAAACGAACCTGCCTCCACCACCTTCACTGGAAGCTCATTCCACACAGCTACCACTCTCTGAGTAAAGAAGTTCCCCCTCATGTTACCCCTAAACTTCAGTCCCTTAATTCTCAAGTCATGTCCCCTTGTTTGAATCTTCCCTACTCTCAGTGGGAAAAGCTTTTCCACGTCAACTCTGTCTATCCCTCTCATCATTTAAAAAACCTCTATCAAGTCCCCCCTTAACCTTCTGCGCTCCAAAGAATAAAGCCCTAACTTGTTCAACCTTTCTCTGTAAACATTATGAAAAGAGTCCTTAAGAGTGGAGCAATGCCGCTCAAGAATGGTGTCATAAAATAATTATTTGCGTGGCGTGGGGGGGGGGGGGGGGGGGGGGGGGGGGGGGGGGGGGGGGGGGGGGGGGGGGGGGGGGGGGGGGGGGGGGGGGGGGGGGGGGGGGGGGGTAATACGAAGATGGGAGCATCTCCCTCAAATGGATGCAGAAGCTAAGTGAAACATATGATTAGGCTAGATTAGCAATGACTACTGAACTAAATATATACAACAATATAACTGAATGACAGAACAGGCTCAAGGGTTTGAAGGGCTACTCTTGTCGCTAATGCAAAAGGACACTTTCATTTGACAGATTGTTCTGGTGATATTGCAAACAAAAGAACTGAGTGGGACGCACTTTACTTTTTTTTTAGTAACAATACAGTTAACACTTCCAAAATAATGGTGAGCTTGATATGAGATAAGTATTTGTTCTTTCTGTAAATGTAGTTCATCCCTTTGGCCCTATGGTCTACAAAATCCTCTCACACAAATAAAGCCATGTCCCCTTCTCTCCTATGGTCCTCTGACACTCTTATACCACGCTATTCAACTCTTTTTTTTTGATCCTTTGTTACTCTTCCCACTTAAAAATCCATTCTTCTCCTTCAATCAGAGTGCCTCGCATCTGAATTTGTTATTAGCAGGGCAAGGCAAAATTATAGATTTTTATCCTTCCATGAGTTCCATTTCAAACTCATCATATTTTGCAGGTGCAAGTAGAGGAGCCTTGATTTAAGGCTGCAAATCCACTCACATTTTAAAACATGTTTTCAGTCCTTACTGAAGTTATAGCCTTAAGATAAGAGGCAAAGAGATTACCATTGAGGTTCACGGCATCAGTCAATGAAAGCAACAAATACATTGCCAAAATAGTGCAATTTATTAAATTTGTAAAACTAAAATATGCAATTTGAAGGTTAAAGATAAAGTGATGCAGTGCAGTTTCTATTATCCAGAGACTGCAAGAACAAGCCAAATGGCAAAAGCATGCCCAAGGTGAAAGGCCAATATTTTCTCAAGCAAACATTTTGACATATAAAGTGTGCTTTAAAAAAAAAATCACTTGTAGATAATTTACTGGTTCCCACAGCATTGTTTTTTTTTGGATTGGGTTGAGGAATGTAATATATGCTGAGAAAGTGCATCAAGCTGGCTGAAAACTGGAAATGGAACAAGAAATTTCTCCATTTTCCAAACTTTCATATTGCATTTCAAAGTTATCAAGATTTACCACACCACATTACCCCCCCCCCCCCCCCCCAAACCACCCCCCCCCCCCCCCCCCCCCCCCCCCCCCCCACCCCCCCCCCCCCCCACCCCCACCCCAACCACCGACCTTGCTTGCTGCACTCTACTTAAACTTCCACAAAAGGACTGGATTGATTTGAATATTTTCACTTTTATTTTGGGATGGGCCAACTTCAATGGGCCTTTGTGGCCGGCTGCAGCTGGGACTGTAAAATGGCACTATACTGGCACCTCTGGTTCACAGACTCAGAGGGCTGTTCTGTACATTGGAAACATGCTAGGGGTAGAACATTCCTGCATTCAATAAGATCATGTCTGATCTAAACTTCAGTCTTACACTTAGAGAAAAAAATCATCATGGTCTCCATCTTAAACATTAAACCCTTTATCCATCAACTATGCCCCCTATTTCTGGACTTCCCTTTCAGCAAAACCATACTCACACAATCTACCTATCAGTCCCCCCTTCAGAGACTTACATGTTTCACTAACAAAGATAGGTTTAGAGGGTTATGGGCCAGTTACAGTGCCAGGGAACCGGGTTTGATCTTGGCTATAGTTGCTGTCTGTACAAAGTTTGTGCATTCTCCCCAAGTCCTGTGTGGGTTTTCTCCAGGATCTCCAGTTTCCTCCCACATTCCAAAGACATACAGGTTTGTAGGTTAATTGGCTTGGTAAAAATGTAAATTGTCCCTAGTATGTGTAGGATAGTCTTGGAATAGAACTAGTGTACGGGTGATCATTGATCGGCATGGACACGTGGGCCGAAGAGCCTGCTTCCACACTGTATCTCTAAACTAAACTATACTTGAAAGGACAAAGCGGAACATCAAGTCTGTAACTGCAACTTCAGAACATTGCATGGAGTTTGAATGGCACATCCATCAGTAAGGTGCGAGGTTGGCAAAGACTCTAGGGAGATAAGGCATCTCAGAGAACAAATTTGTGATTTCTGCCTTTGTCACTAACTGTGTGTGCGGATGTTGGACTTTACAGTCTAATTTACTCGACGATCAATAAGATTAAAAGCGCTAACCATTTACACATAAAGTACAAATCAGCTGATTATGTTGTTGTACCAAAGCATTAAAAACTCAACTTTCAAATTGTGGTCGGTAAATTATTCACTGGCATGAGACGAGAGAAAAGACAAAGAAACTCACCAAGGCCTATCAGTATCTCCAAACATAAAACGTTATAATCTCTGCTACTTTTTACCACATTCCTGTGTTTTTGGCCGAATAATCCCAATCATTCAGCTCCTCACAAAAACAAGTAAATGCCTTATAATTCATCACCTATTGAGATAATGTAAAGACTGTGTGTTTCATTTGCTTCCAAAGTCCAGTATTCAGGGCTGACCTCTCATGCCTCAGTGGACCCTGCACTGCGAGTGTCTCAAAGGAGGGGGATGGGAAGGTGGGGCAGAGGGGAGCGGGCACAGCAAGTCCCACACACCAATGGAAAATCAGGATGAATTTTGAAGCAAAGAAAAACATTTAAACACCTGGCCTTGTTAATTTGTCTCTATCCCTACAATATTATCCACATCAATAACTTTTACTGAAGAGGAAGGTGTGAGGAAAGGTCTTGACTCCAAAACGTCACCCACTCCAGAGATGCTGCCTGGCCCGCCGAGTTAATCCAGCATTTTGCGTCTATCTTCGGTTTAAACCAGATTCTGCAGCTCCGCCCTACAAAATAACCTTTACTGTTGCTCCGGGATTTCAACAGTGGTGATGATAGAATCCCTATCGACACCCTAGTCTTTGTTTCTGTAATAGGATATGACTCCATGTTGAAATAAGCGTTTAACCATTTGCTGGCCCATGTAAGCTACAAGATATCACAGATTCCCATACAGAGCAATGCCAAACTAGTGCAACCTGAAAACATGGCACACCTTCCCTTCCACTCAATAGCTCCAGCCTAACCCCACCGCTGCTAATGGATCCTCGCCAATCCCAGCCACAGATTAGCATCCTGAAATCAACAGACAAGTCCCTGTGCTAATCAATACTCAGTCCAGCAGTCAGTCAGCTTCCTGCCCTCTCTGACCCGAGCAGATCTGTCAGCTTGCACCCTGACCCTAATCACAGTATGACAGCCAGGACTCAATGTCATCCCTGGCTGCCAGCTGTCGGCTGCTTCAAGTTGAACTCCACCCTACCCGCAGGCAGCTTCCTATCTGGCCTGCCAATGAACACAACCACTGCACCACACAGGACACTGCACAGTTATCCTACTTGCTTACAGTACGTGGATCTGGCAGGGGAGATTCAGTGGAATTTCCACTGCCCGAGGAAGCTGATGACTGCATGCCGCCAAGCCACTTCAGGAATCAGACGGTGTTTACTGCAAATATTTAGTAGGGAAGTTGTAAGAACATGCATGGTATGTTGTAACGTAAAATCTACCAACCAAATCACCATCTACCCTTTTGAAAGCAGGCACAACTGAATAAACGGTACACAAACCATGAGTTCAGTGTGCTACAGTGGTGGACTAGGTCTAAAAATATTGGTTGCCAGGAGACAAAGGGGGCCCACTTCATCAGGGGCCCACTTGCCATCGGGCAAGCTGACACCCTGGCCAGTCTGCCACTGGTGTGTTAAAATAACCAGTAACTGTTCCCTCCGTAACTCCCTGGTTAATTTGTCCCTTCCCACCCAAACCACTCCCTCCCCAGGTACTTTCCCTTGCAACCGCAGGAAATGCTACACTTGTCGCTTTACCTCCCCCCTTGACTCCATCCAAGGACCCAAGCAGTCTTTCCAGGTGAGGCAGAGGTTCACCTGCACCTCCTCCAACCTCATCTACTGTATCCGCTGTTCCAGGTTTCAACTTCTCTACATCGGCGAGATCAAGCGCAGGCTCGGCGATCGCTTCGCCCAACACCTCCGCTCGGTTCGCAATAACCAACCTGATCTCCTGGTGGCCCAGCACTTCAACTCCCCCTCCCATTCCGAATCCGACCTTTCCGTCCTGGGCCTCCTCCATTGCCAGAGTGAGGCCCAACACAAATTGGGGGAACAGCACTACCCATATTTCGCTTGTGTAGTTTACACACCAGCGGTATGAACAATGACTTCTCTAATTTCAGATAGTCCCTGCTTTCTCCCTCCTTCCCCTCCCCCTCCCCAGTTCTCCCACAAGCTTACTTTCTCTGCATCTTCCTTTCTTTCTCCCCCCCCCCCCCGCAACATCAGTCTGAAAAAGGGTCTCGACCCAAAACGTCACCTATTCCTTCTCTCCATAGATGCTGCCTCACCCACTGAGTTTCTCCAGCATTTTGTGTCTACCTTCGATTTTACCAGCATCTGCAGTTCTTTCTTAAACAGTAGAGTGTGGTTTATGCCCTTCGAACGGTCTCGACCCGAAACGGCACCTATTCCTTCTCTTCATTGATGCTTCCTCACCCACTGAGTTTCTCCAGTATTTTGTGTCAACCACACTCTACTATTAGATTCAGACAAGAATAGTAACCCTGGTCTAACAAGGTATGCAGATGGGCATTACCAGAGCCACACCAGATATGTCAACCCGGTGAAGCTACAACATAGAACCACATGTGTACCAAACACCAAAAGTGCTCAGTGATCCCATACAAAGGATATCACATCAAAGCTTTGTCATCCTGCCTCATGCATTCTGGAGAAAAATTAAACAGTCCACAAATAGCTGCATCTTTAGCGAAGGTGTTATTCTGTTGGCTCCTAGTCAACTTCCCATAAAGAGCAGGACCGATGCAATCCAGCTAATTATGCAGTCAATCTACTCTCAATTATCAGCAAAGTGGCGGAAGTTGTCATCGGCAGTGCCATCCAGCAGATGCCGACAATAATCTGTTCGCTGAGGCCAACCTGGATTTTGACAATACCATTCAGTTCCTGACTTCAACACAGCCTTGCTTAAACATGAAACAAAGCACTGAATTCCAGGCCTTAGCTGAAAGTGACAGTCCTTGGTATTAATGCAGCATTCGACCGAGTCTGACATCAACAAGCCCTGGTGAGAATCTATCTTCAAGGAACAATACTCCAAAAGTTGAAGTCATTCATTGAGCAAAGAAAGATGACAGTAGTTAAAGAAGGCCAACCCTGGCATCAATTCCTCAAGATATCTTCACCTGCTTCATCAGTAAACTTCTTTGCATCATAAGGTCAGAAGAAGCAATGATTACTGACATTTCATAATGTTCAGTTCCATTCACAATCTTCAGCAAATGAAACAATCCATTTATGCTTTATGCAGTAAGATCTAGACACCCTTGAGGCAAGATAAGTAGCAAGTAATAGTCACTGCGTAAAATGTCAATGATCACTTCAAACAAATGAGAGCGTATAATCATCTAATCGTGATTTTCATCAACATTGATCAGAAACCCAACTGGACAGGCATGAAGCAGACTCCGGAATAACCAGTTTGTCTACGGATCTCATTACAGCTTTGGTTACAATATAGACTAAAGGACAGAATTCCAGAAGGAAGATGAGAGCGAGCTGGGTATCGTGTCAGCTTCACCACCTGATACCCCAATATCTTTCCACCGAGAATGGGTTATATTTATGTTTAACGGCAATGCAACAGGATCTGCAATCTCTCTCATGAAATGCCCTGTGCCAGAATAAATAAATTCTTCCTTGTCTGTTTAACTGCTCCTACATATCCTCTTGTTATTAATTGTCACATGAATAGCAAAGAATAATCAGATCTCAGAACGCTATGAAAGCAATCTCTGCTGTGATAACATCAGTACTCATGTGCAGTAACTAGGACCATTAAAATACCTGGTGCATTTAGGATAAAGGATTGTAGAGGATGAGCCCCTCATACTATCTTCAAGTTCATAGGATTTCAGAATTCATTATTGTATACTTTTTGTATACTTTGGAATCAATTCAACATATAATAGCACAAACGCCCATGAGAAAACGTAATTCATTCTTAAAGGCTGAACATCCTAAACAAATAGGATTAAACTTGTTTGGCCCTTCTGAACAGATATGTTGTAGGTTACATTGTAAACACTTCATCACCAAAAGAGGGAGTTGTAAAGTATGACGAGGTTGAATTAAAGCATCATGAGGAAAGCGCTGATACCAAGGCTAAATATTTGTCAAACTTGTAATACGAGGAAAATGCTGCACATCATTTAAAAAGGTAATGCTCCGAGATTGGATTGCAGCAATTGTACTATTGTATGGAAGGTCAAACTTGAAACAGTAACACCTCAGGATTACGCTGAATTCAATAGATGGATCAGACTGATAATTTGATAATTACATACAGGCAGCTGGGTTAGGAAAACTCACAATTCACTTTGAGTCATGTCATTAGGACATTTTATTTGTTCACTTAATTCCCTCACAAAACAAATTGGGTGGCCTTTTCAAATCACATTGTCATCAGCATTTGCCATTCAAATTAAAATAGAAAAATGCACTAGAGAGCAGACCTAAAGATGATGAAACTACACTTTGCATATACATGTTTATTTTGTAAAAGGGTACTGATGTGAGAACACCTCTAATGATTGAAAGCAATTAAAAAATAAGATTGATAACATCACATGGGATTACATTGCCTTGTGTCTTACTGAGTGAAGTCTCATCCAAGTGTAAACAGAATATAAGTTGCAAGGAGATTTGCAACACCTTCCTTAAAAACATGCAATATCTTATCTCCATCAATTCCTATTTCATGACTGCTAAACAGATATTGAGAATCTCAAGTCCATGCACTGGGAGCACATATCCGCCACAGTAAATGGTGGTAGGAACATACTACCTCTCACATTACAATCATACAAACAAACAATCCATCACGCAATCCATCAATCCACCAAATCAATCCATCCATCCATCTAGCGAGGCACCTCCCGTCACTTAGCACTTTCCACACTGGCTTCATTAATCACCTCACAACCCACAGAACTGCAAAGGAAGTTAGTAATGTGTAGGAAGGAACTGCAGATGCTGGTTTACACCGAAGATAGACACAAAATGCTGGAGTAACTGAGCGGGACAGGCTGCATCTCTGGAGGGAAGGAATGAGTGACGTTTCAGGTCAAGACCCTTCTTCAGACTGAGAGTCAGGGGAGAGGGAGACAGAGATAAGGAAGGGTCTTCAGACTAATGGAAGTTAGTCACCCTTGATCCCAAGGGGCTGTGATAAAAAACTCTAATCTCCCAAATTTAATTGCAAAAATGTCCTCTGAAGACCACTCCTCAACCCTTCCAAGCGCAATTGGTATAAAGAGGAAAATCAATTCTGCATAGCTGTACCATGAGGTAGAGGCAGTCCAGCTATAACTGTGAAAGAACTTCTGGCTTGAAGGTATAACAAATAATTAAATAATTTTCATTCTAGATCATGTCACATCGAGAATGTGTTCGTCATCTGTGGAACATGTTATAATAATAATAAATTTTATATTTAATGGGCGCCTTTCATACAAAATCTCAAGGACACCTTACATAGTAATCGAAATTAAAACATATAATCGGAGTAAAACAAGTAATTAAAGACATCACAATGCCACAAATTAAAAACAGAATTCAATCCAAAAACAGAAAATCAAAAACACAGTGTGAAGAGAGAGCAGCGGCAACCAATTCGTGCCAGCGTCCACTCTCCCTTCACGGCAGCCATCTTGGACACAGACCTACAGGACTACAATTAGACAAAAAAAATCATCCCCCACAGTGGATAGCACTGTGGAGGAAGGCACAATGTCCAGTCCCCACCCCATGTTCACCCCAAAGTCAGGCCTATTGGGGCCACCGCAGTTGCCTCTACGGAGGCCCGATGTCCCTGGCCGTTCTCACCGGGTGGTCTTGCCCCGGCGTCGGGAGAGTCCTTTCGGCGGCTGGGCCACTTGGAACGGCCGCTTCTTGGTTGGAGCCCGCGGCTGCCGAAGCCGACAAGGCCGCGCCGGTTTGGCGCTCCTAGGCTCCAGATGTTAAAGTCGGCGACCGCTCTCATCACTGCAGCCTTGCTGCCTCTACGCACGCCGCCTCTCCGCACGCCGCCTCTCCGCTCCGCAAACCCGCAGCCCGGAGATGTTGCTTACGGCGGTCCAGCTCGCCAGAGCTCCAGCGCGGCGACCCAGGCAAGGCATCGCCCGCTCATTATATTTAACTTGAAGCCAAATTATTTTGGCACCAGACCCCCTCCCTCCCACTTCACATCTATCTCATGATCAGTGGAAGATGAAAGTAGCACAAAGTAAGCTGACAGGGCTAAAAATGCAAACCCACTGGGATTATTCCTCTCGGGCTCTCTAGGAGAAATATTGGGCACGAATGATAACTGAGAAATTAAAATGAATTGCGGAGTTAAAATGTGCAGGATGAAAAATGTGATGGGGTTATCAATGTTAATATCCTGGGTCAATGTATAAGTATGCTCCCCTGGTACAAAGCACCAACAACACAAAATATACTTTCCTAAATTCACTTCTGTGGATCAATGAATGATTTTAATATTTACCACATTAACAGCGATGTATTCCATCAACCATTTGAAATAATCTGACAAGCATATGGGCAATTAACTTGCTAAAAAATATATTTATTCACACATCTATTCAACTTTCATAAATGTTGATCACTGACAGGACTGAAGGTCTATTTAAACTTTGTAAGATTGTGGAATATATATCTTTAAAGCACAGTACACAAGAAAGCAGTAGAACCCCAGAGATCTCAAAGACTTGGACACAGTGCTATGTTTTTTAGTTTCTAAAACTTCAATTGTGGAATTATCTCCCAATCTTAAATAGACTAATTTCCCCGCCCTCCATGTTTCAATGTCTTATGTCTTTCAATACTTATGTCGTATCTTGCCTTACTTTGGCCTCTGTTCTTGCGAAGACAAAAAATGCTGGAGCAACTCAGCGGGACAGGCAGCATCTCTGGAGAGAAGGAATGGCACGCTTCTTCAGACTTCTGTTCGTGGGCAGATGCACTCGCAGGAAATCACACCTTCTAATTCCTCAGCTCTTCAAATTGATCCCAGCACAAACAATCAAAGTGGTTAACCGAGTGGTAGTACTTCAAAGAAGTTTCTGCCAGAGTTTAGTCTTTCTTGAACTAATTCTAAAGGAGTTGTTAAAAGAGAGGCACATTTCATATTGTGGAACACATCAAAAACAGACTGAAATGGCAAGCATGATTATCCTTTCATCACAATCTTCAAGAATTCATCCTCTTAAACCTGAACAAACGCAATACATGATGTGGGATTATGCCATGAATATTAATAAATTGTAGATTAAACCCTTGGAATCTGTTGTGAGGCAACAAATGGCCTCAGCTTTGAGGAAAAAAGAGAAGTAAAATTCAGATGAATTTCAGTCTTTAACATAATCCATCAACACAAATTCTTCATGCTCTTGTGTGTAAAGAATTAAGCAGTATTAAACAGGGTCTGAAGAAGAGTCTCAACCCAAAACATCACCTATTCCTTCTCTCCAGAGATGCTGCCTGACCCGCTGAGTATCTGCAGCTTTTTGTGTCTATCTTCAGTATTGAGCATTGATCTAAACACTGATTTCCCTTTGATCTGTTGGAATGAGATACCCGAGGAACATTCCTATCCATCATCAGCTATTACCTTCTGGGATGTGAAGTTGATGAAAATGAATGTAAATTAAAACTGAAAGACAAAGAACAAATGTTCAGGAAGGAACTGCAGATGCTGGTTTATACCAAAGATAGACATAATAAGCTGGAGTAACTTAGCGGGTCAGACAGGATCTCTGGAGAAAAGGAGTGGGTGATGTTTAGGGTCAAAAGACGTCACCTTCTTCAGTCTCAATAGTCTGTCTAACGACAGTCTGAAGAAGGGTCTCGACCCGAAACTTCACCCGTTGCTTTTCTCCAGAGATGTTGTCTGACCCGCTGAGTTACTCCAGCTTTTTGTGTCTATTTTCAAGAACAATTGCTTACCTAACTGTGCAAATACACAGTGACATATAGACCTCCAAATAGCTGTGACGCTGTTAGTCAGAACATAAATCTGCAAATAGTTGACGCATGTAAAAAGGGAACTGCTGTAATCATGGGGGACTTCAATTTTCATATTAATTGGGCAAACCAAACTGGGCAGGGTAGACTAGAGGAAGAATTTATAGAATGTATTAGAGACGGGTTCCTAGAACAGTATGTCACAGAACCGACAAGGGGGGAGGCAATCTTGGATCTGGTCCTGTGTAATGAAGCAGGATTAATTAAAAATGTCATAGTTAGGGACTCGTTGGGAACAAGTGACCACAATATGGTCGAATTCCATATTCAAATAGAAGGGGAGCAGGTTGAAACTCAGGCTAGGGTGCTTAGTCTAAATAAGGGGGATTATGAAGGTATGAGGACTGAGCTGATCAAAGTTGACTGGGATAGCAGACTCAAGAATAAGACGGTACATGAGCAGTGGTGTACGTTTAAGGGTCTACTGTATAACCTTCAAGAAAAATTTATTCCTATGAAGAAAAAAAGGGGTAAGGGTAAGAACAGTCAGCCATGGCTCAGTAAAACTATAAAGGATAGTATTCGGCTGAAGGCAAGGGCATATAAGGTAGCCAGAGATAGTGGGAGGGTAGAGGATTGGGAAGCATTTAAAGGTCAGCAAAAAATAACTAAGAGATTAATTAAGACGGGGAAAATAGACTATGAAAGGAATTTAGCAAACAACATAAAAACTAATAGTAAGAGTTTTTATAGCTATATAAAAAGAAAAAGGGTGGCTAAGGTGAACGTTGGTCCATTGGAGGGTGAGACTGGAGAGTTGTTGGTGGGGAACATGGAAATGGCAAAGGCATTAAACGAGTATTTTGTATCAGTCTTCACCATAGAAGACACAAAAAATATTCCAACGTTGGATAAACAGGGGGCGGTAGGAATGGAGGAGCTAAATACTATTAAGATCACCAAGGAGGTGGTATTAGGGAAATTAATGAGACTGAAGGAGGATAAATCCCCTGGGCCTGATGGATTACATCCAAGGGTCTTGAGGGAGATAGCGGTGGGGATTGTGGATGCATTGGTGATAATTTTCCAAAACTCCCTGGAGGCAGGAACGGTCCCAGTGGATTGGAAAATGGCCAATGTAACACCTATATTTAAAAAAGGAAGTAAACAGAAAGCGGGTAACTATAGACCGGTTAGTCTAACATCGGTGGTGGGTAAAATGTTAGAGACAATTATTAAAGAAACACTAACGGGGCACTTGGATAAACATGACTTCATCGGACAGAACCAGCATGGTTTTGTGAAGGGGAAGTCCTGTTTAACGAATTTGCTCGAATTCTTTGAGGAAGTAACAACCCGGGTGGATAAAGGGGAACCGGTGGATGTGGTATACTTGGACTTCCAAAAGGCTTTTGACAAGGTGCCACATAAGAGACTATTGCTAAAAATAAAAAATTATGGAATTGGGGGTAATATATTAGCATGGGTAGAGGATTGGCTAACAAATAGGAAGCAGAGAGTGGGGATAAATGGTTCATACTCGGGATGGCAACCGGTAACTAGCGGGGTTCCGCAAGGGTCGGTGCTGGGACCCCAGTTGTTCACAATTTATATAAATGATTTGGAGGAGGGAACCAAGTGTAATATATCAAAATTTGCGGACGATACAAAAATGGGAGGAAAAGTAGGGGATGAGGAGGATAGGAAGAGTCTGCAAAAGGATATAGATAAGCTAGGTGAGTGGGCAACAACTTGGCAGATGAAGTTTAATACTAATAAATGTGAAGTCATTCACTTTGGGAAAAAAAATGATAGGGCAAGTTATTTTCTAAATGAGGAGGAGCTGCGTTGTAATGCAACGCAAAGGGATCTAGGGGTATTAGTACATGAATCACTAAAAGTTAGTATGCAGGTGCAGCAAGCAATCAGGAAGGCCAATGGAGTTTTGGCCTTTATTGCTAGGGGGATTGAGTATAAAAACACGGAGGTCTTGCTGCAGCTGTACACAGTATTAGTGAGACCACATTTGGAATACTGTGTACAGTTCTGGGGTCCATACTTAAGAAAGGATGTACTAGCCCTGGAGGCAGTGCAGCGAAGGTTTACAAGATTAATTCCTGCAATGAGGGGATTGACATATGAGGAAAGGTTAAGTAGGCTGGAACTCTACTCTTTGGAGTTTAGAAGAATGAGAGGCGATCTCATTGAAACATATAAGATCGTGAGGGGCCTTGATCGGGTGGATGCACCGAGGATGTTCCCAATGATCGGGGAAACTAGAACTAGGGGACATAGTTGCAGAATAAGGGGGGGCTCTTTTAAAACTGAGATGAGGAAGAACTTCTTCACCCAGAGGGTGGTTAATTTATGGAATTCACTGCCCCAGGGAGCAGTGGAAGCAGAAACTTTAAATATATTTAAGACTAAAATAGATGGTTTTTTAGCTGCCAAGGGGATAAGGGGCTACGGGGAGAGGGCAGGGATATGGACCTAGGTATGGTTAGTATAGTAAGACCTGAGTGATCTCCTGGACAAGTGTCGATCGCCTAGATTGGGGTCGGAGAGGAATTTCCCGGATTTTTTTCCCGAATTGGACCTGGGTTTTTATCCGGTTTTTTGCCTCCCCCAGGAGATCACGAGGTTTTTGGGGTGGAGAGGGGTGATAAAGGGGAGGGTAGTGTCTTGTGTTCTGTGTCTTGTGTCTACTGTTTGTGGGTAAGTGTGTCTGTTTAGTGTTCAGCCATGAGCGAATGGCGGTGCGGGCTCGACGGACCTGGTGGTCTACTCTCGCACCTACTTTCTATGTTTCTATGTTTCTATGACATGTTAGTTGAATAAAGTGATTGAAAACAGGAGTATCCAGAAATATGCATGTGCCATTATACATTAAATTGCCCAGAGATTCATCCATTGCCTGCAATGTTAATTAGTCCCCTCAGCATATTTGCACGCTTCCTCAGAAATCCACTGATATTTGACTTGTGGTTGAATTTAGTTTAGTTTAGACATATAGTGGATCTATGACCCACAGATTCCACGATGACCATCAATCACCCGTTTCCACTAGTTCTATGTTAGATAACTTGCTCATCCACACCCTACACACAATGGGCAATTTATAAGGCCAACGAACATACAAACCCTCTTGACTTTGGAATGTGGGAGGAAACCCGAGCACCCGGAAAAAACCCACACAGTCACAGGGAGAAGGTGCAAGCTTGCACGGACAGCACCCGAGGTCAGGATTGAACCTGGGTCCCTGGCGCTGTGAGGCAGCAGCTCTACCACGGTGCCACCTATCAACTTTCTCGGCAAATAGGGTTAATTCTTCTTGGGGTTTACACAACGTCTGCTATTGTAGGATGTTTTCATCCAAAACCACTTATATCACCCAGAGCTACTGATTCCTGTAGCTAGCCCTGATATTGAGAACGTCATCAGTAAGTAAGTGCCATTCTGAGACCAATTGAGACAAGGGATGGAGTGTGCAACATTTTAAATTTGCTGTCTTTTGGTGAATCATGCTTAGGTGTATTTAATAAAATCCTGTGACGGGACATTCATAGCCTCTACACATTCATAGCCTGTTCACAACTGGGTGGCACGGTGGCACAGTTGTAGAGTTGCTGCCTTACAGCGCTTGCTGCGCCAGAGACACGGGTTCGATCCCGCCTACGGGTGCTGTCTGCACTGAGTTAGGACGTTATCCCAGTGACAGCGTTGGTTTTCTCCGAGATCTTCCGTTTCCTCCCACACTCCAAAGACGTACAGGTATGTAGGAAAAGACACAAAATGCTGGTATGTAGGTTAATTGGCTTGGTGTATGTGTAAATTGTCCCTAGTGTGTGTAGGATAGTGTTAATATGCGGGGATCGCTGGTCGGTGCGGACTCGGTGGGCCGAAGGGCCTGTTTCCACGCTGTATCTCTAAACTAAACTAAATATCTTTGCTGCATAATTATTGGATTGGAAATTGAAAGCATGGCTTTGATTGTTCCCACTGTGCACATCCTGCTCTAAAGTAATGACAATTTGACGTTAGCTTATACAGTTTGAAGGGGAGCAATTAAAAACCACTTATATCACTGGAGAATTATTATTCAGCACACTAAATTGTCTAAAAGCTATAAAGTGCCCTGGATCTGACAGCTTGTATCCTAGAGTCTACTGTCTACAGAGAAAAGAGCATTAGTTGCAACCTTCAAAAAAAATCCTGAGCTTTTTAGTAAGTTTTGATAAACTGCAAATGTAAATACCCTTCTTCAACAAAGGTGTGATTTAAAAAGCGGATAACTAAAGCTTGGTTAGCCTAATGTTTATAGTTCGAGAAACATTAGTATTAGTTAGTGTGGGGATAATATCAGCACATTTGGAGTCATAACATGATCACGTCAGCATGGGTTCACAAAGATTAAACACGTTTAATCGAGTTCTCTGAAGAAATATCTGCCAGAGGGTACCAATAGATGTGATACATTTGGAATTACAATAGGTGTTCAACAAGGTGTGACAGAGGGTAAGAGTTGATGGTGTTGGGAGGTGATGTATTGGCATGGATCGGGCATTGGCTAACCAGCAGGAAATAGTCAGGAGAGAAAAGGAGGTCATTTTTATTTAGATCTTGTAAACAGCAAAGTTTTGCAGGGATCAGTGCTGGAGCTACAAATGTTTACAATACACGTTCCTAGTTGAGAGCAATGAAGCAAATGTACTGGAGCCAAATTTGTATATAATGCAAAAGTGGGGTGGAGACAAGCTGTGAGAAAGACATGAGCAATTCACAGAGAGGCATTATTGATGGAACAAGGAAGTCAGCAAATTGCTGTCAAATGGAGTATAATGTCATAAAAATGTGAAGTGGCTCACTTTGTCAGGAAGGAAGAATGATAAAACAGGTTATTATTTAAATGGGCAATGATCGTCAAAAGCTGCAGCACAAAGCAATTTGGAGCTCTTTATACACGAAACATACAGATCTGGGGTAAAGAAGCAAGAAATCATCAGGAGAACCACTGGAACGCTAGCTCTGACACTCAGCACAGGAGCTCCACAAGGCTGTGTGCTGAGCCCCCTCCTCTACTCCATCTATACCTATGACTGCATACCGACCCACAGCACAAACAGTGGCCGGGCTGATCACTGAGGTCGACATTTAATAAAGTTTAGCGGGCATTTAACATTACAGTTTTCCTTGGTTCTCCAATGAGCCAATTAAAATGCCCGGTCAGCAAAGGAGAGGGCCTACGGCTACCTCGACTGCCTATAACTACATAGCGACCCCACTCCACTGCACTACCAGTTCAAAAGAACCTTGCCCACCAATTTTTACTCGCTGAAAAATTTTCAGCATGCTGAAAAATCTTCTTAACCAAAGTGAGGCCGCGAGTATGTGGGAAAGTCCCTCGGGCATGAAGGAGAGTTACAGTGACCTCCTAGGACCACATGTCGACCATGCTGAGAGAGTGTGAGTCGAGCGCAAACTCTTCTAAACTCGCAAATTAGGTCGCCGCAGTGGGACAGGCCCTTAACACGCACTCCCTGGTAAAGAAGGTACAACAACGGCTTTACTTCCTAAGATCACTCGGGAAAGTCAACTTGCCACAACAGCTGTTAGTGTCATTCTACCGTTGCGCCATAGAGAGTGTCCTGACACATGGCATCCTGGCATGGTATGGCAACAGTTCTGCAGCTGACAAGAAGTCTCTGCAGAAAGTCATCAATACAACCCAGAAGATCACCCACACACACCAGCCTGCCCTGGAAGAGATCTATAGCTCTCGTTGCCTGTGGAAGGCATCATGTATCGAAAGGACTCATCTCATCCCACACGTCACTTGTTCTCAGGAAAGCGTTACAGATCCATCAAATCACACACAAGATTAATGAACAGTTTCTACCCCAAGGTCATCACCACTCTCAACTCTGCACTGAACACACACCCCCATAGCCAATATTTTGTACTGCCACAACACTATACTGTGAATATTGTACATTGCACATTCTGACTTGACGACGTTTTCTTGCCGTTTTTGTTATTCTTTATTATTTATCTGATACGTTGGAGCTCCGCTCGGGCAGTGCACCTGAAATTTTGTTGTATGTATTTACAATGACAATAAAGTGTATTATTAGTATTATTATTTTATTTCCAGTGGGTTAGAGCATTGAAGTATTATTACAACTGTTAAAAGCACTAGAGAATCAAGTTTTAGTCCCACTATTTAATGTATATTATAATTGGGGGTAATTCAGAGAAGGTTCGTGGCTATGAGCCCAGGGCCATGCTATGAGGAAAGATTGTAGGTTGGTCATGCACTCAATTGAGTTTAGGGGACTGAACAGCGATCTTACTAAAACATACACAATTCTTAGGGGACTTGACAAAGCGAATAGTGTGTGATAGACACAAAATACTGGAGTAACTCAGCGGGTCAGGCAGCATCTATTGAGAGAAGGAATGGGTGACGTTTCGGGTCGAGACCCTTCTTCAGACTGCACATTCTTCACATTCCTTCTCTCCAATAGATGCTGCCTCACCCGCTGAGTTACTCCAGCATTTTGTGTCTACCTTCGATATTACCAGCATCTGCAGTTCTTTCTTACACAAAGTGAATAGTGTAAAGATTTCAAAGTTCTTTTATTGTCACGTGTCCCAATTAAGGTACAGTGATATGTAAATTACCATACGGCCATACCTAAAAAGCAACAAGACACACAACTACATAAAAGTTAACATAAACATCCACCACAGTGGCTTCCCCATGTTCCTCACTGTGATGGAAGGCAATAAAGTCTAATCTTCTTCCCTCATTTAAAGTTAGATTATATTACGCATAATTTAATTTGAACAGCTTGGTCTATAAACTATGTTCATGTAATGATGCTGACAGCCAACAGATTTCATCACTTAAATTTGCAACCTTTGGTCATTCATCATCTGAGATTTCCATAATTTGGACAAACTGTAATTCCTGGTAGAAAAGAAGAAATACAAGAAGACATGAAGAAATACAAAATCCAAGTGAGCAGGAGATCAGATTTTCTCTGTTTATAAATCTTTTAAGAATGTAATCTTAATATCTGCTTTCATACATAACCAAATGAGGCAGGTAGCAGGAATGTTGAGGATACAGTATATTCATGAAACAATTACTCAAAGATGCAATCTCAGATTATGCAGTTACTGTTGTTTCCTGTGGTGAATGATGATCAATTGTTTAACATTAAGTAACAAGGCCACAATCAACAGCAACAATCGTGTATTCCCCTTGACTCCATGTGTGGTGATTAACAAAGACTCAGCTTTACCAACAAGTAAGCCAATCGTGGGGAAATGGTTTGAATATATAACACATTTTGTTTTTATTACATAAAACGCATTGTATGCTCCTTCTAGCCATATTGTTGTGTTTTTCTACACCCTTAAATACCCTTCAAACCCGGACACTACACAATAAACCCACATTCCAGCACTCCCCGAATTATGCAAAGTTTTCCTGCAGACTACCCATAAAACGATGTTTCCACAAATTGGAAACAAATAATTTCTTTGCAAGGAAAAGTGGAGAACAAATCTAACAAAAGGTTCACATTTGTAGCCAGTCACTGCAAATAGTCTTAAAAGAGCCAGAGTACTAGCAGAAAACCAGATTCCAAAACCATTCTTTTGAATCAAGCCACGGTTTAAGCGCTTGGATGTTTGCTCGTCCGATATTTTGAGCAAAACTATTCAATGCTATTTTAAAACATGAAGACTTTACAATAAATATTCATAATCAAGTACAACTGACAGGTTTGTTTTCAAGGAGACATTGCTTGTTTGTGCGCATTGGCCGCGGGACATTCCTATGCCCGCCGGTGGGTTCCAACTTTGTGACTTTTGGGCCTGGAGCGGGGTCGCACATCATCCCGCGCGGCCTTAAATGGCTGTGGGATGTTACATCGCCCACCTGGGACTTCTACATCGGGAGAGAAATGGTGCACGGGAGAGAAAAGACTTTGCCTTCCATCACAGTGAGGAGGAGATTCACTGTGATGGATGTTTGTGTAAATTGAATTGTTTGTGTGTCGTGTAGGAATTGTTTTGTTTGTATGGCTGTGGAAACGGAGTTTTGCTTTAGCCTCTCTGAGGTTCAAATGACATGGAATAAATATTGTATTGTATTGTATTGTATTTAGAATTCTGTGGGAATTTGTGTATGGTCAGATTTCTGTAAGTCAGACTTCCCTGTAACGTGGGAAGTCCCTGCAATGTTTAATACAATGGGCAAAATGACCTGATGGAACAGGACAGTAAGTGGGTGAGTGGGTAATTTGAGAGTCAGTACACTTTTTCTGTTATTAGGCAAGGTTTCTGTGTGCTCATCATGCAGGGGTACATGATTCTCAATACCATCCAGAATGCTTTCACTACACTTTGCTTGGTCATGGACCAGAAATCAGTGGGAATGTTGGATTTCTTCAAGAAGACTGAGCACATAGAATGAGACATCATGGAAACAGGCCCTTCGGCCCAACTTGCCCACACCGGCCAACATGTCCCAGCTACACCAGTCCCACCTGCCAGCATTTGGTCCATATCCCTCTAAACCTGTCCTATCCATGTACCCCTGGGTGCCCCGGGAGTGGCTGTAGCACCCACCACTGTGCATGGGGATGTGGGAAAGGATGTTGACCTTGGTTCACTTATCCCTCCAATGAATTTGGTAACTTTTGCAGACAGTATTGGTGGCAATTTTCCAGCGCATTGAGCTGAGTGCGGTAGGTTGTCCAGGTCTCAGAAGTAATTAGGCAGCAGAAAATGTAGAGGGGAACTGCAGATGCTGGTTTAAACCAAAGATAGACATAAAAAAGCTGGAGTAACTCAGCAGGTCAGACAGTATCTCTGGAGAAAAGGAATAGGTGAAGTTTTGGGTCGAGACCCATCTTCAGATATCATGTCTGTTCACGAGACACCTTCTGTGTGGGTCAGAGATCTTGATCTTCACATTGTCTTTTCCTACTGAACTGCAAATCTCATCTTGAATCCATTCCAAAGCAACCCATTTGGGCCAGGCTTGTTTCCACTCATGACCAACAAGATGTTAAGAAGGCCGTTTGCTAACCAACAATGACAAGGCATTGGGACAAGGTGGAATCTCAATTAAAATCTTAAGCCTTGGCGTTGAGGAGCTCCAGTCACAATTTCACAATCTCGTTGTCCACAACTGGGAAGCAGATATATGTTATTGCAACCAGACTCAAGAAAGTCTGTAGATAAGTGCCCTGGCATGTGCCACTGGGAAGCTCATTGACAGGGTCATTCTGAACCACCTTTTCCCAGTGACCAAACAGCTATTAAGCAAATCACAGTGTGGATCTCGTTTACCTGGAGGTACATTGCAAAAATCTTCAACATGCGCTGACACCTAGAAAATCATGTATTGGTATTAAAGGTGTAGAACCATTAAGGGACTAGAACCAGATGGACCTTTACAACCATACCAAAGGCTTTGACACCATGCGCCACATGTCCTCACATGCGCCTGACCAACAAAAACTCACCTCCATCTTATATTCGTTCCATGAAGAATGCAAACCATGAAATGAACTAATGGGTCAATGCAGTGATAGTTGCTTTAATTATAAATGAAGCTGATGGATGCATTTAAAAAAAAATTGATGATGATAGATCTATAAACTCTTCTCTTAAACAATATTCCACAAGTCACAATGGGTAATAGAGTGATTTAATTTAAAATTAAAATGATACATAATTTAGCAGCAGCTATATATCATTTATAATTATGCATACTGCATATGTCCTGTCCAATAATATCACTATCTAGGTTTAGGTTTAGGTTTATTATTGTCATGTGTACAGAGGTACAACAAAAGCTTTCTTTTGCATGTTCAGAACAAATCCACCTTGCACAAATACCATCGTCAAACTCAAGTACAATAGATAGAGCCCTGTTTTAGGATTTAATCTTGTATTTTTAATCAACATAGGATAGCAAATAAATACATATCATTCTTTGTATTGAAGGCCTATTGACTATGGCAAATTCCTATTTACACATCATTCATTATCAAATGGTCATTCACTTGAACAAAATATGTTTTTTTTGTTGTCAATATTCTCATTTTTAAAGTTCAAAATATTGCTTAAAGAAAATTAATTTCTAACAGGTAACACATTTCCTGTAATACATTTATCTATTGGATGCTTTTTAATGCCTTAACATTTGTATTTCAACCCACAGCTTTTCCCAGAAGTGCATGCTCTGCTCGGATCCTTTTACCCCACTAACCTGCTTCAACGACATCAGCAGATTTAAAGTAGGCTCACAGACATAATGGAAAACAAATAAAAAAAATACTGGAATCTGAAACCAAGACAAAATCCTGGGTGGCACAGTGATGCAGAGGTCCAGGTTCAATCCAGACTGTGGGTGCTGTCTGAATGGAGTGTGATGTTCTCTCTGTGACCACATGGGTTGTGGAGGGAAACCAGCTGCTCTGGTTTCCCTCCACATTCTAAAGACGTGCAATATAGGAGGTAAAATCGGCCCTAGTTTGTAACAGAACTAGTGTATAGGTGACGGCTGGTCGGAGCAGACTTGGTGGGCTGAAGGGACACTTTTCACGCTGTTTCTCTAAACAAAACTAAACAAATGAGTTAATGTTTCAAGCCAATGAACCATCCAACACCAAGTTCTGAGGAAGGGTTATTGACCTGAAATGTAAACTTGTTTCTTTCCACAGATGCTGCTCGATTTCTGTTTTTGTTTCACTGGCATGAGCAATTCATGGTGCTCAGCCCAGAGCGTCCTTCAGAAGGTAACGGTGAGCCAATTTGTTGAACTGCTGCAGTCCTTGCAGTTTTGTGTCTTGAAGCAGAACCTGCAGATGGTGGAATTCCCATCTCTTGCTGCCCTTATCCTTCCACATGGTAGATCATGGTGATGTGCAATCAAAAAAGCCTTGTTTGAGTTTCTTGTAACTGGTACACACTGTACTCAAGGTTGCCCAGTGGCAGTTAGAGGTGATGATGCATCAACAACTTGTCCCTCACAGTGTTAGGTTTAAGTGTTGCTGGACCGATACATGTAGATAAATGGATAACTTTCCACCTAACTCCTGATCTGTGGCTCATGAACAACAGAGAGATTGTGGTGAATCAACAGGTAAGCAGCATCAGGGGATCCCAGGACTCCACCATGCTCTGGTAACTGAAGTATTTACATGGTTATGTCAATTAACTTTATGGCCAGCATTGATCCTTGGAAGAGTTATGACAGTGGTGTGTGTGTGTGATGCTCTTGCCATTGAATGTCAAAGAGAAATACCTGGAGATAGACATTGGCCGATACATGTTGGGACCAAATATTAAATGCACCATATAAATCGTGCGTAGACAAAAATGCTGGAGAAGCTCAGGGGGTGAGGCAGCAGGAAGAGAGAAGGAATAGGCGACGTTTCGGGTCGAGACCTGTCTTCAGACTGATCGAGCTTCAATTTTGTCCATGTCTTGCTGAATGGGGACATAGGATGCTTCATTTTTCGAGTATCTGTGAGAGATTAATGAAGCATGGAACTATGGTTGAAGCTAGAATTCTGCTCCAAGGCATTCCAGTAGCAGATACCTGGGCAGATGCCAAAGTCTCAATGTTCATTTTTGTGTTTGCTGTGGCTTATTGAAAAGGAGTTAGGACGTGCTAAGGGTAGCTGGCTCAGAAATGCAGCGGAGGTCTTGGTTAGATCAACAACGATGATATTGATAGGTATGAGTGGCCAGCTATTTTTTTCCTGGTTTGATGTCCACATTTAGAATATTGTGTTCAGTCTGGGCACCGTGTTATAGGAAAGATGCTGTCAAGCTGGAAAGGTACAGAGAAGATTTACGAGGATGTTGCCAGGAATAGAGGGTCTGAGCTATAGGCAGAGGTTGAATAGACTGGAACTCTATTCCATGGCGTGCAGGAAGATGAGGGGTGATCTTAAAGAGGTGTATAAAATCATGAGAGGAATCAGGTAGATGCACAGAATCTCTTGCCCAGAGTAGGTCCAGAGGACATAGGTTTAGGGTGAAGGGGAAAAGATTTAATAGGAATCTGAGGGGTAACTTCTTCACACAAAGGGTGAAGGATGCATGGAACAAGCTGCCAGATGAGGTAGTTGAGACAGGGACTATCCCAACATTTAAGAAACAGTTAGACAGGTTAATGGATAGGATAGGTTTGGATGGATATGGACCAAATGCTGGCAGGTGGGACTAGTGTAGCTGGGGCATGTTGGCCGGTGTGGGCGAGTTGGGCCTGTTTCCACACTGTATCACTCTATGACCTAGTCAGTAATTTTGATTCATGTTGTTTCTCCCCCTGCAAGATGGAGAAACAATGCAGGTGCTTACATGCCACACAAACACACAGAATGCAATTCCTCCATCAAACGGTGTCCTTTATCAGCTTTCCAAATGGTACACAAGCCTTTCAGCTGCCACATTCAAGAGATTGTTAGAACCGCAGGATTTGGGGTTTAATTCTTGTCATTTCTTGTTGTTGACTGATGATCATTAGGTCAATGAAACCCAACAAACAGCAATCTGAAATAGAAACTACACTTGAGGGCATACTGAGACATCCAATTGCAGGTTAATTTGGATTTATGGACAAGGAGACAAAAACTGCACTATCCAGACCACTGATAGCATAAACTGATTATGTAGCAACCAATGCAGGATTTCAAAATGGAGAAGACTGAAGCAAAATAAAACATGGAAGTCTGGCTTCGTTCTAAAAGACTGCACCTCAGAATGGATAAACAGTATCGCCATTCATTCAAACAATAGCTAATACACTGCTTTGTCTGGAGTAGCATTGCTGGGAAACTTTCTTACCCTTCTACCATCCATGATAAGTGGTGACATTAGCCTGAGTAAAATTGGCTGCGTTTTAAAACCATGTGTGATTCCTCTAAAGATCTCTAGTTGAGCGATCTGATTTCAGTCAAGGGAACAGAAAGTTCACTGAAAATTACCAAGAATTGCATAGAATGCCAAGACAGCACCATTTCAAGAAAGGGTGAGATCACTGTTCCTCTAATAAGAAGCCATCGCCAACCGGAGGATATGCAGACCTTGCCTCCTGAAGTAAAGGTGGAGTTAACAATCTCTGTGGTAGGAACGATGAACATCCCTGGCATAAATAGGGCATCACTATTGACAGTTGTCGACAGGCCACCACCATTCCCAGGATAGGAAGAGGTCAACATCCCGGGATAGAAAGAGGGTGACAACAGTGAATGGAAAGGGATCACCATTCTTTTGATTGGAAGAGGTCATCATCATGGTGAAGGGGTGGAGGCAATATCCACTGGATAGAGAGAGGTTGCCATGACTGGAATATGGAAAGATCACCCCTGGACGGCACGGTGGCGCAGTAGTAGAGTTGCTGCGTTACAGTGCCAGAGACCCAGGTTCGATCCTGACTCTGGGTGCTTGTCTGTACGGAGTTTGTACGTTCTCCCCGTGACCTGCGTGGGTTTCTCTGGGATTTTCGGTTTCCTCCCACACTCCAAAGACGTACAGGTTTGTAGGTTAATTGGCTTAGTATAATAGCAAATTGTCCCGAGTACGTGTAGGATAGTGTTAAGGTGCGGGGATCGCTGGTCGGTGTGGACTCGGTGGGCAGAAGGTCCTGTTTCCACGCTGTATCTCTAAACTAAAGTAAACGTGGGTCCGGAAGTGGTCACAATTGCAAGCATGGTGAGAAATCGCTGTCCCTGAAACAATGAACATTTAGTATCCTTGAGAAAGTAAATGGACACCACATCAAACGCAGTGAGAAAGTAAAAACCACTGGAATCATTTGAGGCCACTCTCTGTGAGAGTGCGAGCAGTCACTATTCCCGGTGCAGGGGTAATCTCCATTCCTCGGGTAGAGGGAGGTCACTATTCCAGGGGTAAGGCTATGTCTCCGCCATGGATTGAATGTCTCCAAACTAAAAACAAGGTCTGTTGGAATATCCTTAATAGTAATTGGTCTGTGGCGCGATAGACACAAAATGCATCACAAAGATGGGCATCCACTGGCCACACTGGCCAACGTGTCCCAGCTACACCAGTCCCACCTGCCTGTGTTTGGCCCATATCTTTCCACATCTGTCCATCCATCTACCCGTCTAACTGTTTCTTAAACGCAGGGATAGTCCCTACCTCACCTACTTCCTCTGGTAGCTCGTGTAGGAAGGAACTGCAGATACCGAAGATAGACACAAAATGCTGGAGTAAATCAGTGGGACAGGCAGCATCTCTGGATAGAAGGAACAGGTAACGTTTCGGGTCGAGACCCTTCTTCAGAAATTGGTTTTGCCCCAGTTTCACATTCCTGTCAAAATCCATGCAAACTTCAATTATTCACAAACGCTGAGGATATGTTGGTGGCTCACTTTCCCTTACCTGCCCTCCCATTGGTCTCTCCACTTATCAGCATCCATAAGAAATGTTAAGTGGCTTGTTAAGAAAAGGAAATTCTTCAAATATTCTCCAGATGGCAGAGGCACATGGCAATGGAGTCACAATCCATGGTCCAATTGCCTATGAAAGTACACAACTGAAAAAACCCTGGATGAAAAGCTGACACAGCACAACTGGAACAGCAATATTTCAAAAGCCTCACGATAGCAACATTTATCTAAAACTCAGCTATGCTACTTAAGGCTTTTAAAACAATCAACTGATGTTAGCTCATCTGCCTGTATTTTTTTAAAGTTACATGGAGCCACCAAAGATTCAACAGCAAAGTGAAATTTGTCAAAAGGGATGTTCAGTATACTACCAACATAACAACTTCATAAAAATAGTTCAAGGCAATAGACAATAGGTGCAGGAGTAGGCCATTCGGCCCTTCGAGCCAGCACAGCCATTCAATGTGATCATGGCTGATCATCCCCAATCAGTACCCCGTTCCTGCCTTCTCCCCATATCCCCTGACTCCGCAATTTTTAAGACCCCTATCTAGCTCTCTCTTGAAAGTATCCAGAGAACCGGCATTGTGAGGATAATTATAAATAGAGACCACTGCAAATTAGGAAACATTCAGGTAACTTTGCTTCAACCTTCATGGATTTCCCTATTATTAAAAGCCAGAAAGGTGATTTTCTGCGACATAGTATCTGAGAGATGGATGACTGACACAGGAATCCAACAATAGAAGTGAAGATATCTTAGCGAAATAAATCTGAGAGAATAAAAATAAAAATAAAAATTACAGATTCAACATGTGTATTTAAAAGTTCAAAGCAAAAGTTCAAAGTGGGCGACATGGTGGCTCTTTAGTAGAGTTGCTGCCTTACAGCACTTTCAGTGCCAGAGACGCAGGTTCAATCCCGACTACAGGTGCTACCTGTACGTAGTTTGTAAGTTCTCCCTGTGACGGCGTGGGTTTTCTCCGAGATCTTCTGTTTTTACCCACAGTCCAAAGCCATACAGGTTTGTAGGTTAATCGGCTTGGTATAGATGTAAATTGTCCCGAGTGTGTGTAGGATAATGTTAATGTGTGGGGATCGCTAGCCGGTGCGGACTCAGTGGGTCTAAGGGCCTGTTTCTGCGCATTATCTCAAAACTAAACTAAACTCAAAATTGGATTACAGTTGTCAGAATGTTGTGATCATTTCATTCTTTACCACAATGAAATGGTTCATTCAACACAAAACACCTGCCTTTTTCTGATCAGAATCAGCCCCATTAAACATGTGCTGAAACTGCTGCTTGGGAGCTTATCAATGCTGCATCCACAGGAAATCCTGTTTTCCACTGTTGCTGTTTCCATTAACAAAGTCCACACACGCAGCAAATTTCCTCTGCCAAGGACAATTGCTGATTCAATTCATCTTTTCAGGATAAGCATTCATTTTGGACTTGAAAGAGAAAATTGAAATACTTTTTGAAATTCTGGTCTCAAAGACATTCTTTACATTGCAAAAAGGAAAACATGGAGATATTTATTGTGCAATGTTTATAAAAGCCAGAGGAACTGTGTGTGATATAAAGCTAAAATAATATTGCTCAGAACTAGCTAAATCTGTGCAAACAGTTGGGATTTCTCTCTTTAGAGCACTACATTTAGAGGCATAAGCAACAAGTGTGTTATCATCATGAGATCATGTGATAAGAGCAGAATTAGGCCATTCGGCCCATCAAGTCTACTCCGCCATTCGATCATGGCTGATTTATTTCTTCCTCCTAACCCCGCTCTCTTGCCCTTTCAATGGTATCATTTTCCTAAATTGGTCAGTGAACTCTTTATTGTTTTGTCGGTCACTATAATCAATAATATCATGAACACTTTTGCAGCAGAAAATCACAGCAATGTTATCAGTGAAAATGGAATGACTTTAAAAGAAAACATTAGCCACTTTAAGCACTGTGATGATGATGATGATCAAAGCCTATTCATTCACAAGCAGCCAGAGCAGAACTCTGCAGAAGCACGTTCAAACAGATCTGCCCTTTCAGTCAGATATGTTTGTGCCATAAAAATCTTCCTGATTGCTGACAGTCAGAGACAGAATACAAGGCACACCCATGATAATCCACATTTGCAGCAACTCTGTCACTGGGCTTGTAAATACCATACATGTCTGGCTTTGAATCTCAGGCAAGAGCTTCAGGACTTAAACGGCTTTTGTCACGGGGCAACTTGACGCAAGAGGTAACCAGAGTTGAACATCGTGGGAACCTCGTACGATAACCGTACAGCATTCGTGGACCACCGTGGCGCTAACGGCAGGTACTCGTGTAACTTGTTGACTCGGGAGAAAATTCAAGCAAGCTTGAATTTCTCCAAGAGTGACTTGTACACTTGTGGTTGAACATTGAAACATTATATGGACGTAGTGGCCAGTGCGATATCCGTAATAACTCTTGCGTTTACCGTGGGAACTCCTGCGAACGGTGAACTCGGAAGCTGGACAGAGGGGACAGTTTTAGTTTATTTTAGTTGTTGGCCACTCACCATTTGGTGTGACATCTAGAGTCCTTTATAAATGTCTGTATGTTAATGTGTGTTTTTTCCTCTTGGGCATTACTTTGTTTCTGTTGGAGGCTCCACATTTTATTATAGCCTGAAGTGTGATAAAGCTTTTAACTCAGCAGTTTGATTGTCAGTGCTTGTTTACCTCATTGTTAAATAAATATATATTTTACTATCAGATTGATGTCTGCAATTCTTCATTAACACATCACTACAAGATGAATGTCTCTAATGTTATAATCCCTCTCATGCTGAAACACAAAATAGTTGAAGGGAGGTGATATAATCACATTTTCATTCTTTTTCATTTTTGAGTGTTCAGGTCCCTCAATTGCTGAGCTATTTAAACGTTTGAAAGTTTCACCTCTCAGTAGATAATAAAATAAGACAATCATCACGGTCAATGTGAGAAAGTCTTTATTCCTATTTGACAATATAAAAAGACGACTTCTTGCACATATTGAGAGAAGGTGCATCACACCAAACAACATTTGTCTAAAAAAGGGCTTCGCAAACATGAAAATCAACAAATGAGGCACGCTAGATTTTTAAAACAGATTCTATTCATTAACCTCTGCAACAAGCCTAAACTCAGGCAATAAAAGGGACAATGCAATGTGCTAAATGGCAGGTTTTGCGGACGACCATCTTATAGGAAGCACTTTTCAGAGGACAACACTTTAAAGTGAAACAAAGAGAAGTAAGCAGGATTACAACGGGACATTATTATCAGCTTATTTTCTATGCATGTCTGCTAATATGCAGTAGTATTCCTGTGGTCGGCTACCCATCAATAGAGCTGTCCTGCCATGGCACACTCCCCAATAGTGTGTAAAAAAAAAAGTGACATAATTTGTGCCACGTGATGATTTAACAACACTTCACAGTTCACAATGTTCATTCAAGATTTAACGGGAAAGCTCGGGAGACGGACAAGTCACTCGCACAAATAACAGAAATGCCGAGTACCCGTGGGAACTCTTTATCTACCCCCCGTTATATCGTGTGATATCGTGCTAGACCACGACCACTTCACTCTGGTTACATCTTGCGTCAAGTCGCCCCGTGAGAAAGCCCCATTACTGGCTCTTTAGTGTCTTCTTCTGACCTGTCATAGAACATAGAACAGTACAGCGCTGAAACAGGTCCTTCGGCCACAATCTCCATGCTAACCATATTGTCAAGTTAAATTCATCTCCTTCGCCTGCACACAGTCCATATCCTTCCATTCCATGCATATCCTATGTGCCTATCTAAAAGTATTTTAAATGCCACTATCCATCACGGATACTGCCACTGACCAGTATTAAAACAGAGTGCAAATGAAATCTATAGCTGCACAATATGTTCCACAATGTAAACAATTCTGCCTGAACAGAACAGGGAGCAGAAGTTAACCTTTTCATGAGCACTTCTGTAATTCAATCACTTGCTTTCTTCACCTACTGGTGATCACTGCTAATTGCAGCCCCACTTTTCCTTTCAGTGGCCGACAACAGCTCATATAGTCTCTGCCCATGCATTAAATGGGTTACCAGGGTTCAAGTGTCTAATTGAGGACATGAAATATATAATCACGCTGATAATTGTGCCATTCATAATCAGCAAAACAAATTGAGAACAATTCTGTTCAGCTTTTCTTAATTCACACACATTATCAGAATGCATTTAAGATAAATCCCAATGGTTAAATGGTACTTTATTGTCCTTATAAGTCAATAGCATGTTGGGTAAACAAACAGATTCAGCTCAGTGTTGGTTTAAGGCGATCATTGAGAACAGATTTCTGGACTTTACAGCATGTTCCAATTTGGACATACAGAAATTATTCAACCGATCAAAAATTAATGAAGCTTTGGCTCCTTTCGTTTCAATGGGCCAGTTTCTCAAATTGATTCTGAAAGATTGAAGACAGTATTACATTTTTGACATGGCTGAAGTGGACCCCCTGCACAGCTCACCATAAAAATTAAAGATAGGTTGCTTCGTGGAAAATTGGCTGTGTTTCTTTAATCTTGTAAGTGACACAGAAATAACAATTGATGCACTATTCACTGCATTGATATAAACCAGAAAAACTTGTACACCACGCATCGGAAAACATTGCACAACAAAGTATTTGGGGTTTAAGAAGGAACTGCAGATGCTGGAAAATCAAAGGTACACAAAAAAGCTGGAGAAACTCAGCGGGTGCAGCAGCATCTATGGAGCGAATGAAATAGGCAAAGTTTCGGGCCGAAACCCTTCTGGTGTGATTGTGTGCAAATTAAATTGATATGCAATGTATTGAATACTCCAGTGAATATTCTGGCATTCATTCCTTTGGCTATTAGTGTGGTCATAACTTAATAACTCACACCAAACCTATCATATGCTGAAGAAATTGTTCAAAAGAAGCCAACATTACTTCTGTGAAATATCAGAGAATGCTTCATTTAGATGGTGTTGCTGTCCCTTATCATGTACAGTATATCTATACACTGTAGATAGATTGATTGTAATCATGTATTGTCTTTCCGCTGACTGGATGGCACCCAGCTAAAGCATTTCACTGTACCTCGGTACACGTGACAATAAACTAAACTGAAAACTGTTTGTTTCCCCAAATATTTCATCAAAAAAACAGCATAGAGTAAGAATTCAGAAAGAATATCCAGAAAATTGCACACTGTACTTTTCTGTTATTTCTGAATCAATTAATGTGGACATATTTACTTAGAATTACAGAAATAACAACACAGAACAGGCCTGTCTTAGCCACAGAACAGATTGGTTCCACCAAGATGCAGCACAGAATGCCACAGGAGATCCTTTTCCCCTGTGGCTATCAAATGTACAACTCCTCCCCTTCTGTTGTGGGGTAGACTGACTCCCCCATCCCCCCTCCACCCCTCCCCAATCTTTGCACAACACAAATCCTGGACTTGCCACTCGTCACTTTAATTTCATGTTGCATGTATCTTGTTGTATTTTATAACTGTTGGCAGACCAATTTCCCTCCTGGGATAAATAAAGTTCTATTGTAACGTATCATAACAGTGGTGTCATCGGCGAACTTGATGATGGAGTTCGCACTATATCCGGCTACGCAGTCATGAGTATAAAGCAGGGGCTGAGCACGCAGCCTTGAGGTGCTCCCATGCTGATTGTTATCGAGGATAACACATTTCCACCAATACAAACAGACTGTGGTCTGTGGATGAGGAAGTCGAGGATCCAATTGCAGAGAGATGCGCAGAGACGCAGATCTGAGAGCTTGGTAACCAGCTTGGAGGGGATGATCGTATTGTAGGTTAATTGGCTTGGTATTAGTGTAAATTGCCCCTAGTGTGTGTAGGATAGTATTAATGTGCGAGGATGGCTGGTCTGTGTGGACTCGGTGTTTCTGCGCTGTATCTCTAAACTAAAAAAAATAATGTATTAATTTCCTGGGATCTGTGTGTCCCTGAAAAGGACAGCATTGATTGCCCACCCCCAATGGCTCACAAGAAGCTGGTGGCAGATTATCTTCAGAACATTTCTGGAAAATGTACACTGTCAGTGCAGTTGGGTATTGAATTCCTGGATTTATAGGCGTGAAGTGGGCTGTCGACAGGGGCGAAGCCTCGAGGCGGCAGCGGTGAAGCCTCGAGGGTCGACCCGCGGTCGATGGTCGATGAGAGCATGAAGAACCACCGTGGGGGGGGGGGGAAAGAACATTGGAGGACCCGGCGTGGGGGAACCTGAATGGTTTATTGTTGACTGAGAGGAAGCTGACAACGAGGCATACAAACAGTAAAATTAATCAGGAGGACAGTGAAACAAGTCGGAGAACTAGGGCGGGGTGGAACGGAGATAGCGGGAAAGCAAGGGAAGTTAGAGAAATCAATATTCATACCATTGGGATGAAAGCTGCCCATTCAGCTGAGATATCCTGAATTCTGAGCTTCAGACATCTTGACTATTTGATTCAGATTCAAATTTATTGTCATTGTGCAGTGTACAAGTACAGAGACAACAAAATGCAGTTAGCATCTCACCCAGAAGTGCAAACACAGATTAATGTAACAGTAAAATATATATATGTATATACAGTAGCCGTAGTGCGATTTTCGGGGGGGGGGGATCAGTCACTAGGGGAAGGAGTGTCCGGGGGGGGGTGACTGGCAATCACCAAGGTGCAGAATAAGTAGGGTATGCAGAGTTAAGTAGGGTTCTCCAAATCAAAGAATCGGCGTTCCCACTTCGGAAGTAGCGTTGGGCACCTTGACCAATCTTTCCCTTTTGCCAAGAAACAGCAGCCTTATTAAGGTTTAATTTTAAGGCAAATTCAGTCTTAAACTGGGCGTCACCCGCCTGACATGTTTTTGCCTGCCATAGTCAACCTTGCCCCAGCAGAGTAGGAGTTTACTAATTATTTACATGAAACAGTACAATTAAAACATGAGGAGACCACACCAGAATATTAATAAGGGTCCCAGGCAGTCAAGTCTATCCTGCCTGTGGCCTGAAATATTGTGCAGGATGAGTGGAAAATTACAATCTAGGTCATGTTAATTAAGTCTTATAATAATTTCTCTTGCTTGCTAATTGACCATTCCAACTATGATATAAACAATATTTTCAACAAAGGGTTTAAGAAGGAACTGCAGATGCTGAAAATCGAAGGTAGACAAAAATGCTGGAGAAACTCAGCGGGTGAGGCAGCATCTATGGGGCGAAGGAAAGACTGAAGGAGGGTTTAGGCCCGAAACGTTGCCTATTTCCTTCGCTCCATAGATGCTGCCTCACCTGCTGAGTTTCTCCAGCATTTTTGTCTATTTTTTCAACAAAGGGCATCGTTTGTAAAGGGAGTTGGTTAGCGAGTCATAATCTGAGAGTTTATGCAGTGCAAACAAGTGCACAAGTATGACTATCTCTCCCCGTCAGTAGCCCCCAGGTCAGGATCCAGCTCCTATAACCAGTCCACTTGCTGCTAAATACTCTTTCAACACGCCACGCATTGTCATATATCCTTCCTGACGATCGGTCAGTGATCTGAAACATCATCAGCTTCTCACATCACAGAACCTGCCTGACCTGCTGTTTATTTTTGGCATTTTCCATTTAATTTTGATATTGGGTTCCATGAGGAAAAAAATGACTTGCATTTATGTTGCAACTCTCACAACTTGAAGATGACCCAGTCTATCGGGCAATTCTGAAGTGTAATCACCGTTGTTAAAGCGAGAAACAAAGTCGTCTATATGTTTACATGCCTCTACGTTCTTCAGAGACTGAGGAAATTCGGCATATCTCCAATGACTTTAACAAATAGACACACCGTTGAAGCAACCTGTCCGGTTTCACCACAGCTTGGCCTGGCCACAGCTCTGCCCAAGAACACATGAAATTGCAGACATTTGTAGATGCAGCCCAGTCCTTCACACAGACCAGACTCCCCACCATTGACTTCATCTACACTTCACATTGTCTCAGAAAATAATCAAACACTTGTCCCACTCATTCTTTTCCCGGCTCCCGTCCCGGACAAAAGTTACAGAAGCTTGATAGCGGACAATACCAGCCTCAGGAACAACTTCATCCCCTCTGTTATCAGGCTTCTGAACATTACTTCCATAAGCTAGGGTACAGTCCGATTCACCTCTACCCCACTGCTGACAGTAGCCTTTGTCTATGGATCTGTTGTGCTACATTGCTGAGAACTATATTATTCACTCATTACCTTCTCTTTTGCTCTATCTATTGTACTTGAGTTTGACTTGCTTGTATTTATATTTAGCATTATCTTATCTGAATAGATAGTATAAAAAACAAAGCCTTTTACTGTGCCTTGGTACACATGACAATAATGAACCTAAATCTAAACCTAAACACTGCAAGACTGACAAATCGTAATGAAACAATGGAGATAGAAGGGACTGCCGATAATAGATACTTGAGCAAAACACAAAGTGCCGGAGGAACTCAGTGGGCCAGGCCGCATATGTGGAGGGAATGTACAGGGAATGTTTTGAATCAGGACCATCCATTTGGATCGTGTTCAGATCAGGTCCAGGCTCTATACCACGTGTCCTTCCTCAGTAATCAGTCCAGGAGAAATGTCCTGACTCGAAATATCACCTGGCAATTCCCTCCATAGATGCTGCCTGACACATTAAGTTCCTCCAGCACTTTGTGTTTTGCAATAAAATAATGATCAGATCATCAGTTAGTTAAAAATTTAATATTAACAGGAATACCAGGATGAAATTCCCTGTTGTTCTTCAAAACAGTGACTTAAATAGCATTATTTTTTTATATCTACCTGGCAGGAGAATCAGTGCTTCGTGGCAATATTTTATCTCAAAGCCGACTCCTCCAAAAACTACTGCACTGGAATGTAAACTGGATTTAATCCTTGAGTGCTAGGAGTGGGATTTGAACTCACACCTATAAGAGTTAATTCTGGGATTAGAGTGTTCCCATCTACAAGCAAGTGGAGTGGTGTGCTGAGGGCTACTGCCCTGCCAAAGAGGATAGGGAGGGCAAGGTAGAGGGAGTGTTGGGAGAGTGGGGTAGGGGGGTTCAGTATAACCTCCTGACGCTCTTCTTAAGCAGTCTGCTATCAAGTGTAGTGTACAGAGACGGTACAGTTCAGTTCAGTTTAGTTTAGTTTAGAGATACAGCGGGGAAACAGTTCAGTTTAGTTTAGTTTAGTTTAATGCCACGTGTACCGAGGTACAGTGAAAAGCTTTTATTGCATGCTAACCAGTCAGTAGAAAGCCAAAACATGATTACAATCAAAGGTACACAAAAATGCTGGAGAAACTCAGTGGGTGCAGCAGCATCTATGGAGCGAAGGAAATAGGCAACGTTTCGGGCTGAAACCCTTCTTCAGACTCAATCAAGTCCTTCGGCCCACCGAGTCTGCGCCGATCAGCGATCCCCGCACACTAACACTGTCGTACACACACTAGGAACAATTCACAATTTTACCAAGCCAATGAACCTACAAACCTGTACGTTTTCGGAGTGTGGGAAGAAACTGGAGATTCCGGGGAAAACCCATGCAGGTCACGGGGAGAACGTACAAACTCTGTACAGACAGCACCCATGGTCGGGATCGAACCCGGGTCTCTGGTGCTGTACAGCAGCAATTCTACTGCTGCGCCACCGTGCCACACTGCAGTGCAGGCATTGCAAGGGAAGAGTTATACCCCTGTCCCACTTAGGAAACCTGAACGGAAACCTCTGGAGACTTTGCGCCCCATCCAAGGTTTCCGTGCGGTTCCCAGAGGTTGCAGGTGGTTGCCGGAGGTTGCAGGTAGTGGAAGCAGGCAGGGAGACTGACAAACACCTCCGGGAACCTCTGTTCAGGTTTCCTAAGTGGGACAGGGGCATTACACTAAACAAAAGGAGAACTTTGAATGCATCAATATTCGACTGACGCTTAAGAAACCTTTTGTTCTATAAATGAATGGCCCGGCTCAACCAACACCACAAAAAAAGGAAAGTGTACATTTACTGAGCTGTGGTCTCTGTCATAAAATGCATCTGGGGAAATGGCTGACCACTAACCAACTTTTCTTTGAGAACCTGTTTTGTAATATCTTACACTTTATAGCTGTAGGTTAGAATCACAACTCTGACATTCGATGTAAAACTGTCGTCTGCGATGTCAGGATTATGGAACCCTTTCGATTGGGAATAGAGCCAAGGGATGATCAAAATGTTGGCTCGAGCTCCCATATCAATGAATCCCAATGCAGGCTCTCGACCTGAAATGTCAACCGCCCCTTTGCCTGCACAGATGCCACGTGACCTGCGGAGTTCGTCCAGCAGTTTGTTCATTGCCCCACATTCCAGCATTCACCGCCTATTGTGTTTCACGCTCATCTGCATGTGCGCCCTGTCCCATCCAAGGACCATGCCTGCATCAGTGAATTTCACAGGCAGCATCCATTGCATGCCGCTGGATATCGCTGTGCATTCCAGGTGCTCTCCGCACATTAGTACATCAAGGACACAAAGAATTCAGAATCTAAATACCATCTTCATTATAGGCGAAGTGTCAAATTATGCACAGAAATGAAATCTCAGCTTGAAATTCTATCACTAGCACACAAATATTTTATAAACACTAAAGAGCTGGAGTAACTCAGCGGGACAGGCTTTTTGTCTATCTTCGGTTTAAACCATCATATGCAGTTCCTTCCTCCACAAATATTTTATGTTGAGTGAAAGAATTCTAGACCAACAGAAATGCCTATTTTAGCTTTCCACGTTATTTACGATTGAGTGTAACTTTAATGCAAGTTTTCCATCTGCCAAAACATCCGGACAAGAAGTGTCATTTGCTCCTGCATCTAAATGTCTTTCTTTGGTGATATCAGGTCTTAGTACATTGAAATTAGAGATGACACTGGCATTGAATTTGCATTTTTCTGAGACAAAGCAACTTACATGAAATATAACATGGATCTTTTGACAATAAGATTGAGATTGTAAATGCATAACTTAATTTCTTTAAGTTGATGTCAGCTCTTTATTTTCCATCAAATATCCTTATTTTGGATTGGGATGATACTGGGAAGGTCAGCGTAAATTGCTCTTCACTAAGTCACTTTAAAAAGATAGCAGTAGCCATTTTCATCAACGTATGGTGTTCCTACAAAGACTTTCAGTAGGGAGTTCCAAGATTTAAACCCAGTGACAATGAAGGAACAATCACATATTTCCAAGTTAGAATGGTTTGCAGTTTGGAGGAGAAAATAGAGGGAATGGAGTTCCCATATATATAAGATTATGAGAGTTGATAGGGTAGATAGCCAAAATCTTTTTCCCATGACTGGGGAATCAAAAACACGAGGGCATTGGTTTAAGCTAAGAAGAAGGAGTTTTAAAGGGAATTTTTAAAAAAGGTTTTTGTTTAACACAGATGTTGTTAGTATCTGGAACACATTGCCAGAGGAAGTAATGAAATTAGATACCATTACTACTTTTAAGAGACATATAGAGAGAGACACTTAAGTACGCAAGACACACAGGAATAGGGAACTAATGGGCCTGTCCCACTTAGGCGATTTTTTCGGCGACTGTCATGGTGATAACAGGTGGCCGAAAAACCGGTGACTGGACCACCCTACGACAATGTCTACGACAATGTCTCCAACGACCTACCACCTAGTCGACGTCAAGCTACGGGAAGCTACCGACAACCGGCGACCCATTAGGACGTCCACCTACGACCACACCTACGACAACCAACGTCCACCTGCAACAAGCTACGACAAGGTAAGACAATTCAGTCACCGGTTCCTGTCGCCGATTGACGTAGGTAGTTGCCAATGGAATTCACTGAAGTCAGCACCGGCGACAACCTGCGTTATCCTGGTGACAACCTATGTCAGCACCTACATCAGGAGGTCAAGCTACCCTCATTGGCGTCAAGCCAACTGTCGCCAAAAAGTTTTGAACATTTCAAACTGCAGCCGCGACCAGAAAAACGCTACGACTCTTTGGGCGACTGAGGAGACTACTCACGACCATACAGGCAACACCCTGGCGACCACGTGGCGACAGCCTGGTCGCCTGTAGTCGCCTAAAAAAATCGCCTAAGTGGGACAGGTGCAAAACAGTGTCCAATCATACTTTAATTTTGTCAATCTACATTGAATCATTATGCTCTGTATTTACAATCTCAATCTTAATGTAAAAGATCCGTTATATTTCATGTAAGTTGCTTTGCCACAGTAAAAGCAAATTCAATGCCAGCATCATCATCCAATTTCAATGTACTAAAGCCTGAAATCATCCTGCGCTGAGCAGTGAATAATTTATCTCATATCGTTTGACTAAGACACCAAAAGCTATACACCACACGACAGAATTTATGAATTTCACTGTATCTTAATTGTTACATGTGACAGTAAACTGACCTTGAAACCTTGGAACTGAGCTAACCAATGGCAGTGTATACATGCCTTCTGATGGACAATAAATGTGGATTTGCTGTTTTTGAGGGAAATTAGGAACAGTTATGTGAATCTAATCTCAATGAACAAGCATTGAGCATGAGTCAGTATCCGTTAATCGAAGGGAAGACATTTTGAAGGAGTGCGAGATTCAGCAATAGATTAGCACACGTGCTGGGTAGATGGACATCTGTTATTTTGGATGTGGCAAGCTTTGAGTTCCAATTTATAGAGAAACAGATAAAATTCTTAAGGGTATAGAAACATATAAAATTCATAAACTTCTTAAGGGATTGGACAGGTTAGATGCAGGAAAAATGTTCCCGATGTTGGGGGAGTCCAGAACCAGAGGTCACAGTTTAAGAATAAGGGGTAGGCCATTTAGGACTGAGATGATGAACAGCATTTTCACCCAGAGAGTTGTGAAACTGTTGAATTCTCTGCCACAGGAGGCAGTGGAAGCGAATTCATCGGATGTATTCAAAAGAGAGTTAGATACAGCTCTCAGGACTAAAATAATCAAGGGATATGAAGTGAAAGCAGGAAATGGTACTGATTTTGGATGATCATATTGAATGGAGATGCTGGCTCAAAGGGCCGAATGGCCTACTCCTGCGCCTATTTTCTATGTTTCTATGTTTCTAACCTGATCTCTGGCCACAATTGCCTTGCACAGTGTACATGTTATAACAAGTATGACATGCTCATATTAGGCAGAGTGAGTTTATCTGATTAATGACTAATCTATTTTTGCATAAGTTGACCTTTAAAGTATTTTTTTAAATTACACATACTTGAATAGTTTTCAAATGTCTTTTGTTCCATCCTCCTTGCAGGAATCATAATTAGTATGGATGATTTAATGTGCAAGTCCTAAAATTTCAGAAAACTAAAACATAGGGTGGCACAGTGGTAGAGCTACTGCCTTATAGCACCAGAGACCCGGGTTGGATCCTGACTACGGGTGCTGCCTGTACGGAGTTTGTATGTTCTCCCTGTGACCTGCGTGGGTTTTCTCCGAGATCTTCGGTTTCCTTCCACACTCCAAAGACATACAGGTTTATTGGTTAATTGGCTTGGTATAAATGTTAAATTGTCCCTCGTGTGTGTGGGGTAATGTTAATGTGCAGGGATCGCTGGTCAGTGCAGACTCGGTGGGCCGAAGGGCCTGTTGCCGTGCGGTACCTTGAGTCTAAACTAAACTAAGAACAGGCCATGGGGCCCATCTCGATTGTGCCTGTACCAGTTCAAGTCAGTGTATTGATTTAAGTATTGATTCACAGCAGGCCTTGATTTGAATTGAAGCATTATCTAATCACTTTAACCCACTTTGCACCTTTCAAGATGACTGTGACTCAATTAAATTTAACATAACTTCAGTTCCCTGTGGAGGCAGGGAGAAAATCACTTGTATATAGTTCAACCATTCTATGTATTTTCACAGAAAGTTAACACCATTAACAGAAGATATATTTGCCCTTATACGGGGAATTCAGTTGAATTCTGCTGAAAGAATAACCCATGCCTTTTCACTATCAGCAGGTGTCTAATATTGTCAGCACTTGTTAAAGATATGCATTGTATATTTTGTATTCCTTTCCATCTGCCTCAAGTCTACTCAAGCAACAATGCATTACCCTTTTTAAGAGGTGCGCACCGAAAGGTAGGCTTGCGTCTCTTAAAATTGGGAGATGCATTGTTGCTTGAGGCAGACTGGCAGTCATGCAGGAATGGCACAACTTGGGCTTTTAGAATGATGCGCTGGAATACTTACTGGATGAAAAGCAAAGCAGGAGAGATGATCTGAATCTGGAGAGGTACCGAAGCTACCGAAAGTAGCTCGCCAAATACACATTCAAAGCTGTCTGGAGGAATCAACTGACATAAGCCATAAGTTAAGTACTGAGTATTTGGGTGCCGTTTTATCAGAAGTTCAAAGTCTTTATGTCAGTGGTCAGACACAATGAATGTACCATCAGGTCCTGGATGCCACCAAATGCATCCGTAGTCTCTCAGTATTCAATTCAGCCCTGCAATGTTTTGGAAATTGATTGATTGGTAACCTAACAATCACCTCCCAAAACAATGCACAGAACCAACTATCAAATGCTTCATAAGTGATAGGAGCAGAATTAGGCCATTTGGCCCATCAAACTCCGACATTCAATCATGGCTGATCTATCTCTCCCTCTCAACCCCAATTTCCTGCCTTCTCCCCATAACCCCGGACACCTGTACTAATCAATAATCTACAGTATCTATCCATGACTTAAAAATATCCATTGACTTGGCCTCTACAGCCTTCTGTGGCAATGAATTCCACAGATTCACCACCCTCTGACTAAAGACATTCCTCCTCATCTCTTTCCTAAAGGAATGTCCTTTTATTCTGAGGCTATGACCACATTTGATAGCTGAAACCCGTAGGTATTGCAATTGGACATTATTATTATTGCAAGTCATTGTCAAGATTCATTTGCAATGGCAGAAAGCAAGCTGAAAGATGATGAAAATAACTCCAGCGTTAGCCTATAGGGGTCCAGACATTTAGAAGCTCTTTGGCATGGTCACCTTGGCAATCACCTCCAGTGACGTCTTCATCACTCTGAAAATCTAGCAGATTCAGTCATTACTAAAACATCCAAGTCCAACACTAACTGGAAAGGTCTGAGAGGACATTGTTGGACAATGAATCGGAGCACTGGCATAAAATCAATATAGATGCCATGATCTGAGCATCTCCTCCTGGCTAATGCCTTCACCAATATTACATATGGTGCAAAATGACATGTTCATGACATGTTGCTTCCTAGATGGTGCCTGTCCAAATGTCCTCATTTTGCACCCCATTATGTCCCAATAGTAAACTGTTACACAATCTCAAAGGACCAAATGCATCACTTTGAAATACATTGTTTATTGATGATAAAGACATACTGGGAGCCGCGTATTGTGAAACCCCAGATTTTAACAGTGCATCTCTATAATGTTATAACAATTCATTATGTCCATTTATGTTCAATTATGGTATTGGACGGCGCACAGAACTGTTGAATTCATCTTGCCAAAGGGCCCCGTACCAGAGCTTCATCTGTCCATGGATGTTGTCTGACTCATTGAGTTCCTCCAGTGTTTTTGCACAAGTCTAAATTATTTCTGTGCAGCAGCCAACATTTTCCCATAGATTGTCCAGCAAAAAATTAAAAGTTAATTTAACATTCCTGGAATCAATTTTAATAATTGTTGCCTCGCCAACAGTCTGTCTGTCCTTTCCATCTTTGTGTCTGTTTTGTATGTGTTAAATGTATGTTTTTTAGTGTTGTTTAGCTTGTTTTCTTATCTTTTACCTCGATGGAGATGCGATTCTTTCCATATCATATCTCCGTCCGCACTGCGGCCTAACATCGAGGAGTTGACGCCCTTTGCTGGAGATCGACCGGGAGCACCATTGCAGGAGCCTGCGGACTTGCCATCACGGAGCTCGCGATCCCTGTCGGGGGTCGTCTTTGGGGCTCCAACCGTGGAAGCCTGCGGGACTTTAACATCGCGGAGCCCGCAGTCTCTGGTTAGAGACCGACATCGGGGACTCCTAGACGCAGGAGGTTTCGAGCACCCCGACGCGGGGGCTTCGACCGCCGGCTGCAGGGGCTTTGATCGACCCGACTGCGGATGGTTCGACTGCCCCGAACAAAGAGGAAGGAGATTAGACTTCTTGTCTTCTTGTAGTTCTTCTCTTCTACCCAGAATTACTGTTTGCCCAAATTATGGAAAACTCAGATGATGAATGACCAAAGGTTGCAAACTTCAGTGATGAAATCTGTTGGCTGTCAGCATCATTACATGAACATCGTTTATCGACCAAGCTGTTAAAATGAAATTCTGCGTAATACAAACTAACTTTAAATGAGGGAAGAAGTTTGGACTTTATTGCCTTCCATCACAGTGAGGAATGTGGGGAATCCACTGTGGTGGATGTTTATGTTAACTTTTATGTTAACGTTTATGTTAACTAGTTGTGTAGTCTTGTTGTTTTTTTTTAGTATGGCTGGATGGTAATTCGAATTTCACTGTACCTTAATTGGTACATGTGACCAGGCACGGAACTCGCTATTAAAACATGGAGGAGACCGGGAGACAGGGGGGACACTATTTTTTGGCGGCCCCGCGCGCATGCATACACTCACACACACATGCGCGAGGCTTCGGAGGCTCAATCCAGCGCTAAATGCAGCTCAACTCTGCCTGTCTCGCCGGATTAATCTACAGCCCTGTCTGGACTGACGGGATACCAGCGCTGCTTCTCCGCGCTGGCCCTATTTCCCGCAGGGACAGGCAGAGTTGAGCTGGGTTTAGCGCTGCTTCTCTGCGCTGGCTGTGGGCCTGGGGGTACAGCTCGCGTCTGACTCCTGACCTCTCTGGCCACCCATGGGAGGGGGGGGGTGGCCACTTGGGTGGGGACGGGACAGCGCCGGAGAGCCGGGATCGATTTTGGCTGCTGATGAGGCGCAGGTCTGTGCCGAGAGTGTTTTGGCGCGTCTCCCTCCTCCAATCACCGCGCTCTATCCTCAGTCCCAACCCCCCCACTCCTCCAATGATCGCGCTGAATCATCATGTCCCGCCCCCATTGCCTGCTGACCGACATCTCTCTCGTCCAATCGGCGCCCTCGAGCAGCAGTCCCACCCCCACTGTCTCGTGGAAAGCGGACATATCACCGGGTTTTAAAATCCGGATTACAAAAACTTGGGGGGGGTTGTCCCCCACCTCTCAAAACATGGGGGGGACGTGTCCCCTCTGGTCCCCCCGAGTGTTCCGCCCCTGCATGTGACAATAAACTGACCTTGAAACCTTGAATTCAAGCAATTTGACAAAAAAGTGACCCACAGTCATTTCACTATCCATGATGAGCAACAAACTTTATTTGCTCTCAAGTCTCAGTGTCCTGTTATAAGCACTGCTCATCCCCATAACTATAGGCATCAAAACCACTGGAATGTATTCAACAAATAGTGGGACTGAGCTATAGGGAGAGGTTTAGTAGGCGGGGTCTCTACTACTTGGAGAGCAGGATGATGAGGGGTGATCATATAGAACTGTATAAAATCATGAGAGGAATTGATCGGGTAGATGCACAGAGTCTCTTGCCCAGAGTTGGTGAATCGAGGACCAGAGGACATAGGTTTAAGATGAAGGGCAAAAGATTTAATAGGAATCTGAGGGGTAACTTTTTCACACAAAGGGTGGTGGGGGTATGGAGCAAGCTGCCAGAGGAGGTAGTTGAGGCAGGGACCATCCCAACATTTAAGAAACAGTTAGACAGGTACATGGATAGGACAGGTATGGAGGAATTTGGGCTAAACATGGACAGGTGGGGTAGTCTCGCTGGGACCATTGGCAGGTGTGAACAAGTTGGGCCGAAGGGCCTGTTTACATGCTGTATCACTCTATGACTGCAAGTATCCACACAAATACAACTCCAGCTTTTCTAAGTTTCGCAAGTCTAAGTCCCAGGGCATATAGTAGCTTGCACTGTTGTGCAGCTGTCATAATCTTGCCTGCACTATATGAAAGACCACGGGAATTACTTGCAGTTGTCAAGATCAATTTCTCTCGAAGATCTGTGAGATGTGTGAGGAGAAAGTAGATACTAGAGAAAAGTATTAGCTGTGATCACAGCAGCTATGAAATACCTGGACTGAAACCATGTGATGCTCCTTGGGCATAAAATGCAGAAATATGGCCTAAAGCAGGGCATGAGATAAGAAGTGTTTGTTGCTTTGCATATGTGTTTGTTGCTTTGCATATGTCCAAGAACCATGCATTTCCTATTCAACAACAGAAATTCATATTTTTTTATCTACGCTGTAAATGACTCGATTGTAATCATGTATTATCTTTTTGCTGACTGGTTAGCACGCAACAATAGCTTCTCACTGTCCTCGATACACGTTTCAATAAACTAAACTGAACTGAACTAATCCCCACTTGTCCATTTTGATTTCTAAAAGAGCAAAAGTAAATGTATTGAGAATCTTGGAAATTTTCTGAAGAGCTTCAAAGGTAAAATTTGCCCAAATTATGCTTTGCCTGAGATACTAATTGCTACAAAGATCAGAGCAGGGTCAAATTCTTCCACTATTTCATATAATGCAGGCAGCATGGTGATAATGACTACATACCAACCATTACTATAATTGCACTGCCCAGAGTGACAATTCCATGTAATTGAGCTGTCCAGCAACACTCTTTGCATCCTGTTTCACCTCTCCTACAATTGTGTGAGCTCTGTGCCACATACAAACATTTCAAAATAACACTTCCACGAAAGGTCTGCTTGTCTTTGTGGCCTGTAAATGGAAAATATGTTTAAAAGTGTGTGTTGACATCTTCCAAACTGGCAAAGCAAACTGAAAATAAACACAGTCTTGGGGATTGAAGAGCTGACACTATTTTTGACTCCAGCTGCGTCTCTTGCATTTCTGTAATGAAATCCAGACCTTTAAAGTGAAGCTGGCAAAAAATCCAGGGTTGTAAGTACCATTTACATTTTACAGGCCTCCCCCAGAAGTACAACAACTTGTTATTAAGCTCTTGGCTCAGAACTATATATTCATAACAAATGTGCCAATTTCACATTTAGCTGGGGCCTGCGTCCCACTGTGCAGTGAATGTAGTGAATGTATCACCTACTGCTGTAAGACTGCTCAGTTAACATCAAAGTCACATACATGCCTGGTAAGAAAAATGCTACAAAATATAGTTTACTCCTATTTAGCACAAAATAAAAAAGCTGAGTTAGTCTCAGTTTTGTTTTCTTTGTTTTTTAGTTTTAGAGAAACTGCGTGGAAACAGGCCCTTCGGCCCACCAAGTCCGCCATGACCAGCTATCCCCGCACACTAACACTATCCTACACGCACTTGGGACAATTTATAATTGTACCAAGCCAACTAACCTACAAACCTGTACGTCTTTGGAATGTGGAAGGAAACACGGAGCTCCCGGAGAAAACCCACGCAGGGCACAGGGGAAACGTACAAACTCCGTACAGACAGCGCCCATAGTCAGGATCGAACGCGGATCTCTATCCCATTGAGGCAGCGACTCTACCGATGTGTCACCGTACCACCCCACCGTACTGCAATGAAGGTCTTGAGCCTTCTCAGTTATTATTGGGAGAATTATGTAGGCCCTGAGTTTCCCTAACATTCAGACACTTCTGATATTGTTAATTGCAGTGAATGCTTTGTAACAAATGGGTTCTTGGGGCGATTCCAACTTAGTTCCTCTGGAACAGCAACTCAAAGCGCCAATAAAATTCATGGCCTACATATTCTAATGAGCAGGGGAAAAATGGGGTCTATCATTATGTATATCACTGTGTCTATTCCAAGGAGTGTATATTAAAAGTTGGGTTGAATGCAGAAAGAGGTGCTCCAAATGCCCATGCAATGACTGGTCTGACCCCTATATATGGAAGTGATTAAAACAGTCATAAAGTTGTAGAGCAAGGAAAGGCCCTTCGGCCCAACGTCCATCCTGTCCAAGATGCCCCATCTAAGCTGTCCCATTCAACCCCGTTTGTCTCATATCCTTCTAAACCTTTCCTGTCCATGTACATGTTCAAGTGTTTTTTAAATGCTGTTACAGTACCTGCCTCAACTACCTCCTCGTAGCTCGTTCCATATACGCACCACCCTCTGAGTGAAAAAGTTGCTTTTCAGGTTCCTATTAAACCATTCTCCTCACCAATAATCCTCTGGTTCTTGATTCCCCCTACCCAGGGCCGGTGCTAGGAATTGCGGGGCCCAATTAGAAAACTGATGGCGGGGCCCCTACTCTAGAAAAGTAAAAATTTATGTATGTTTATATTTCGTGTAGTTTCGGGAATTTTAAGGGAAGCTGGTTGGTGATTGGATGCAACCCCCTTAGAGACAGCGTTTGATTGGCCGCCAAATAAATTAGTCAAATCTGTAACAAAAATCGCTGGTCGGTGCGAACTCAGTGGACTATCTGGTTGTATCTCCAAACTAATCTGGTTGTATCTCCAAACTAATCTGGTTGTATCAACCAGACTATCTGGTGGTATCTCCAAACTAAACAGTATAACATGCAGGTACATTCATTTAAAATTAAATTCAGTGCTTATTTCACATGATTTCTCACTGTGTAAAGCTCAATATCTGACCAATTTCTGTTTAACACGTTTGGTCTGCCGTGAGCATTTTTCGTTGCATCTCGTTGCATCTCCCCTTTTCCTAATCGGCCACAATTCAGATAATAGTCTACTTTCCTGTGTTTGCCACCAAAGTGGATAACCTCACATTTATCCACATTATACTGCATCTCCCATGCATTTGCCCACTCACCCAGCCTATCCAAGTCACCTTGCAGCCTCCTAGTTTAGAGGGGTTTAAACGGTTTAGAGATGTTTAGAGGGCTTCAGATGGGTTCAGGTGTGTTTACAATTGTTTAGAGGGGAATAGAGGGAAATAGGGGGGCTAGAGGAGTTTTAGAGGTGTTCAGAGGGTCACAGAGGGGTTTAGAGACGTTATAAGCCCCCCGTGAGAAATTGTATTTCGCTGAAATTGAAGATAGACATAAAGCTGGAGTAACTCTGCAGGACAGGCAGCGCAGCGACTTTAGAGAGAAGACCCTTCTTCAGACTAAACTGAACTCTCGTCGGTGAGATTAGTTGTGATTGTCTGAAGAAAGGTCTCGACCAGAAACGCAACCCTCTCCCCAGAGCCCTTGCGCGTCCCGTTGAGCCACCTTCAACTTCAGAGCCAAACAAAAAACACAGAGTGCTGGTGGAACTCAGCGGGCCAGGCGACTGCCTCACCCGCTGGGTTTCTCCAGCATTTTTGTCTACCGCAAAACGTCAATGATTCCGGGAATGCCGAGGCGACAGTGTGAGAAAGCTAGAGAGAGACGAGATGGGGAGCGGGAGAGGGAGAGAGGGAGGGAGAGAGCAAAACACAAAGAGACACAACGTGGGTCGGTAGGTGAATGACTAACCTGCACACCAGGAAGAAGCCCCTTCTCGCGCTCCGGGGCCCTCACTCATGATGGTGAGTTTAAAGAAATTCTCAACGTGTCATCGATCTACATTACATCTACATGTAATTGTGTTTTAAACAATTATTAATGACGCCGCGTGAATTTTATTCAAAGGAACACGACGTTATTAATACTTGTTCAAAACACAATAACATTTACTGAGGAAGGCGGATGGATGCATTGATGACATGATTGTATAACAACGAGTTAAGTACTTACTGATAAGAAGTGCTAACAGTACTAGTTAACACATCGTTTGTGTCTGATGGCCGTGCAGCGGTTGTTATACACAAAGATCCTATAGTGGAGCTCTGCTAGAAGATCTTTGGTTATACATGTTCGTTTAAAAAAAAAATCCGGATGGCGAATTAAAAAAAACTTTAGTTAACAAAGAGAATTCGTATTTCCATACGAAGTACGGAACATTAGTGCGGGGCCCCCCTAGGCGCGGGGCCCAATTGGGAGCAATCGGTCAAATCGGCTTAAAACCGGCCCTGCCCCTACCCCAGGTAAATGACTGTGCATTCATTCTGTAATTTCCCTTCGTGATTATATTATAAACCTCCAAGATCACCCCTCAACGTCCTGTGTCTATGGTATAAAGTCCTAGCTGTCCAAGCTCTCCCTATAGTTTAGGCCTACAAGTCTTGGCAACATCCTTGTAAATCGTGTCTGCACTCTTTCCATAAATTCTAGTAAACCTCATTTGTGAACTCCGAGATAACAAAAGATTGATAATCCCCAGGTCCGTATTCTTACTGACGGCCACTGTTAAGATTGGTTTTCTCAACAGGAATAATGCAACAGACTTGTTGTTTGGGCATCAGGTTCCTGCCAAGAGCTGGTCTGCAGTCAGCAACAAGTGAGATACCCATACAAACCACCTGATTAACGGGACACCGATGTCCAGAAGAAAAGCATCCTCTGTTGCCCAGCAAAATTGGAGCAAAATTGCTGAAACTGAGTATTGCCTCCACCAAAGGAACTGCAGCATCCTATATAATGTATAGAGTGATACAGTGTGGAAGCAGGCCCTTCAGCCCAACATGCCCACACCGGCCAACATGTCCCAGCTACACTAGTCTCACCTGCCCGTGTTTGGTCCATATCGCTCCAAACCTGTCCTATCCATGTAACTGTCTAATGTTGGGATAGTCCCAGCCTCAACTACCTCCTCTGGCAGCTTGTTCCATACACCCACCACCCTTTGTGTGAAAATGTTACCCCTCAGATTCCTATTAAACCTTTTCCCCTTCACTTTAAACCTATGTCCTCTGGTTGACGATTCCCCTGGTCTGGGCAAGAGACCCTGTGCATCTACCCGATCTATTCCTCTCATGATCTTATTATACCTCTACAAAATCACCCTCTTCCTCCTGCTCTCCAAGGAATAGAGTCCCAGCGTACTAAACCTCTCCCTATAGCTCAGACCCTCTAGTCCTGGCAACATCCTGGTAACTTTTCTAACATCCTTGTATAACCTTTGCCAGAGTCAGGGCTGCAGCTTGCACTGGCCCAGCATAGCAAATATTGGTTGTGTTATTCCTCCAGTCCACAGGACTCCCAAGCAAACTGATAGCTGAAGCAATCCATTTCCCCCTTTGCAATAAAACTATATTCAGTGTAAAAAACATAATATTTTTCCACTGATATGAAACCATTAACATATATCATTTACGTCCAAATATGTTGCCAAGTCATATTTCAGAATAGGTCCCGAATAAGAAGAATAATGGAGCATTGAAATTTTGTTTGCTGATTAAAAAAAACTTCAAAGATTTATTTTCCTTAATTCACAGCACGCGGCTGTTGCTGGTATTAATGTCCATCCTTACTACCAGCATTGAGATGACAACAAAATCAATTCTAATATTTTTCAATGTCATATATTGAGTTCAGTTCTGGACATCATGTTATAGGAAAGATGTAGTCAAGCGGGAAAGGGTACAGAGATGTTGCCAGGACTAGAGGGTGTGAGCTACAAGGAGAGGTTGAACAGGCTGGGACGCTGTTCCTTGGAGCGCAGGTGGAAGTGGTGTATAAAATCATAAAAGGAATGGATTTGGTAGATGCACAGAGTATCTTGCCCAGAGTAGGGGAATCGAGGACCAGAGGACGTAGGTTTAAGCTGAAGGGGAAAACATTTAATAGGAATCTGAGGAGTAATTTTTTCACACAAAGGGTGGTGGGAGTATGGAACAAGCTGCCAGAGGAGGTAGTTGAGGCAGGGACTATCCCAACTTTTAGGAAACAGTTAGACAGGTACATGGATAGGACAGGTTTGGATGGATATGGGCCAAACACTGGTAGGTGGGACTAGTGTAGCTGGGACATGTTGGCCGGTGCGGGCAAATTGGGCTGAACGGCTTTTTTTCACACTGTATGACAGGACCCAGGACACCTTCCAGTCTTATATGGTGAATGCACAGCTGGACAAGGTGAAGACATTAGTTCTGTACACTGCAGTGCCCTGTGGAGCTGCCACACTCCTCTTTACATTTCACCTCTGGGAGTCCAACAATGTAAATTAACTTTGTGGAGGGTTAATCTTCTGCCCACCCAACCTGCAACATGAGGTGATCATTCCAGTGTCAATATCTGGAGAACAAATGGAAAAAGCTATATAAAGAATTCTGATATAATTTTACGTCCAAGTTTCAAATATTTATTGTACAGGCATGATGAATCAACAGGACCACGGGCGCTGGTGGAAAACTTATACAAACACCACACACAGAGAGAACAGTGTTACTTTCTGATATATTTATAATCCTTGACCCCAACACTCAAAGATAACATTGCCTGCAAAGGTACAGTAAACAGTCATGCTATGAGTGTCCGCCCACTGAGGTTATCTGTCGGTATAGATGGGTCTCCAGTCATTGGGGTGAATCGATGGTCGGAGCAATGGCCTGTGGACAGTGGGTTGCATCGTCATTAGCAACAGAATGGCTGAAGAAGGGTCCCGACCCGATACGTCACCCATTCCTTCCCTCCAGAGTAATTTGCCACTTGGATTATAATGTTCCACTCATATATCTCAAAGGTGCATCAGGCCTTCCACTAATCTGAGACCAGACTCAAAGCTGCAAAAACATTTCAAACAGCATGGTGGTGTTCGAAGAAGAGTCTGAAGAAGGGTCTCGAACCGAAACGTCACCCATTCCTTCCCTCCAGTGATGCTGCCTGTCCCACTGAGTTACTCCAGCATTTTGTGTCTATCTTCGGTGCAAACCAGCGTCTGCAGTTCCTTCCTACACGAATGAATAACTGGTCGGGCCCGGGAGTCAGTCGGTAGTGAGGGTGAATAGTCAGTCAGGGTGGTGGGATGGCAGTGTAGTTTGGGGGAGTTGAATTGTTGGTCGGGGAAGGGTGGGGGGGGGGGGGGAGATGTTCTGCAGTCAGAAATGAGCAATTGGTTACGGTTGGGAGTCTGTCATCAGAGTTCTGATTCTGGGCCAGAGTTTAGGGGCCAGATTGGGGGCGTGTGATCTTTGGTGTAGTTTGCCTCTTGTTGGTCAAGGAGGGGGCTGGGGGGGGGGGGGGGGGGGTGGAATGATTCTTGATCAGGTGCATCCATCTTCAGGGGCAGGACTCTGCAATCAGAGAATGTTATTGATGATTGGTGGTGAGCTAGGGTTGCCAACTTTCTCACACCCAAATAAGGGACAAAAGGTCAAAATACGGGACAAATTCCCGACGGCAATTCGTCGACCGACTCGGCCGTGGCTAGGTGAATGATGAGTTGGCCCGGTTGCTGGACTACACACAAAGCCCAGCCGGCGGGCCAGCTGAGGAGGTCTGACCCGGGCCCGCCGGCTAGGCTTTGTGATCTGTTGCATGCAAAGTCCGGCACCCCATCCAACTCATGAACCGATGATCGGACATGAGAAGGAGGGGTGGTGGTAAGAGAAGGTCTGAAGGTCGGACAGCTGTTTGGGCTGCCAACCGACGAGGCCACGGGTGAGGCGCTGCTGCTGCACTCCATGGGATGCACTACATCGGGACGGGTGAGGCGGGGCCGGACGTGGTGCTCCGACCCGACAGTCCCCTCGACCCGAGTAGTAGCAGTCAAATACGGGACAAGGACAGCCCCAATATACAGGATGACCCGGCTAATACGGGACAGTTGGCAACCACATGGTGAGCATCTGTCGTGGAAGTTGTGCGGCCTGATCGTGAATGAGGGGCCATAGTCAGGGGTCTTGGGGTTGGGTGAACGCTAAGTTGATTCCCGGTTGCGGTTGCTGGTCTGGTGTTGGGAAGAATACTCCTTAAGGGGCTGTCCCACTGCGGCGACCTAATCCGCGAGTTCAGGAGAGTGTCTTCAACCTTCAAGCTCGAGGGCACTCGCCTGGACAACCTCGAGCTGGATCAACCGTCAGCGATGAAACCGCGAGCTAGATCGACCAACCACACACACACACACACACAAAGACATCGCAAAGAGGGCCAGGGAAAGCGGGGGAGCGCTGTCTGAAATTGACACCCACGACGAGGAGGAAGGTTAAAGGCGGCTGCACAGTAAAGGTAAGTCCTTCAGAGAGCGCAGGGGGGGTGGGGGGGAGAGAAGGGGAAAGAATGGGATAGAGGGGGAGAGAAGGAGAGAGAAGGAGAGGGGGAGAGAAAGGGGGGGGGGAGGAAGAGTGGAGACACTTTTAAGAAGCCAGACAACGTTTAATAAAGTTTAGCTGGCATTTAACCTACCGGTCGGTTTTCCTTGGTCCTGAAAACTCCAACGAGCCAATTAAAATGCCCGGTCAGCAAAGGAGATTGCCTACGGTTGCCTTCGACTGCCTGTAACTAATAGCGACCCCACTCCACTGCACTACGAGTTCAAAAGAAACATGCCGACCAATTTTTACGGAAAATGCTGAAAATGTTTCTGCGATCTAACTGAGGCCGCGAGGATGCATGAAGGAGAGTTCCAGTGACCTCATAAGATCTCCTAGGGCCATGTGTCAACTATGCTGCGAGTTTGAGGGCAAACTCTTTCTAACTCGCAGATTAGGTCGCCGCAATGGGACAGCCCCTTTAGTCAGGAAAGTGATATGCTCCTTAGACTGGTGAGGATCTGTAGTTAAGCTGCAAAACCTCTCTTGCGATGATACCCTGTGCAGAGTGCTGTGAGGTGGGAGGCAGGTCACATTTAAAACAGTCAGGAATATTCAGCTCAATGTTAAGATACGCATGAAGGGCATAGCATCAATTTGGCAGAGGATTTGCTCTGAATGAATTCCCATTCAGTTCCAGGGAGAGACAAACGTGGCACAAACATTTGAGAGAGTGCTGCATCACTGCAAGGCTTACAATACCTGCTGTTTCTCGTGAAAGAGAAAGCATAAAAATCAGTTCTCTTTTCATTGTGAACCTCCACTAAGCAACAATAATTGATCATAAATTTAAAATGCTGTAAATTCCTCCGATTTTATCCTGAAACCCTTCTATTTACTCCATTTAAGCCTCACGCTGCCTCGGCAAGGCCAGCAGCATAATCAAGGACGAGTCGCACCTTGGCCACTCCCTCTTCTCCCCTCTCCCTTCAGGCAAAAGGTATAGAAGTGTGAAAACGCTCACGTCCAGATTCAGGGACAGTTTATTTCCAGCTGTTATCAGGCATCTGAACCATCCTTCCACAACCCGAGAGCAATATTGGACGACTATCTACCTCATTGGTGACCCTCGGACTGCCCTTGATCAGACTTTACTGGCTTTATCTTGCACTAAACTTAATTCCCTTATCATGTATCTGCACACTGTGGATGGCTCGATTATAATCATGTATTACCTTTCCGCTGGCTGGTTAGCATGCTGCCTAAGCTTTTCACTGTACCTCGGTACACGTGACAATAAACTAAACTGAAACTGAAAAGTTTCTTGCCGTGGCCATCAGCACTGCAGTCCGTGCCCCATCTCGAGGTTGCAGTTGTGGGCATTGCAGACAAGTACGTTTTGCTGCATTCACCCGAGATGCATATGTCTCACAGTATGTTACACATGTTGCTATTCACCTGTTGGGTACATCACAATCATCAGCTCCAAGTGCGCTTCTGTGCTTAATAATGCATCCCATTTTTTCTCTGATTGGTTGAAGTAAGTGAAATATTCTGTGGCATGCCGCAGAATAAACCAACCATAAGGACCACCTTTTGGGATTACAAATTGCTTGCCTTTTAAAAAATAAAAATTTAGCTGCCATGTGTCAGGATACATGCCTGTTCGTAGCATGACTGCATACATTGGGACTAACCAGAGGAAGATCATGGGCACCCATTGTGCACACCAAGAAGACAGCAAGAAGTTACCGAGAGTGAGGTACCGTTCAGTTTGCCCAATGTTTATTTTCCAAACAAAAATTCAGAGTAAAAGTTGTGCACATGTAACTGTACCTGGGTACTTCATAAAGATTTGGTAGCGTTTGAACATTTACTTTGCTGAATTTTAATAGACATATGAATTTGAGGTCAGGACAAGATTTGCCATCACCAAGCCCCGAGGGTCCTGACCCATTATCTCATTAACTTTTAAATGAACCTTGCAAGGCCACCTCATGAGTCAATGGTATTACTGTGAGCTTCAGTAACAAGCAGACCAGACGGCAAAATCATTCAGTCGTTCATTAATTCAAAATTATTTAATTATTTATCTTTCAATTCACACTTAATGAGACTTGAACTCATGTCAATGGATCTTTATGAATTTCATAATATTGCACCTCAATATTATTTAACATTATTCTTGTGCACTATTCTCCTGAACCTTTAAGTCCTGTTGTACGAAGTGTGACTTTTAATTGCATCTTAAATCACAATTATGTTACACAACCTTTCTGCCATGGAGAAATTAATTTGACAACACTGAGAATATTTATAAATCCTACAGTTTTAAAATACTTAAAATATTTTTATTTTGTTTCTGAAATTTCATTTCACTATAAATCCCATGTTTGTATCCCAATTGTTATTTCACCTTACGTAAAATCTTTTTAAGCTAAGATAAATTCCAGCTTATTATATGACGGCTCGTTAAAAATGTTCAATCTTATTGACTTTTCAGGCTGCTTGAAGATATCATAGTGGCAGGATCCCATGAATCCTTTACGGCACATATCTGATTTCATATAAGGGGCATCACAAGCCACAGATTATTTGTGATCCCAAAGGTGCGCCATTCTACTAGTTAACGTTGAGGAAACCAACAGCGAAAGCCATTGACCCCAATTTAATTGTTTGCACAGTGCGATAGAATAAAATACTTTTTTGATTCATTTTTCCTGGTTGCCCGACCAGAATAGATTCTTGCAGTCCTCACTTATTTTCTAGGAGATAATATACACCCTGTGTGTAGCTTGCGACCTATTTGCTCTCTATGTTATTTTGTAGAGACCACATAGTAATTAGCTTGGCACCTATAGTCAGTGCCAAGGAAGTCCCCGATTTCGGTGTTCCAACATTAAGTTTTCATCCGCCTCGACTATTGTTCCACTGCAATATTAAAGGCTCCACATCGCCACGTTTGCCTGGTGGCCTGGCTAACATTTTTCTCACATCTGGAACCATCAGATATACCAATCGTAAATCTTGGCAGAAAGGTTATCAGATTAGCAAAGATAACAAAGTCCAGCCCTTCAACGTAATTTATTGTTGAAGCGCTTGGGAATAATTCTGAAAGACGTTTCCTTCTTACAACTGGACTTGTTGTGCAGGAAGGAACAAACAGTTGTGCAGGAAGGAACTGCAGGTGCTGATTTAAACCGAAGATGGACACAAAATGCTGGAGTAACTCCGCGGGACAGGCAGCATCTCTGAAGAGAAGGAATGGGTGATTTTTTGGGTCGGGACCCTTCTTCAGTCATTCTGGAGAAGGATCTCGGCCTGAAACGTCACCCATCCCTTCTCTCCAGATGCTGCCTGTCCCGCTGAGTTACTCCAGCATTTTGTGTATCTTTATCAAACAGTTTGTAGGAACCAGAAAAATGTTGACCAAATGACACCTTGAGTAGAGAAATTGTGTGTCGTTTTTATTTTTTTCCCAACAGTTCCAATATCAAGTCATAGGATAATTTTAAGGCAGAGATTGACATATTTTTGATTAGTAATGGTGTCAGGGGTTAAGGGGTGAAGGCAGGAGAATGGGGTAGATCAACTATGATTGAATGGTGGAGTAGACTTAATGGGTCAAATGGTCTTACTCTGCTCCTAGAATTTATGAACATATGAACTCTTTCCAACTGTTTTTTTGGAAGCAGTTCATTACTCACTCACGGACCTCCCTTCACGAGTTTATTTGACACTCTCCAGATGCTCACCTTCACCAATTAGCACAGAAGCTGTTTGCGTTTCTCTCCTTTCCCACTAGAAACAAACGTAGAAACGTAGAAAAGTACAGCACAGGAACAGGCCCTTTGGCCCACGATATCTGTGCCAACCATGGCGCCAAATTAAACTAATCCCACCTGCCTGCACATGATCGAGATCCCTCTATTCTTGCCTGTTTGTGTGAAATTCCTCGTATGTTGCTAAATATACTTGGCTAATAAAGTATTATTGTGATTGTGATAGTCTGTCTAAACATCTCCTAAATGTTGCTTTGTATTTTTTGCAAAAATATTGCGGCATAAAATATAGATATATTTTTTTGTTTATTTTGTTATCTATGAGTACATATGTTTGCAGGCCTGGTACGTTGCTGCTGGGCAGAATTTTATTGTTCCTTTTTGGATACATATAACAATGAAACACTATTGACCCTTGGCTATTAAATCTCCGTCGACCACTTCCCCTGGCAGCGTGTTCAAAGCACCCACAACTCTCTGTTCAAAACACTTGCTCCTTTATGTTTTCCATTGATACTCTGCTGCAGACGACAGCAAGTTGAAGAAATGTTTCCACACTCATGTTGCACTGGCGTCTGGCAGAGTTTGAATGCCTCTGAGCAAAAGCTTTATGAACAATTCTGGCAGACTAAGAGGCAGAGCTGATTTTTAACCAGCAAGTTTGGACAGACAGCATTATGCTTGAAACACTGCTGGCTTAGTGTACAATGATGTCTTGAGGTACACTACTTTTGACGCAAGATACCTCAAATGATGTCTTTGGCGGGTGTGAGGCAGAAGGCAGGCATTAAAATACATGAGTACGTAGATATACGTGTACATGCTACAGGCAACATTTGGTGACGAGTTAGCGCTATGATCCGTTTTCAGGAACTATCCTGTTAAAGTGGCACCTTGCAAAACTATTACCGTACAAACTAACAGCAATAAATAGGCCTCAGGGCCTGTGTTGCGCAGCTGACAGACGTCAGGACTGACATCTTCAACCTGTCACTTGCCCAAGCAGTTGTCCCCACGTGCCTTAAAACCACCTCCACTGTGCCGGTGCCAAAACACTCCACTGCGGCAAGCCTCAACGACTTCCGCCCAGTTGCACTTACTCCCATCATCACCCAGTGCTTCGAGAGGCTGGTCCTGGCACATCTCAATGGCTGCCAACCCCCCACATTGGATCCCTATCAGTTTGCCTACCGCAAGAACAGGAGTACGGAGGATGCCATCTCAACGGCACTTCACTCCGCCCTCTCCCACCTCGACAACAGAGACACTTACGAAAGAATGCTGTTCATCGATTACAGCTCAGCATTCAACACCATTATACCCTCTAAACTGATCACCAAACTTGATGACCTGGGCATCGACCCCTCTGCAACTGGATACTGGACTTTCTAACCAACAGACCCCAGTCTGTTAGGTTAGACAAGCACACCTCTTCAACCCTCACCCTGAACACCGGCGTTCCACAGGGCTGTGTGCTGAGCCCCCTCCTCTACTCCCTCTTCACCTACGACTGCACACATGTACATGGTACTAACACCATCATCAAGTATGCAGATGATACAACGGTGATTGGCCTCATCAGCAACAACGATGAGTCGGCCTATAGGGAGGAGGCCTAGCTCCTAGCAGCATGGTGCGCTGACAACAACCTGGCCCTTAACTCCAAGAAGACCAAGGAGCTCATTGTAGACTTCAGAAAGCCTAGGGGCGGCACGCACCCCCCCCCCCACCCCCCCCCCCACCCATCCACATTAACGGGACGGAGGTGGAACGTGTTTCCAGCTTCAGGTTCCTGGGGGTCAACATCTCCGATGACCTCTCCTGGACCCACAATGCCTCAACTCTGTTCAAGAAGGCTCACCAGCGTCTCTTCTTCCTGAGGAGACTAAAGAAGGTCCATCTGTCTCCTCAGATTCTGGTGAACTTCTACCGCTGCACCACTGCAGAGGGTGGTGAAAATTGCCCAACGCTTCACCGGTTCCTCGCTCCCCCTCCATTGAGTCTGCCCAAAGCAAGCGTTGTCTGCAAAGGGCGCTCAGCATCGCCAAGGCCTGCTCTCACCCCAACCACGGACTGTTTACCCTCCTACCATCCGGGAGGCGCTACAGGTCTCTCCGTTGCCGGACCAGCAGGTCCAGGAACAGGTTCTTCCCTGCGGCTGTTACACTACTCAACACTACCTCGGTGATTGCCAATCACCCCCCCCCCCCCCCCCCCCTCCCCCGGACACTCCTTCCATCAGGGAAAAAAATAATTGCACTACTATGACTGTATGCACGTAAATATATTTATTTATTGCTCATATTCTATGTCGCTCTTCTAGGGAGATGCTAACTGCATTTTGTTGTCTCTGTACTGTACACTGCACAATAACAATAAAGTTTGAATCTGAATCTGAATCTGATAAAATACAAAGTAATGCCTCAGCCACAAGGTCAGGAGACATCGATTTGTCAAAGTTACGCAATAACTCTGCAGTATTTAGTTCCCAGTTTCCCATTAAAATAATCCTTACCAGAACTCCAGGGAATGCTAAAACCACAGGAATGCAAGAAAAATGGGGATGATCAGCCATGATCACATTGAATGGTGGTGCTGGCTCGAAGGGCCACATGGCCTACTCCTGCACCTATTGTCTGTTGTAAAAAACGTTATTTCTAATTTTTATTAACTGAAATTTTTTTTAAAAAAGGACAGCTTCATTGTAAGTTCAAAATATGGCAGAGAATTGTGTGGCACAGTGGCGCAGTGGTAGAGTTGCTGCCATACAGCGCCAGAGACCCAGGTTCAATCCCAACTACAGGTGTTTGTCTGTATGGAGTTTGTACGTTCTCCTCGTGATCTGTGTGGGTTTTCTCTGAGATCTTCGGTTTCCTCCCACACTCCAAAGACATACAGGGTTGTAAGTTAATTGGCTTGCTATAAATGTAACTTGTCCCTATTGTGTGTAGGGCAGTGTTAATGTGCGGGGATCGCTAGTCAGTGAACCGAAGGGCCTGTATTCTGCACTATAAATGAAAGAATTAAATAACTTCAGTTGTGATCATTCATTCTGAACAGGTCATTATTATTTCATGCCTCTAGCGTGCATATCCAGTCCTTTTACCAGACCTTTATTTTGAACATCACACTTTAGGAATCTCTTCGCTCAGCTGAATAGGAATTAGAACAATCTAAAATCCTTCATTTTAGAAACAATCTTTGCAGGAATACACGTGAAATACCCACAAATCATATAACAAAATACTCTTATATGTCAAGGCATATATACCAGAACATTAACCCTATTTTTATTTCAATGTGAACCCCTTTGTAATCCAAGCAGAGACTATTTATGGTAGAGACCTAATTTGTTATCAGTATCTGAACCTTATTAGTACATCGCTATTTATTTCAAGCGCAGGTGAATAGAAGGGAAGGTGCAACATTCATTTGAACACAATTATTCATCTTTCACTGCTTTTGTTTCAAATCAGATTAAAAGAGTGACATGTTTGTTAAAGTCTGCACTAGATTTTTCGATTTTTCATTGGAATGAGCACAATTTCAAAGAATGTTATTTTTAGAGGAATAATAATACTAATGTTGGACGGTATTCGTTCAAAATATTGCTGCAGAAAAATGATTCTGGTCATCACTGCTAACACTGAAGGCAAAAGGGTTACCTTAGAAAAGATTTCATGTTCAACCAATGAAAACTTGCTCTATATTTATAAGAAGACAAGCCTTTCACAGATCTGTGCATATTTCACAGACCCACCAGGGTCTCATTCACAAATAGCCTGAAGATGATCAGATTTGGCTCCTAGATTTTTCTCGAAAATATTAATCTTCCTCAGCTTGTGAATTCAACAGGAATGCAGCCCTTGCTTTTGTTTTATCCATTGATAATTTAACCTAAAATGGCTTGGCTTGCGTCCAAGCAAGATTTTCCTCTTGCTGTGACTTAATCACAAAATTACTGTAGTTCAACTCTTCGACACAATTACTTTGCCGATTCCTGGTGCTGATGAATTTGAATTTGGAAAGGGTCAAAGAATGAGTGCTCTTTCAACAGGTATAATCCATTTTGGACAATTTAAATGTGTGGCACCTTATGTGGACCAGGTCAAAAGGAAGGAATTAAAACGTTGAGCCCAGTTTCCAATATATTTGAAAACTAAAATAGGCCAGCCTGAAAAGTCAATTAATTCCATGGTCCATTGCGTGTGAAAAGAGATATAAAATGGAACGGAACAAAGTAGTAGGTTATTGAATTAACCTACTCATGTCATACAACAGAATTTTGTAGCACGACACTGGGGAGCAATCACAGTACAAATTAGATGTGGCTAAAAAAGGACATGGTGCTAACAGTATACATGCCAACCATGGCATGTTATTTAAGAGGCAAGTCTGAGAGAGTAGCTCCATTCTTGCTACCTCTGTGATGTCAACAAATCAAGACGTTCTCTAGGCTAGGCTGAGGAAGAGAAATACATGCTGGCATTAGTAGTGGAGCCAATCTACTGTAAATGGCAAATTATATTGAACTGAAAAATAATGCCAGATCTCTTCCATTTTTAAAGCAATACGTTTATGGTCAACAGGTGAGGCAGCATCTATGGAGAGAAGGAATGCTGCCTCACCCGCCGAGTTTCTCCAGCATTTTGTGTCTACCTTTGATTTTACCAGCATCTGCAGTTCTTTCTTAAACATATATGGTCAACATATATGTTTAATGAGGAATGAAATGCTGTAGATTTTCTTTGTGAGGTATGGAATTGGGAGTTTCAGAATTGATACCTAGCCTATGAAACTGGGAAAGAATATGGTACTTTGTATTCCCAAACTACTATGTATCCTTACGTGGGGCCATTCAGCCCATCGAGTCCATTCTGTCTCACTGTCTCGCAATCCTATCCACTGTAATTTTCACTGCAACCTAGTCGCCCCATATTCCTATCGATTCTGCTACCTACCTACGTAGGTACAAGGAAGTGCAGGTGCTGATTTAGAAAATAAATCCCCACAACGTGTAACTCAGCAGGAGAGGTAGCATCACTGGAAAATATGGAAGGTGACGTTTTGGGTTGGAACCTTCTTCAGACTGATTATGATGGGGGGGAGAAAGCTGGAAGAGAGGTGGTGCAGGACAAAGCCTGATGAGTGATAGGTGAATCCAGGTGAGGGGGTGTGGGATTGACAGGCAAATGACAGGCACATAGTCCAGAGATGAAAAGACAATGTGTGAGATAAGGATAGAAGAGGTTGAATTAGGACTTTAGAGTTTAGAGATTAAGTGTGGAAACAGGCCCTTCAGCCCATTGAGTCCACACTGACCACTGATCACTCTGAACACTAACCAACACACTAGGGACAATTTTACAACATACTGAACTCAATTAACTTACAAACCTGGATGTCTTTAAAGTGTGGAAGGAAGCCAGAGCACCCAGGGAAAACCCAGTGAGAGAGTCATAGAGTCATAGAGTGATACAGTGTGGAAACGGGCCCTTCGGCCCAACTCGCTCACACTGGACAACAATGTCCAAGCTACCCTAATCCCACTTGCCTGCGCTTGGTCCATAGCCCTCCAAACCTGTCCTATCCATGTACCTGTCCAACTGTTTCTGAAATGATGGGATAGTCTCAGCCTCAACTACCTCCTCTGGCAGCTTGTACCATACACCCACCACCCTCTGTGTGAAAAAGTTATCCCTCGGATTCCTATTACAATCTTTTCCCCTTCACTTTGAACCTATGTCCTCTGGTCCTCGACTCCCCTACTCCGAGTAAAAGACTCTACCTCTCATGATTTTGTAGACCTCTATAAGATCTCCCCTCATCCTCTTACGCTCCATGGAATAGAGACCCAGCCTACTTAACCTCTCGCTATAGCTCACACCCTATAGTTACAGGGAGCACATAAAATATTCGTACAGACAGCGGCCTTAGTCAGGATTGAACCTGGGTCTCTTGTGCTTTAAGGCAGCAACTCTACCGTTGTGCCACTGTGCCGCCCAGAAGAGGAATATCAGTGGGTGGGCAAATTTGGGATGCGAGAAGGAATCTCGGCACAGTTGGAAGAAACCTGCACAGTCACAGGAAGAACGTATAAATTCCCAAGGGGTTACTGGGGTTGTGAGCACCCCATATCTGGGCCTTCATAATTTACTGGAGTGCAGTGCCAGAAGAATTTCAATACATTAGTTAATTGTATTGAAAAAGAATTTGAAGAATTTACTGAATTACTGAATTTAATGGATGTTGCTTCTATTAGAACAATAAAGGTTGAAGTGTATCTTGAACTTCTCTTCCCTGTAAGATAACATCACAAAAATCAATGTACGTCAATGCTGAAGGTTTTGTTCTTGAACTCGCAGAAAGGTTTTCATGTAGATGCACAAACCTTCCACAAAGCTTGGAAGAGCAAACTGGAACTAGTCAAAAGCATTTGCCAATTACATACGCCAATGCTCGGCCAAGTTCCAGATTTTCCATCCAGTTCGAGTTTATCTATTAGTAATTTTTTCTGACTATTTTTCTCCATTGCAATTCCAAGGAAGGGCATTCATTATTACTAAATCATCTCAACAATGATTAACATTCAGCTAACCCCCAAATCTTTTTCTTTCTACTTTTGGCAGCTATCATTGCTTAATCATGTTTCTAGTATGATGATGAAATGGAATTTAAAGCTGCATTCAGAAACTGAGCCTATATTTTCAAAGTCTGAAGAAGTGTCATGATCCGAAACATCACCCATTCCTTCTCTCCAGAGATGCTGCCTGTCCCGCTGAGTTACTCCAGCTTTTTGTGTCTATTTGCGGTTTAAACCACCATCTGCATTTCCTTCCTACAAGTATATTTTCAAAGCTGTTTCAGATTCAGATTTAGAATCTGTTTAGTTTAGTTTAGTTTAGAGATGGAGCTTGGAAACAGGCCCTTCGGCCCACTGTGTCCATGTCGTCCAGCGATCCCTGTACACTAGCACTATTATGCACATTTTAGAGATACAGCACGGAAACAGGCCCTTTCGACACACCGGGTCCATGCCGACCAGCGATCCCTGCACATTAACACTATCCTACACTCACTAGGGACAATTTTTACATTTGCCAAGCCAATTAAGCTACATACCTGTACGTCTTTGGAGTGTGGGAGGAAACCGAAGATCTCGGAGAAAACCCACAGGTCACGGGGAGAACGTACGAACTTCGTACAGACAGGACCCGTAGTCGGGATCGAGCCCGGGTCTCCGGCGCTGCACTCTACCCCTGCGCCATAAGGGACAATTTGGCACCAAAGCCAATTAACCTACGAATATGTCTGGTATGTGGAGGGAACCCGGAGCACCCGGAGAAAACCCAGGCGGTCACAGGGAGAACGTACAAACTCCTTCCGTACCTATGGCACCCGTAGTCCGGATCTAACCCGGCTCTCTGCCGCTGTAAAGTAGCAACTCTACCTCTGCACCACCATGCCGCTCCTATGTTTTGCACATTTAGTAAATGCTACCTAAACATCTCCTCCAAAACGATCACCAAGACCACTCATCAGACCACTCACTGTCTGTGTTGTGGCTGAGAATAGGCAACACCACACAGGTCAAAAATCAAACTTGTCAGCCTCTTGCCCGATGAGATTGATATACATCCTGAATGAACTTAATTCAGGAAATGGTCCCCCTCCCCCCGGCCTCTCTATATATTTGCAGTCTTTCCTCATCCCTCTCAATCCGAATGCTAAACTCAAATGATTGACAGTAGAAACAAGGATTTGCAGATCTGATTTACAAAAATAAAAGTGTTGGTGTTACTCAGCAGGTCAGGCAGCATCTCTGGAGAACATGGATAGGTTAAGAAGGGTCAGGACCATTCTTTAGACTGGGCAGGTAAGCTTGTGATCCTAAGTGGTGATTAGGTTGAGGGAGGAAATATTGATTAACAGCATTGATCCAGTGGAGAATGAAGTTGAATTGAGTAAAGCCACATGGGGGCACAGTGGCGCAGCGGTAGAGTTGCTGCCTTACAGCGCTTGCAGCACCAGAGACCTTGGTTCGATCCCGACTACGGGTGCTGTCTGCACCGGGTTTGTACGTTCTCCCCGTGACCGCGTGGGTTTTCTCCGAGATCTTCGGTTTCCTCCCACATTCCAAAGATGTACAGGTTTGTAGGTTAATTGGCTTGGTGTATGTGTAAATTGTCCCTTGTGTGTGTAGGATAGTGTTAATGTGCGGGGATCGCTGGTTGGCGCAGACTCGGTGGGTCGATGGGCCTGTTTCTGTGATGTATCTCTAAACTAAACTAAACTAAAGTAAAGAATTGCAGATGCTGGTTTAAATCGAAGGCAGACACAAAATGCTGGAGTAACTCAGCGGGACAGGCAGCATCTCTGGAGAGAAGGAATGGGTGACGTTTTGGGTCGAGACCCTTCCTCAGACTCAGTCTGGGTCTAGCATTTTGTGTCTAGCATAAAACAAATAACTAACTGCTTCCACAGATTGCGCCCACAGAGAAGATGGCAGTCAAAAATTGCAGCAGGATCTTGATCGGTTGGACAGGTGGGCTGAGGAATGGTTGATGGAATTTCTTGCAGAGAAATGTGAAGTGTGAGAGAATTTGTAAAAATGTCGCTACACTCTGCAATATCTAAGGCTCCTTCAACTGTGGATTATTTCATCTTCTACAAATCAATTGTTAAGAACACCACGGCAATTTTTAAATTTATTGCCTGAAATAAAATCAGTAAAACAGTAGTGGGCAGGGAATTGAATCCTTGGTTGGTATAATGTTGCAATTCCTAACAGTTGCCTTGTATGTTGTTGGGACAGGATTACATACCTTTATAAAGGTTTAATTGCACAGACACAAAAACATATTTGAATGAAATTGTCCCTATTAATAGCATAGTACTTGAAATAAGCACCTTTGAGCTTCCACTTCACTGTTTGATAAAGTCCCTGCTGAGCAATTTTGCATTGCAACATTTCAAGCTTGTCTTTTTATTCCCGACATCCAGTTCTTTATACACAGATCCTCAAAAGGGTACTTTAGTCAACAGTGTTTTGATAAGTACGTTTCTAATTTAGCTTACAAAGGGAGACTTTTTTTCCACAGGTTATAAAAATGTCCAACAAGAGCGGCACGTTGATGTAGCGGTAGAACTACTGCCTTAAGGGTCTGTCCCACGAGCATGCAACTGCATGCGGCAAGTGCGACCAAACCGGAAGCGGGGGCCGCGCGGAGTTAGAGTGATCCCGTACGAGTTAACGTGAAGTTCGAGCGAAGGCGTACGGCGTCAAGACGCTGCGTATGGCGTCAAGACGCTGCGCACGCCCGTCGAGGCGGTGCGTACGGCCTTAATGCGGCTGCGGGCCGGCAGGCCGTTGCCGCGCGGAATTTTTGCACTGTGTCAGTTTTTCGGAGCCCCGCGCGATGTCGGGACCAGCTTCGCACAACTCCATACGGCTCCGGCGATCAAAGTGGGACCGGCCCCGCGAGGCCGTGCGGCTCAAGCGACCACGTTGGGTCGCGCTTGCCGCATGCAGTCGCATGCTCGTGGCACAGGCCCTTTACATCGCCAGTCATGGGTTCAATCCTGACTATGGGTGCTGTCTGTACAGAGTTTGTACGTTTTCCCTGTGACCTGCACAGGTTTTCTCTGGTTGCTCTGATTTCCTCCCACACTCTAAAAATCGCCTAAATGGGACAGGCCCTTTACAGTGTGTAATTATTGCTATCCTCATTACTGCAATAGACACAAAATGCTGGATTAACTCAGCGGAACGGGCAGCATCTCTGGAGAGAAGGAATGGGTGATGTTTCGTGTCGAGACCCTTCTTCAGATTGAGAGTCAGGGGAGAGGGAGACTAGAGATATGGATGGGTATGGTGTGAAAACGACAGATCAAAGTAGATGACGATAAGGAAATGTAGAATGGTTCATTGTTAGCTGAGGGAAAGGTGACAACAAGGCACACAATCAGTAAAATTTAATTGGAAGAACAGTAGAACTAGTCGGAGAACTCGGATGGGGGAGGGACGGAGAGAGAGGGAAAGCATCATTGCAATGTTCTCTCACATGTGGTAATGAACCCACTTATACTAGAGCTAGATAAGAGCTAGATAGGGCTCTTAAAGATAGCGGAGTCAGGGGATATGGGGAGAAGGCAGGAAAGGGGCACTGATTGGGGATGATCACCCATGATCACATTGAATGGCGGTGCTGGCTCGAAGGGCCAAATGGCCTCCTCCTGCACTTATTGTTTATTGTCTATTGTCACCCACATGCATAAACCACTTCACACATCTCCCCAACATAAGCAGTCCTGCAAGCAGTCAAACATTGCTTTCATTATCCCTTTTCAAAGTAAAAAAGTAAAATTGTCAAGCAGCCTTGAAGTTTTAGTACTTTACAAGTACTTGGCTCACTTCTCTTGAGTGCCACAGTTCTCTCTGTCATTCACCACAACTTATAACACCCCCATAGGACCGCTGTTAATTAGTGATGGCCCTGATAATATGATTGCAATTGATCTATTAATACATTGAAAATTGTCAATCTGCATTTCCCATCACTTTTGCCCCTGCACAGCGATTCCTGTTGTTGCAGAAACTGCATAGGAAGGAACTGCAGATACAGGTTGAAACTGAAGGCAGACACAAAAAGCTGAAGTAACAGCAGATCAGGCAGCATCTCTGGAGAAAAGGAAACTTGCAGAAACTGTCCGGTTAGAAGAAGCTTCAAAACACACTGTACATTTTGCAAGATTCAACACACCATCAATGGTCCATCCTATCCCCCCCACCTTGTCCAGTCCCTTCCCACCTATGTCTGATACACCTCATGTGCCTCAATTCTTTAATAACTTTTAATTTCTAGGCCCCGATTGCCTCATCTTCACCATGGACCGGGTCCAGTCCCTCTGCAACTCCACCCCCACCAGGAACATCTCAAAGACCTCCGTTTCTTCCTCCAACAGAGACCCAATCGTTTCCCTCTACTAATACTCTCCCCCGCCTGGTGGAACGTCCTCCGCCTGGTGGAACTTGTCCTCCGCCTGGTGGGACTTGTCCTCACCCTCAACAACTTTTCCTTCGATTCCTTCAACTCACTTCCTCCAAGTTAAAGATGTGGCTATGGGTACTTGCATGGGCCCCGGCTGTGCCTGGCTTTCTGTCAGTTACTTTGAGCAGTCCTTGTTCCAGGCATACACTGGCAGTGTTCCCCAACTCTTTATCCGCTATTTCACGGCTGCATCAAGGGCAGCCTCCTGCACCCAAGCAGAACTCATTGGTTTAATTTACCTCCACCCTGCCATCAAATTTATCTCTCTCCCCTTTCTTAACACAGGGGACAGACTATCGACTGACATCTACTATAAACCTGCCAACTCCCACAGTTATCTGGACTACACTTTCTCCCCCTGCCTCTTCCAAATAAGATATTCCCTACTCCCAATTCCTCTGTCTCCACCACAGGATGAGACGTTCCATTCAAGGATATCCGAGATCCCATCACTAGTCACATTGACTCATCTTCACCCCTTTCCACCTTCCACTCTGGAGACTGCTCCCGACGCAAGTCCTTGATTTCCACATCCCTTCCCATCCAAAACCACCCCCCTCCTCAGGTACTTTCCTCTGCAACCGCAGTAAATGGAACACCTGTTCCTATACCTCCCCCCTTGTCTCCTATACCTCCTCCCTTGTCTCCCTATACCTCCTCCCTTGTCTCCCTTTACCTCCGCCCTTGTCTCCATCCAGGGACTAGCAGTCCTTCAATGTGAAACAGAGGTTCACTGGCTATCCTCATCTACCGATGTTCCCGATATGACCTATTGTACAATGGAGAGACCATGTGTAGACCTGGCAATCGTGCTACGATCGCCAAGGCCTACTAGATCTCCTGGTGGCTAACCATTGGAACTCTCCTTCCCATTTCCACATTGACCTTTCTGTCCTGACCTTTCTTCCATTGCCAGAGTGAAGCCACGCGCAAACTGGAGGAACAGCACCTCATATTTGCTCGGGTAGCTTACAACCAGGTGGTATGAATGTTGAATTGTCCAATTTTAGGCAACCTCTAAACAATACCCCCCTTGCCTTTTCTCCCCCAAACTCCCTCTCTCTCTCCCCCTTTTACTCCTCCACCACCTCCCCCTCCTGCCTCTTTCCTCCTCCTGGCTTCACAATCCACAACTCTTCAAACCTGTCGCACACCTACTGTTCTTATCTCTGGCCTTTGTTCCAACCACCTGCCTTTCAAAAAATTCCGCTATCCTCCGTCGACCTCGCACCTGCCACTCTTTGCCTTGCTTTGCCATTTTTCCAGCTTTCTTCTCCCTCCCTATAATTAGTCTGAAGAAGGGTCTTGACCCAAAATGTTACTATCCATATTCTCCAGTGATGCTGCCTGACCCGCAGAGTTACTTCAGCACTTTGTGTCCCCTCGGACACTGCAGGGAGAATGGAATTAAAAGAAGCACAGGCAGAAGATAGCAAATCAGATATAGTATTGACCAATATTTATACCACTATCAGTAAATAACAGATTGCTCGATTGTGCATTTTTCCTATTGACATTTTTGTCCTGCTTTTAGATTCATAGTACGACGCAGAATTAAAACGCAATGGTTTATTCCCATGTAAGGGATTTAATTGGAATATGTTCTACAAATACATTTGATACATTTCCTAATCAATGCATGTTAGCGCCTATCCTGGTCATTCTTTATTCTCTCAACTCTGCCAAATGTGCCTTACCCAATCTCTCCAATACACTCACTCTTTATTGGGAAGCCATTCATTGCAATGTCCCTTTAATTGCTACTCCTGCCTCTAATGCATTGCCACTTTGTTTTCTGCCTTTAAAAGGCTATCTTAAAATCTCTGTCTTCTTCATGGGCTTTGTTTGTATAGTGAGTTGTTTCAGAAATAACTTACATACAAGTTAATGTTGAAGGCTTTGTTGGTGAGTTTGCTGAACTGATAACTGAAGCATGACGTAAGTAAATTTGACCTCATAGCTGCCGCTTTGCAGCTCTTTGTTCAGACTATTTCCCCCCTTAACGTCACACTGCTATCCAGCAATGGAAAAAATACAATGTTAAAGGATCACAACAACTTTCAATGTTCCATTCTCCGAGACAAAGGTCACACATAATTAAGCTTTTTAAAAGATCCTTAAGGATCCCCGTGGATTAGTGTACCACAAACTAATGGACATTTTTTTCTGACTTTATGCAATAATTTCTTCGAAGACATGGGCAGGTAGTCAACAGTTCCATGGAAAATAGCAAAGCTAGGATAAAATAGAACAGTACAGCTTAGGAACAGGCCCTTCGGCCCACATTGTCTGTGCCAAACAAATGTGCCTCCATATCCCTCCGTTCCAAGCAAGTCCATATTCTATGATAAACTTCTAAAATGCCACTGGTATTTGCCTCCCTAGCAGTGTCCACCACTCTCAGTGTAAAACATCTGCTCAGCACCACTCTTTAAACTTTTCCCCCTCTTATCTTAAAGCTATGCCCTCTAGTCTTCGTCATTTTCACCCTGGAATTCAGGTTCCAACTCTGCCCTAACCATGCCTTTCATCATTTTACCTACTTCTATCAGATCTCTCCACAGCCTCCGGCTTTCCAGAGAAAACAATCCTAGAAAATGCACCAGGCATATGAACAAAGAACGATCCAACAAAGATAAATACTATTGGCAGCATGCCGATAACTTCAAAAACAAATTATGCTCAAATTAATTTAATTGCACGATGTTCCATTTATCGAGGCTATCAAGTTTAGTGCTCTTCAACCTTTATCATTCCTGAATAATTATATCTATTTAGCAATTTTTTACTTGAAATTTCTCATTAATTAGGAATGCCTTGGCGAATGTTATTATTTTAGATGAAAGCTCTGGTACAATTCCACTAAAGTAACCATAAGACCAAAAGAAACCAGAGTAGAATTAGGCTATTCAGCCCATCGAGCCCACTCCATTAGTCGATCAGAGCTGATCTATTTTCCCCTCTCAACCCCATTCTCCTGCCTTCTCCCCATAACCGTTGACACCCTTAAGGGCCTGTCCCACTTAGGCGATTTTTCAGCGGACTGCCGGCGATTGTCAAGTTCGCGGCACACGCAACACAGACACAGACACAGACGCACACACGCACACAGACACAGACGCACACACGCACACACACACAAGGCGGGGGCCAGGGAAAGCGGGGGAGCGCTGTCCGAAATTCACACGGTGCAGAGCCAAGGTGATACAGACACACACCGCAATGAACAGGAAGGTTAAGACGGCTAGCGCAGTGTACGGTAAGTCCTTTAAAAGAGGGTGGAAGGGGGAAGGGGGGAGAAGGGGAGGGGGGATGAGGGGGGAGAAGGGGAGGGGGGAGAAGGAGGGGGGAGAAGGAGGGGGAGAAGGAGGGGGAGAAGGAGTGGACGCGCTTTTATGAAGCCAGACAACTTTTAATAAGCCAGAGATACAAAGCTGTGAAGTTCGGCGGGCATTTAACATTCCCGGTTGGTTATCTTTGGTTCTGAAAACTCATGCATACGTTTTTTTCCCCCCAATGAGCCAATGAAAATGCCCGGTCAGCAAAGGTGATTAACCAAAACTACCTACGACTACCTCGACTGCGCATAACTACATGGCGACCCCACTACAACAGCAACAGGATTATCGATTTTCTCCATGGCAACATGTTGAAAAATTTGCAGCGACCATACTGAGGCCGCGACTAGTTCCCAGAATGCGGGAACTCCTCGCGATCATGAAGGAGACTCATCAGAGACCACCAGCGAACATGTGGCGAGCGCAGAGTCTCCTGCACTCGCCTAAAAATCTCTCCAAGTGGGATAGGCCCTTTTTCTAATCAAGAACCTATTAATCTCCGCCTTAAAAATATGCAATGTCTTGGTCTCCACAGGCAACTGTGGCAATGAATTCCACAGATTCACCACCCTCGAGCTAAAGAAATTCCTAAAGTAACCTCATCTATTGCATCCGCTGCACTAGGTGTCAGCTGCTCTACATCGGTGAGACCAAGCGTAGGCTTGGCGATCGCTTCGCCCAATACCTCCGCTCGGTTCACAATAACCAACCTGATCTCCCGGTGGCTCAGCACTTCAACTCCCCCTCCCATTCCGAATCTGACCTTTCTGTATCGGGCCCATATCCCTCCAAACCTGTCCTATCCATGTACCTGTCTGGCTGTTTCTTAAACATTGGTATAGTCCCAGCCACTACTACCTCCTCTGGCAGCTCGTTCCATACATCCACTATCCTTTGTGTGAAAAAGTTACTCCTCAGATTCTTATTAAATTATTTCCCTTTCAACTTCAACCTATGCCCTCTGGCCCTCGATTCACCTACTCTGGGCAAGAGACTCTGTGCGTCTACCTGATCTTTTCCTCTCATTATAAAAATAGAGTGCTGGATCTGGAGTTTGCATTCACTCTATCTGTGGGGGTTCTGAGGATGCTGATGGCACCAATATGGGATGCATAGATGTGGTTGGAGGTGAGTGGTGGGGCTGGAATGGATGGGTATAATGGGGGTAGGTGAGGGTGGAACTCCATCATCAAGTTTGCCGACGACACCACTGTTGTGGGACGTATCACTGATGGAGATGAGTCAAGAGTATAGAAGTGAGATCGACCGATTGACCAAATGGTGCCAGCACAATAACCTGGCTCTCAACACCAGCAAAACCAAGGAACTGATTGTGGACTTTGGAAGGGTAGGATAGGGACCCACAATCCCGTTTATTTCAATGGGACGATGGTGGAAAGGACCAAGAACTTCAAATTCCTGGGCGTGCATATTCCCAAAGATGTTTCCTGGTCCCAGCACATTGATGCAATTATAAGAAAAAGCACATCAGCGCCTCTACTTCCTGAGAAGATTACGTAGAGTCGGTATGTCAAGGAGGATTCTTTTGAACTTCTACAGGTGCACAATAGAGAACAGGCTGACTGGTTGCATCGTGGCCTGGTTCGGCAACTTGAACGTCCAGGAGCAGAAATTAATGCAGAAAGTTGCGTCCACTCACCAGTCCATCATCGGCTCTGACCTCCCCACCATTGAAGGGATCTATTGCAGTCGCTGCCTCAAAAAGGCTGCCAACATCATCAAGGACCCACACCATCCTGGCCAAACACTAATCTCTCCGCTGCCATCAGGTAGATGGTACAGGAGACTCAAATCTGGTACATCCAGGTTCAGGAACAGCTGCTTCCCCACAGCCACCAGGCTATTAAATATGACATCAAACAAACTCTGAACTATAACAGCCTATTGCACTTTATCTGTTTCTTTATATATATATACATACATACATACATATGTATACATACACATACATATGTATACATACACATACATATGTATACATACACATACATATGTATACATACACATACATATGTATACATACACATACATATGTATACATACACATACATATGTATACATACACATACATATGTATACATACACATACATATGTATACATACACATACATATGTATACATACACATACATATGTATACATACACATACATATGTATACATACACATACATATGTATACATACACATACATATGTATACATACATACGTATACATACATACAT